>NC_062557.1:27419806-28057797 GCF_016906955.1 Phacochoerus africanus | reverse complement strand
CCCTGGCCAGCGTGATGCATAGAGAGGACTAAGTGGACCTCTGAGGACAGGGAGGGCCCAAGAGGGAAGGGTGCTCAGTAGTGCAGGCTACCTGGGAAAAAAGTGCCAAAGGGCAGGGCCCAGACTCGGCATTTTAGCAAGTAAATTTCTCCCAAACCACTTAAAACACCGTCCCTAGAGCTTCTCTTTTATCTGTCCACAGGACATAAATCCCAATAAGGAATCTGCTCAAATTGTTTATCGTTTCTCAGAAGAAATATCTCCTAGCAGCTCTCAGCTCATGTCCCTAAAAAGCCTAAACTAAAAATACTAGAGTAATTAAAGTAATAACAGAAGCTTCAGTTGCCACATACGCCAGGCCCTGGGGTGAGTACCTGATACACAGTCATCTCATTTTCACACGATCATCCTTAAAAAGTGGTATCATCCTAATTTTTATGGCTGAACAACCTCAGGATAGGAAAGATTAATTAACTTGCCTAAGGCCAAACAATTGGTGTCCAAGCTGGGCATCAAATCTAGGTGGAACTAAGCCTAATATTCAAGATGCTCCCCCTCATGTACCAAGGTCAGCCTGCTGCCTCTTTTTTGTAAATAAAGTTTTATTGGAACAGTCACACACATTCTGGGCCTGCTGTTGTGCGCCAAGGCTGGGTTGATCAGTAACCATGGAGACCACATGGCCCACAAAGCTTTTACAGGACCTTAACGACCTTCACAGGAAAAACATAAATTCCCCTGCCTTAGACTTTGCTGCTTGGGAGAGTTTTCAGTCCAATCTTTATTTTGGAAGATTATCAAACTGATTTCCAGATATGTGAAGTGATGTATCAACAGCCACACTAGCTCTTTCCTCTTATCTCGCTATTTTCATTCAATAAATATTTAAATTCTTCTCTGTGCTGCTCAATCTGAGGCACAGGAACTGGTTCCATTTCTGAGAAATTAAAATTATATTTGCAAAAACAGATGTACATACTATAAAAATCTTTTAAATACAAGTCTGTATATATCACACTCCCTCCCCGAATCTCTCCAGACTCACCTCCTGCCCTTCCCATCTCTCACTACACTCTGGCCTTCCTTCTGCTCAGCAGGCTTTTAAAGGTTGACCATAAGCCATAAAATAAGCCGTGGCATTGGAAGCCAGGAAATCAAGACACTGTGCCCAGGTAGGAAAATAAAATGTGAGCAAGTCGGGCAAGTGGTTCAGGATGGAGGCTATGAGCCATGTGAGGGATACTGACAACTTTGAAGTACAGAACCAAAGCAGACATCCCAAATCAGGGGGTTGACAGCTGTACCCCCCTCTTAATAAAAATGGTGCTTCCACTCCACTTTTCATAGGAACTTAGTTTTTTCAGTAACACAGATGGGGAGACTTAAGTAAGTAAACAACATTCTCTTACTTGGCTGCTATTTCCAAATGCCTTTTCTGATGTAAGATTTGTCTGGGTTTCTCCCAATACAGAGCTAAGGAATTGATATGATAATCAGTTGGTGGACTGCATTAGTTAGCCCTGTTACCTAAGTTTGTTAGGATAAAAACAACCTCCTGGAAATCAAACCCATTTTGACAAGGTGAGATACAAAGATATCTGCAACTGTGGAGGATCTCCCACTCAGAGGGGTTGTAATCCAGCAGAGGAGACAGGACATGTGCAAAGGAGCAACATGATAGACTATCCTGGGCTTTGGGATTCACTGGTTTCAGACCTGTCCTTCAGAACACCTATCATTGACTATAGAGCCCAAAGTATAGTTGACCTAGAAAAATGGGGGAGGGAAGGAGGCAACCTTCCTTGCACTGGAAAATCCATGTTTAAGTTATAGCCAGCCCTCCAAATATTGGGTTGTGTTCCATCATGTCTGCTCTTCTGCATCCCCAAATTCAACCTCAGATGATGTAGTACTATAATACTTTTTATTTAAAAAGATACACATGTAAGTGGACCAACACAAATCAAATCCATGTTCTTCAAGGGTCAACTGTAATTGAATGAACCTCTCAGACACTTGGCATTTTTATTTCCAACCTGGAGATAATATTACCTGTGACTGAGGATTATGAGATTATTGTCAGTATTAACGGTTATTAACCACCATTAGTCTAACACTTTACAATGAGCAAACCACTTTGTACTCAGTGTTTTAAGAAATACTAAAATTGTTGTAAAAATGAAATGTTTGCAGAAACACCTACCTCATACTCTTTTCCTTTTAACTATGGAGCTACTATACAAAAGTGTCTTCCTACAAGTTTTCCTATTTAACTCTAAGAGCCTGATGCCCAGACATTGGTGCCCTTGGCCTTTTGGGGGAGGCCTATTTTCCTATGAGGAAATTACAGTCTTATACAGGATCTCAGGTAAATTACTTCTTTTTGAATTTCAGTTTTATCATCCATGAAATGGGGTTATTACCACATAGGTTATTGTGCTATCAAGAAAGAATTTCTTAATCCAACCAAGTACAAGAAATATATACGAGAGAGGTGGGCTAATAATACCTCTTAACCAAGCCATATCCAACATTAGATCAGAATTCATACTGTTTGTTTTCACCTATGATAAAGTTCCAGGTCAAGGACCAGTGGCTGGGACAACCATACCAGCCCGCAGAGAGCTAATTGCTAAATATTCAAGAATTTTACAAGCCAGTTGTTAAACTGTTGGTGCCTTGAAATTGACCATGGTGAAAGTATTTAGACCATGGAAATTGGCAAATACTACAAGTCATGGTTCATTTGCGAAAGAAAAAATTCACCGTTTCTCCTCTTGACTCTTTTCTACACTCTGCTACAACATTCTACTCACAGAATACTTCATTTCTGGTCACCAAATGCATGGAGAATTTTCCCTCACCAAGCTCTTCTCAGAAGATAGCTGAATGTCCTATAATTTAACTCAATTATGACACTACTACCTGGAGTTAGCATCGTATCCCACCAGTTAAATACTCATTCACACAAGACTGTCCCCATTTTAGAGGCTAATTCCCAGTCCAAATTGTCGCCATGCTTCTGACTGACAAGCTGAAAATCAGATGTTCCCACAAACCCTTCCTCAGATTCAATAATTTGCTAGAGTGGTCCATGGAAGTCAGGAAAACAGTTTACTGAGTATATTATTAATTTATTACAAAAGCATACAACTCAGGAACAGACAGAAGGAAGAGATGCACAGGGCAAGATATGTGGGAAGGGGCGGGAAGTTTCCGTGCTCTCTCTGGTTGTACTAGCCTCCCCACACCTCTATGTGTTCACCATCCTGGGAGCTCACCTAATCTTACAGCTAGGGTCTTTGTGAAGGCTTCATGGCATAGGCACAATCAATTAAATCACTCTCCGATGGTAATTAACTCAACCTCCAGCCCCTCTCCCTTCCCTGAAGGTCAGGGAGTGGGGCTGAAAGTTCCAGCCCTCTAATACATAGTTGGTTCTCCTGGCAATCAGCACTCCACTTTGAGGGCTTTTAAAAAGTCACCTTATTAACATAAGCATGCTTGGGGCCGAAAGGGGCTGGATGAACAAAGGGCACTCCTCTCAACAGTATGGCTCCATCACTGAGGAAATTCCAAAGGTTTTAGAACTCTGTGCCAGGAACAGGATGAAGGTCAAATATTTCCTCTCATACACTACAATATCAATTTGTTTTATTGTTGATGATAATGATGTTCTTGTTGTTTTCTCCAGATTTCTAATTTACCAGTATACTTCTGATAATAAGAACAGCTCGTGGTCACCAGAGCATTAGGGCCAGTAGTTGTTTCCAAGAATTTTATTCCTGGACATCAAAAAAGATGGCAGAATAGAAAGAACCTGAGCTCAATTCCTCTCACAGGCACACCAAAATTATAGATAGTTATAGAACATCCATCAGTGAAAAAGATCAGAAAAGATAGTATATAATTAACGAAATAAAGAAGGAACCACAAGGAGTTCCTGTCGTGGCTCAGCAGTTAATGAACCCACATCCATGAAGATGTGTGGGTTTGATCCCTTGCCTTGCTCAATAGGTTAAAGATTCAGCATTGCCATGAGCTGTGGGGTAGTTTGCAGACTCGGCTCAGATCCTGAGTTACTGCCACTGTGGCATAGGGTGGCAGCTGTAGCTCTGATTCGACCCCGGCCTGGGAACTTCCTTATGCCTCAGGTGCAGCCCTAAAAAGACATACATACATACATAAATAAATAAATAAATAAATAAATAAATAAATAAATAAGGAACCACGATGGACAGGAAGGAGAGGCAGAGTCATGATATAGTCACAATATAACCACAGGTGGGCAACCCACAAATGAGAGAATAATTACGATTGAAGTTCTCCCCAAGGAATGAGGAGTATGAACTCCACATTGGGCTCACCATCCAGGGGGTCTTATGCCAGGAACAAGAGTCCCAGAATGTTTGACTTTGAAGTCCAGGAGACACTTCATAGAAACAGAGATTCCACTCTCAAAGGGCACATACAAAATCTCAAAGTTTCAAGACTTGTCAGACCCCACAGGCCAGCTATATCAGCTTTGGGACACTTGAGCCTTGCAGCCAGACCCCAGGATGCAGTTCTTCCAACAAGTGAGCCAGCGCTAACAGTGGCCAGCAGCCTCCACCAAGGAAGGGCCTGGCAACCAACCAGGCCAGGAATCAACTAAGCTGACCAGGAGTCCCAGAGCATTTAGCCTATCACAACAGAAGGATTGTGTATCTCATATAGGGGGCACCCCTAGAGCATATAGATCAGGTGATGAGAAGGGAGCATGCTGCTGGGACATATAGGGTATTTTCTACAAAAAGCCTCTTCTCCAAGGTCAAGAAGCATAGTCAACCTTCCAGATACAGAAAAAGAAAGAGCAAATTAAACAAAAGGATGTGACAGAGGAACATGTTCCAAATGAAGGAACAAGCTAAAACCCCAAAAGAAGAACAAAGTGAAGCAGAGATAGGTGATCAACCCAAGAAATAGTTCAGGGTAATGATGCATAACCAAAGAACTCAGAAGAGCAGAGTCACAGAGCCAGAAGTTAGAAGTTTCTAACAAAGAGTTAGGAAATAGAAAAACAACCAAACAGGGATGGAGAATACAATAGCTGAAATGAAAAATACACTAGAAGGAGTAAACAGAGGACTGATACAGAGGAACAGGTTGGCAAGCTGGAAGACAAAGTAGTGGAAATCACTGACACAACATAAAGAATGAGAAGAAATTAGGACAGATTAAGAGACCTCTGGGGCAGCGTCAATAATACTAACTTTCACATTATAAGGGTCCCAGAAAAGAAGGGAGAGAGAAAGGGGTAAAGAATTTATTTGAAGACATAGTAACTGAAAACCTCCCTAACCTGGGAAAGAAAATAGACATTCAAGTCTAGGAAACACAAAAACAGTCCCCAACAGGATAAACCCAAAGAGGAACACACAAAGCCACAAATGACCAAAATTAAAGATAAAGAGAGAACATTAAAAGCAGTAAGAGAAAAGCAACAAGTAACATACAGGGAACTTCCATAAGGCTGTCAGCTGACTTTCCAGCAGAAACTCTACAGGCCAGAAGGAAGTAGTGTAATATATTTAATATGATGAAAAAGGGAAATGTACAACAACAACAAAAAAATACTCTGCCTGGCAAGGCTGTCATTCAGATTAGATTGAGAGATCAAAAGTTTCTCAAATAAGCAAAAGCTAAAAACTCAGCACCACCAAATCAGCTATATAAGAAAAGTTAAAGAGACTTTTCTAAGCAAAAAAGAAAAGACCATGGAGTTCCCATTGTGACACAGTGGGTTAAGGACCTGACATTGTCTCTGTGAGGATACAGGTTCAACTCAAGGCCATGCTCAGTGGATTATGAACCCGGCATTGCCATAATCAGCAGCTTAGGTCTCAGATGCAGCTTGGATCTGGTGTTGCCAAGGATGTACAGGATGCAGCGTCAGCTTCAATTTGACCCTTGGCCTGGGAACTTGAACAAAAAAAAGAAAAGGCAACAACTAGAAAAATGAAAATTACTAAAAGAAAATTCTCATCAGTAAAGGCAAATATACAGTGAAAGTAGTAAATCATCCACAAATGAAACTAGTAGGAAGGTTAAAAGACAAAAGTATTTAAACCACCTATATTGTGAGTTCTCGTGGCTCAGCAGTAACAAATCCAACTAGGATCCATGAGGACGCAGATTTGATCCCTGGCCTCGCTTAATGGGTTAAGGATCCAGTGTTACCATGAGCTGTGATGTAGTTTGCAGACGTGGCTTGGATCTTGCTTTGCTGTGGCTGCAGTGTAGGCCAGCAGCCAGAGCTCTGATTCTACCCCTAGCTTGGGAACTTCCATATGCCTCAGGCATGGTGTTAAAATGCAAAAAAAAAAAAAAATCTGTATCTACAATAAGTAGTTAATGTAATTAAAGGATATCCAAAGCAAAAAGTAAAATACAATGTCAAAATAATAATCATAAGGGGAAAGGGGAAGAAAGTATAAATGCAGCAAAACAATCACATACATAAAGATTGCTGCATATAAACCTCATGGTAACCACAAAGAAAAAATCTATAATACACAGAGACAGAGAGAGAGGAATTCAAACATAACACTAAAGATACTTATAAAACCACAAGGGAAGAGAACAAAAGAAGAAAGGAACAAAAAAAAAGACTACAAAAACAAACCCAAAACAACAACAACAACAACTGGGAGTTCCCATCATGGCTCAGCAGTAACAAACCCAACTAGTGTCCATGAGGATGTGGGTTGGATCCCTGGCCTCACTCAGTGGGTTAAGGATCTGGCATTGCCATGCGCTGTGATGTAGGTCGCAGACATGGCTCAGATTTGGTGTTGGTGTAGGCCGGCAGCTACAGCTCTGATTAGACCCCTAGCCTGGGAACTTCAGTATGCTGTGGGTGCATCTCTAAAAAGAAAAAAAAATACCTGAAGAAAAATATAAACAAAAATACAATCATCCAAAATCTATGGGATGCATCAAAAGCAGTTTTAAGAGCATGTTTAGACAGAACAAAGGGTGGGGGAAAAAATGTAATTGTAATGTATACACGTAAGGATAACTTGATCCCCTTGCTGAACAGTGGGAAAATAAAAAAAAAAAAAGAGCATGTTTACAGCAATACAAGCTTACTTCAAGAAACAAGAAACTTAGAAAAGTACAATTTCCCAAGCCTGAACCAGGAAGAAATAGAAAATATGAGCAGACAAATCATCATTAATGATATTGAATCAGTAATTTTAAAAACTCCAAACAAAATTTCAGGACGAAATGACTTCACAGGTTAATCATATCAAACACTTAGAGAAGTGTTAACACCTAAACTACTCCCAAAATTTGCAAAAGGAACAGTTACAAGCTCATTTTGTGAAGCTGGTATCATCCCAATTCCAAATTCAGAAAAAAAAGATATCATAACAACAACAAAATGACAGGCCAATATCTGAAGGACTTAGATGCAAAACTTCTCAACAAAAATATTGGCAAGTTGAATTCAACAATACCTCAAAAGAATTATACACCATGATCAGGGATGCAAGGATTGGTCAATATCTGCAGATCAATCAATGTGATATACCACATTAACAGATGGAAAGAGAAAAGCCATATGACCATCTCAATAGATGCATAAAGAGCACTTCTGACAAAATTCTAAATCCATGGGTGAAAAAAAAAGTTCTCCAGAAAGGGTATAGAAGCAACATACCTCAACATAATAAAGGCCCTATATAAGCCCACAGCTAACATTATACCTAATGGTGTAAAGATTAAAGCATTTTCTCTAAAATCAGAAACAAGACAAGAATGCCCACTCCTACACTTTTATTCAACATATATTCCACATATTACTGGAAGTCCTAGCCACAGCAAACATACAATAAAAAGAAATAAAAAGAATTCAAATTTGAAAAGAAGAAATAAAACTGTCACTGTTTGCAGATGACATGATACTACACATAGAAAATCCTAAAGATGCCACCAAAAAACTACTAGAGTTAATGAATGAATTTGGTAAAGTTTCAAGATACAAAAGTAATACACAGAAATCTGTTGCACATCTATGCACTAACAACAAGTTGTCATAAAGAAGTATTCAGGAAACAATCACATTTACAACCATGTCAAATAGAATACAGTATCTAGGAAAAAACCTACCCAAGGATGTAAAAGACCTGTATGTAAGACACTGATAAAGGAAATTGAAGGTTATATAAACAGATGAAAAGATACACTGCATTCATGGATTGGGAGACTATTGTTAAAATGACCATTATCCTCGAGGTTATCTACAGATTCAGTGCAGTCCCATCAAAATACTAGTGGCATTTTTCACTGAACTAGAACCAATAATTTTAAAATTTGTATAAAAACACAAAAGATTCGAAGTTGCCAATACAATCTTGAGAAAGAACCGAGTTAGAGGAATCACACTCCCAGACTTGGGACTATACTGCAAAGTTACAGTAATCAAAACAGTATGATACTAGCACAAAAAACAAACAAACAAACAAACACACATCAGTGGGACAGAATAGATAGCCCAAAAATAAGCCCACACACTTATGATCAATTAATCTATGACAAAGGAGACAAGAAGATGCAATGGAGAAAAAAAATCTCTTCAATAAGTAGTGCTGAGGAAAATGGACAGCTACATGTAAGAGAATAAAATTAGAACATTTTCCAATACTGTGTACAAAAATAAACTCTAAATGTATTAAAAACATAAATGTAAGACTGGAAACAAAAAAAACTCCTAGAAGAAAACATAAACAAAACAGTCCTTGGCATAAATTGCAGCAGTATTTTGGGGGATTTGTCTCCTAAGGCAAATAAAACAAATGGGACTTAGATGAACTTAAAAGTGTTTGTGCAGCAAAGGAAACCAGTGACAAAAAAACAACCTACTGAATGGGAGAAAATATTTGTAGATTACATGTGATTTATAAGTAGTTAATATCCAATATATATAAAAAGCTCATGCAACTCAAAATTTAAAAACACACAGTATAATTAAAAGATGTGAAGAAGATATGGACAAACATTTTTCAAAAGAAGATGTATAGATGGATAACAGGCACAAGAAAAGATTCTCAACTTTGCTAATCATAAGAGGAATCCAAATCAAAACCACAATATCACTTCACACCAGTCAGAATGGCTATCATCAAAAAGAACACAAATAACAAATGTTGATGAAGATATAGAGAAAAGGGACCCCTTGTACCCTAATGGTGAGAATGTAAACTGGTGAAGCCACGGTGGGAAACAGTATGGAGGTTCCTCAAAAAACTAAACAGAACTACCATTATGACCCAGCAATTCTACTCCTGGGTATATAGCCTAAAAAAACAAAAACACTAATTCAAAAAGATACATGAACCCCAGTGTTCATAGCATTATTTACTGTTGCCAAAATATGGAAGCAACTTTAGGGTCCATCAACAAATGAATGGTTAAAGATGTGGTATGTACATATACACTATAGTATGCAATTTAGCCCTTAAAAAGTATGAAATTTCATCATTTTCAGCAACATGGATGGACTTGAAGGGCATTATGCTAAGTGAAATAAGTCAGACAGAGAAAGACAAATACTATCTAATATCACTTTATATATGTGGAATTTAAAAAGTACAACAAACTAGTGTCTACAACATAAAAGAAACAGACTCAGAGAACAAACTAGTGGTTATCAGTGGGGAGAGAGAAGGAAGGAGGAGTAATACAGGGGTATGGGAGTAAGAGGTACAAACTATTAGGTATAAAATAAGCTGCAGGGATATATTATACAACACAGGGAATATAGCCAATAGTTTATAATAACTATAAATGGAGTAGAACCTTTAAAAATTGTGAATCACTTGTGTTGTACACTTAAAACATATAAAATTGTAAATCAACTAATCCTTAATAAGAAGAAATAAATGAAATGAATGTTTTTTTTAAAAAAAAGAATGTCATTCCCTGGGAATAGGATGAATGGAGTGAAGCTGTTTGTCAAAACAAACTTAATTCTGTGGTACTTTAGAATAAAAAAGCCATTTTCCTTTCCTTGAGAGAGGGGTTCTTAAAATTTTCTCCTACTTCAACACACATGTCACAGGTAAGTTACATTTTTCTGGGTTTCCTGGAATCAGTAAGACTTCGAATCACCCCGTTGGGTACCCATCTCATTCCCTCCACTGAAGAAAGCACATCAGAATGCCCTAAATGAGGTGGTAATTTTATAGGCATAATCTTTTTTTTTAATTGAAGTATAGTTGATTTACAACGTTGTGCTACTTCCCTATGTAAAGCAAAGTGATTTGGTTGGATATATACATATATGATATATGTATATCATATGTATGTGTGTATATATGATGTACCTATATATTCTTTTTCATATTACTTCCCTTTATGGTTTATCACGTGCTAATGAATATAGTTCCCTAGCTATACAGTAGGACTTTTTGTTTATATATAATAATTTATATCTGCTAATGCCAAACTCCTAATTTATCCCTTCCCCACCTCCTTTCCTCTTTGGTAACCACAAGTTTGTTTTCTACGTCTGTGAGTCTGTTTCTATTTCCTTTTTTTTTCTTTCTTTTTTTTTTTTTTTTTTTTTGTCTTTTAGAGCCTCAGCCACAGCATATGGAGGTTCCCAGGCTAGGGATCCCATCAGAGCTGTAGCCGCTGGCCTACGCCACAGCCACAGCATGCGGGATATGAGCCATGTCTGCAACCTACATCACAGCTCACTGCAACACCAGATCCTTAACCCACTGAACGAGGCCAGGGATCAAACCCACATCCTCATGGATGCTAGTCATGTTTGTTAACTGCTGTGCCACCATGGGAACTCCTGTTTCTGTTCCTTAAATAAGTTCATTTGTATCATATTTTACATGCTAACAAATAAGTGGTATAATATGATATGTCTTTTTCTGACTTACTTCTATTAGTATGATGATCTCTAGGTCCATCTATGTTGCTGCAGATGGCATTATTTCATTCTTTTTTATGGCTCAGTAGTATTTCATTGTGTATGTTTATACCACATCTTCTTTACCTATTCATCTTTTGATGGGCATTTGTATTTTTCTATGTCTTGGCTACTATAAATACTGGAGCTATGAATATTTGAGTTCATGCAACTTTTCAGATTAATTTTCTCCACATATATGCTTAGGAGTGCTGAATCATATTGGCAACTCTATTTTTAGTTTTTAAGGAACCTCCATGCTGTTTTTCACAGTGACTACACCAATTTACATTCCTACCTACAGTATAGGATGGTTCCCTTTTCTCCACACCCTCTCCAGATTTTATTATTTGTAGACTTTCTGATGATGGTCATTCTGACTGGTATGAGGTAATACCTCATTGTGGTTTTGATTTGCATTTCTCTAATATTTAGCAATGTCAAGTATCTTTTCATGAGCCTATTGGCCATCTGTCTATCTTGTTTAGAGAAATATCTTGTTATGTCTTCTCTTTTTTAATTGGGTTGTTTGGGCTTTTTGTTGTTATTGAGTTGAGTGAGCTGTTTGTATATATTGGAAATTAAGCCTTTGTCAGTTGCATCATCTGCAAAAGTTTTCTCCCAGTTATGGCATAATCTTGGGGTTGCTATCTCTTTGCTAAGTAAACAATTTGAAAAATCACTACTTCATTACTATCAAAATATTTGTTGGGACAAACCTCAGCCTCACTGAGGAACCAAGACCTGGCTTTTAGAATCACTGTACAAAGTGTATCATTTTGCCTAGCAATTTGTGTACAATCCAGTTTCTTCATTTTCCAAGCTGACTTTTAAGCTGCTCATAACAGTCTCTGAATTGACTTGAAAGAATAGGAAGAAAAAAAAAATCTCAGAATTGGCACTTGTGATTTCACACTGAGGCATTTCCGTAAGAAACCAGTCATTCACTCATCTCTTCACTGAATAAACGACACTGTACAGTGGTTGCATCCCCATCCTCCAAAGGCTGCTAGGAGCAGCCATTAGAAACACACATCTGATCCTATTTCTTCTCTCCTTAAACCCTTCGGTAACTCTCAATTGCCTACAGAATGAATTTAAACTTGAGCCTGATGCACAGAGTTCTCACAGTCTGGCTCTGGCATTTGTCTCCAACAGCCCCTGTCTAATTTCTGGAATGAAACGTGCACCCTCACAAGTTTGACTTTTTCTTAGAAAACAATTAAAGAACATGTTCTCATGATTAAAAATTTAAGTAAAAAAAAGTATTTTTTTCTTTTATTTTGTATCTACATGAGATGATGAATGTTAACTAAACTTGTGGTAATCACTTCATGATGTATATAAGGCAAATCATTATGCTGTACGCCTTAAATTTATACAATGCTGTATGTCAGTTATATCTCAATAAAACTCGAAGAAAATAATATGGAGTAAAAAAATAAAAGTTCCTCATCACTGTCCACCTCTAATCCCCAATTTCACCCCTTTCTCCAAGGTAACTAAATAACAATTTAAATTCTATCCTTAGAAACATTTTTAAAAACACATTTACAGGAGTTCCCATTGTGGCTCAAGGGGTTAAGAACCCAACAAGTATCCATGAGGATGTGGGTTCAATCCCTGGCCTCACTCAGTGGGTTAAGGGTCCAGTGTTACCACAAGTGCAGTGTATATGGCAGATTGGGCTAAGATCCAATGATGTTATGGCTGTGGTATAGGCCTGCAGCTGCAGCTCCAATTCAGTCCATAGCCCAGGAACTTCCATATGCCACAGGTGTGGCCATAAAAAGGAAAAAAACACATTAGCATACATAGTTCATATATGAATATACTATTTTGATTTCAAAATAATAAATGAGATAATACTATATGCAAAATATTTTTTTTTTGCTTTACATCTTAGGGGTATTCCCATGTCTCTCTGTATGTATAATTATCCCATTCTTCTAAAGAGCTGAGTTTATTTACATAATATTAACATATAAAATTATTTAGTCATTTTCCTTGATAAACATGTAAGGTGCTAATTGTTTTCACAATTGTGAATAACTCTAAACTATTACATTTAGAGTGGATGAGCAAAGAGGTCCTGCTGTATAGCACAGGGGACTATATCCAATCATTTGTGATAGAACATGATATGAGAAAAAGTATGTATATATATGTATAACTGAGTCATTTTATTGTACAGCAGAAATTGACAGAACATTGTAAATCAACTATAATAAAAAAATTTTAAAGCATCTTTGTACATATGTGAACATGTATAACTATCTCTAGAACAAAAATTTTGAATTCCAATTTCTAGGTTAAAGTTCATGCTCATTTAGAATTACAATACCTCAGAGGTCCCATCATGGCTCAGCGAATCCGACTAGAATCCATGATGCAGGTTCAATTCCTGGACTCTCTCAGTGGGTCAAGGATCTGGCATTGCCATCAGCTGAAGCGTAGGTCAGAGACATGGCTCAGATCTGGCATTGCTGTGGCTGTGGTGTAGGCCAGCAGCTATAGCTCTGATTCGACCCCTAGAATTTCCGTATGCCACAGGTGCGGCCCTAAAAAGACAAAAAAAAAATAGAATTACAATACCTCCATAAAGACAGTACTAATTTATACTTTTGGCCACAATATATGATTGTTTCTATATCCTTACAGCATAACCAATCCTGGACTGTATCACTTTTTAATTTTTGCTAATCTGATAAATTTTTATAAAGATACCTCATTCATTTACATTTAATTTTTTCCCTGGTTATTAGAAAAGGCAAGCAATTTTTCAAATATTCATTGATAACCTTTTTTCCCTGTGAATTACCTGTTTGCACATTTTGTGCATTCTTCTATTCAGTTGTCTTTCTTATTGAACTATAGGAGTTATTTACATATTTAAAAGAATAATCCTTTGTCTATTAGATATGTTCATTCATCACCCCCTTTGCTTTTCAAGCAGAGAGCTAGAATATTCAAATAATCTCTAATGAGTATAGGATAGTTTTTCATAATGCACAAACAATCTCTATAAAGCCTTCTATACCCATATTACTCATTCTCTAAAAGTACAATAATTGCTTCCTTCTGTGTCTTTCTATCCCACTGAGCCTAAAGATGGCCCTTGATCAATGCAGTGGTCTTGGTAACAAATCTGAATAGAACAAAATTGGCCTAAGAATAAATTTACTTTCCCCCTCATCTGTAAAATACACATGATACACATTTAAGTATGGCCCTGTCCAAAGAAGCCTCATCCCACAGCCTTTGACCTCTAGGTAAATATTCCAGAGCTCCTCCTCCATGTAGATCCCAAGAGAACAATCCCAGCCCTGGAATCTGTCTTCTAATGGATGCAAAACAGAGTACATGACTCCTTGCTGAATGCTCACTCTTGGGTCAGGAGGTCCCTCTTCAAATGTGGCTACATAGGCATTATGTTCTGGCTCTGCTGTTTAGCTTGCCCCAACAGCCCTCCTAAACCAGGTGAGTCTGTTCATCTTTGGCTGTCAAACAAAAGCAATAGCTTTTCTGCCTTTTTCAAACAGAAATGGATTTTATCAAGGGGTCTCTCTTTGATAAAAATAATGATGCTCTCTGTCTATAACTAGTTGTTCTGATTCCCTTCCAACCATCCTACAGGTCACCTGAGGGGTCCAATAGCTCCCTCAATATTGCAGCACCTAACTCCTTGTTCTGTGACTAAGTCTTTACTAATTTGTGAGCTTCCTGAGGGTAAGAATGAGTTCATATTCAAATTTCTTAGCACAAGCCTTGTTCATCATAATTGAAACTCTATGGCTATTCAGTAAATGTCATTGCACTAATGAGTGAATGATCATTATGCCTACCCTTAACTTCATAATTGTTCTGCATCAGGACCTGTGCTAAATTTTTATATACTCTGTATAATTTAACCCTCACAACAACACTATAAAGTTGAAATTACTGTACATATTTTACTGCTGGTGGAACCAGGAATAAATTAAGTTAAATGAGTTCCCGGAAATCCTGTGGCTTTGTAAGCAGCAGATCCAGAAATAATGCCAAGGTCTGCTTGAGTCCAAAGTTCACACTGTGAACAGTTCACAGCCAGGCAGGGTGATGTGCTCTAATGTAACTGTCTTCATAAAGCAAAAAGCATAACTATACATGTTCAGTATGTTAAAATATATATATGATATTTTCAACCATTACAAATGATGCTAAGATGAATATTAATTGACAAGAAGTATTTATATTAAAAGCAAAACCACCATATTAAAAACAATAAGCCCTACTGCATAATTATGAGAAAAAAATCTAGAAAAAATATATGCAGAATTGCTATAATTATCATGGATCTTGAGAATTTTCTTCTTTTTGAATTTACCTTTATTTTCCTTTCTTTAAAATTAAAGTATGGTTGATTTACAATATAAGTTAGTTTCGGTATATATCAAAGTGATTCAGTGATATATAAATTTTTTCAGATTATTTTCCATTATAGGTTATTACATTGAATATAGTTCCCTGTGTTATACATAAATCCTGTTTCTTATCTACTCATAAATCCTGTTTCTTATCTACTTTGTTATCTGTTGATCCTATACTTCTAATTTATCCCTCCCTCCCTTTTCCCTTTGGTAAACTTAAGTTTGTTTTCTATATCTGTGAGTCTAGTTATATTGTGTAAATAAGGTCATTTGCATTATTTGGTGAGGGAACTGGATCATTTTTTTAAATTGTAGTTGATTTACAGTATTGTACCAATTTCTGCTACACAGAAACGTAACCCAGTCATACATACATAGACATTATTTTTCTCATATTATCTTGTTCCATCCCCAAAGATAGGATATAATTTCCGGTGCTGCACAGTAGGACCTCATTGTTTATCCATTCTAAATGTATTAGGCTTCATCTACCAACCCCAAACACCCAGGCCACCACACTCCCTCCCTTCTGCCCCTTGGCAACCTCAAGTATATTCTCTATGTCTATGAGTCTGTTACTGTTTTGTAGATAGGTTCATTTGTAGCATATTTTAAATTCTATATATGAGTGATAACATATGTGACTTACTGATTTACTTCATCCTTAGTATAAGAATCTCTAGTTACATCCATGTTTCTGCAAATGGCATTACTTTGTTTTTTATGGCTGAGTAGTATTCCATTGTATATATATTACATCTTCTTAATCCATTCATCTGTCAATAGACATTTAGGTTGTTTTCATGTCTTGGCTATTGTGAATAGAGCTACAATGAATTTAAGAGTGCATATATTTTTTGAATGAAAGTTTTGTCCAGATATATGCCTATGAGTGGGATTCAGCAATGGCTGTTATATATTTAGTTCATATGGTAGTATTATATTTAATTTTCTGAGGAAATTTTTTCCATAGTGGTTGTACCAATTAAAGAGAACCCTCCCTCACTGTTGATGGGAATGTAAATTGGTTCATCTTTGATTTCTTTCATCAGTATCTTACAGTTTTCAGAGAAAAGGTCTTTTGTGTCTTTAGGTAGATTTATTCCTAGATATTTATTCTTTTTGATGTGGTGGTAAATGAGATTGTTTCCCTAATTTCTCTTTCTGATCTTTCATTGTTAGTATATATAAATGCAGTAGATTTGTGTGTATTAATTTTGTATCCTGCAACTTTACCAAATTCCTTGATGAGCTCTAACAGTTTTCTGGCAGTGTCTTTAGGATTTTCTAGGTATAGTATTTTTGATAGTCATCCTGACTGGTGTAAGATGGTAACATTGTGGCTTTGATTTGCATTTCTCTAATAATTAGCACTGTTGAACATTTTTTCATGTGCCTGTTGGCCATCTCATATAGGTATTTTCTTTGGACAAATGTCTATTTAGGTCTTCTGGCCATTTTTTGATTGGGATATATATATATATATATACACACACACATATATATATACCCACATATATATATATATATAATATCCCCATTATAATTATCTACATGTATTTAATAATAGTATTATTATTGGAGATAATATGGAGATATATATAATGGGGATATAATATATGGATATATATGGGGATATATATCCATATTAATAATATGGGGATTATATATCCATATTAATTATATTATTAATTATATTATTAATATATATCTCCATATCATTATATATAATAATAATCTCCATTATCATTATATTGAGATATATATAATGGGGATATAATATATTGATATATACATGGGTATATGTATATATAGAGAGAGAGAGAGTTGTATGAGCTGTTTATATATTTTGGAAATTAACCTTTTGTTGGTTGCACTATCTGCAAATATTTTCTCTCATTCCATAGGTTGTCTTTCATTTTGTTGATGGTTTCCTTTGCTATGAAAAAGTTTATCAGCTTGATTATGTCTCATTTGTTTATTTTTGCTTTTATTTTTTGCCTTGGGAGTCTAAGTTAAGACAATATTGCTATGATTTATGTTCAAAATATTTTACCTATGTTCTCTTCTAGGAGTTTTATAATGCCATGTCTTATATTTAGGTCTAATATTTTCTGTATAGGTATGAACCACTCTGCAAATTTAGGGTCCATACAAGGTTTATGTGTATTTTTTTATACATCAGTTAATCACTCAAATATTCCCATATTAGCAAATGCCCATTTTCTCATTCTTGGGTTTGACCCCCTTCCTGAACGGTCCAGGAATCATCAGGCTTATGTAGCTCTGTTTTCAACAGCAAAGCAAAAAAAAAAAAAAGAGAGACACCCCTGACAAGAACTGATGTGTTTTCACTGTTTCTGCTGCTATGAAAAATTAGGTCTGCTCAGCTTGATGCTTCCTATTGATCCTTTCTCTGGCCCAAATCCTTGCCAAGGCCAGGAACATCCTTTGAAGAAGCACTACTCCATTCCTTAATCCTAACTCAGCTGCAGTATTCCACAGGTGGGCATCCAGAGTTCTGGGTCTTGGTTCATATCCCCAAGCAGAGCCTTTGTTCTGAACTCATCACTATCCAGATCCCCATCTGTTATGACTGAGTTTTGGAGGCTTGCTTCTTCTTTCCAATCAGTACATCTCCCCAGGGACCATTGCACCACATCTGGGGTGTCCACTAGTTTTAAGCCTCATAAAGTGGTATGTAGCGTCATGATCACTTTCCTCCCAATGACTCCTTAGCTCCTGTGCAAATGTACCTACCTTCTCAAAGCACCAGTACAGCACATCAAAAAGTATTCCCCAGGAGCAGGTGACAAATGGCCCTCTTACGCCCCTTCCCAAGGATGGAAAGTAGCCACCAAATCTTCCACCTGTATAAATTTCAAGGCCAGTCTTTCCTTAAAAAATGATCTGCTCCAAATCTGCTTGCTAGTGCAACCAAACAGGGAAGCTGTAAGATCTGATTAGACAAGGACCTTCTTTCAGTCATTTTTCTTCAAAGAGGGAAAATAGGTTTACTTTTTATTAAAATATAATCTTTATTGTGTAGGTTACTCACAATTTATTCCTAGGGAGGATAATGGCCAAAAAAAAAAGACAATCCAAAAACCAAAAGTAATTTAAAAAATCATTTACCCACATTTCTCAAAAAGGGTAAATAGGATTCAAACGTATCATCATTAAAAAAAAAAAAAACCACTTTGTTTTCATTCCTGGCCACAACTGGCCTACCAACACCTGACCTAGCACTGATATCTCTTTCTCTCCCCAACCAAACTCTGCTTTCCTAACTATCCAATCAGAAAATAAAGAAATAAAAATTGAATAATAAAGTAGAAGAGTTTATTTTGGTAGTCTATGGAAGGCTGAATGTGTGTGTGTGTGTGTGTGTGTGTGTGGTATAATTATACAAACATTATATATCATATGAATATATATAAATTTATATATATTTTAGGAGAGCTGTCCTGTCCAATGCAGAAAAATCGCCCACATGATACTGTGATTAGGCAGTAAAATCTGAGATGCTGCTGCTGCTGGGAGCAAGCACAGAGCTGGTTGTTTAATAGAATTGAACAGAAAGTATAACATTACATAGCTCTCATCATACAAGTACAGCACAATGGGGTAATCTACTTTTAGCTCAGATCTCAATCAGTAAGTGTTTCTTTCCATTTGAGTTGATGAAAACTGTCTTTTTCACAGTATGGCAACTATTGCCAGCAACCTGAGAAGTCTGGTGAAAAAAAGAGTCAGAGTTATAGAAATACGAAATTTCCCATTGATAGGAACAGACAGCCAATATTATGTGCTTGTTAAATTACACTGAGGAAAGTGTAAAATGTCTAAATCTTTAAGGGTATCTCTTTGAGTAAGTGAGATTAGTTACTAGATCCTGTAGTAAGAAGCCAACTTGGGAAACATAGATGATCCCTAAAACCTAAGGGAGAAGGATCCATCCTAGGCCAGCACTGACAGTTAATACCAGACCCCTCCCGAGGATGGGCTATACACTGATATGGGCATTTCTGTATCCTGCTCGTTCATTTTTGACAAGTGCATACAGTAAATCATTCTTATTCCAGAACAAGACTCCAATCATTCTTCACAAATCCTTCTCGTGTATTACCGTGTCTCAGTGTTTCCTGGGTATTAATTTAGAGCAACTAGTACACATCTGTACGTCTTGCCAGCTGTTGCATCTGTTTTCTTTGATTAGGGCTGATGACAAATACATTGTTGTTTTTTTTTTAATTTTTAATATTATCCCTGATATGGATACCAGGGTCAGTTAAGGTACTGGTGTCTATATTGAGAAACTAAGTAAAATAAGATCACTTATAGAATTTCTTCTTAATGAATATGATTGCAGTACTCATTATATAAACTCATCTGTTTCACTGTTAGAAAAAATGTCAAAAGTCAGCTAGAAATACTGTGCCACAGGTATGGTTTGGGGCACCTATCCACTTCTCGCTTTGGGCCATTATATAAATCTGTATGTGCCTAAAACTGCTATTTGCCTTTCTGATATTCATTCTTTCCTTTTATACTAATGTTATTGAGGACAGTAAGGTGCCCTGTTTAAATACTACATTTCCTGGAAGAGACTGGTATCTAATGGCATATAAATAGGAGTCATTTGGAAAGTCATTTCAAGGAAAGTTATAAAGATCTCCCTTTGGCCTTCACCCCTTCCTCTGATCTCGTGCTTGGAATGTGAATGTGATGGCTGGAGCTACACTGGTTTCATTGATGCCATAAAGGAACTTTGAGATGAAATCCATTTCCTGAGACAAGTGAGACAGAAAGATATCAGAATCTTGAGTCCCTGTTGACATCCTGAAGCTATCATATCAGTCCTGGATGAATGACTGAGAGAAAAATAAATAGCTATATCAAAATCCCTATATTGGAATTTTCATTATAAGAAGACTTCATTATAATCCATATATTACATTACCCTGGGGATATGAAAATTCAACAACTCTTTTAAGTTACAAATCCTTGTACCAGGTGGCAAAGATAATCAGAGACTTGAACTAAAATAGCATAGAACATTAAACTTTATAATAATCATAACAAAAACAACAACCCCCTTTTGCAGAAAAGGACATTGAAGTCCAAAGACATGAAGTGATTTACCTAAGTTCACTCAGGGACTCCTGTGCAAAATATTGAGAGTCAGAGCTAAATCTTCAATCAGTTGAGTCAGGTTACTTCCAGTCTACAATGAAGCCAGCTCCTTCCTGCAAGCCTGAATGAGGGTCCCTTGTCAGTGCCCAAACCAGCACATATTATCTCTTGACACCAAGCTTCCCTTTCTCTGCCATTTTTTCCTTCACAAGGTGACCTCTGAGAGTATCCCAGGATAGGATGCTAACTTATTTATGAAAAATCACTTTTCAGTAAACCACAAATATCCAAGGAAAGGTCAGAAGCCATAAGGTAAAATTAATCTAAAACAAAGGTCAACAAACCAAGGTCTCCTAGGCCGAATCTGTCCCACTGCCTATTTTTGTAAAGTTTTCTTGGAACACAGCCCTGCTTGCTCCTTTATGTTTTCTCTTTAGCTGCTTTTGCACTAAAACAGCAGGGTTGAATAGTTGCAACCGAAACTATATGACCTGAGAAGCTTAAAATTTTACTATCTGATTCTTTACAGAGAACATTTGCTGATCCCAATATAAAAAAGTAAGTATATATCTCCCCTTGTGACACTCATCAACAATGACCATTAGCCCACTGAAGACTCTCCACCAGCCCCAGAGGTAGCATGAGGTGCCACACGGTCCTCCCCTCCAATGCCAGGAGTCATGGCAGGCACAGCAAGGGAGAGCCTCTCTCAAATGTAACACTCAAACAATGGCCACACGTTGAGTGTTTGTAGTTTTATTTTTTATAAAAGAAAAACACAAGCTGCTGAACCAAAGGTCAATGAAACAGTTAAGACAAAGTGACAGGGCGAGTTTCAAAAGAAATGCTGTCAGGGCCACCTGCAGGATTCCAGCCAATCAAACAGCCTAGATAAGGAACTCTGGGACATTGGAGGAGCTGGGAAAGGTCATGGAAGGCCCAGATGGAAGATATTAAAAAGGAAATACGGAAAATTGTAAAAGGTAGAGTATTCATAAGTGGGGCTAGAGAGACAGATGGACTGTCATGGAGGGTAAATTGCTCTGAGAGAGGATGAGAAATGTGCCAGGAGCTGAGAGAAAATCAAATCCCAGACCCACCACGTGAGGTGGGAAAAGGAATAATAAAGACAAGTCTGCAAGCAGAATGATGTACAAATGATATTTTTCCAGAAACAGACTAATAAAATGCAGATGAAACCCATCAAATTGAAAAATGCTTTTCATCACTTGAAATACAGCATAGCTTGCTGAAGAGCATACAGCATGGAAGCCAGTAGGAAGGGCTTTGAGCTCTAGCTCCATCACTTACCAGAATATCCACATCAAACCACATCAAAACAGATTTTCCTCAGGAATTCTACAAGTGAGCTTGCTTACCTCGCTGGGTTCACTATAGCACCAGTATCTCTGCTGATCCTGGCATTTATATCAGGGGTCATATTCAAAATAGCTAATGACAGCTATGACATTGGTACTGGTCAGTCAAAATGGACACCTGCTGGTGGACCATACAGATGTATCCCAGCTGAGCACTGACCCCCAGACTCACAGCAATGCCTATGATGGATTTGTGAGAATGATTGGCGCCTCATTCAGGAACTGCTTACTACAGACACATGAATTAGAAGAACTGGAAGAAGACATGAATCAGATACCAGCCTATGCTTCCTTCTCAGGAAGGGCTGGTGATAACCCTCACTCTCAGTGCTGCCAGGGATGTTCCTTCTTCCTTCAGGCTTTGGGAATCTTTTCCACCATTTTCCAAATTTGCTTCTTACTACTGTCCCTAATAACTCATCCCACCTGCTCAAAGAGAAGTCTCTAAGGATTTAGTCATTAAATCAATTTCTATGGCGGCAACTCTTTCTTCTAACATAATCCAATAAGCACCAAATGTTGGCTGGCTGTGTCTCCATCGATGAGAAATCTTCCTGTTTCTCTGACTCTTTTTCACCAGAATGCTCAAGTTGGTGGCAACAGTCCTTATACTGTGACAAAGGAAGAGAGCTTTCAATGCTGTTAATAGGAAAAGACGCTTGCTGAGTGAAATACGAGCTGAAAATGGACAAGAGGTATGTCATTTAACCTTTCTGGGTCTCAGTGTCCTCACCTATAGAACAGTTGGAACAGAAGGAAGAAATTATTTTGGCAGCTGATACATGTTTGAGCCTGAACTTACTGGATGAAAAATACTCTTCCACCACCCACCAGAGAACGCTTGTGTCTCTCATTTTATCAACAAGAAAAAAAAAGTATTTGTTTTAGGCCAGTGTAGTAGAGTAGAAAGAACACAGTCTAAGAGTCAGGCCAAGAGGCCCAGGTTCTAGTTTCCATTCTGGCAATAACTGACCATGTGCCCTTGAGCCAACTATATTTCCACTCTGGGCCACAGTTTTCCAATCTGGCAAATGGAATGTTCAAGCCTAGAACAATGGTTTCTCTGAGCCTCCAATGAGACACTTCAGGGGCCATGAGGATGAGGCTGAACATTAGGTATCCTCTCCTCTCCCCATTCACAATCCATTTCTACCTGGACAATTTACCATCGTCTGTTTTATTTGGTATCTGGTCACATAATATTATTTAAGGAAATAAAAAGTTTAAAAAACCCCATTAACATTCCATACTCCTATAACTTGAGGATTTTTTAATAATTTAAAAATATCTTGCCGGATAAAAATGTAGTACTTGCTGTTAAAATCAGACAAAGGCAGCAAGGAAAATACAGAGAATTAATGAAGGTATTTGTTGGAGAATAATGAAAAGTAATAAAAGTTTTTTTCTCTCCACTTCAAAATGAGAGTGGGAGTTCCCTTCATGGCTCAGTGGTTGACGAACCCGACCAGGATCCATGAGGATGAACTTACAAACCGTGGCCTCACTCAGTGGGTTAAGGATCCAGTGTTGCTGTGAGCTGTGGTGTAGGTCACAGATGCAGCTTAGATCCTGCATGGCTGTGGCTGTGGTATAGGCCAGCAGCTGTAGCTCTGATTCAATCCCTAGCCTGGGTGTGACCCTAAAAAAAAAAGCAAAATGAGAGTGGATACCTGAAGTGATCATTGGGTTGATATTTGTCAAAAATGCTATGTACCCAGTCTTTTTGGAAACATTCTGAAATCCATGTTACCCTGTTTTACAATCTTTAAGTCCACCAGACAGTATATAGCTTTCCCCCAAAAAAGCAAAGTTTTTGTTTCCTATTGCTATTGTAATAAATTACCACCAATTTAGTGGCTCAAAGCAACACAAATTTATTATCTTACAGAAATGGAGTTGTCATGGATAAATTCAAGGTATTGGCAGAGCTGTGTTTTTCCATGGAGCTTTAGGGGAAGATTTATTCCCTTGCCTTTTACAGCTTCTAGAGGCCACCTGCATTTCTTGGTTTATAGCCCCTTCCATCTTCAGAGTAAACATTGACCATCCGAGACTCTCTCACGTATTTTCACCAGCCTGTCCTCTTTCCCTCATAGGGACACTTGTGATTACACCACTAGGATGCTCCAGGCTAATCTCCCTATCCAAGGTCAGCTGATTGGCAACCTTAATTCCACTGGAACCTTAATTCTCCCTTGCCATGTAACATAACATGGAAAGAGATCTCAGGACCTGCCAGAGCAGAGGGTGGGCAGGAGATGATGGAAGCAGGGAGGGTCTTACCAGGATGTTTGAAAGCACTAATGTCAGAGTAGATGGATGAAGCTAAAATATCAGGAGACCAAGGAAAAAGTTGAGCACTTTGGTCAAGCAAGTTGATGTCAAACTGGAAGTATTTATCAGAGGTAAGGACGGGGACATGGACTAAGACTGGCAGTAAAAAGATGGCTACAGTCATCTGATTTGGGCCACAGTGGTTTTGTGTGGGCAACAAATCAAGATGATGCAGGACCAGCGTTGGGAAACCTGGGCTTCAAAAACACCAACGGTGATCACCACAACCGCATTTGAGTCCTTATTGTCCACCAAATATAATACTGAGCACTGTATAATCTCTCTGATTCAATCCCTATAACAACCGTGTGAGATAAGCAGCACTGATCCTATTTCAAAGATGGGGAGCTAAAGCTTGGAGAAAGGAAGTGACTTGCACATGACACTCAATTTGGGGGACTGGGCATCAGACTGGATTTGTCTGACCCCAAACTGCACTTAAGGCCTGCTAGTCCCCCTACCACACATGCCTTTTACAACAGAATTGACATGTTTTGCCAGATGGGAGAAAGAGTCTTACAACAGTTTTGCTACTTGGTAACTTGAAATTTTTAACTTAAAATGAGTTTGTGGAATTAAAATAAAGTTTCAATAATTTTTAAACAACTTCACCTTGTAAAACTTTTTATTTGAGTGGTTTCTAACCACACTTTCCAGTATCCAATAACTGAAAATTACCATGTGAGGTACCTTAGACTATATGTCTAGACGGCGTTTTCTCAACTGACAAGCAGTTTACAAATGTTAGCTACACTTCCATTTTAAAACTCCTGCCCCAGGGATCAAGATGGCAGAGGATGTGGGCACTCACCTTCTCCCACAAACACATCAAAAAAAAAAAAAAAGCTACATGTAGAATTATTCACACAGAATATCTACTAAACACTGGCAGAAAACTTTAAGTCTCCAAAAAGGGCAAGAAAACCTCCAAATAACTGGGTAGAATGAAAGGAAATAAAGAGAGAGAAGAGGAAAAAAAGAAAGGAATCAGGATGGGAGCAGCACTCCTGAGAGGGAGCTGTGAAGGAGGTAAGGAACCTGTGCCCCGGAAAGCCACCCAACTGACGGGGAGACCAGCTAAGATGAAGGGGCCTCAAAGCCTCAGAGAAAAGCGCAGCAGCTGGACCGAGGCGGGCAGAGCAGAGAGAGAGCCGTGCAGACCATCAATACCACCACGCCAGGCATCACAGCCTGAGACACTGGGGCAGGGGCTGGGAGCTGAGACGCAGGGACCAGAGGTGAGTTCCTGAGAGAAGACTAGGGTTGGCTGTGTGGAGCAGCCTGCGGGGCCAGGGAATACTGCACCACAGGCTGGTGAGGGGAGCACCACCTGAGGAGTGGCATGCCACAGCCAAGGGAACCTGGGAGGAGGCCTGGAACCCCAGGAGAAGCAAGGCCCCATCACCCGGGAGGGCAAGAGGAGGAGGGTGGACTCTCTGGCAGGAAGGTAGTGCTTTCACGGGCTAAGGGGGGCTGGGCACCTCCTGTGTGGGATGGCGAGGGCAAACCACATCAGCCATCTCAGACTCCAGAGGTGGGCATAGGCTGCCACCACTAGGGGTCCACGAATAGCCACCACCTGTGGCCCCAGTCACTTGAGAGGTCAGCACAGAGGAAGGCACTGCAACTGAGCACCACCCATTGCTGTTCTCACTCCCCTAGGAACACACAACACCCTGCTGCTGCCACTGACAAATGTTCTGGGTAACACCTACACATGCCTGAGGATCACTGTCACTTCCCAAGGCCCTGCAACAAGGAAGAGTCTGTGCCACCTCCCTGCAGGTGCTTGCCACTATCAAGAGCCTAGCAAACAGGCACTAGCTACTAGCCCTGCCCATTGCTTCTATCTCCCTGGAAGCAAGTGCAAACCGTACACCAGCAGAGGGATAACAGACTGCACACACCGAGAAAAGACACAGCAAGCAACCAAACCAAAAGCAGCACTCACACCAAATAATAATAATAATAACAATAAGCCTTCACAAACTACCCAGGGGTGCTCTTGCATATAAATAACCCTCCAAGACTACAGTAGTTGTGTTTCTTAAACTCACATAATAAGAAAAATATAAGCAAAATAAAGAAGCTCAGGAACCACTCCCAGTTAAAAGAATAAGAGAATTCACCTGAAGAAGTGAACAATGAAACAGACCTCTGCAGTCTAACAGACACCAAGTTCAAAAAAGAGATAGTGAAAATACTGAAGGAATTAAGAGCAGACATGAACACTAATGCAGATTGCTTTAGAAAGGAACTAGAGAATATAAGGAGGAGCCAAGAAAAAATTAGAAAATTAATTTACAGAGATGCAAGTTGAGTTAAAGGCAGAGAAGAGCAAAATGAATAATGCAGAGGAACAAATTAGTGATTTGTGGGATAGAATAATGGAAATCACCCAATCAGGGCAGCAGATAGAAAACCAAAAGAATAAATATGAGAGCAATATAAGAAATCTATGGGATAATATAAGGTGGGCCAATCTATACATAATAGGGATTCCAGAAGTAAAAGAAAAAGAAAAGGGGATTGGAATATATTTGAAGAAGTTATGACTGAAAACCTTCAAATCTAAAGGAAACAGATATCAAGATAAACGAAGCACAGAGGGCCCCAAACAAATCCAAACAGGCCCACACCAAGACATATAATAAAAATGGCAAGAGTTAAAGAAAAGCAGAGGATTCTCAAGGAAAAACAAAGTGTTAATTATAACAGAACCGAATAAGACTGTCAACTGATGTCTCTATGGAAACACTACAGGCCAGAAGAGAGTGGCAAGACATATTCAAGTTTCTAAAAGGGAAAAATTGCAGCCTAGAATACTCAACCAGGCAAGAATATCATTTAAAATAGAAGGAGAAATAAAGAATTTTTCCAACAAAAACTAAAAGAATACAGGAATACTAAACTAATTCTAAAAGAAATAATGAAAGATCAACTCTAAATAGAAAAAAAAGAAGTAAGAAGGAAAAGGATGGAGGAAATCACAATTGGAAAGTAATCACTTAAGTATGCCAGTATACAGCAAAAGGATAAACATGAAGATGTTAAAAAAGGACATCAAAATCATAAAATGTGGGGAAGGAAATTAATAAAATCTAGACTCTATTTTTTTTAAATGTGATTGAGCCTATATGACTATCAATTAACACACTTGAAACCCAGGGCAACCACAAATCAAAACCAAAACAATACATTCACAAAAACTAAAAAGAAGAGGACACAAGCATAAAATAAGGCAATCATCCAGAAAAGAAAAGAAAAGAAAAGAAAAGAAACAGAATCAACTGGAAAACAAGGTTTAAAATGCCAACTAATACATATTTATCAATAATTACCTTAAATAGCAATAGACCGAATGCTCCAGAGTGGCAGATTGGATTAAGAAAATAAGAGCCAATAATATGCTGCCTACAAGAGGCTATCTTTAGGGCAAAGGACACATATAAGCTGAAAGTGAGCGAATGGGAAAAGATATTTTATAAGAATGGAAAAGAAAGGAAAGTGTGAGTTGCAATGCTCATATTAGACAAAGTAGACTTTAAAACAAAGGCCATAAAGAAAGACAAAGAAGGAGAAGGACAATTTTAAGGATAAAAGGATCAGTTCAAGAAGAGGATATTACATTCAAGGATCAAGAAGATGATATTACATTTAAGGATAAAAGAATCAATCGAGAAGTGAATATTACCCCTAATATAGGAGCACCCAAATACATACAACAAATAGTAACAGACATAAAAGGAGAAATTGATGGAAATACAATAATAGTGGAAATTTTACCATCCCACTCACATCAATGGACAGAGGACAGATCCTCTAGATAGAAAATCAATAAGAGACCAGGGATCCTAAATGACACAGTAAAAAAGGTAGACTTAATTGATATTCTCAGGACATTACATGCAAAAAAATCAGAATATACATTTTTTTTAAGTACTCATGGAATAGTCTCAAGGATTGACCACATACTGGGGCACAAACTAACCTCAACAAAATTCAAAGTATAGAAATTACATCAAGTATTTTCTCTGACCACAATAACATGAAACTAGAAATCAACCACAGGAAAAGAAATGAGAAAAAAAAACTACTACATGGAGCCTAAACTATGTGCTACTAACAAACCAATGAGTCAACGAGGAAATCAAAAAGAAAATTAAAAAATACCTTGAAACAAATAATAATTTTAAAAAACCCATTCATAATCTGTGGGATTCTGCAGAAGTAGTTGTTACAGGGAAATTCACAGCAAAAAAGGCATTCCTCAAAAAAGAAGAAAAATCTCAAATCAATAACTTAACCTACCACCTAAAATAATTAGAAAAAGAACAATCAAAATCAAAGTCAGCAGAAGGAAGGAAATCATAAAAATCAAAGAGGAGGAGTTCCCATCGTGGCGCAGTGGTTAACGAATCCGACTAGGAACCATGAGGTTGCGGGTTCGGTCCCTGCCCTTGCTCAGTGGGTTAATGATCCGGCGTTGCCATGAGCTGTGGTGTAGGTTGCAGATGCGGCTCGGATCCCACGTTGCTGTGGCTCTGGCATAGGCCGGTGGCTCCAGCTCCGATTCGACCCCTAGCCTAGGAACCTCCATATGCCGCGGGAGTGGCCCAAAGAAATAGCAAAGACAAAAAAAAAAAATTAAAAAAAAAATCAAAGAGGAAATCAATAAAATAGAGATAAAAAATAGAAACAAATCAATAAAACTGAGACAAGGTTCTTTGAAATGGTAAACAAAATTGACAAACCACTGGTCAGACTCACCTAGAAGAGGAGATAAAGAACCCAAATAAACAAAATAAGAAATTTTAAAAAAAGGAGAAATCTCAATGGATACTGCAGAAATACAAAAAAATAAGCAAATATCTATGCCAACAATTATATGCCAATGAATTTGATGACCTAGAATAAATAGACAATTTTCTAGAGACACACAGCTCACCAAAACTGAATCAAGAAGAAATAGATCAAATGAACAGACCTATCACTAGAAATGAAATTGAATATGTAGTAAAAACACTCCCTACAAACAAAAGTCCAGGACCAGCTGGCTTACAGGTGAATTCTACCAAACAAACAAAGAAAACTGATGCCCATTCTTCTTAAACTTTTCCAAAAGGTTGAAGAAGAAGGAATACTCCCACAGACATTCTATGAAGCCACCGTAACCCTAATACCAAAACCAGACAAAGACACTAACCAAAAAAGAAAATTATAGGCCAGTATCTTTGATGAATACAGACAAAAAATTCTCAACAAAATTTTAGCCAGTGAGTCCAACAAAATATAAAAAAGATCATATACCATGACCAAGTGGGATTCATCCCAACTTCAAAAGGATGGTTCAACTTATGCAATTTAATCAATGTCATACATCACATTGACAAAAGAAAAGTCAAAAAATATGATCATCTCAATAGATGCAGAAAAATCATCTGACAAAGTCCAACATCCATTCATGATAAAAACTCTTAACAGGAGTTCCTGCTGTGGCACAGTGAAAACGAATCTAACTAGGAACCATGACATTGCAGATTTGATCCCTGGCCTTGCTCAGTGGGTTAAGGATCTTGTGTTGCCATGGGCTATGGTGTAGGTCACAGATGCGGCTCAGATCTGGCATTGCTGTGGCTCTGGTGTAGGCCAGTGGCTACAGCTCCAATTAGACCCTGAGCCTGGGAACCTGCATATACTGCAGGAGTGGCCCTAAAAAGACAAAAAAAAAATCTCTTAACAAAGTGGGTATAGAGGGAACATACCTTAACATAACCAAAGCCATTTATGACAAAACCACAGCCAATATAATACTCATTGGAAAAAAAAGCTGAAAGCCTTCCCACTAAAATCTGGAACAAGACAAGGATGCCCACTCTTACCACTTTTATTCAATATAGTATTGGAAGTCCTAGCCACAGCAACCAGACAAAAGAAATAAAACATATCCAAATTGGAAGAGAAGAGTTAAAATTGTCACTCTATGCAGATGACATGATACTACATATAGAAAACGCTAAGGACTCCACAAAAAAATTACTCCACCTGATGAACAAATTCAGCAAAGTAGCAGGATACAAGATAAACATTCCTAAATCAGTTGCATATCTGTATACTAATGACAAAATATTAGAAGAAGAATATAAAAATATATACAATGCAAAATACAATAACTGAAATAAAAAATTCACTAGAAGCAGCTGACAGCAGAATACAGGAGGCAGAAGAACAAATAAGCGAAGTGGAGGACAGATGAGTGGAAATTACAGATGCAGAACAGAAAAGAGAAAAAAGATTGAAAACAAATGAAGAGTCTCAGAGAACTCTGGAACAACGTTAAACACACCAATATCCATATTACAGGGGTGCCAGAAGGAGAAGAGAGAGAGAAGGGGACAGAAAAAATATTCCAAGAGATAATAGCCTAAAACTTCCCTAACATGGGGAAGGAATCACTCACTCAAATCCAGGAAGATGGCAGAATAGAAGGACTGGAGCTCAACTTCTCTCCTAAAAACAACAAAATTCACAACTAAAGACTGAGCAATCTCTACCCAAATGGACCGGAAACCTTAAAAAAGATACCCTACTCCAGAAGAAAAAGAGGAGGCCACATCAAGAGGTAGGAGGGGTGATTTCATGATAAAAAACCCCATACCTCCCGGGTGGGAAGCTCCACAGACTGGAAACTAACTGGTTCACAGAGACTCACCTACAGGAGTGAGAGTTCTGAGCCCCACATCAAACTCTCATGTGTGGGGATCTGGCATGGGGAGAAAGAGCGCAGGAGCATCTGGCATTGAAGGCCAGTGGGGCTTGTGCAGAGGAGCACCACAGGACTGGGGGAAACGGAGACCCCATTCTTAAAAGGCGCACACAGACTTTCACGTGCACTGGGTCCCAGGGCAGAGCAAAGTCTCCGTAGGAATCTGGGTCAAACCTGACTGCAGTTCTTGGAGGACATCCTGGGAAAACAGGGGTGAATGTGGCTTGTTGTGAGGGAAGGACATTGAAGGCAAAGCTCTCGGGAATATTCAGCAGCTGCCTTTCTCTGGAGGGGGCCATTTTGGGAAAATCTGGCCCCACCCATCAGCCAGCTGCTGAGAAGCCCCAGGGCAAACAACAACCCAGGTGGGATCACAGCCCTGCCCCTCAGTAAACAGGCTACCTAAAGACCCCCTCATGGAGTTCCCGTCGTGGCGCAGTGGTTAACGAATCCGACTAGGAACCATGAGGTTGCGGGTTCGGTCCCTGCCCTTGCTCAGTGGGTTAACGATCCGGCGTTGCCGTGAGCTGTGGTGTAGGTTGCAGACGCGGCTCGGATCCCGCGTTGCTGTGGCTCTGGCGTAGGCCGGTGGCTCCAGCTCCGATTAGACCCCTAGCCTGGGAACCTCCATATGCGCGGGAGCAGCCCAAGAAATAGCAACAACAACAACAAAAGACAAAAGACAAAAAAAAAAAAAAGACCCCTCAGGCACACAGATGCCTCTAATCCCATCCAGAGACTAAGCCCCACCCACCAGAGGGATTACAATCAGCTCCACCTACCAGGGGGCAGGCATCGGCCCCTCCCATCAGGAAGCCTACAGCAAGCACCCATACTGACTTCAGCCACAGGGAGGCAGACATCAGAAGTAAGAGAGGCTACAACTCTACTATCTGTAAGAAGGTCACCATACCAAAAACCTATAAAAATGAAAAGACAGAGGATTACAACTCAGATGAGGGAGAAAGGAAAAACCCCAGAAAAACAGCTAAGTGAGGAGGAGATTCTTAGCCTCCAGGAAAAAGATTTTAGACTGTTGATGCTGAAGATGATGCAAGACATTGGAAATAAACTGGAGGCAAAGATGGATAACTTACAGGAAACACTGACCAAAGAGATACAAGATATAAAACTTAAACAAGAAAAGATGCAAAATACAATAACTGAAATATAAATATATACAAAAAATATCTCATGATGTCAAAAATTAAACACCTTGGAACAAACCTGATCAAGGAGGTGAAAGAATTATATGCTGAAAACAATAAAACATTAATCAAGGAAATTAAACAGGATTCAAAGAAATGGAAAGATATTCCTTGTTCCTGGGTTGGAAAAATTAATATAAAAATGGCCATAATACCCAAAGCAATCTACAGATTCAATGAAATCCCTATCAAATTACCCATGATATTTTTCGCAGAACTAGAGCAAATAATCCAAAAATTTATATGGAACCACGAAAGACCCAGAATTGCCAAAGCAATACTGAGTTTAAAAAAAAAAAAAAAAAAAACAAGCAGGAGGCACAACTATCACAGACTTTAGACAAGCTTACAAAGCTCCAGTAATTAAGACAGGGTGGTACTGGTACCAAAACAGACATACAGACCAATGGAACAGAATAGAGAACCCAGAAATAAATCTAGACACCTTTGATCAATTAATCTTCAACATAGGGGGCAAGAATATAAAATGGGGAAAATACAGTCTCTTCAGCAAAGTGGTGCTGGTAAAACTGGACAGCTGCATCTAAATAAATGAAACTAGAACATACCCTCATACCATGCACTCAAAATGGCTTGAAGATAAGACAAAACACTATAGAACTCCTAGAAGAGAACATAGGCAAAATATTCTCTGACATCAACCATGCAAATGTTTTCTAAGGTCAGTCTCCCAAGCTAATAGAGATAAAAACAAAAATAAACCCATGGTACCTAAGTAAACTTACAAGCTTTTGCACAGCAAAGGAAACCAAAAGAAAATGAAAAGACAACCTACAGAATGGGAGAAAATAGTTGCAACTGATGCAACTGAGAAGGGTTTAATCTCCAAAACATGCAAAAACACATACAACTTAACAACAAAAAAACAAACAACCCAACTGAAAAATGTGCAGAAGACCTAAATAGACATTTCTCCAAAGAAGACATATGGATGGCAAGTAGACACATGAAAAAATGCTCAACATCACTAATTATTAGAGAAATGCAAATCAAAACTAAAATGAGGTACCATCTCTCACCGGTCAGAATGGCCATCATTGGTAAGGCCACAAATAAGTGATGGAAAGGGTGTGAAGAAAAAGGAACCCTCCTACACTCTTGGTGGGAATGTCAGTTGGTACAACTACTATGGAAAACAGTATGAAGGGACCTCAGAAAGCTAAATATAGAACTAACATTGGACCCAGCAATCCCACACAGGGAATCTATCTGGACAAAACTTTCATTGAAAAAAATACATGCACCCCTATATTCATCGCAGCACTATTCACAAGAGCCAAGACATGGAAACAACCTAAATGTCCATTGACAGATGAATGGATTACAATGATGTGGTATATATACAACATGGAATACTACTCAGCCATAAAAAATAACAAAATAATGCCATTTGCAGCAACATGAATGGAACTAGAGATTCTCACACCGAGTAAGGTAAGTCCAAAAGAGAAAGACAAACACCATATGATATCACTTATATCTGGAATCTAATATATGGCACAAGTGAACCTATCTACAGAAAAGAAACAAACTCATGGACTTGGAGAACAGATGTGTGTTGCCAAGGGGGAAGGAGTGGGATGGATTGGGAGTTTGGGGTTAGTAGATACAAACCATTGCATTTGGAGTGGATAAGCAATGAGATCCTGCTGAGCAGCACAGGGAACTATATCTAGTAATTTGTGATGGAACATGATGGAAGACAAGGTGAGAAAAAGAGGATGTATATGTATGTATGTGTGTGTGTGTGTATGCATATCAGCGTCACTTTTGCTGTACAGCAGAAACTGACATTGTAAATGAACTATAATTTTAAAAATTAAAAAAGCGGACTACCCCAGTAATGCTGTGCTTGGATTTAGATTCCCGTCTGGGCACCACAAAACCACAGACAAAAACTCCACCTCATGGTTTTCATCTCTTCTGTCTGCTCACTTCTCTTTCACCCCAGAAATTGTCCTTTCTTCCCTCCAAAGGTCTGAACATGAGGCAAAGTAGTCAGCCCTTTAGCTGATAGGGGAAAAGGGGCCATTAATTTAATTTTGTTTTCCTGAGTTTATTGGGTGCATTCAAAGTGGCATCAATTTACCTCCAGCAGAAATTTCACCCACAGAATGCCTTGACATCTGAGGCAAATGCAGCCTTCCTCCTAATCTCAAGAGGAATAGAAAAATGCCTTTCAAGACTGAGTTATGGGGCACTCCACCCACAGAGCCACATTCAAGGCTCCTACATTATCTGTCCTTGATGTAACCTCCCTGCACAGGCTCTGGGTAAGCATGGCGAGAACCTAGCCCACTGAAGAGACAAGGAGTTCTCCCAAAAGGCATCTCCCATATATCTTTCCAAGAATAGCTTTTCAGTTCCTAAGTTAGAGACAATATGCAAAGAACAAGTTTTCTAAATGAAGCCGGATCAGACCACTATTCCTCAATTCTCCATTATGCATGGGACTCATTCCAAATTATTTAGCAAAGTACAAAAGACTTTTTATAACCTGGCTTCTTCTGGCCTCTCCAGCCTCATGCCCAGGCATTATCCAACACATAGACAGAGCCTACACTCTGATCTCACCAAACTGCTTACAGTTTGTTTACCATGTTTTAAGGGATTCACACATGCTGTTTCTTCTGCCTGGAAGGAAATTCTTCACATCAGTCTTTACTCTTGACTGAGTTAAGCTTCATGCAGCCTTTCAGACCCTTGTTTGGTGTGACCCCATCCATCCATCTAGCTATTCATTTGCCTACTGTTACTGTAAAAGTTGTGTCATGTATCCATCTTCACCCAAACATGTGTAGTACAGGAAAAAATAAGGCACTGCTTCTCTCCACAGCTGTTTGTTCCCCTTAGTCCTTAGCCATCCCTAAGCTGATATCAAAGTTGAACATCTGCAGAGTCCAGCCTCTGAGTGTCTGAGCAAGGGACCAGATAAACTAGAGTTCAAATAATGGTGTTGCCCCTTATTAGTTACTCACCTTGCATAGGTTACTCGACTATTCTCATCCTTAGTTATCCTCTTCTCTAAAATAGGGGTATTAATTCCTACCTTATAGAAATTTTACAGAAATTGAAATAACTTATATAAAGTACCTAGCTATACCTGGAACAGAGTAGGTGCTCAAGAAATAGTATTATATGCTCCATATAGATCAACTTAAATGGTCATGTTTTAAAGAAACATAAAATCTATATGTAGCATGTTTCAAACTTAGTCTCCTTAAGTGCAGCTGAAACTTGTGAAGATACTTACCCGGAAAGAAGTGAGTGAGCGAGTATGGAGGGCCCTTAGAAGAGCAGTCGTTCACTGCCTGTACTGTGTGATTCATGGTGCAAAATGTCACAACTATAGTAAAATTTTGCTATATCGTAAATATAGCAAAATGTCACAACTATATAGAGTCCAAAAAACAGATTCACAAAGAGAACAGACTTGTGGTTGCCAAGGGGGAGAAGGGTTGAGGAGGGAAGTATTGGGAGTTTGGGATTAGCAGAGGCAAAGTATTATGTATAGAATGAATAGACAACAGAATCCCATTGTGTAGCACAGGGAACAATATTCAATAACCTGTGATAAACCATAATGGAAAAGAATATGAAAAAGAATATACATGTATAACTGAGTCACTTTTCTGTACAACAGAAATTAATAGAACATTGTAAATCAACTTTACTTCATAAAATTTTAAAATAAAAAAGTTAAATAAATAAATAAGAGGCCAGAGTTCATCCAGTCCAACCCACCAACATGGTCCTTTTCAAAAAGGAATTAAAGATCCACTGGCACTGCTGAGAAACCTTACAGGGTCCTGAAGCTTCAAAGGGCAAGCATAGAAAGTAATTAAGAGAAGTTAACTGCCTCAAATTGGTTTTGGAAGCAGGTGGGGCATAAATAATACATAAAATAAATAAATAAGATTAATGCTTTTTCTTCTTAACAGCAGCAGAGACTGCCTGGAGCTGATAAACCAGAAGCCAGGTGAAAAGACCCTGGAGATGAGAGGCAGATATTAGCCTCCCTTCAATCATAAAAGAGGGGCAATGCTCACATAAGAAGGATAGATCACAGTAAAACAGTCTCCAAAGAAAGAGTGCACATGACAAAATATACCTTATTTATAAGTAGGAATAGAAATTAAAGTGTCTTCTTAATACAGAAAGGCTTTTGTAGAAAAGCGTGGGTAAACATGAAGAAAGTCAAGTTATCATAAGCTACTGCAAACACAAATTTCCCCAAAGTGCTCACATTATTTCTTAGAGGATTTGTTCCCATTTAAGGCTAGCCTTTTACCACTTAGATGATATTCCTGATGAAAAATTCAATTGTTCAGCAAATATTTATTGAGCACTTATTAGTATCAGCTAATGTTTGTCTAGATATTAGGAATATACTAGCAAATAAAGTAAAAGAAGTTTCTGATGAAGAAGGGAGACAGAGAGTACATAAACAAACAAACAAAAAAAAGATAATTTTTAGGGTGTAACAAATACTACACAGAAAATAAAACGTGGTGATGAGGAGGAGATAAAGAAATACCTCTCTGCCAAGGTGATATTTGTACTGAATGACAAAGGATTAAATAAATGAAAATTGAGGACAGTGTTCTAAGCAGAAGTAAACACAAGGATAAAGGCTCGAGTGTTATTCAAAGAGCAGAAGTAAATCAAGTGTGGCTGCAAGTGAAAGTGAAAAAACAAAAGACAGAGTACAAGGAGAAGAGATCAAAAAGCAGAAAGCGGACAGAGGGTGTCATGTCCAGGAGGCCAAAAAAGAAGTTTGAATTTTATTCCACATGCAATAAGACGTTATTTAATGGTTTAAGCATGGAAGAGAAAATAATCTTATATTTCAACACCGCATTTTATGGCAGTCAGTCTTTAAAACAGGTATTCTTAGAGAAGGAGCCTGATGCTAGTAAGCAACAGAACTTTCCCCAGAGTAAGGCTAAAACAACATTTTACATAACATGTGCATGTAACCCTAATAAATCACAGAACATAAATAAGTCCCAGAGCCCACATGGCCAGTGTCAATATTCATTCGTTCGTTTGTTTGTTCATTCAACAGATGATTATTAGAAACTGTTCTAAATCTGGATATATAGCAGCTAAAAAATAAAACAAAACAAAGTGTAGTTCCTGATGCAACCACATGTGAATCAATGAAGTTAAAATACTTAAAATGGCTTAAAAACTTAAATATAAGACATGAGACTGTAAAACTCCTAGAAGAAAAGGCAAAACATTCTCTGACAAAAATTGTAGCAATATTTTCTTATATTAGTCTCCCAAGGCAAAAAAAATAAAAGCAAAAATAAACAAATGGGACCTAATCAAATTTATAAGCATTTGCAAGCAAAGGAAACCATCAGCAAGATAGAAAGACAGCCTACACAATGAGAGAAAATATTTGCAAACAAAGTGACTGATAAAAGATTAATTGCTAAAATTTACAAACAACTCATACAATTCATATCAAAAGAACAAACAACTCAATCAGAAAATGGGCAGAAGACCTAAACAGACATTTCTCCAAAGAAGACATAAAGATGGAGTACAGGCACATGAAAAGATATTCAAAATTGCTAATTATAAGAGAAATGCAAATGAAAACCACAATGAGGTTATCACCTCACTCAAGTCAAAAGGGCCATCATTAACAGTCTAATAATAAATGCCGGAGTGGGTATGGAGGAAATAATAAATGCTGTTTGTGGGAATGTATGCTGGTATAGCTACCATGGAAAATAGTATGGATGTTCCTTTAAAAAAATAAAAATAGAGTTACCATATGATCCAGCAATCTCACTCCTGGGTATATATCCAGAAGAGATTAAAAACTCTAATTTGAAAAGATAAATCCACCCCAATGTTTATAACAGCACTATTTATGATATCTAAGATATGAAAGCAAAATATGTGTTCAATAGAGGAATGAATAAAGAAGATGTGGTATATATACACAATGGAATATTACTCAGCCTTTAAAAAGAATGAAATAAAGCCACTTGTAGCAACATGAATGGACCCAGAAATTATCATACTAAGTGAAATAAGTCAGACAAGGACAAATACTATAGGATATCACTTATATGTAGAATCTAAAAAAAAAAAGAAATTATTTACAAAACAGTTAACAGACTCATAGACATAGAAAAACTTATGGTTACCAAAGGGAAGCAGGGGCAGAGGGAAGGATAAATTAGGAGTGTGGATTAATAGATACACATTACCATACAAAAAATACATAATCAACAAGGATTTACTGTATAGCACAGGGAACTATACTCAATATTTTATAACAATCTATAATGGAAAAAATCTGAAAAAGACACATATATGAATCACACACATATATAAATCACTTTGCTATACACCTGAAATTAACACAATATTGTAAATCGACTATACAAGAAAGAAAGAGAGAGAAAGAAAGAAAAGAAAAGAAAAGAAAAGATAGATTATGAGGGAAATTTAAGAAACTTAAATAAAAACTGATGCATTTTATGTTTATAAAAATGTAACTCCTGAAGGAACTTATCTTTTAAGAAGGAGACAACATATAAACAAACAAATATTTAAAGTTAGTCCTAAGAAGTACTATAAAGAAATATAAAATGAAGGAAGGAATTAAAGAATATCTGGAAATATTATTTTGGATTTCCCACTTTTCAGAGGGAAAGTCCCCTGGGCAACTGAGATTGCACATAGAGTCTAGTGAAGCCATGCAGGTGTACAGGAGAAGAACACTACAAGCAAGGGAGAGCAAGACTGAAGCTCTGAGGCAGGATTGTGCCTGCTGGGTCCCACAAGCCACAGAGGCCAGCAAGGCTGAAATAGTACAATGAGGAACTATAATAGGAGGTGTCATCAGAGACTGGCTTCCTTTATTGAAAACAAAATTTTCCTCACCACTGTTCTGTAAGGTCGGCATTGTCATAAACCAAGTGGCATGGGTTCATTTGGGGGCCCTCTATTCTCTTCTATTGATCTATTTACCTTACCTTGCTCCAATACTACTGAACCGAGTGAATTATAGTCAGGAGAAAGAAATCACACCAATCATTAGGATTGGGGAAATTTTAATATCAATAATCATTGGGAGTTTTCTTGTGTCACAGCAGGTTAAAGATCTGGCATTGTCACTGTAGCAGCTTGGGTTGATGTTGGTCAAATTCCTGGCCTAGGAACTTCCACACGCCAAGAGAGTGGGGAAAAAAAAGTAACTAGTAAAATGTAGTTAACTACCAAAAGTGTTAAAAGAGAACACTAAAGAAGACAGATAAAGAAAATGTAAGTGTAACCAAGCAGGTTATGGGGCCTTCTGGACAGACACCCCCACCCACCCATCATGTCCTCTGCCTGCCTCTTGTACGTAGAAAAGCTTTAGCCAAAAAAAAAAAAATTTAATCAGAAAAATGAGAAAATAAAGAAGCAAAGGAAAATAGTCAAGAAAGACAAAATAATAAAAGTTTAACCATTAAGCAAAGTCAATGCCTTTAGATCCTCCTCAAGGGCTACAGGTAATATTCTGAGCCATATCTTTTGAAATGTTTTGCAGATATGAAACCTCCGCCAGGTGGAGAAAGTTAACTACATGATGACCAGACTACTTGGTCTTGCACAATTCCAAAAACTGGCTTCAAGGAAATGGGATCAAACTGACCCTGGAACTGAAAATTAACTGTACTTAAAGCAATCAAGATGATGCTGATCGGACCACAGTATGACCAATTCAAAATGATTGTCAGAGCTTGACTGTGCTGTTTTTCATGTAACCCTTTCCCTCCACCTATACACTCTGAAATTTCCCTTTAAAAGCTCTTGCTCCCTGATTGGCAGTTGGGAGTTGGCTTTTGGGTGCAAGTCCACTTTCTCACCAGGTTGCCAGCCTCCTAAATAAAGCAATCTTTCCTTTCCTACCAATATGTGTCTCTCAAAATTTGGCTTTCAAGTTGTGAGCAGCCAAACCTGGGACTGGTAACAAGCCCTAAGGGTGAGGCAGTACCCAAATGTGGAACAAACTTGGAAAGAGAGCTCTCTTACCAAGGCTCTAGTTATCCTGGAAGTTGTGAATCGACTTGTGAAATACGATAGGGTTTACTGAGCACCCATAAAATTCAAGTACAACCATCAGTAGAGTAATGATTTTTCTTATGCTTCATTCATCTCCTTGGGTGTAGATATGGTGTAGAAGAGATTTAACCTGGGAAGGTGTTTTTCTGCTTGAGTAGGGCAGAGGGAAATGGGAGCGAGAAAGGTGAGGATTTACTCCAGGGGTTGAAATAATGGACCATGAAATTTAAGGGGTAGGGGGGAGTGAAGATATAATAAGGATAATGGACAGTGAAAAGTGCTGAGGTCAGTGGTTTGAAGATCCTGATAGAATCAAAGAATTAAGAGAATCAGTTACCCAAGGGAGTGAGCTGCAGCTACCTAAGACAGTAGTGTAGAAGCATAATGCTTGAAACTGTATTACCTTCATGAGGTCTTAATGCAGCACTATCTATAGAGCCTTTTGCAACGATGGAAATCTTCTATATCTACATAGTCCAAAATGGTAGCCACCAGCCACAGACAGCTATTGGGCACTTGAAATGTGGCTAGTGCTACTGAGGACTAAATTTTTTACTTTCTTTAATTAAATTCAAATTAAAATAACAACCTATGGCTAGCAGCTACCATGTTGGACGTTGTAGGTCAAATGTATGATCATGGAGAGTGTGGCTGAGTGTGGTGAAGGAAGAAATCATTGAAAGGGGAGATGGTTATCGAACTGAGAGGCCATGAAGTTAGATGGATCATTTATGTGAATTTTGATGATACCGAGAATGAAGGCAAGACTAGGGATGGAAAATCAGGTTCTTTGATCTTCAATGAATGAGTTTAACCATCAGGACTGAAGAGGCTGCAACAAGAAAAGCGTATGGGTGGTATGGTCTGAAGGAACTGGCTTCTTTAGGGATGAGGAAGGAACAATGTTCTATAAGTGATAATGAGGAACAGAAAGGACACCCGTGCTTCCATGTCCAATGGTGGGCAATGACAGAAAGAAGCAGCCACAATATAAGAAGCTATAGGGGAGAGTGGCCGCAGGGGAGAGTCAGTTTTCAGATAGAGCAGGAAAAAGGAATGTTCCAAAGAGAGTATTAGAATATTGGAAATTCTGCTAGTAAGCTGTCAGGAGGTGGCGTATATTGGGTCAGGCTGCAGGAAGGACAAAACCATATGGAAATAAGAGTCCAGGTGATAATGGATCACCTGAGAGGCTTAAAAGTTTTATGGATCAAACACAGATAAAGGTATGATGTACTGTGCTCTGTAGTTACTTAGAGCAATGGCTTACAACAATTTTCACCAAACTCACAATACAAAATACATCATGTAAAAAATACCAAAATAAGAAACATAAGAATATAAAAAATACTGTATCAACCATTAGATTTTAAAAAACCCTGAGGAAAACAAGTATAAAATACAAATTTTTATTGATGTGTGGCAAAGTCAAAATGCCTAGGACTTAATCCCACTATCATTCGCTCTCGCTGAGACTTTGGTAAACTTATTTAAATTTCTGGTGCCTCTATTACTTCATCTACAACATGAAGGATAAAATCATAGCTACCTAATTGATTGTCCTGGAATTACATCATATAATCCTTGTGAAGAGTTTACTGCAATACTAGTACACATGCTTACTATAATACCTGTATAAATCTGTTGTACTTCTACGAATAGTTTTTAATCAACGTTTTGGAATTAGCTGTTTTGTTCTTACTAAAATTTTTAAAAGAAAATAAAAACAATTAACAATAAATTTAATTATTCTTCCCTTAAAAAAAGAATATAAGAAATACTGTACTTGATACATATAGTGAAACAAAGGTTTTAACAAATGATATGCTGCCATGCACTCTGTTTATTTTCTTCTCTATTATTTTTCATTAAAAACACAATATGCTAGTTACAAGCCATTAAGTTTATTTCATGACTCTGTAATTTGAAAAGCACTGGCTTGCAGGGAAATAGATAATCATATCTGGTAATATCTGTCTTCTGGGATATGGTCAATTGGACAGTTTGGAGAGATGAGGCAAGGAGCTCATTTACGGAGGTGTTGGGCTGTGAGAAAGGGCAGGGCCTTAACTGTGCATGGAGAGCTACGTGTTTCCCCTATCTTGAAATCCTGTAAGGAAGACTGTTGAAACCAAAAGAGGGTCTTACCATGATGTGATAGTGTCTTCAAGAAAATATGGATCAGCAACCAAAATCAATTCTAATCTCCACATATATCTATAGGGAAAAAATTAAAGATCCAATTTATAATCCACAGCACTACTTTTTAACCTTCTTAAAATTCACTTTCTCCTACTCATCTTGATTTCTAATTCTCTCACAAGTCACAGCTACCCTGGAAACTTCCTCCTTGCCAACTCCTCACTCATCAAAACTCAGCCTCAGTGGTTCTCAACTCTGGCTGTTTAGTTGAATCACCAAGGTAGGTTCATATAAATGTCAATGACCAGACCAGTTAAATCACAAGCCCGGGCACTGGCATTTTTTAAATCGCCCAAGAAGCTTTTTAAAAGCTCCCAGTCAACTCAGATGAGAGAAGCCCTGTCCACCTCAACACACCTGTGCTCTTCCCTTCCCCTTCTGCCGTTGTTATTTATTCTCTCAAATAAATGTTTTGTAGGAGTCGAATGAGAGAAGAACAGCACTGAAAGAGGCACGTGGACAATATAAAAGTTTACCAGCAGAGGTTTGGCGTGGAAAAGACTCTGCAAATACTAATAGATGCATAATCTTTTGCCTGTTATATAGCAAATTAAAGGAGGAAAAAACAGAATTGTGGTGCATTAATAAGCAAAAAATTCACAGCTAATCACCATATTACTTTGGCACAGACGGAGAAGACTAACGTGGGTCTCACTTATATACCCTATGACTTTATATGTACTTTATAGTCCCTGGATAGAAGCCCACCCCTTTACCATAGACTTGGGACCAGGTAGTCAGAAGGACTGGACCACATAAGAGAGCCATCTGGAAGTGTCCAGATGTACACAATTTTGCAAGAGGATTTTAGCAATGGAAAGTTTCCTCTGATTTAAATTTAGTAATAGCAGATAAGGAACTTGTACTTTTGAGGTTTAGGGAACTCTGTCATGTTCAGAGCAGCTACACAGTGTACATAAATGATCAATAGTTGGATGGTTTCCAAAGTAGCTTCAAACTGACTACTCTATGGAAGAAGGACTTTTCACCAAAAAATTACATTACACTTATTGGAAATCAACATTTTTCTCTAGAGCTTTTTCTACCCTCAAAAGAGAGAAGTGAAGAACACAGTGGGAAGGGCAAGGAATCTGAAATAAAGGATTCACAGGTTTATATAATGCCCCTCCACAAAATGAAGATATGTTCAGAAAATTAAAGAAAGCTCTCCTAAAACGTGCTCTTAGAACTAAAGCTTCAATATAAACATCTAATGAAGAACACAGAGGAAAAAAAGAAGAGAAAAATAAATGTGTCAAAGCAAACTTTCTTTAAATTTCCCCAAAACAAATATATTTCAAGTTGAAATTACTGCTGCTCCTTGGAGACTAATGCATTTCTGCCTATTTGTGGTGTATGCCCCCTCCTACTTCTTTTATTCATATTTTCTCCTCAGTTAAAATAAATTTTTACATGAATTTTAATGTGAGAAGCTAAAAGGACAACAACAGTGCCATGACTAACTTACCTACACTCTTGAGTTTTACAAGGAAATGCCAAGACTTACAAAACTATGCAAAATCCTAAATCCTGCTCAGGGTTTTCTTTCAGTAGTAGATGCTTTGTATAATCTGTCTTTCATTTGGTAGTTTGTTTAAACCCTGGGGGAAATTGGATGGACCCAGTAGTCCACCACTGTAACTAAGCCTAAAGGACCCCCAGTTCCTGCCTCATGGGTCTCTGGGACAAGAAAGGGCCAGATTTGGATCTAGATCAGAAAGTAACCTTGGCAGTAGCTGAGGTAGGAACTACAACCTTCATGTAGACATTATCTTTGTTTCCCTTGCCTGGTGCCAAGAGGCCACAGAGAGAGAAACTCATCAAAACAAAGAACTATATGTAGATATTGTCATGATTCCTCCTGGTGATTATGTGGCTTGGCAGTTTGGTAGGGCTCAGCCAGAATGGCTTGTCTCTGCTCCATGTGGAGTCAGCTGGGCTTGCTCCTGTGTTTGTGGTCAGTTGGCAAGCTGGCTGGTGGCTACCTGGTCCAGCCAGCCTCCTGCACATGTCTGTAAGTTGCCTGAGGTTATGAACTCCTTTGCATAGCCTCCCTCCCTCCAATAGTTAGACCAGACCTTTCACATGATGGCACATTTCATATGGATGACTTAAGGACAGGCCTCAATAATCTCAAAAATGTCACTTCTGCAGCAGTCATTTGATAAAAGCAAATTACAAGGCCAGCGTAGACTCAGAAACTGGGGACATAGACTCCCTCTCTGGATGAGAGGGGAACAAAGTCAGATTGTAGAGGGAGGAGGCAAGGAAGTGTGATTCATTGGGGGTCGCTATTCTAATAAATTACCATGGCCCTCCTCCTGGCCCCAATTATTGCTGAAAAATATGTGAAATACACTGACCCTCCCTCCCAAGATTCCCAGGATATTATGTAGTCACAGACCAGGCTCAAAGTCCATGATATCCTGATCTGTATCAAGTTCCAACATGGTCAAGCTTCTGGGTGCGGTTCCTTTCAATTCAGAGAGAATCCTTCTGGTTGACAATTTGAGCAAGGCTCCACTGGGATGTCTCCTCTGCACTCCCTGTGATGTCAGCTGAGTTCATTCCTGTTTTTGTGGTCAACTGGTGGGTCAAATGGGGACCAGATGGTTGCAGGTAGCATCTGACTTGTCTGGTCGTTGATTGCTTCTGCTGACTAAGATGCCTACTTTCTGTTTTATGTGGCTTCTCACACTCCAGTGGTTAGACCAGGGTTCTTTACATGATGACAAAAGCATTCAAAACTTGATTTTTTTCTTTTGCTGAGAATCTTAAACTGCCATTATTATTGTGTAAAAATTATCACAGCATCATACGTGTATAGACTAGTCTGGGGCCAGATTCCTCCAGAAACAAACCCTGAGACAAGGATTTGAATACAAATAATTTGTTTGCAATATGATTGCAGGAAGCACTAATTAGGGAAGTGGAAAAGTGAGACGGAAAAAGGATAAAAGTCAATAAAGGGTGTGTTGCCAAACAGGCTCCTGCTGTGGACATCTAAATCTCAGTTCAGCTGGGGAAACCGGAGGGACGATACAGGACCCACCTTTCTTCTTCTTTTATGACATTTTTGAAGGTATAATCCTGTTTGGGGGTTTAATAAAACATTTTGAGGTTTGTCTGATATTTAGGATGTATGGTTAGAATATACATCCTAATTTGAATACTATTTAAGTGATTCTGTGTCCCTCTCAGGTATCACATCTGAAGGCAAGGAGTGAGGAAGCAGGGCAATTTATTCTCCAGTTCTCATCTTTCATTAGCTGGTAGGTACATCCAGGGCCATTAAATACCCTGCACTTCTGGTATACTCCAATTTCAGGCCAAGAAAACCTTCAAGTGGAGAGTTTTAAGAGCTTTGCACTGGCTGCATCAGAATATACTGGATCAGGAGTTCCCATTGTGGCTCAGAGGAAACGCAACTCTGTGAGGAGGGGGGTTTGACCCCTGGCCTTGCTCAGTCGGTTAATGATCCACATTGCCACGAGCTCTGGTGTAGGTGGCAGATGCAGCTCAGAACCAACATTGCTGTGGCTATGGTACAGGCCAGCAGCTGTAGCTCCGATTCAACCCCTAGCCTGGGAACTTCCATATGCCACAGCTGAGGCCATAAAAAGCAAAAAAAAAAAAAAAGGGAATATACAGGAACAATAAGTGGTAAAAGGATGTGAGCAAATTAATAGCATTTGCCCCAAAACTTCTATCCAACAGACTGCAACTCAGAAAGTTATTGTATCTCAAAATTTTATACATACAATAGAGTTTTAGCAACTTGGAATATATTTTCTTTTTAAAAAAATTAAAAATAAATTTGTTTATATTCAAATTTGGCTTGGTTTTATTTCTCACTTTTTTTCTCAGGTGGAAAGTAATTTCAAAGTTTGGTTTGGTTATGAAGTATAACATAAAAATAAAAATATGAAAACTCCCTCCTTTAGTCCAAACAAATGTCTCAACACCTTCTACCTCTCCATGATTTAAAAAAAAAAAAAAGTGCAGGTCTGAACACATGTAGGATGATAATACCTGTATTTAGAATTGATTAATTATGTATGTATATGAGGAAAGAAATAGAATTCTGTGGTAAAGAAGTCAGACACCCCTTGACCAGACAGGCATAATCATTAATGAGGGGCAGATGGACATTTGGTGCCTTCAGATGTGACACCTGAGAGGGACACAGAATCACTTAAATAGTATTCAAATTGGGATGTACACTCTAACCATACATCCTAAATATCAGACAAACCTCAAAACTTTCTATTAAACCCCCAAACAGGATTATATCTTCAAAAATGTCATAAAAGATGAAGAAAGGTTGCAAAATGTTCCAAATTAAAAGAGACTAAAGAAATGTGACCACTAAATGAAATAGCTGATCAGACATTTGTTCCTGAACTGGAGACAAAAGAGCAAATGCTACAAAAGACATTATTTAGTCTACTGAGAAAATTGGAATATGCATCATAGATTAAATAAAAATATTATACTGATATTAAATTGCAGAAGTATTATACTGATGTTAGATTACATATGAAGAATTTAGGGGTAAAAAAGGCATGATGTATGCAACTTAGAATCAAATGCTTCAGAAAAAATTGTGTATGTATGCACATGTGGGATATAAAAATTATAAGGCAAACGGGGTAAAATGTTAATAATAGGTAATCAAGATAAAGGGTATTTTGGTGGTCTTTATACTCTTCTACTTCTTGTACCTTTTCTGTAAGTTTATTTCCAAATAAAATGTGGGGGGGGTTTAGTTCTAGTTTTTCAATTTTTCTATGAGTGCTTACAGAGTTCTATTGTTTCATTTACCTTGAATTTTACATTCAAGAGCCTTGGAACTGTTCTTCTTATAAGAGTAAACAAAGCAAAAGTAACCCAGGAAATTCTGTCATTAGTGAAAACTAACAAACATCATAGAAAATAGCAGGAGCTCTGTTCTCTTTTGCTTCCTTTGTCAATTAGTCTTTATTAACCTAAACTTTCAAGTGCACATATAGGACAAGATGTCATCCCGTCCTTAAAGAGCCACATCTATCCACAGCTGGTAAGAATACAATGACCTTCCCAAGATATCAGAAAACCCTGAATTTCTTCATTCTATCATAATTTACAGAGTGACCAGTCAACCTAATTTGTCTAGGACTAAGGATTTTCTGGAACAAGGACTTCCTTTTTTTTTTTTTTTTGTCTTTTTGTCTTTTTAGGGCCACACCCAGGCATATGGAGGTTCCCAGGCTAGGGGTCGAATCGGACTTGTAGCTGCTGGCCTACTCCAGAGCCACAGGAACACGGGATCCGAGCCGCGACTGACCTACAACACAGGTCATGGCACCACCTGATCCTTAACTCACTGAGCGAGGCCAGAGATCAAACCTGCAAACTCATGGTTCCTAGTTGGATTTGTTTCCACTGCGCCATGATGGGAACTCCCTGGAACAAGGACTTTCAGTTCTAAACTCAGGACAGTCTTGAAAGTCACCCCACTCTGGGGTTCTGAGTTCTGACTCCAGAGGGAAATCTGATTTCACTCCCATAACCTACATCAAATCTTTTTCCCTGCCCCTTACTGATGTAGGTTTGGAACTTGGCCCCTTTTCTGGGGGATGACAACTGCCCCAATGTGAAACCTATTCTCTCAAGTCATTGGAGGTGGTGATAACTGTGTTTACGAATTCAAGGCAGTGAAGGGTTGTACATCACCAGGTTGTCCAGCCCCAATCACCCCAAAGACCCACTTCCTTTTGTCTGGACTCCCTTCCCGCTCTGCTTCCTTCTAACACTCAACTTCTCTCACTTTACTATGCAAAAAGTTCACCTCTGGAAACTTTACTCCTTCTGCAGGACCTAAGACATTTTACTGTGTTTTGTTAAATTGGTCAACTCCAGATTTTTCACTTTAGAGGCCAAACCCTGACAGTGGCTTTGAACTTCTGCATTGACTCTCTCTGCCATTGCCTTCTCTCCCATCAATGATGAAAAACATTCTGTATCATGCAAGAAAATAAAATCTATTGTTTGTAGTTTAAAATTTATGTGTACTTTGTTCTAATTCTTTCAAACTAGCAATCCATGGCTGGTGTATGTAATAATATTATTGCATCTTCAATTGGTATATTTCTATATATAATTTTCAAAGCACTCCTACATATATCACCTCATTTCATCCCTGTATCATCACTGACAGACTGGACAAGACAGGTGTAAGATACCAATTTAGCAGATTCAAAATCTGAAGCTTGGATAATTGATGTGACTTTCTAGAAAGCAATAGAGCTATGCATTTTGATTCTAAGCTCAGGGCTCTTGCAACCATTCCACAGTCTCATATTAAATTTTTTATTAATTAAAATGCCCAATTAACCAAAAAAATAATTCTTCGGTCTGCAGTATATCAGAGAGTTTACCTGAGAAGATAATAGAGCAGATCTGGATGGATGAGTTGAAACTTCTTTGGCCTTGTTAGGAACTGCTGGTCTTGCAGGGACAGTTAGGTGCTATGGTACATATCTACCTCCTGACCATGGCTAATTAGGCCCTAGACAGCCAATTCTCTGCTTCCCTAGAAAAGTGTGAAAGGCTGTCTAGAGAAGGCTTTAAAACCCTCTTGCCTCTGTTGGCCCATCTGCCACCTCTGCTTTCTTGGTCACCTTGGCTCTACCCTCTGCCCCACCTTCCACTTTCTGTGCAGTGTGAAAGCTGAATTTAGTGTCCTATAAAGCCACCCTAACTTGCTTCTTTTCATGCTACTTTATATCAATTATCCTTTATTTCTCAGCATTACCAGCTATTCACCAACCTCCAATTTTTTCATGTAACTGGCTTCCTAATTTTACCTGACACAGACAAGATACTATTTCACCTCTTCTACTTAAACAGGGCTACACTGCACTTTATTCTAATAGCTTTTGTCTTAGCCTCTTTCTCCCTTGGCTTGCTTGGAAAACAACATCACTCTGGCATAGCCCATTTCTGTCTGAGTCCCTTTCACAAGACTGGGGTTAGCAGGAACAATGGCCATACAATGTAGAGTTCTGGAGTCAGGGCTATATGTAAAAGGATCCTTCAGGGAGAGGAGTTATTGTGGACAGAATTTGAGTTTTAGCTAAGAGCCAGCCAAGTATTTAAACCAAAATAGTTGCTAGGTCTAAGGCAGAGCTTCTCAGTCCAGCCGTGGTGATGTGTTGGGTGGGATAATAATTGTTGTGGAGAGAAGTTCACTGGAAGGGGTTAATTAGATCTGTCCTCTGCTCACTAGATGCCCTCCACGTTGTGACAACCAAAAATGTTGATTGTCTTCATGTAACAAGAAGTCCAGAGGAGGATGGTCTAGGGCTGGAGCAGCTACTGAAGAAAGTCAGCAAGGTCACAGGCTCTGTCTAGCTTCCAGCACCATTGCACTTGACATATGGCTTTCCTTCTTGTGGATTCAACTTAGCTACATTTATTCTATGTTTTCTTTAATTAAAAAAATAGCAAACAATGTAGCTATTAAGCAAATAGTACAGAAAGTATAAAGAAGGAAGCTTTAAAATGACTTCACATCCCATCACTATTATTATTTGGTAACGATCATTTCCAATAATGACCGTGGATATATACAAGTAAAAGGGTAGATGGACAGGCAGATAGACAGAAGAGATAAACAGGTAAATAGATAAGTAAGAACGAGGCTATTTTTAGTTAAAATAATTAAACTTTTTAAAAAGAAGTATAGAGGGAGACTATAGCATCTGAGTTCTTACAGCTTTTACAATGCTTGCATGTGGCCTTTTGTGTATTATATTTATACCATGTTTGCATGTGGCCTTTTGTCTATTATATTTTAATATAATATCAGATATATATTCAGATCTTGGCTGAATATAAAATTCTGAGATCACTCATGCTTTCCTTCAGGTCTCTATAGACATTTCTACACTGTCTTCTGAAATTAAGTGTGATGTGGAGAAATTTAAACCTCAAGACTCCAATCAAATTATTAGAGAAGTGTCTTTCAAAATTGTGATTCTTTTAAGGAAATTTGTTCTGTGCTTGAGGTGTGAGGGGAAAATGTTGGACAACAGCATCTCCTTTATATTTGTCCAGATTGCTCAATTTAAGGCATGCCTGCTTGACAGTTCATATTTTGGGGTTGTGGCCAGTCCTTTTTTTCATCAAAAGTGGCATATTACAATTTCCGTTTGCTTGTTTTTTGTTGCTTTCTCAAACATGGGAGAAAGGAATTGGGATTTTAAAAAATGACTTTACTTCCTCATCTTTAATCACAAAATTTATCCTTACTTTTTTGGTGAGTTGAAAAACAATGAATAGAAAAAAAGAGCATTTGGAATCAATATCTTTGTCATTTGCCAACCAAGCTTTCCTCATACCATGTCCAGTCCATGAGGGCAGCCTTCTCATTCTCTTCCAAAACATACCACAATTTTACATGTTTCTCCATATTTTTATTCCCCCCCCCATTATGAGCACTATCCTGTTCAGCTGGGCGACTGCAGCAGTTTCTTAACTGGTTTCCTGCTTCCACTGATGTTTCTCTTCATCCAACCCTTGACGCAATAGTCATGAGATCTTCCTACATGTAAATAACACCTTGTCACTCATTTTCCTGCTTAAAGTTTCCAAGGTTATTTTTATTTGTTATTATTTACAATAACCCAAAACTAGAAACAACACTTAATGTGTATTGAGTGGTAAACAGAGAAACAAAACTTGGGCTACCCATGCAATGAACTACTACTCAGAAAAAAAAAAAGTACTTAAAAAAAGTTACAACATGAATGAACTTAAAACACTCATGAAAGAAGACAATGCAAAACACTATGTGTTTTACATAGATGATCCCATATAGGCAATTCTATAGGAACTGAAAGTAGATGAATAATTGCCAAGAACTAGAGGTAGAAATGGGGAGTCAGTGCAACAGAAGAGATATTTTTAGGATAATGAAAATCTTAAAAACTGAATTGTGGTGATGGTTGCATACCCCCACCACCTGGATAATACTAGTAACAAGATCATCTGCTCTTAGTACCAGTGAAACTTCCTTAAAAGACAGAGGATCTCTGAAATTAACTATGGGTAATTTGGAAGAATGTCAACTGATTTGTTCAAATTACATGGAGAGTCAAGGAATAAACACATTTCAAATGTCCTGGTAAAGGGGACTTTATTCTACATGTACAAACAACATCCAATTAAAAATCTAGAGATTCCCGTGGCCACTCAGCAGGTTAGGAACCCAACATAGTGTCCATGAGGATGTGGTTTCAATCCATGGCCTTGCTCAGCGGGATCCTACATTGCCCCAACTCTGATGTGGGTCACAGATGTGGCTCAGATCCAGCATTGCTGTGGCTGTTGTGTAGGCCTGCATCTCTGATTCAATCCCTAGCCCAGAAACAGCCACAGGTGCGGCTATAGGGGGAAAAAAATTCTAATGCTTCACTAAGACATGAACCATGGCTATACTTTCTGTCTCTCAGGAGTTCTGTGGTTCCATCTTAACTTCTCCTAGCTACTAGCAACTGGTCCTGGTAGATTTCTACTTCCTTCACCGAGGCCTTGGCCCTGAAAAAAAAAAAGTGACATGAAGGAGGTAAGCATTAAAGGGACAGGTCCTGGGGACCAGAGAAGTGCTTGAGTTGGGTGTCCTGAAGGAATGAGTAGGGTACTTAAGGCTATGGACAGATTAGAAGGAAAAGAATGCACAAAGGGGAGTTCCTGCTGCAGTGCAATGAGATTGGCAGTGTCTCTGCAGCACCAGGATGCAGGTTAAATCCCTGGCCTGGCACAGTATGTTAAAGGATCCCATATTGCCACAGCTGCAGTGTAGGTCACAACTGAAGCTCAGATCTGATCCCTGGCTCAGGAATGCCATACCTATAAGGTAGTCAAAAATAAAAAAAATAAAAAATAAAAAAAAGCACAAAGCAAAGAAAACTATAAGACACTGTTCAAAGAAATTGAAGAGGATGCAAATAAATGGAAAGATATTCCATGCTCATGGATTGGAAGAAAAAATATTACTAAAATGAGGATACTACCCAAAGCAATCTACAGATTGAATGCAATCCCTATCAAAATTCCATTGACATTTTTCACAGAAATAGCACAAACAACTCTAAAATTGGTATAGAACCACAAAATATCCTGAGCTGTCACAACAGTCTTGAGAAATAACAAAGCTGGAGGTATCACATCCCCTGATTTCAAACTATCATGCAAAGCTATAGAATCAAAACGGGGTGGTACTATCCAAAAACAGACACACAGAAACAGAATTGAGAGCCCAGAAATAAACCCACACATATGTGGACAATTAATTTAGGGCAAAGGAGAAAATATACAATGGAGAGAGGATAATCTCTTCAACAAATGACATTGGGAAAACTGGACAGCAACAAGCGAAAGAATGAAATTAGACAACTACCTTTTATTCCATACACAAAAATTAACTCAAATGGATTAAAAACTTGAATGTAAGACCTGAAATCATAAAATTCCCAGATGGAAACATAAGTGGTAACTTCACTAATATGGAACTTAATGATGTTTTTGTGATCTGACTCCAAAGACAAGAGAATCAAAAGCAAAAATAAATAAATGGGACTATATCACACTAAAAAGCTTCTGCATAGCAAAAAGAACTATCCTCAAAACAAAACAGCAAACTACCAAATGGGAAAAAAATTTGCAAATCATTTACCCAAAAGGGATTCATATCCAAATATGTGTGTAATTCATGAATGTCAACAACAACATAAAATAACCAAATAACCCAATTAAAAAATAGGCAGAGGATCTGAAGAGACATTTTCCCAAAGATATACAGATGGCCAATGGGCACATGAAAAGATGTTCGACATTGCTAGTGGTTAGGGAAATGCAAATCAAAGCCACAATGAGATATCATCTCACACCCATTAGAAAGGCTATTATAAAAGATATGAAAAATAAATGTTGGAGAGGAGATGGAGAAAAGGGAATACTTGGACACTGGTGGTGGGCCTATACATTAATGCAGCTACTGTAGAAAACAGTATGGGGATTCCTCAAAAAATTAAGAATAGAACTAACGTAAGACCCAGCCATTCCACTTCTGAGTATTTATCTGGAGAACAAGAAAAGATTAATTTAAAATGAGATATGCACCCTTATGTTCACTGAAGCATTATTTATAATAGCCAAGATATGGAAACAACCTAGAGGTCCATCAATAGATGAATGGTTAAAGATATGCTAGATATATACCATGGAATACTACTCAGACAAAAAATAATGAAATACTTCCATTTCTGATCATAAGAATGGAACTTGAAGGTATTATGCTAAGTGAAATAAGTCAGATGGAGAAAGACAAATACTCTACAATTTCACTCATATGTGGAATCTTAAAAAAAACAAATAAATAAACAAAAACAAACTCATAGATACAGAGAACATATTAGTGGTTACCAGATGGGAAGGGGGGTGTGAAGTGGGCGAAATGAGTAAAAGGGTTTGTCTGAGTGGTTTGGGGATGGCCAACAGACTTGAGGTGAGGACCCTTTGCAGTGTATACAGATGATGAGTTATAATGCTGTTTACCTAAAGCTTATACAATAGGAAAGAAAAAATACACGAAGGGAGAAAGAAGGTGGAATATGAGAAAGGTACCACAAAGCTGGATGTGGGCAACTTCGGGCTATTGGCTAGGTCACTAAGTCTAGAGAGGGGAAGAGATTCACATATATATGAGTGCTTCTGTATGAACTGGCACCATGCTAGGCATCAGTGTGCTGTTGAAACAGCACAGTTCTGACATCAGAGAGCTCACAGTCAAGCTTGTCAGTATCTTGAATCTAACTTGGACCTATCACTGGGATTCAGATGAGCCCAGGCAGGTTAAGCAAACTGGTGGGAAAGACCCACCTGAAGCCTTGTCAAATTAGGATCTGAAATTTTCTTCTGAGGAAGAATTTATCTTATAAAAAGAAAGCCAGGGGGAAAAACCAGGACTAGTAATGAATCCTTAGGTTATTGGAAAAGAAAGACAGTCTGAGGGTCATCGTGATCTGCTTGCAAATCCGACTCAAGTCCTAGCACTCTTCCTTCCCAAATCATAAGTCCTAGGAAAAGGATTCACTTGTTTTTGTTTTTGTCTTTGTTTTATTAAAGTATAGCATACAATCACTATAGAAAACAGTATGGAAGTACCTCAGAAAGCTAAATATAATAGAGTTACAATATGACCCAGCAATCCCACTCCTGGGCATATATCTGGACAAAACTTTTATTGAAAAAAGATACATGCACCCCTGTGTTCACTGCAGCCCTATTCACAAGAGCCAAGATATGGAAGCAACCTAAATGTCCAACAACAGAGGAATGGATTAAGATGTTGTACATATACACAATGGAATACTACTCAGCCATAAAAAGAACAAAATATTACCATTTGCAGCAGCATGGATGGAACTGGAGACTCTCAAACAAAGTAAAGTAAGTCTGGAGTTCCCATCATGGCTCAGTGGTTAATGAATCTGACTAGGAACCATGAGGTCACGGGTTCAATCCCTGGCCTCACTCAGTGGGTTAAGGATCTGGCGTTGCCGTGAGCTGTTGTGTAGGTTGCAGACACAGCTCAGATCCCACATTGCTGTGGCTCTGGCGTAGGCCAGTGGCTACAGTTCCGACTGGACCCCTAGCCTGGGAACCTCCATATGCTGCAGGTGCAGCCCTAGAAAAGGCAAAAGACAAAAAAAAATGAAGTAAGTCAGCAAGAGAAAGACAATTACTATATGATATCACTTACGTCTGGAATCTAATATACAGCACAAATGAACCTACCTACAGAAAAAAAAAAAATCTCTCTTGGACTTGGAGAACAGACTTGCGGTTGCCAAGGGGAGGGGGAGGGAGTGGGATGAACTGGGAGTTAGAGGTTAGTAGATGCAAACTATTGCATTTGGAATAGATAAGCAATGACATATATATATATAAAACTGGGTCACTTTGCTGTACAGTAGAAACTGACAGAATATTATAAATCAACTATAACTGAAAAAATAAAAATCTTACAAAAAAATAAAAGTATAGCTTATTTACAATGTTGTGCAAATTTCAGCTATAGAGCAAAGTGACTGAATACATATATATTCTTCTCCCATATTGTCTTCCATTATGGTCTATCCCAAGAGATCAGATGTAGTTCCTGGTTCTACAGAATAGGACCTCATTGCTTATCCACTCTAAATATAACTTTCTTGTTTTATTTTTTAAACAATGACTATGTATTTTATAGCAAAAATTAAAAATAAAGTTTTCTTAAAGAATGAGGGCTTATGGCGGTGGTGAGCTGCAGAACTCAGGGAGGCACTCTTTTACAAAGTTTTTCCGGAACTCTGTCGTCTTTCTGGCTGTGCTCTCTTTGAAGGCACCCTGTGCAAGCTAGGAAACAGATGTTTTCATTCCACTCTCCACATTCTGCCCCCTGAGTGACATCTTCCACACTGGTGACAGCAGATGGTCTCTCCCACCTCACTGCCAGTGCTGCCGTCTGTCTGTCTTCTGCAGCAATTTGGGAGCCTCAGAAGATGGTGTTTACCATGCTTTTGTGCTTGTTTTATGGCATATCACAACCCACATGAAGCAAAACCCCAAGACGGCAACATGGAAGACACAGCTCAAAGAACAATGGCTCACTTAATACTTTTTACAAGTCACCTCAATGTGACCTCCTGTCCAGGCTGGGGTTATATGTGGAAGCCAGTTGCAGGTACTGATCCAAGACACCGCATGACAGGTACTTGGGTAAGTCTAGAATCCAGGATAGATAAAGTAGAGAGAGGAGTGAGACTGATTCAGGATAGAACCTAGGGACCAGAGGTCTGAACAGATGAAGTGTCTAAAATAAGAATAATCTAGAACAAGGATTGACAAACTTTTTCTGCCAAAAGCCAAATAGTAAATATTTTAGCTTTTTGGGTCTTTGTTGCCACTGCTCAACTCTGCTTGTAGCATAAAAGCAGCCATATGCCATACATAAAAGAATAAGTGGAACTGTGTCCTAATAAAGTTTTATTTAAGAACGCCAAAATTTGAATTTCACGAAATATTCTTCTTTTGATTTTTTTCAATTGTTTAAAAATGCAAAGCCCTTTCTGAGCTCACAGGCTGCACAAAATCAGGCAGAGGACCAGATGTGTCTCATGCGTAGTTTGATAACCTCCAGTTGAGAGCAGCACCATACAATAGAAATATAATGTGAGCTGCAAACACAAGGCATACATGTAATTTTAAGTTTTCTAGCAGGTACATTTTTAAAGGTAAAAAGAAGCAGGTGACTAAGAGATTACCTTAAGCTCTTTGGGTCTCAGCTTCCTTAACTGTAAAATAAAGCTAATAAAGTAACTCATAGGATTGCTGTGAAGATTAAATACTCAAACCATGTGATGTACCTAGAACAGTGCCTAACACACAGTAAGTCCCCACTAAACTTCTCTTCATTGCTACCATTTCAAGAAAAGAAGCAGGAAATTAATTAACTTTAATAATATATTTTAACTTAGTCCATATTATCATTTCAATATGTAATCAATATAAGAAAATTATTAATGAGATCTTTTACTATGTATACTAAACCTTTGAAATTCAGGACATATTTTCTACTTGTATCACATTTCAAGTGCATATTGGCCACATATCAGACAGAAGAGATCTAAAACAAAGATGAATCCATGTATCAAAGATCAGAGTCAGGCAATAGAGCAGATCCAAGCACACCAGGAAGGGGCAGGATATATCACAGGGAAAAGACAAAGTCTGAGGTCAGGGAGGTAAGTAACTTGTGGGTACCTGGGCAAGTACAAGAGCAGACCATCATCCAGGATTCAGGAGAACATCTGGGCAGCAGAGAGACGCTTTGGTATGAAAATTTATTTAGGACCTTCTGGGCCAGGCACTGCAGGAAACATTTCACATTGAGTCACATCCATTCTTTCATTTAATCTTCACAACAGCCCTTTGAGGCCAATACTTTTCCACTCACATCAGGAGTGAGACTCAGAAGAAAATGAAATGATTTGCTCAGAATTATCCAGCTGGTGAGTGGTAGAGGTAGATTTGAACCTGTGTTTATCTGGTTCCAAAACCACTCTGCCTCTTCCTTACATGGCATCATGCATAGCCGAGGAAATGAGGAGGCATAAAATGTCACTGCTCCACCCTCACTGCCACCCTCACTGCTCCAGCCTCAGTTCCTTCTCCCTTCACCTCTTACCTGAACTAGTGCAGCAGCATCAACCTTGGTTTTCCTGCCCCCAATATTCTTGGCTCCAATTTTTTCAGCATTCAACTGATGAAATAATTTGCATAAAGTTCAGTTCTGGGCATATACCTTTCTGGCTCAAAAACCTCCAGTGGCTCCTCTTGCCTACAGAATAAAACCTCAGGTTCAGGGCACATGGGTCCTAGACTACCTATCCTATTCTATCTAATTGGCTCTCACTGATTTCTAAGCATGGCACTGCAGACCCTCAGTATTCTGTCTTATCATGCTGCCTTCACTGTCCTCGATCTCTCCCATTCTGCATATCGAGCAGCTGTTCCAGCATCCAGTCAACAGGACATGGATTCCCCAACACTCACTTTTCCCTGAACACAACGTGGGATTTTTACATCAGTGCCCTAGTGTGCACAGTATTTCAACTTCCTATGCTCCTCTAGTCCTTCCCATCACCTCTGCTTGCACAGGCCCTAGCTGTCTGTCCATCACATCCCTCCATGAGGCTTTGCTTCCCTTATCCCTCTTCTGGACTGTCCCAGCACCACATTCCTGTCACTTTTATAGTTCTTAATACTTTCTGCTTTGTTTTGTAGTCATGTAGGTATGTCCCTCATCTTCCCCTTCTACATTGTGAGCTACAAAGAAAGGGTCTATATTTTTCTATCCCCCATAGAATATGCCATAACGTTTCATGCTAACAGATTAAGTACTCAGTAAGCTTGCTTAATTAAAAAACAAATCAGGAGTTCCCATTGTGGCTCAGTAGAAACAAATCTGACCAGTATTCATGAGGACGCAGGTTCAATCCCTGGCCTTGCTCAGTGAGTTAAGATTCCGGCATTGCCGTGAGCTGTGCTGTAGGTGGCAGACCTGGCTCGGATCCCACACAGCTGTGGCTGTGGCATAGGCCAGTGGCTGTAGCTCCAATTTAACTCCTAGCCTGGGAGGTCGAATGCCACAGGTATGGCCCTAAGAAGACCCCCAAATAAATAAATAAATAAATAAATAAATAAATAAATGTTGAATTTAATTGATCTATCCTGATACTTAAAATTTTTGCCTCTAATTTATTTCTTAAGAATGCCCAGGAAATTTTAATGAGGCAATGCACTACATTAACCTGAAGATGTAAAATTAAGTAATATCCTGCAGGATCTTGGTGTGCCACCATTAACTAGAAAAGAGAACCATACAACTCATTGTGGTGGGGTTTTTTGGTCTGTTTCTTGTTTTTTGTTTTTTCACTTTGGCTGCTAGAAAACACAATTGAAAAGTTGGTACTTGGAGTTCCCACTGTGGCACAGTGAGTTAAGAATCCAACTACAGTGGCTCAGGTGGCTACAAAGGTATAGGTTCTATCCCCAACCTGATGTAATGGGTTTAAGGATCCAGCATTGCCACTGCTGCAGTACCAGCTGTGGCTCAGATGCAATCCCTGGCCCAGAAACTTCCATATGCCACAGGTGCACCCACTCTCCCTACAAAAAAAAAGAACGAAAGAAAAGTTGGTGCTCAAGAACAAAAATACCCTTAACCTAGGATGCTAGTGGCACTCACACCCTTGGTAGAGAAGTTCCAGTGCCCCTAGGTGCCCTCCCTGCTTCAGTTCCAATTTGGACAATTACACTGCTAAAGGCACAGGATCCCTCGAGGCTGTTCAGCTTGACATTTCCTCTTCACTTGCTAAAGCTTGCTCTCTACCCCTCAATCAGGAGCTGATTCATCTTTTCAAGCCATGTAACAGGCATTTTGGGGTTCTCACATATGCTGAGAGCTTTCTGAGGCAGTGGGAAATTGGGAAATGCTCAGGCCTAAATCAGATGCATGTCACATATATTTTAGTTTTTGATGTCTTTCTTGCATTGCAGCGGATCCTAGGCTCCCCATCCAAAGAAAACATACATTACTAATTACAATGTCAAGTTTGCTTAAGAAATCTCTAGAAGCCATGGTTAATTTAAAAGAACAAAACAAAACAAAACAAAACAAAAACAGTGGAGATTCCATCGTGTGGATCAGTGGTTAACAAATCCGACTAGGAACCATGAGGTTGTAGGTTCAATCCCTGGCCTTGCTCAGTGGGTTAAGGATCCAGTGTTGCCATGAGCTGTGGTATAGGTTGCAGATGCGGCTCAGATCCCGAGTTGCTGTAGCTCTGGCGTAGGCCAGTGGCTATGGCTCCGATTAGACCCCTAGCCTGGGAATCTCCATGTTCCGCGGAAGCGGCCCTAGAAAAGGCAAAAAGACAAAAAAAAAAAAAGCAATCCAGTAGGGCCTTAAACACTCATCCCATACAATCTCTGAAATCTTTTTAACCAGCAGGTTCTAGGCAGAGAGCATTCATTCCTGGCCACTGTAATCTTTTGCCTTGTACTCTGGGTCCCTCTCTCTCTGTTCTGCTGAGGTTGATACTCATACCAGGAAATCTTCTGAGAGCCCAGGTTGTTGACCCAACACTCCCATGTTCCCACAGAGATGCAGGGGGGAGGAGCCTTCTCTCCACCAGGATTGGGACAGCATTGCAGTAGATGAAAACTCTTGCATGTGGAGTGGCAGACAATGCTATCCTGCTGTATAGCACAGGGAACTATATATCTAATCACTTGTGATGTAACATGATGGAGGATAATATGAGGAAAAGATCCATGTATATGTATTACAGGGTCACTCTGAGTACAGCAGAAGTTGACAGAACATTGTAAATCAATCATAATAAAAAATTTTAAAAAATAAACAAATACAGCCAATCAGAAAAAAAATTTAAAAAGACAACTTTGTTCCCAGAAAGGGGGCTTCATTGTGGCCTCATTCTTCTCTAAGAAACCCAAGACAATTTTCCATCCAAATAGGATGGGAAGACATTTGAGTGCCACCATCTCAAAGTCTCTCTCCTTGTTAATTATCTATTTGTGTCTCAAAACAGGAGAAGATTCACCTTGAAGGGGAAATTCTGATCCATGCCACAACTTCCCCCAAGGGTGGATAATACAGCTTTTTTCCTCTCTGGTGAGATTTGATCTTGGTTTCCCAAGATCCAACCATCAAATTCAAAGAACCCTTCTCTAATATCTCAGAGGGCTGGGAAACCCCCAGGTAAATAGTTCTCCTGGCAACATGTTCCATTGGAGCCAAAATCCCCACTCAGGCAAATAGATCAGCCTTCTCCCTAAAAACCACACGGCACTGATGGACTTATAAATGCAAACAAGTGTATTTAGAGTTCCTTATTAGGGATCTTGTAAAGGAAGACCTTGAAGCCTCTCATAAAGAGTGAGAAGCAATTTCTGTGTCAAGTCTAGAAATGAGGGAGTATTCAAGTCAGGAGTCAGAAAGACTGGCAGCAGGTTATTATGAGATGTTGCCACAGTGGCTCAGAAGTCTGGCTGTGAATGAGAAGGTGCTAGAAGTGTATTTTACCACTGCTGACTGTATGACCAGGGACCAACCACCTAAAAGATCAGTGCAGAGTCAGATAGCATGGCCAGGGAGGGACAGGCCATGGGCCCCCAGGGGCCGTGGATGTGAGGGTTAAGCATTCCTATCTCCACACTGAACTGAATCCAGAGCCACTTCCTGTTCATGCCTATGGTTATGCAGAGCTTTGTTTCAGATCTACCCTGAAAGAGGATGGGACTGGGAGGGGGTTGGGGCAGGGGCACTTCTGATGAATTGGCTGCCCCTTGAAGTTCACCTTGATTCATGCTAATTGAATTCTAATTGAAACCATCTATCCAGGTCCCAAGTGCACCTGAAAGAAACTTCTATATCCGGAAGCCACACCTCAGAGAGTTTGCAAGCATCTCTCTCATTGCACAATTCTACCAAGTACATTATTTGTCTGTTAAACCTTGATACACATTTGGACACTCCATGGATTGTGTGCTAAAGACAAAAAGAGCACAGCATCTATTTTGGGCTGCCCTACAAAGCTGGGTTTTGACCTGATAATGCTATTACAGTTCATTTAGCACCATTGCCATGCACCATGCTAATTAGAACTTGGGGACTCTTAAAATCACTGGGTTATGCGGTGTTTCTTCCCAAGCCTTTCTGTGTTGTGGTCCAAATCATTATGGAGTTTGTATTCAATGAGTAAAATAGGGGCAGGAAAAGCATGGAAAGTCAAGGCAGATAGAGGTGAACAGGAATCTTGTATTGCATTATAGGGTAAACTGGCTCTTCAAGTAGCCTTTGTTCATTCATTCCACAAACATTTACTCAGCTCCTACTGTGTGCAAGGTGTTCATTATTATTCCAGAACCTAGGATTCAGCCTCTCGAAACTGCATATTTTAGTGGAGGAAGGCAAATATCAAACAAGTGAAAATGAATAAATGAAATACTCTCAGGTGCTAAGTGCAATCAAGAAAACAACACAGAGAAATAGTGATTGGAAAAAAAGAGGAGATTAGCCAGAGTGGATGGAAAAGTCCCCTCAAAGGAGTTGACATTTGGGTTAAGAGCTGAAGAATGGGAAAGGGATCTGTGACAAGATCTGAGAGAAGGGTATTTCAGAGGAGGCAGAGCCATATGAATAAATAAGGCAAGAGAGAACTTGGCATGTTTGAGGGTCAGAAAGGAAGCCACTGTGGTTGAATAAGGACAAAAAAGAGACAAGTAAGACTAGAGAGATAGGCAAGGGCCATAGCCTCTAGAGCCTTGCGGGCTGCGGGACAGTATTTGGAGGGGGTGTGTGTGAGCACATGGACACATTCTAACCAAGTTTCTCACTGCCTTTCAGATTCCAGGTTGAAAATTCACCCTCCGGAAAATCTTTCCTGGATTCTCTTTCGAACCCAGTTTCTCAGCATACATCCCCTACATTACTTAGTAAAGGGAAGGGAGGGTGATACTAGCTACCTGGAAGGAGAGTCATTGGGATTAAAAGTGAAATACAAAAGTGGTTGGTGGGTAGGGGCTCTTTATTACTTATAACCTTATTGTTGTTACTGTTATTATCATTGCTCTGACCGTTCTTAACCATTACTGTTATTAGTATGGCATCAATCGCCAAAGGCTTTCTCAGGAATGGTTTTATTCATTCTTCCTCCTTTCACCCTAAGACGTATAGACCACAACAACAACAAAAAAAAACCAAAACAATGAACACTCATTTACACACAGGTGACCAAATCCTTTCCTATAGACTGCAATCTTGTAAAGCTGATTCATATTGCAAAGGTACAACAAATCCCATTCACATCACAGCTTTCCATTTTCCCCAGCTCATTGCTTGGAGTCACACATTATAAATTGCCTTTTATGTTATCTCTCTATTCCAGTAAACCCTTCCCCTAATCCTTTCAGCCTGCCCAGAGCCCATGCTCTGGGGCTGCCTGCATCGGCCTGCCAGGAACTGGATGAGCTGCTCTTTGTAAAGCTATTGATCCCTATAAACTACTTTATTAGTGGTCATTATTACTCTGCTTCTAATCACCACTTTAATTAAAGTTTTATCGTCCACATTAAAGAGGGTATATGACTTTTAATAGGCTAGATGGCTTCACCTCAGCCATGAAGCAGTCCCATGAAATCAGCCAGCAAACTCCTGTTTTCAAGGACTTTCTGAAGCTCATCTCCTCAGGGTACGGGTGTGTCTGTTTGTGAGTGAAAACAGGAGTATGATGCATGATGTTGGGCAGAGTCCCCTCCCCCTGGCCTGGGAAGTCCCTGGCAGGAAGTTTCTGGCAGTTACCACAGCAGAAATATTTATCCACATTGCTAGAGGCACCCACCTAACTTGAACGGTCTGTAAATTCAAAAGGGGATATTGATTAATACTCCAAAATCTCCTTTAAGTCCGCATTTCTTATAACACCCACACTAGCTAAACCCCCCTATCCTTATAGGAGTTATCCACTCATTGAAAGACCAAAATAAAAGAAACAATTGCTTCTCTTACCAAGCCTTGACACAAGTAGAATCACATGCTAATGAATCTGCCCCCACACTAAACTGAGTTCTTTGAGGGGAGGGACATGTCTGGCTGATTTTGTATCTGCAACATCAAACAAAGTACCTAGAACACAAAGGGTTCTCAAAGGGTGTTTGGTAAGGTTGCTGACTCTGTCTAAGTGGCCACGCCTGCAATGAAGAATCAGCAGAGGCATAGCCTTGCAGGGGCTTCTTTCCTTTTTATTTCTCCAAGAGTTAAAGTAGGAGAGTTTGTTTAAAACAGCACAATAACAATCTGTTATTCACAATAGCCAGAAGGTGGGAGCAACCAAAATGTCCATCAAGGGATGAGCAGATAAAGAAAATGTGGTGCACACATACAGTGGGATATTGTTCAGCCTTATAAAGGAAGGAGATTCTGACATATGCTACAACATGGATGAACTTGGAAGATGCTGTGCTACGTAAAGCGAGCCAGTCTCAAAAGGGCAAATACCATAAGATTCTACTTATTATGAGACATCTAGAGTAGTCAACCTCATTGAGAAGGGAGTAGAATGGGAAGCTAGTATTTAATAAGTACAGGGTTTTTGTTGAGGACGATGAAAATTCCTGTGGGTTGTGTGGTACTGATAGTTGCACAATTATGTGAATGTACTTAATGTCACTGGAACTGTACACTTCAAATGGTTGAAATGCACATAGTATATTATGAATATTTTACCAAAACAAACAAAAAAGTGGGAGTGTATTTTCTGTACCTCAGGAGCCGGGGGATATACTGCTTTTGCAGTTGGCCAGGTCTTTTCAAAGTCTCCTCCTGGGGTACCAGGAGGTCTACCACACCACAGTCCATATCACAAATGGCAATTCTTCTTTCGCTTGGTGGACACCGAGTTCCCACTACATTTTTAAGAACTGCAGCTACAAAGATAAACTGCACACTCTGTGAGAGGGCCGTGCTTCAAAGAGGCTGCCCTTCCAAGCCCTCAGGGTCCACATGGTATTGTTCAAAGCAGCATTATTCACAGTCACCCTGGCTCTCTCCAGAGGGGGCAATGCCCCTCGCCCAAAGCTCTGTTGCATGTTATCACTGGGCCTGAACTGCTCTACTTCCCCATTTGTGCAATATCTCACTTAAAACTGTCCCCCACCTCAAGCTGGCAGCTCTTTTCATTCCAGAAGGCTCAGAACGGTTCCACTGAGCCATTCTAGAGACAAACACGTCCTCTCTACCCCACAGGGCTAGGACTAACCTTGGATGCAAATTTTAATGGGAGCACCAAAAAACTCAGTAATCAAGATAAATCATATTTAATACAATATTTTTGAAAATATAAATCAATGCAAAAAATTACTAAAATAGTAAAAATTTTAAAAAGGTCAATAATAGGGCCATGCTAAGCCACCTTAAAGACTGAGGCTAAAGAACAAATCAGGAATACTGATCCTGTCTTTATTTAAAATTTTGATAGTTTGTTCAGCATGTCTTTTTGCATTGATTTTTACGTCTTTGTTTTGTTTTATTTTATTTTGTCTTTTGCCTTTTTTTTAGGGACACAACCATGGTACACGGAAGTTCCCAGGCTAGGGGTCTAATTGGAGGTGTAGCTGCCAGCCTACACCAGAGCCACAGCAACATGGGATCCAAGCCGCATCTGCAACTCCACACCACAGCTCACAGCAATGCTGGATACCCAACCCACTGAGCAAGGCCGGGAACCAAACCTACATCCTCATAGATGCTAATCAGATTCGTTTCCACTGAGCCATGTCAGGAACTCTTGATTTTTTTTTTCTGTCTTTTTGCCTTTTCTAGGGCAACTCCTACGGCATGTGGAGGTGCCCAGGCTAGGGGTCTGATCAGAGCTGTAGCCACCAGCCTATGCCAGAGCCACAGCAACACGGGATCCAAGCTGCGTCTGACCTACACCACAGCTCACGGCAACACTGGATCCTTAACCCACTGAGCAAGGCCAGGGATCGAACCCACAACCTCCTGGTTCCTAGTCGGATTCGTTAACCACTGAGCCATGACAGGAACTCCAACTCCTGATTTTTATGTTTGTAAAGATAATATTACAATGGTATTTATCTTAGTTATTGAGATTTTGGCACCCCTTTAAGTTTTTGTGCCCAAGGTGCATGCCTCACTGCCTCACCTTAGTCTGAGTCTGGCTTCTACATATCATTCTCTGTCCCCTCAGCAGCCAGCACCCACAAACTCTTCACAGACCTGCAGCAGCTCCTCCCAGACCTTCAGGGGCAGCCTACTAATCTGAGAGACTGTGGTCTGAATTAGCCCAGATTGCCCTTTTGTGGGTGGTGGACTGGGGACAACTCTCCTACTAGCCTGCAAGCACTTGAGGACGGATCTGTGCCGCCTTTCTTAGCATCTGTAACCCCAGCACCCAACACAGGACCTGAAACAGAGCAAGGTCTGAGAAGCATGTCAAGCTCAATTTAATTCCTCTAAGAGCTCCTGAGAAAATATACAAACAAGCATTTTCACTTGCACATGCTCTCATTTGCTTCATGGTAAGTTTCATGGAAGCTTTGTAGTTTTGTTTTGCCCCCCCCCCTTTTTTTTTTTTTCCAATTTAGGCTTCTTCCAGAGGTTAAGCTATTTTTTAATCAAATGCATTTCCTTGCAACCTCCCATCCTCCCTATCAAGCAGGTCACAGACTTTTGCCTATAATTTCCTCCATTTTCAGCTTTGCCTTCTAAGCCTTCACTGTGAAGAGCATCTCCTGCGGGTAATTTTCAGCTACTCTGTGAACTCAAACAAATCCCTCCCCCTCAACCCCCCAAAACTTCTTATAGGCACTTCACTGTTCAGTATTTTATTTATTTAATTGGGTTTTAATGTCTCACTAAACCTAGATTTACTTGAAAATTACTCATCCCATGTTGAAATGGCAAATTAAAATGACACACACCTTACAAAAGGAAGAGGAAACAGGAAACAGGCTGGGAAAATTACAAAGCGCAAAGACAGAACCCCCTCCCCCCCAAAAAAAATGATCCGAGATGACCCTCTGCTCAATTCTGGGATATCCTTGCCCTAGAAAAATGTCCCAGAAAGCCCACCTCACCAAGGGGGGCCTCTGAGCTTGCCTTGCCGGGCCCAGCTACAAAAAATCTGACAACACTCCCATTGGACACTGTCAGGATGAGAAAATATCATCCCTTACAAAATAGCCTTGATCACCAGGAGCCACCACCTCCACACCGGGAAGTGGACATCAACCAGAACCAAGTTTCTCAAAAAGTAAACACAAGGGGATACATCCTCCTGTAGCAATACAGTCCCCACCTCTTGTCACAGGTTCAGTTCTCCAGAAGAAGGAGCTGAGGGAAAAGTTGTTTATTAGGTTTAAACATCTGCAAAAGGGAAGGAGGAAGATGCAGTATTGGGCAAAGGAAAAAGCCAAACTGCAATGCAGGGGGGGATCAAGTCCTTCCTGTTGGGGTGTCCAGGTCAGGCCAAAATGTCCAGGGCTTGGAGTTCCCACCATGACACAGTGGGCTAAGAATCCAACTGCAGAGGTGCAGTCAATGCAGAGGACAGATTCAGTCCCCAGCCTGGTGCTGTAGTTTAAATGATCTATCATTGCCACAGCACATAGGTCAAAGCTGCAGCTCAGATTCAGTCTCTGGCCAAGCAACTTCTGTATGCTGTGGGTAAGGGCATAATTGTTTTTTAAATGTCTAGGGCTTAATATCCCTTTATATGCTCACTTCTCACAGTCACTATATAGCCTGCCCTGGGTGAGACAACTTCTCACAGTCACTATATAGCCTGCCCTGGGTGAGACAACTATCTGCAGTGGCAGCCCCTTTAGGAGCAGACATCCTGAGGCAAGACCTTCCTCCAGGGGGATCTGAGTTCTGCATCTCTGTGTCTAACACACAGTGCAATTACAGAAATGAGTTTTAACAGTCAATGGCGTGGGTTTGGTATGGTTCAGGGTCAAATGCAAGTCAAGCCCCCTAGGCTTTAAACTCCAGAAAAGCTCTTCCTTTCCTAGAAGTTCATTACAGGATCAGAGACTAGGGAGAAATGGGAGATGAACTTCAGAGAGTATAGGTAAGCAGGTTAGGGGAGAGGAGACTTCCAATTTGAGAAAATTCTTTGAGCTGTACCAAACGCATGTCTGGACTAAAGAGATCTGGCCACAGGCTCATCTTCTGTACCTTCGAAAAGTAGATTCTTAGAATTTCTGCTATCATGGACGGTTCATAATTTTTCTGACCAGTAGCTCAGTCAAGTCCAGGTCCATGTCATTTTTGAGGAAGATTTCAAGTTAAACAGTGGGATTCTGGTGCCTAAACATCATACTGGATCCAGTTCATCAGTTATTTCAGGCTGAGAACACATTCCAGATGTCATGATTAGATATTAGAAGGTCAAATCATCTCCAATGATGACTTTTATTCATCTCACTCCCCAATCCAGATTAAGTTGTTGAAGCCCTAGCCAGTAGTCTACTTCAACCTGAACACCAGGGAATCATTGGAGGGAAAAAAACTCTACAAATGGCAAAAAAATCAAGGTATCATGATCCTAGCATGGGCATCCCTCTTTGTTTGTTTTTGGGTTTTCTTTCAATAAAGAGCCAGCACCTCCCAATATTCCTGATTCTGGTGTGCAGAGGTAGCTGGGGTATGGTATGATGGAGTGTGTAACCTCACTGGCAGCCTTAATCTTCAAATGCATAAAGGGCTTCTCAGAAATTGAAAGGTCATGGATCTCAAAGTAGAAACTGCTTAAGACCGGGGGAAGTAGGTGTGAACAGTCTGTAGAAGTGTCTCAGCCATTCACTGATTCCCTTCCCCTTTGTTACACTCCATTCCCCCGATGAACCCAACCACTATCCATCAAACAAACCTATGTTGCAAAGGACCGAGCTTCCTCGATCTGTAAGCTCACTCCACCTACCTGAGGGCAGGTTTGAGCTGAGAGCACAAGAGGACCAGGATTTGGGTCCTAAAACCATCCCTATTGTGAGTATAGCAGGACCACCTTATGGTCATTTTACAAATGCTGTATTCCAAAATACTTCCAATCTGCAGTCCAAAAAAGTATACAGTGAAAAATAGCATAAGTCTTTACCTTACTCATCACTACTCTCTCTCACTACTATATTCTCTTGGTAAATCATACCAGGACTCTTCAGCCTCCTTCTAATTGTCCCATCCTTTACCATAATTTGTACAATGGAGGCCAGGAAGCTAGGCAGGTAGTTGTAGTATGTCCTGGAAAGCTTTAGCTCAAGACTGTAAATACTAAACTGTCTCTATCATGTACCTTGTGCCTCTGAATCCATTTCAAGGTGAATCACATACATATAGTTGGGGTACAGGATTCAGGCCAAATGCTCCATAAGAAGCAGTTTAGGTTTCCCATCCACCCTGTTCTTGAGAATGTCTGACTAAGTGCCAAGTCTCCATCCTGCACCCAACTTCAGCACATCTTTAGGGACAGTTTTCTGAATTAAATTATAGCATACAGCATCTCTGCCCTCCCTGACTCCGGCCTAGTATTTCAAAACTTCCCTGATGATAGCATCACCTGGGATACTTGTTAAAATGATAAATCCCAGTCCTATTTCCAGACCCACTTCCTGACAATCATCCATGGAAGGGCCCAGGGAGCTATGACTAAGAAATACCCCCAGGGATTCTCAGCATCAGGAAAACTGGGAAATACTGGTGGTGCCTATAGCCTGCCTTCAAAAATTCCAGGGAAGATTTTCTAAACTTTGATATATTGGCACTTTGGACTGGATAATTTTTTGTTTTGAGGGGCTATCCTGCTCAATGGGGAGAGTTTTATTAGCATCCTTGGCTTCTACTCACTAGATGCCAATAGCACAGAATCTAGTCATAACAGTCAAAACTGTCCCCAGACATTGGCAGGTGTTGGAGATGGAGGAGGCAAAATAAACATAGTTGAAACCCATTGATCTAGAGTGTGACCTGAGCACTGGGGTTTTGTTAAAGCTCTCCAAATGATTGAATGTGCAACCAAGGTGCTTTAGACTAGAGTTTCTCAAAACTTCATGTGCTTATGAATCAACTGAGGAGCTTGTGGAAATGCAGATTCTGATTCTGTAAATCCAGGTTGGTCCTGAGAGTATGCATTTCCAAGAAGCCCCCAGGGGATGCTGAAGAGAAGGTAGGCTGAAGATGATCCTTTAACAGGACAACACCTGTGGCATGTAGAAATTCCCAGGTTAGGGATCAAATAGGAGTTGCAGATGCCAGCCTATCCCACAGCCACAGCAACACCAGATCCATGCCAAGTCTGTGAACTACACCATAGCTCATGGCAACACCAGATCCTTAACCTACTGAGAAAGGCCAGGGATCAAACCCTCGTCTTCATGGATAAAGATTTCCAGAGGGTCCTTTTATCTAACTGTTTTTGTGCAAATCAATTTTCCCCTGAGTTAGCAAAGAAGAGATCACTATGTTGCAAGGGTTGTACTTGGCAAAATGTTCATGTGGGTAGGATATAGGACATCTCTATGAAGGGGATCTCAGCTTACAGAAGATAGGTTTGCCACTATTCTATCTCCTGGAAAATGATATGTAAGAAAAACTACCTGTATGGCTCCCCTGAATACCATACTGCTAGCCTTGGGGTACACAAATCACTCGAGATATGAGGGATCTCTAGCTAGAATCATGCAACTTCCTCCAGTGGAAAGACCAAAAGCGTGAGCACAGCCATGGGTGAATCTGATGTTATCTGTGTCAGCTGAGATAAAAACATTTTTCTGTCCCTATAGTTCTTTATTTTTTTTCTTCCTTAGTACCAAGCTTTCCAGGAACAGCAAATGGAAAAAAACAAACAGTTCTTTTGGAGAGAGTGTTAGAACAGAGACAGAAAAGAAGCTGGGAGCAGTAAGTTCAAAGAAAAATACCTGAATCTTCCTGCCCTACCTAATAGATGTGGGCTCTGGCCTAGCCAGGTGCTAGGATTCTTTAAACCTACAATTCTTCACTTGAAGTTTCAGGAAATCCAACAGTACGAAATGCTTAAAATCTTGCAATAAAATCATGCTCCCCAAACCAGGAAGAGTTAAAAATTCTTAGTAAATTAGACCAAGAAACGTGTTTCCGTAACATAAACCAAGAGCAGCCTACATCGTTCTTATCAGTGAAACACTAAAGACATTCCCATTAAAGTGAGGAATGAAATGAGAATGTCCACTACAACCACCATTATTTATCTTTATTATTTATGGTTATTATTCAAGTAATTCTAGCAAATGATAGGAAAAATGAGGAGGAAAAAACCGTTTAAATAATAGAGGAAAGGGAAAACATAATTATCTACCTGGAAACCCCAAGAGAATTAACTGAAAATCTTTAATCTAATAAGAGTTTAGCAAGCTGGCTAATTACAAAATACAAGCACAGAAATCAATAGCTTTCCTATCCATGGTAAGTATGGAAAAAATAGCCTATAATAATTTACATTCTTTCCCAAACCTCTATAAGATTCATGATGGTTTTAAAGATATTCTGCATTTGTTGATACCTCTTCTATCAAGAGGTGAGGCTTAATTCCACTTCCCTTGCCTGACAACTTCTTCTCTTCTCCTCTCTTCTCCCATACCCTCCCCCATCCTCCTCTCTCTCTCTCTCTCTCTCTCTCTCTCCCTCTCTGTTTCTGTCCATGTCTCTCTCTCCAACGGCTACACTGCAACTTCATGAGAGAGTCTGAACCCGAAACACACAACTAAACTGCTCCCAGATGCCTGGCCCAAGGAAACTGTAAGATAAAGTGTTAAGGTGCTATATTTGGGGAAATTTTTTACACCGCAATAGATAACTAATACAGGATTCTTTGTCAATCAAGCAATCAAGGGTCTCAGCTTGGGTGGTGATGATCAGGGTAAGGGATAGACAGACAACTAAAATAAACGTAGAAATGCTAGTGTGGGTGACATTGTCAGGACTTGGAGCTACTTTAGGAGAAACAGAATAGATCTGGGAAAGGAGAATGGAGAGCCTTTCTCTTTCTGACTTACTTCACTTAGTGTGAGAGTCTCTAGTTCCATCCAAGTTGCTGCAAAGGGCATTATTTTGTTCTTTTTATGGCTGAGCAGTATTCCATTGTGTATATGTACCACTTCTTCTTACTCCATTCATCTGTTAATGGACATTTAGGTTGTTTCCTTGTCTTGGCTATTGTGAATAGTGCTGCAATGAACATAGGGGTGCATATATCTTCTTCAATGAAAGTTTGGTCTGGATATATACCCAGTAGTGAGAAGTGAGATTACTGGATAATATAGTAGTTCTATATTTAGTTTTCCGAGGTATTTCCATACTGTTTTCCAAATTGGTTGTACCAACTGACATTCCTACCAACAGTGTATGAGGGTACCATTTTTTCCACACCCTCTCCAGCATTTGTTATCTGTAGACTTATTAAGATAGCCATTCTGACCAGTATGAGGTGGTACCTCATAGTAGTTTTGATTTGCATTTCTCTAATAGTTAGTGATGTAGAACATTTTTTCATGTGCCTGCTGGCCATCTGTATATCTTCTTTGGAGAAATGTCTATTCAGGTCTTCTGCCCATTTTTCACTTGGGTTGTTTGTTTTTTTGTTGATGAGTTCTATGAATTGCTTGTATATTTTGGAGATTGAGCCCTTGTCATATACATCATTTGCAACTATTTTTCCCATTCTGTGTATTGTCTTTCATTTTCTTCATGGTTTCCTTTGCTGTGCAAAACCTTGTCAGTTTGATTAGGTCCCGTTGGTTTATTTTTAATTTCTATTGTCTTGGGAGACAGACCTAAGAAAACATTTGTGCGGTTGATGTCAGAGAATGTTTTGCCTATGTTCTCTTCTAGGAATTTTAGGGTGTTTTGTCTTAGGTTTAAGTTTTTAAGTTTAAGTTTATTTTTATGCATGCTGTGAGGGTGTGTTCTAGTTTCATTGATTTAGATGCAGCTGTCCAGTTTTCCCAGCACCACTTGCTGAAGAGACTGTATTTTCCCCATTTTATATTCCTGCCTCCTTTGTCAAAGATTAATTGAACACAGGTGTCTGGGTTTATTTTTGGGCTCTCTATCCTGTTCCATTGATCTGAATGTCTGTTTAAGAAAAAAGAACATTTTTTAAACTGTTAATTTTAAATTTTGTCATACAAATATGAAGTCATATAACTCTAAACTAAGGCAGACAAAAATTTCTAATTACTTATATGTGCCATATCGCTCTCTGTGACAGTGGGTACTTTTATTACTCTCATCTTACACACAAGGAAACTAAGGCCAAAGATAATATTGAATACATTTCTAATTAAGTGGCAGAGGTGAGATTTATACCCCAGTAGGTTACATAGTCTGTGTTCAACAGTAGAGAACTACTTGCAGCCATTAAAAACAATTCATGGAGTTCTCATTGAGGCTCAGCAGGTTAAGGACCAACATTGCCTCTATGAGGATGTGGGTTCAATCCCTGGCCTCCCTCAGTGGGTTAAGGATCAGGGGCAGCTCGGCTTCAATTCAACCCCTATCCCAGGAATTTCTGTATGCCTAGGTGCAGCCATAATAATAATAACTTATAAGAGCTGTTTTAAAACTGACCTTCACAAATAGTAAGGGGACCCACATGTTCTGGCACCACCCAAACTCTACTCAGAGAAGCTCTGCTTCCCATTTTGTATGTTGGGATTCCACAAAATATTTCATTTCTAAAAAATGATTATATTGAGGAGGGAGAGGTTAAAACTTGAATTGTAGAGTAATACCTAATGACATGATGAAATGTGAAGGGAAAAACAATTTTGAAAACAATATACATAGTAAGACTTCAGTTTGTAAAAAAGACATACATATGACTGGAAAAACCTCAAAAGTAGATTATAGAAATACAAGGTTTTTGTCCTTTGATTTTTTTCTGTATATTTTAAATTTTCTGCAATAGATATCTTTAATTTTTAAAAAAATTTAAAGTGCATAAAATGCTCAACATCATTATTCAATAGGGAAATGCAAATTGAAACCACTATGAGATGCCATTTCATACCCACTAATAGCTATAATGAGAAAACTGGCAATAGCAAATGTTGGTGAGAGTATGGGAAACAAGGAATCTGAATCACCGAAGATGAGAATATAAAATAACACAGCAACTTTGGAAACAGTTTGTAAATTCCTGAAAAGGTTAAACATGAACTTGCCATATGATCCAGCAAGTCCACTCTTACATACCCAAGAGAAGCAAAAAGACAAATTTGAACATGAGTGTTCTTTGCAGCATCATTCATAATAAAAAAAGAAAAGTAGGAACAACCCAAATGTCTGTAAACTGGTGAACTGATAGATTTAGTGTATACATTCGATGGCAAATTATTTGGCAATAAAAATTAATGGGCTACTGATATATGCTACAACATGGCTGACCCTTAAAAGCTTTATGCTCATTAAAAGAAATCAGATATAAGAGACTGCATGTTATATGATTCTATTTACACGAGATGACCAGAAAAGAAGACTACTGAAAAAGGAAGGAGATTAGTGGTGGCCTAGGGTGGAGATGTAGAAGGAGAGAAAGGAGAACTAACAGTAAATATGCATGAGTGATGAAATTCACTAATTCAAGTTATGAGAATATTATAAAACTGTTTTATGGTGATGGTTGCACAACTTGGTAAATTTAATAAAAAATAATTCAATTGTACATTTCAAAAGGGTGAATTGTGTGCCACACAAAAATATGCCTCAATAAAGTTTTCTATTATTATCTTTATTTAAATAGTGTTGGCGTACAAATTATGTTAGTTTTGGATGTGGTATATAATGGTCTGGGTTTGCATAACCATGAAACGATCACCACATAAGTCTAATAACCATCTGACCCCATATAAAGTTATACAATATTACTAATCATATTTTCTATCCTGTATATTACATCCTTGTGATGTTTTTCTATAACTGGAAGGTTACATTTCTTAATCTCCTTCATCTATGTCACCCACCTCTCAACACCCCTCATCTGGCAACCATCCATTTCTTCTAAGTTTCTATGAGTCTTTTTACATTTTTTGTTTTGTTTTGTTGGTTTGGTTTTTAGATTACACATGCAAGTGAGATTATGTATGTAGTATTTGTCTTTCTCAGCCTGACTTGTTTCACTTAGCATAATGTCCTCTATATCTATCCATGTAGTCACAAAGGCAAGATTTCATTCTTTTCATGGATTAGTAATATTACATATTATATTTATATATACATATATAGTGATAGAATACATACAATTATATTTATCATATCTTCTTTATCTATTCTTCTATCAGTGAACACTTGACTTGCTTCCATATTTTGGCTACTGTAAATAATACAGCAATGAACTTCAGAGTGCATGTATATTTTTGAATGAATTTTTTTTTCTTTAGGTAATACAAGTAAAACTGCTGGATCATATGGCAGTTTTATCTTTAATTTTTTGAGGAGCATCACACTGTTTTTCACAAGTGGCTGCACCAGTTTACACCAACAGTGCATAAGGGTTCCCTTTATTCCACATCTTTGCCAACACTTGTTATTTATCATTTGTGATTCCAACAAATGTGAGGTGCTGTCTCATTATGGTTTTGATTTACTTTTCCCTGATGATTAGCGATGTTGAGCATCTTTCCATGAGTCTGCTGGCCATCTGTTTGTCTCACTGGGAAAATATCTGTTCAGGTCCTCTGTCCATTTTTAATCAGGATTATTTTTATGTCGAGTAACATGAGTTCTTTGTATATTTTAGATATTAACTCTTACCATATATATCATTTGCAAACATTTTCTGACACTGAGTAGGCTGCATTTTCATTTTTTGGATAGTCACCTTCATATGTAAAAGCATTTTAGTTTGATGTAGTTCCATTTTTGCTTTTTTTCCCTTGCCTGAAGAGACATATCCAAAAAAATATTGCTAAGACCAAAGTCAAAGAGCATACTGCCTATGTTTTCTTCCAAGAATTGTATGGTTCCAGGTCTTATATTAGGTCTTTACTCCATTTTAAATTTATTTCTGAATATGTGTGAGAAATCAGTCCAGTTCAGTTGATTCTTTTGCATGTAGCTAACAAGTTGTCCCAATATCATTTTTGTAGACTTCTTTTTCCCATTGTATAATTCTTGCCCCTTTCATTATAGAGTAATTGACCATAAAATTGTGGATTTATTTCTGAGTTCTCTATTCTGTTCCATTTATCTATGTATCCATTTTGAGATCGGTACCATATTGTTTTCATTACTGTAGCTTTGTATAGTTTGAAATCAAGGAGTATGATACCTCCAGCTTTGTTCTTCTTTCTTGGGATGCTTTAGCTATTTGGGATCTTTTGTGTTTTAAATAAAATTTGAAAATTATTTGTTATGGTACTGTGAAAAAATGCCATTGGTATTTGAACAGGGAGTGCACTGAATCTATAGATTGCCTCAAGTAGTATAGTCATTTTAACAATTCTTCCCATCCATGAGCACAGTGTTCTTTTCTACATTTATCAAGAGCTTACTATGTGCCAAGCAAGGTGCAAAATGCTTTTTTATAGGCATTATCTTATGTATTCCTTCATGTAACCCCATGAGATATGAATTATCTTACTTTAGAAATGAGGAAAGATGAGGCTTAGAGAAATTATTTAAATTGCCCACTGTCATCTAAATAGTGAATGGCAAAACAGAGATTTGAACTGTGACAATACCTCTTAAATTCCCTACTTCCAATTCATGAGCACAGCATATCTTTCTCCCCTCCTGCTGGGAGTGTTACTGACCAGCAGCCTCGGTGCTGCACTCTGAAATCCATCACCACTTTGACATGAAGTGACACATTCAATGAGCCGCTCCTAGTCAGTGACTAAGCATGGCAGGGGTATATGGCAGGCCTATTTCTGGGAGATGTGGGACTCTTCATGGGAAACTTTGACCTGAGACTCTTTATCAACCTGGTTTAAACATCTATAAAACTGGGATGTTCCTGTCATGGCACAGCAGAAATTAATCCGACCAGGAACCATGGGGTTGCGGGTTCAATCCCTGACCTTGCTCAGTGGGTTAAGGATCTAGCATTGCTGTGGCTGTGGCACAGGCCGGAAGCTGCAGCTCTGATTAGACCCCTAGCCCGGGAACCTCCACATGCCACAGGTGTGGCCCTAAAAAGACAAAAAAAAAAAAGACCAAAAAAATCTATAAAACTGTATTGCAATCTCTTCTTCCCTTCCTCCTCCCTTCCTTCCCTCTCTCCCTCATGGAGGCCAGACCTTCACCACTGTCTGATGACTTTCCCAGCCTCCTCTGGCTGCTTTCCCATTTCCCCTCATCAGTGTTTCCCCCAATGAATCTCTTTAATATCTAACTCATCTTGGTACCTGATTTCTGAAAGATCCAAACTAACACATCTTCCTCCAGAAACAAAGTTCTTATACACTTTGCAATAAGAGAGCAATCTGAGTTTTAGACATGATAATACTTAATGTAAGGATTATTGTAAGAATTAAGCTCCTTAACATAAATGAATCACCACTGGATACCCTTCACTTAGCTTGTAGTGGATACTCAGTTTTTATTGGAAGAATTAAATGAAATAGTTTTTATGATTATTACCTAGACTTTTAGATTGTATTTTATATTATAACCCAGACTTAATGAAGGCTTGTTAAAGAGAACAGAGGAGGGAACAGAAAGCAGATTCCCTCCAGGCATCTGGCAGTCCCCACCTGAGTGTCCATAGGACGACACCACTACCATCTTCCTCCTCCCTCCAAACTCAGCAGGGCACAAACAGGCCTGGCTGCCTTTTTCCACCCCTATCAGCTTTTCATACAAAGAAGAATTTTCATGCTGACATCCCAGCTGGCCCTCATACCTCATGAAACTCACTTCCATGGGCTAAAAAAATCTCTCCCTGAAAGAATTGCTCTTGTAAAATGCTGTGAGCCATGACCTGGAGCTGACCAGAGGAATTCTTCAATACCCACTTTTATATATAAAATTTATAAACTTTCTCTTCTCATTGAAACTAGGTACTTCTGATTGAGCAGAAATTTCAGGAAAGCATGTTTCAGGCTTAACAGGTTGAGCCTCTAGTAATCGTGGTTACCAGCAATTCAATTAAGATTCATAACAAAAAGGAGAAAATAAAACCAGAATCAGTACTTCCATAGGCACCTAGCTTAAGAAATTTGTGGTGATTTGAGCAAAGCCTCCTTCAGCCACAGGAAGCTTCAATTCCCACCATGAACTTTCCACCTTTTGTCAATTGGAGGATGAAGAAGGACAAACAAAAGATGGAAGAGATGGAAGACAATTCCAAAGCAGAGAAACAAGAAATCCATCCCACAAGAGCAAGGAAAAGGGAAGAACTAAACAGAGAGCAAAATAAATGCCTCTGTATAGCAACAGAACACGAAGTCTTAACAGTCAACCGTAAGCAAGAATCCTTATCTACAAAACTTGGGGGGGAATTAGAAAATGTCAGATCTGGAAGAGTTCCAAATATTGTTGGTTTGCAAATAAAACTGAGGCACTGAGACAAAGCAATTTGCCCAGGATCTTGAAGAAACAGATGAAAAAGGAACTAAAGTCCAGTCCATCATTTTATATCACTACACAGAGGCCATCTTTTTCTTAGGCTAAAGAATCATTTCCCTCTCTCCTATTCTTATGGTTATTTAGAGGACTCTACTTTCAAGCTTTTAAAAGTCTTCCAAGGTCCAGGCACACAACAGTTTATACAGCTTTTACTTCCACTGTATAGTGGGCTTATGAATTGGTGTGTGGAATATCACAGTACTCAGAGGATCCCGTCGGCAACACTTGACAGGTAGAAGTAGAGCACTGATACACAATTGGAGGACGGGGAGGGGACTGGTGTTAAGGGCCCCTCTTCCTTCAGTTGACACAAGAAGTTAGTTTCTGCTCCGATCAGAGCTTCCATATTGTACCAAGTTATCCTCTCCACTGGCTCACTGTACCCTTTTCTGATACTGCAGGACCAAAAATCCTAAAGAACTGAGATTCCCCTCCTTCTGTTCTGTTCTGATGATGCACAGTATTGTGTAGGGGGGAGGGAAGGGTGCTGGATAAATTGATCCTTTGCTAATTAAAAAAAGACAACTCTTCAAAACAATATTATCCTCTCCCTCCCATGAGTCCTTTCTTCCCAATGCAATTTCTGGATTGTTTGGGGCATCTGGCATCCTGCACAAAGCTTACCACTTAGTAAGAGGCCCTGAAGAACTATGCTAAATGACTGTGCAAATGGCTGAATGGACCAAAAAGGGAATGTAGTACTGCTTAAGCAATGACTTCAAAGATAGGAGTTCATCAGAATTACCACTATGGCTCAGCGGGTTAAGAACCCAACTAGTATCCGTGAAGATGTGGGTTCAATCCCTGGTCTCACTCAGTGGGTTAAGGATCTGGCATTGACTCAAGCTGAGACGTAGTTTGCTGATGTGGCTCGGGTTCCACCTTGTTGTGACTATGGTGTAAGCAGGCAGGTGCAGCTCCGATTCAACCCCTAACCTGGGAACTTCCACATGCCACAGGTGCGGACCTAAAAAGAATAAAAAAGAGATAGGGGTTTATTATGAGGAAATGCGAAAGTCCGGGAGTTTTTTGTGGCTGTTTTCAAAAGCAATCACACTTAAAAATACAAAGAGAAAGACAGAAAGAAACATGGACTTTGGAGCTAGAAAAACCTCAGTCTTAAATCCAATTTTTCAACAACCAACCATGTGACTTCAGTTAAATTATTTACCTCTCTGACTTCCTAGGTATCATCTATAAGCAATATAGACTTCTCACAGTTTTCAGGTAGTAAATGTGTTAGTGTGTGTGTAATTAAATGGAGAAGAATGATATATTTAAAACCATTTAAATAAATGAAGTCTTGCCTGGAGAGAAGAATCTGTGATCAGGCAGGAGATTATGTGCACAGTGATCTGGCTTAGCCACCAACCGCATAACTGGGGCCAACAGAGACATAAAAATAGGGATATCTAATAGTAAATTTGAGGTAGCTTACACTGATGCGATGGAACACTTTTCTCTCTCCTCAACCTTCAATAAATTCTTCTACGCATACAGAAAGGCCCTTCATAACTGGAAAGTAGGGAGGAGATCGAGAAAAGAACTGTTTCACATCTAGGTTGGCTGATGCCCAGCCAGGAACAAGATGATCCAAAACATCAGTTTCTTCAGCAGAATAATGAACTCAGAGCCAGGGCAGACCATGAGAACTTAAGCCTCCAAGAAATTTGCATGTTTGGGGGAGGGCTCTCAACTTTCACATTTTGGATCAATTGTTTTTAGATCGTAAAAGATCCAGAAGAGTCAGCTGACTTCAAGTTATATGTAAAATACCGGACATTATAAACCCTTAATAAATATTGTTTCTTTTTCTCTCTTTTTCAGAGACTATTGATGGATTGCTTCTCTTGAATGGCTTGTGCCACTCTAACCCCTGGCAATTTGGAATAAAGAGAAAACAAGGGAATAAGTGAACAATTACCTCAAAGAAAAGCACTGTCTGTTCCACTTGCCTGGACATGTCCAGCAAATGAAAACACAATAGTTTGCCCACCCATTTCCAGTAATACATTTTTAAAAGGCTCTTTGAAAGCCAGATGGCTCTCAAATAGCTAAGTGAAAACCTTGTATGTATCCTTTTGCAGTAAATGCTTGAAAACAAATAAAATGCTTATTTAACTAAAAATAAGAAAGGAAATACCTGAAAAATGAAAGAATACACATTACTTTCAGGAATAGCTCATGCCACCTTCAGGAAATTGTAAAGGAGTTTTCTTTTTTTATTTTTATTGCAGTAGAGTTGACTTACAATATTGTATTAGTTTCAGGTGTACAGCAAAGTGAGTAAATTTTTATATATATGTAAATATATATAAACATATATTTATAAATACATATTTTTATCTGTATCTATATATACATATCCTTCTTTCCAATATACATTAATATAGAATATTGAGTAGATATTTCCCATGCAATACAGTAGTTCCCTGTTTGTTATCTATTTTTTACATAGTGGTATGGATATGTTAATTACATCCCCCTGACTTATCCCTACCTCCTACAGCTTCCCCTCTGGTAACTATAAGTTTGATTTCAAAATCTGTGAGTTTTATCCTATTTTATAATTTCTTTTGTATCATTTTTTATTAGATTCAGCATAAGATACTTGTCTTCGTCTGACTAAATTCACTTAGTGTGATAATCTCTAGGTCCATCCATGTTGCCACAAATGACATTATTTTGTTTTTTTATTGCTGAGAAATATTTCATTGTGTATCTATAACACACCTTTATCTTTTCCTCTATAAGTAGACATTTAGGTTGTTTCCATGTCTTGGCTATTTTTAACAGTGCTGCAGTGAATATTGTGATGCATGAATCTTTTCAAATTATGGTTTCCTGTAATATATATGCCCAGGAGTGGGACTGCTGGATCACATGGTAGTTCTATATTTAGATTTTTAAAGAAAGTCCACACTGTTTTTATAGTGGTTTCACCAATTGACATTCCCACCAACAGTGTAACAGTGTTCCCTTTCTCCATACCCTCTCCAGCATTTATTGTTTGTAGACTTTTTGATGATGGCCATCATGAGGATGTAATGTGATATTTCATTGTAAGTTGACTTGCATTTCTCTAATAATTAGATGTTGAGCATATTTTCATTTTCTTTTTATTGGCCATCTGTGCGTCTTCCAGGGAGAAATGTCTATTTAGATCTCCTGTCCATTTTTTGGTTGAATTGTTTGTTTTTTTGATACTGAGCTGCATGTGATATTTGTATATTTTGGAGATAATCCCTTGTCTGTCACTTCATTTACAAAGATTTTCTCCCATTCTGTACATTGTCTTTTCATTTTTTTATGACTTACTTTTGTCTTTTGTTTCCTTAGGTAGGTTTATTCCTAGATATTTTATTCTCTTTTAAAAGTTATAGTTGATTCACAATGTTCTGCCAATTTCTGCTGTACAGCAAAATGACCCAGTCATAAATATATGCACATTCTTTTCCTCACATTGTACTCCATCCTGTTCCATCACAAGTGATTGTATATAGTTCCCTGTCCTATAAAGCAGGATCTCATTGCTTATCCACTCCAAATGCAATAGTTTGCATCTACTAACCCCAGACTCCCAATCCATACCACTCCTTCCCCTTCCCTCCTGGCAAACATGTCTGTCCTCCATGTCCCTGATTTACCTCTGTCTTATAGGTAGATTATTTGTGCCATATTTAATACTCCACATATAAGTGATATCATATGGTGTCTTTCTCTTTCTGACTTAATTCACTCATTTTAAGAGTCTCTAGTTCCATCCATGTTGCTGCAAATGGCATTATTTTGTCATTTTTATGGCTGAGTAATATTCCATTGTATATATGTACCACATCTTCTTAATCCATTCTTCTGTCCATAGGCATTTAGGGTATTTCCATGTCTTAGCTATTGTGAATATGCTGTGATGGACATAAGGGTGCTTGTATCTTTTTAAATAAAAGTTTTATCCAGATATATGCTCAGGAGTGGGATTGCTGGATCATGAGGTCATTCTATATTTAGTTTTCTGAGGTATTCCATACAGTTTTCCATAGTGGTTGTACCAATTTACACACTCACCATCAGTGAAGGAGGGTTCCCTTTTCTACACATTTGTTGTTTGTTTGACTTTTTTTTTGTCTTTTTGTCGTTTTGCCATTTCTTGTGCCACTCCTGTGGCATATGGAGGTTCCCCGGCTAGGGGTCTAATCAGAGCTGTAGCCACTGGCCTATGCCAGAGCCACAGCAATGCGGGATCCAAGCCACATCTGCAACCTACACCACAGCTCATGACAAAGCCGGATCCTTAACCCACTGAGCAAGGCCAGGGATCGAACCCACAACCTCATGGTTCCTAGTCAGATTGGTTAACCACTGAGCCACGATGGGAACTCCATTAACTCTTGTTAATGATGGCCACTCTAACTGGTATGAGGTGGCACCTCTTTGTAGTTTTGATTTGCATTTCTCTAATAATTAGTGATGTTGAGCATTTTTTCATGTGCCTAATGGCCATTTGTACGTCTTCTTTGGAGAAATATCTGTTAAGGTCTTATGCCCATTTTTTGATTGGGTTGTTTGTTTTTTTGTTGTTGTTGAGTTGTATGAGTTTTTTGTATATTTTAGAGATACAAAATTTTAGATGTTTTTAATCTCTAAAATATCATTTGCAAAAATTTTCTTTCTGTGGGATATCTTTTCATTTTTTTAATGGTTTCCCTTGCTATGCAGAATCTTTTGAGTTTAATGAGGTCCCATTGCTTTATTTGTGTCTTTAGTGTCTTTATTCTAGGAGGTGGGTCAAAAAAAGATGTTGCTGTAGTGTACGTCAAAGAACGTTCTGCCTATCTTTTCCTCTAGGAGTTTTATAGTATCTGGCCTTACATTTAGGTCTTTAATCCATTTTGAGTTTATTTTTATTGTATGGTGTTAGAAAATGTCCTAATCCCATTCTTTTACATGCAGTTGTCCAGTTTTCCCAGCACCCATTTATTGAAGAGACTGTCTTTCCTCCACTGTATGTTCTTGCCTCCTTTGTCATAGATTAGTTGACCACAGGTGCTTAGTTTTATTTCTGGGCTTTCTATCCTGTTCCATTGATGTATATTTCTGTTTTTGTGCCAGTATCATATTGTTTTGATGACTGTAGCTTTGTAGTAGAGTCAGAAGTCAGGGAGCCTGATTCCTCCAGTTCCATTTTTGCTTTTCAACATTGCCTTGACTATTCAAGGTCTTTTGTGTTTCCATACAAATTTTAAAATATTTTGTTATAGTTCTGTAAATAATGTCATGTAATTTAATAGGGATATCTTTGAATCTGTAGATTGCCTTGGGTAGTATTGTCATTTTGAATATATTGATTCTTCCAATCCAATAGCATGGTATATTTTTCCATCTATTTATGCCTTCTTTGATTTCTTTCATCAGCATCTTATAGTTTTCAGAGTGCAAGTCCTTTATCTCTTTAGGTAGGTTTATTCTTAGGTATTTTAATCTTTTTGATGCAATGATAAATGGGATGATTTCCCTAATTTCTCTTTCTGATTTTCATTGTTAGTATATAGAAATGCAATTCCTTTCTCTGTATTAATTTCGTATCCTGCAACTTTACCAAATTCATTAATGATCTCTAATAGTTTTCTGGTAGTGTCTCTAGGATTTTCTAAGTATAGAATCATGTCATTTGCAAACAGTGATAATTTTACTTATTCTTTTCCAATTTGGGTTCCTGTTATTTCTTTTTCTTCTCTGATTTCCATGGCTAGGACTTCCAAAACTATGTTGAATAACATTGGTGAAAGAGGATATTCTTGTCTTGTTCCTGATGTTAGTTGGAAATGCTTTCAATTTTGCACTATTAAGGATGATGTTAGCTGTAGGTTTGTCATAAATGGCTTTTACTATATTGAGGTAGTTACCCTCTATGCCTACTCTCCGGAGAATTTTCAGCAGGATTGGGTGTTGGATTTTGTCAAAAGCTTTTTCTGCATCTATTTAAATGATCGTATGGTTTTTACTTTTCAGTGTGTTGATATGGTGTATCACATTGATAGATTTGTGGATATTGAAGAATCCTTGCATCCCTGGGATAAATCCTACTTGATCACAGTGTACAATCGTTTTAATGTGTATTTGTATGCAGTTTGCTAAAATTTTTTGATGATTTTGCATCTACTTTCATCAGTGATATTGGTCTGTAATTCTCTTTCTCTGTGCTTTCTCTGGTTTTGGTATGAGGGTATGGTGGCTTCATTTGATATGATAGTAAATGGGATTGATTCCTTAATTTCTCTTTCCGAAATTAAGTGAAAAGGAATGCAAGTGGTTTCTATGTATTAATTTTGTATCCTGCAACTTTATTGAATTTACTGATGAGCTTAAATAATTTTCTTGTAGCATCATTAGGATTTTCTGTGTATAGTTATCATGCCTTGAGCAAACAGTGACAGTTTTGCTTCTTCTTTTCCAATTAGAATTCTTTTTATTTCTTTTTCTTCTCTGATTCCTGTGGCATAGACTTCCAAGACTGTGTTGAATGAAAGAAGTGAGAGTGGACATCCTTGTCTTGTTCCTGATCTTGGCAGAAATTATTTTATCTTTTCAACCTTGAGAATGATGTTAACTGTGAGTTTGTCATATATGGCCTTCATTATGTTAAGGAATGTTTCCTCTATGCCCACTCACTGGAGAGTTTTTATCAGAAATTGGTATTGGATTTTGCCAAAAGCTTTATCTACATCTACGGAGATGATCGTATTGTTTTTATTTTTCAGTTTGTTAATGTGGTGTATCACACTGAAATCTTTTCAGTTTGTGGATATTGAAGAATTCTTGCATCCCTTGGGTAAATCCCATTTGATCATGATGATTTAATGTGTTGTTGGTTTCAGTTTGGTGATATTTTGTTGAGGATTTTTGCATTTCTGTTCTTCAGTGATTTTTTTGTGGTATCTTTGTCTGGTTTTGGTATTGGGGTGATATTGGCCTCATAGTATGAGTTTGGGAGTATTCCTCTGAAATTTTTTCAAAGACTTTCAGAAGAACAGGTGTTACCTCTTCTCTAAATGTTTGATATAATTTGCCTGTGAAGCCATTTGGGCCTGGGCTTTTGTTTATTGGAAGTTTTTAAATCATAATTTTAAATCTAGTACTTGTGATCAGTCTAATCATATTTTCTATTTATTCCTGGTTCAGTCTTGGAAGATTGTACCTTTGTAAAAATTTGTCCACTTCTTCTAGATTGTCCATTTATTGGCATACAGTTGCTTGTAGTAGTTGCTTATGATTCTTTGTATTTCTCTGATATCCACTGTAACTTCTTTTTCATTTCTAATTTTATTGATTTGAGTCTTCTCCCTTTTTTTCTTGATGAGTCTAGCTAAAGCTTTGTCGAATTTGTTTATCTTTTTGAAGAACTAGGTTTTTTGGGTTTTGGTTTTGTTTTTGCTTTTTAGGGCCACACCTGTGGCCTATGGAAGTTCCCAAGCTAGGGGTCAAATTGGAGCTATAGCTGCAGGCCTGTAACATAGCCACAGCAATGCAGGATCTGAGCTGCATCTGTAACCTACACTACAGCTCATGGCAATGCCAGGTCCCCGATCCACTGAGTGAGGCCAGGGATTGAACCCACATCCTCACGGATACTAGTCAGATTCTTTTCTGCTGTGCCACAACAGGAACTCCCTCGATGAACTAGCTTTAGTTTCATCAATTTTCTCTCTTGTTTTCTTCATCTCTACTGCATTTATTTCTGCTCTGATCTTTATTGTTTCTTTCCTTCTACTAATTTAGGGTATGGCTTGTTCTTCTTTCTCTACTTGCTTTAGGTATAAGGCTAGGTTTTTTGGTTGAGATTTTTCTTGTTTCCTGAGGTAAGACTTTATTGTTGTAAACTTCACTTTGAGAACTGCTTTTGCTTCATGCCATATGTTTGGGATCATCATGTTTTCGTTGCCATTTGTCTTTAGGTATTTTTAATTTCCTCTTTAATTTCTTCAGTGATCCATTGGTTGTTTAATAGCACATTATTTAGGCTCCAGCTGTTTGTATTTTTTGCTGTTTTTTTCTTGTAGTTGATTTCTAGTCTCATAGCATTGTGATTGGAAAAGATGTTTGGTATGATTTCAGTTTTCTTAAATTTGCCAAAGCTTGATTTGTGGCCCAAGACGTAATCCATCCTTGAGAATGTTCCATGTGTGCTTGAGAAGAATGTATATTCTGCTGCTTTCAGGAGGAATATCTTATAAATATCAAGTCCATCTGGCTCAATATGTCATTTAAGTACTTATTCTTCAATTTGTTAATGTGATTATTGATTTGTGGATATTGAAGAATCCTTGCTTTTCTGTCTGGATGATCTCCATTGAGGTAAATGAGGTGTTAAAGTCCCCCATTATTATTGTATTACTGTCAGTTTCTCCTTTTAAGCCTGTTAGCATTTGCCTTTTATATTGAGGTGTTCCTGCATTGGGTGCATATATGTTTACAATTGTTATATCTGCTTCTTGGAATATCCCTTGATCATTAGGTAGTATCCTTCTTTGTCTCTTGTAACAGTCTTAATTTTTTTTTTGTCTTTTTGCCTTTTCTAGGGCCGCTCCCATGGCATATGGAGGTTCCCAGGCAAGGGGTCTAATCAGAGCTGTAGCCACCAGCCTACGCCAGAGCCACAGCAATGCGGGATCCGAGCTGTGTCTGCAACCCACACCACAGCTCACGGCAATGCCGGATCATCAACCCACTGAGCAAGGGCAGGGACCGAACCCACAACCTCATGGTTCCTAGTTGGATTCATTAACCACTGCGCCACGACGGGAACTCCAGTAACAGTCTTAATTTTAAAAATGTATTTTGTCTGATATGAGTTTTGCTACTCCAGCTTTCTTTTGACTTCCATTTGCCCAGAAGACCATTTTCCATCCCATCACTTTCCGTCTGTATGTGTCTCTAGATCTGAAGTGGGTCTCTTGTAGACAACACATATACAGGCCTTGTTTTCATATCTATTCAACCAGTCTATATCTTTTGACTGAAGCATTCAATCCATTAATATTCAATATAATTACCAATATGTATTACCTATTGCCATTTTCTTAATTGGACTTGTTATTTTAGGGTTTTTCTTCCTTTCCCCTCTTGTTCTCTTCTCTTGTGATTTGAGAACTATGTATAGTGCTACATTTGTTTTGCTTTTTCTTGTGTGTGTATGTCATAGTGTTTTGTTTTGCCATATCCATGATATTTGATGTAGCTATCTATGTATGTATACATAATTACTTTAGGTTGCTGTCTCAATTTCAAATGCATTTTCAATATTATAAACATGTTCTCTCCTCTCTTCATGATTTCTAGTTTTCATATCATATTTGTCTGTGGATAATTTCCTACATTTATTTGATGTTTGCCTTTACCAGTGAGCTTTCCCATTTGTAATTTTCTTGTTTCTAGTTATGGCCTTTTCTTTTCCACCTAGAGAAGTTCCTTTAGTAGTTGTTGGAAAGCAGATTTGGTGGTGCTGAATTCTCTTACCTTTTGCTTGTCTAAAAATCTCGATTTCTCCATCAAATCTGAATAAGAGCCTTGCTGGGTCTTCTTGGTTATAGGTTTTTTCCCCTTTTATCACTTTAATTATATCATCCACAATCTTCTGGCCTGCAAAGTTTCTGTTGAAAAATCAGCTGATAACATTATAGGGGTTCCCTTGTATGTTGTCACCTTTCCCTTGTTGCTTTTAATATTTCCCCTTAATTTTTGTCAGCTTGATTAGTATCGTTCTTGGCATGTTCCTCTTTGGTTTATCTATCCTGTGTGAGACTCTACACATCCTCAACTTGAGTGCATGCTTCTTGCCCCATGTTAGGGAAGTTCTAGGCTATAATCAAATATTTTCTTAGGCCCTTTCTCTCTCTCTCCTCCATCTGGACTCCTATAATGCAAAGGTAATTATGTTTAATTTTGTCCCAGAGATCTCTTAGACTGTCCTCATTTGTTTTCATCCTTTTCTCTTCATTCTTTTCCTCTGCAGTGATCTCCACCACTCTTTCAGCTCACTTAATTTGTTCTTCTGCCTCAGTTATTCTACTATTGATCCCTTCTATAGTGTTTTCATTTCAGTTATTGTATTGTTCACCTTTGTTTGTTTGTTAAATTTTCTATCTCTTTGTTAAACATTTCTTGTAACTTGATCTGTGCCTCCATTCCTTTTCTGAGATCTTTTATCATCCTTACTATCACCACTCTATATTCTTGGTCATGTAGATTGCCTATTTCCTCTTCATTTAGTTGTTTCTGTGGGTTTTAATCTTGTTCCTTCATCTGAAACATATTTTTGTAATCTCATTTTGTCTAACCTTCTGTGCTTATGGTCTTCTTTCCACAGGCTGCAGGATTGTAGTTCCTCTTGCTTCTGGTGTCTGCCCCTTGGTGGGTAAATTTGGTCTGGGGGCTTGTTCAGGCTTTCTGGTGGGAGGGGCTGGTACCTGTGCACTGTTGGGTGGAGCTGGGTCTTTTCCCTCTAGTGGTCAGGTCCATGTCAAAGGGGTGGATTTAGAGGTGGCCATGAACTCCGGATAACTTTAAGCAGCCTGTCTGGGTTTTATACTTTTTGGGGAAAGGCTAGTTTTAATATGGATGCCTGCCACCCCTTTCCTCTATGTATACTGGCTATTATCTCCTCAACAGGAGGTATGACTGAGGTTGTGGTGTTAAGAGCCTGCACTGGATATTGAATAGGCACTCCTCTTTACTCTGTGGTTGTTACTACCCTGTCAAGAGCAGTGTCTGCTCCCTAGTTGTTGGAGTAGGAGCTCCCAGGTGTATTGGAGCTATATTTCTGTGCAGTGTAAGAAGTTGCAGCACTCCCACTGGGAGAGAAACTCCAGAATATTTCTCCACTGGAGCTGTTCATCTGTGAGTGTGTTCTGTTGTGTCACTTTTCACCCATTGTGTAAGGCCACAAAATACACTGTTTTTGGAACTGCTCTTGGCCCCACCTTAACCGTGGGTTAGTCAATAATTATCCCTCGTGTCTCTCAGGCATTGTTTTCATAGTCCACCAAAGCAGATCCACTGAGGTCAGGTCCCAGGACTGCAGTAGGTGTGCACCTTGGCCTGCTGTGGATGCAATAGAGACAGCTCAGAATCTGGCCTCATTCAACCCCCAAGTGTATGTGCCCACAAAGCCCACAGCTGCTAAAGCCTGATCTGTCTCAGTTGCAGAAACACTTGTCCTTTTGTATGTTCCACAGGTGCTGAATTTATAAAGCTGGCAGCTGTGGTATAAATCTGCAGTTCTTGCACCCAGAAGGAGAGGTTTCAGCTCTTCTTCTTTAGTCAGAGGGTCCCTGGGACTCAAATGTGGTCTCAGTTCTGCCTGTACATGGGGGCAAACCACCATAGACCTCTCCAGAGGCAGCAGGAGCACAGAAACTTATCTAGGTGGAGCAGCAATTGGGGCACACAGCTTGCTCCTTTGAGAGGATGGTGGGGTGGCATTAGGGTGCTGCAGGCTCACTCTTGCAGAATGGAGCAGATCAGATGTTGGGATGAGCAGGCCAGCCCAGGTGGGAGCCTCTCCCAGGGCCTGCAGAAGCAGAGGCATGCATGGGGAAATAAGCTGCAATGGAAGCCCTGCCCCTTGCACACCACTTAAAAGTGGTACTTAGCCTCCATGACCATCTGGGCCTCCTCCCCAAACATTCCCAGTCACAGTATTCTGTTCTCCAGCCCCTCAAGGCTGCTTCTGCACAGTCAACTGCAGTTCTCTCCCCAGGTCTGTTTTCTAAATCTCATGTTCTAACACCCAGCCCCTATGTATTAGCAGTCACACATATCAGGCTGGAACATGCAGGGTGGTGGCACAGACCATCTGTGTAGGTTTCATTCTGTCCCACCTGCCACAGACTGGCTACCATGTTCTCCTCTGAGCCTCTGAATCCCCTTTCCTATTGAAGATAATCTCCCCACAGGTGAGGGGACTCCCCTGGCTGCAGGAAAATCTCCTCCCCTTCAGCTCCTTCCCTGGGGTACATGTTCTGACCAACTGCTGCTTCTCTTTTCCTTTTTTTTTTCTTTTTTCCCTTCATCCTACCTAGTTATGTAGAGATTTCTCATGTCCTTTCAAGTGTTTGAGTTCTTCTGCCTATGTTCAGTAGGTGTCCTGTAAAGATTGGTCCATTTATAGATATATTCCTGATGCATATGTGAGAAGAGGTGAGCTCTATATACTCCTACTCCACCATCTTGATTTCATCTAAAGCTACTCTTGTGAAACTGCAATTACACAGGTCATTCGAGGACCTGCACTACTTTGGGATCTGTGGTTTGTGATCATGTCTAGTGTGAGGAGGACCCTACACAATCTTTTGTACCCTTAAATGTCACTAGTGATAATTTGCTCATCTCTGGAGAAGGAAATGAAAAAAGGCTTCCAGAGAAGTCCACTTTCTCTTCTATTTGCACCACCATGACCACCACTACAAACAGCAACAAACATGAACTTCCAGTTGATGGGGAAGAGGTGGAAAAGAGGGGCATTTTCATTCCTGGCTGTGTGAGCTGGAGAGTATGGTCTTTCTCTAAGGAAGTCTAAAGGCTGACTTCTCCCTTCTTACAGCCCATGCTTTTTATATTCCATTCATCCACCCACAAATATTTATTTAGCACCTTCTCTGTACCAAGAACTCTACTGACCTATAGAAATACAATAGCAGTTATAAAAATAAGACAATGTCCCTCCTGTCATGGAACTCAATAGAGAGAAAAATGAAAGATTTCTTGACATGGGAGGAACAATTAAGCTTTGAAGTAGGATGCATTTTACTAGCTATATCATTGCTGATAAAATATATCCATTACTTTGCACATAGGATTTTCCACATAGAACCACTTTGCAGAACATTTGTGGAAATGTTTTATTCCTACTTCCCTGGAAGATAGCACAAAGATAATAGCCTCTTCTTTCACCAACGTCATGCTTCCATATGCAAGCAATGCCAACATTTTGTTGATCTGACTAGATGTATCTATGAAGTGTCGTTGTCTTTTCTCAATGCCTACTATGTATTAGGCACAGAAATGGGTAAATGCATATGCATCTTTAATGAATACTCAGAACAACACTGTGAGATAGGTACTATTACAACATTTGAAAAATGAGGAAATTTGGGTTATATTAGTAAGTTTTCTGAATATCACACAGAAAACAATTAGCCAAAATGACTCAAAGAGAAATGGGGAAACAATCCAATTTACAGCTGCATCAAAAAGAATAAAATACCTAGGAATAAATTTAAACAAGTAAGTGATAGAACTCTATACTGAAAACTATAAGACACTGATGAAAAAAATTGAAGAAGAAACAAATAAAATGAAAGCTATTCCATGTTCATTAATTGGAAGAATTAGTATTTTGTAAATGCCCCTAACCAAAGCAATCCACAGAGTCAATGTAATCCCTATCAAAATTCCATTGGCATTTTTCATAAAAACAGAAAAAAATCATAAAATTTATATGAAACCAAAACCCTGAATAGCCAAAGTAATATTGAGAAAGAAGGACAAAACTGAAGGCATTACACTTCCTGATTTCAAGCTATACTATGATGTTCTAGTAATCAAAACAGTATGATTTGGGCATAAAAATAGACACATAGATAAATGAAACAGAGTAGAGTACACAGAAATAACCCACACAAATATGATCAATTAATTTACAAGGAGCCAAGAATACACAATAGAGAAAGAACAGTCTCCTTAATAAATTGTGTTGGGAATGCTGGACAGCCACATGCAAAAGAATGCTGAACCACTACCATACAAGATATTCAAAAATTAACCTAAAAATTGATTAAAGACTTCAATGTAAAACCTGAAACCATAAAACCCCTGGAAGAAAACCTAGTTAGTAAACTCCTTGACACAGGTCTTGGCAACGATTTTTTGGATTTGACACCAAAAATAAACATAAACAAATAGCATGACATCAAACCAAAAAGCTTATGCAAGGAAAGGAAATCATCAACAAAATGAAAATGCAGCCTACCTAATGAAAGAAAATATTTACAAATCATATGCCTGATGGAGGGTTAATATCCAAAATATATGACTCCTTATGAAAAAAACAGTCTGATTAAAACATAGAGGATGTGAATAGACAGTTTTCCAAAGAAAACAGGTACTTGAAACGATGCTCAACATCACTAATCATCAGGGAAATGCAAATCAAAACCACAATGAGACATCACCTCACCCCTGTCAGAATGGCTATTATCAAAGAGAAAAGAAATGTGTTGGAAAGGATGTGGAGAAAAAGGAACCCTCAGGCACTGATTTTTTCTTTTTTGGCCTCTCGCAGGACACATGGAAGTTCCCAGGCCAGGGACTGAATCTGAGCCACAGCTGCTACCTATGCAGTGGGTTGATTGGATCCTTAGCCCACCATGCCACAGTGGGAACTCCCTTTGTGCACTGTTAATGGGAATGTAAATTGGTACAGCCACTGTGGAAAAGAGACTGAAGGTTCCTCAAAAAAATAAAACATATGATAGTTCCCTTGTGGCATAATGGGTTAAGGATCCAGCATTGCCGCTGAAGCAGCTCAGGTTGCTGCTGTGGCATGGGTTTGATCCCTCCCCCAGAAACTTCCACATGCCATGAGCATGGCCAAATAAATAAATAATAAAAATAAAAAAACATAACTACCATACAATCCAGTAATCCACTTGTAGGTACTTATCTGAAGAAAATTAAAACACTAATTCAAAAATATACACGTACCACAATGAGATATCACCTCACACCTGTTACAATGATTAGTATCCAAAAACAAATAATAAATGTTGGTGAGGATGTGGATAAAGGGAACCCTTGTTCACTGTTCGTGGGAATTAATGTAAATTGATGTGGCCATTATGGAAAACAGTATTGAGTTTCCTCTAAAAATTAGAGCTAAAACTGCCAAATGATCCAGCAATTTCAACTCTGGATATTACCTGAAGAAAACAAAACACTAATTCAAAAAGACATATGCACCTCACTGTTAATTGAAGCTTTATTTACAATATCTAAGGTATGGAAGTACCCTCAGTGCTCACTGATGGGCAAATGAATAAAAAAAATGTGTGTGGAGTTCCCCCTGTGGCAAGCATTGTCTCTGTGGTGGTATAGGTTCAATCCCTGTCCCAGCGCAGTGAGGTAAGAATGCAGCCACACCTGCAGCTCAGACTCCATATCTGGCCCAGGAAATTCCATATGCTGCTAATGCAGCTGAGGCAGAGGGAAAAAAATTTTAAAAAAGAAAATATGCTTGTGTGTATGTATACAGTGGAATATTATTCAGCCATAAAATAGAAGGAAATCCTGTCATTTGTCACAACAAGGATAGACCTGATAGCATTATGCTAAGTGAATTAATTCAGTCAGAAAAAGACAAATTACCACATTAACTCACTTATATGGAGAATCTAAAAATAAAAGAAAAAAGGCAGAAGCAATAGAGGGAAGCTGTTACTAGGCTATTGAAAATAAATCTTGGTCCAATCTTTATAAACGTCACCATAGCCGAAAGACTTAAACATAAGACAGGACACCATCAAACTCCTAGAAGAGAAGATAGGCAAAACACTCTCTGACATCAACATCATGAATATTTTCTCAGGTCAGTCTCCCAAAGAAACAGAAATAAAAGCAAAAATAAACCAATGGGACCTAATCAAACTGACAAGATTTTGCACAGCAAAGGAAACCCAAAAGAAAACAAAAAGACAACTTACAGAATGGGAGACAATAGTTTCAAATGATGCAACAGACAAGGGCTTAATCTCTAGAATATATAAGCAATTTATACAACTCAACAGCAAAAAAGCCAATCAACCAATGGAAAAATGGGGAAAAGACATGAATAGACTATTCTCCAAGGAAGAGATACAGATGGCCAGCAAACACATGAAAAAATGCTCAACATCACTGATTATAAGAGAAATGCAAATCAAAACAACCATGAGATAACACCTCGCACCAGTCAGAATGGCCATCATTAATAAGTCCACAAATAGCAAGTGCTAGAAGGGTTGTGGAGAAAAGGGAACCCTCATGCACTGTTGGTGGGAATGTAAACTGGTACAGCCACTATGGAGAACACTTTGGAGATACCTTAGAAATCTATTCATAGAACTTCCATATGACCCTGCAATCCCACTCTTGGGCATATATCCAGACAAAACTCTACTTAAAAGAGACACGTGCACCCACATGTTCATTGCAGCACTATTCACAATAGCCAGGACATGGAAACACCCCAAATGTCCATCAACAGATGATTGGATTCGGAAGATGTGGTATATATATACAATGGAATACTACTCAGCCATAAAAAAAGAATGACATAATGCCATTTGCAGCCACATGGATGGAACTAGAGACTCTCATACTGAGTGAAATGAGTCAGAAAGACAAAGACAAATACCATATGATATCACTTATAACTGGAATCTAATATCCAGCACAAATGAACATCTCCATAGAAAAGAAAATTATGGACTTGGAAAATAGACTTGTGGCTGCCCGATAGGAGAGGGAGGGAGTGGGAGAGATCCAGAGCTTGGGGTTATCAGACACAATTTAGAATAGATTTACAAGGAGATCCTGCTGAATAGCATTGAGAACTATGTCTAGATACTCATATTGCAACAGAACAAAGGGTGGGGGGAAAAAATGTATACATGTAAGGATAACTTGATCCCCTTGCTGTACAGTGGGAAAAAAATAAATAAAAAAATAAATAAATAAATAAATAAATAAATAAATAAATAAATAAATAAATAAAATAAAAATAAAAGTCACCATAGTACTGTGGGAAGTCTACTGCAGCTCTCCTCTTGGGAGGAGACTTGACAAGGGGAGGAGAAGGGAAAAAGAAACTCAGGGTGGGAGGGAAAGCTACTCTTCATAATCTGTTCCATACATTTATGTTTGTTGAAGGCACTGATGAGGAGAGAGAAGATATCTCCAGCCTATGGTGAAACCAGTTCAACCACAGCTCTTCTTTATTGGGTATCTGTTAGGTACTGAGCACATTTCTTATGGTATCATCTTTATCCATCATAATAACTGTGAAATTTAGGTAACATTATATCTATTTTTAATAAGCTTTTAATTTTAGAATGGGTTTAGATTTATAGAAAAGTTGCAAAATAGTGCAGAGATTTCCAGTATATGCCTCACCCAGTTTTCCCCATTGTAAATCTCTTATTTCACCAAGCACATTTGTCAAAACTAAGCAACTGACGTTGAAAGGTTACTTTTAACAAACTTAAGATTTATTTGGATTTCATCAGCTTTTCCATCAGTGTCCTTGTTTTAGTCCTTTAAGGCTAGTAAAACTAAATACCATAGACAGGGTGGCTTAACAGAAACTTACTTCTTACAGTTCTGGAGACTGGGAAGTAAATGTTCAAGGTATGGACAGATTTGATGTCTGGTGAGAGTCCACTTCCTGGCTCGAAGACTGTCTTATCACTGTGTCCTCAACATATTGGAAGAGACAAGGAAAACTTATTGGAGCCACTTCTGTAAGGGCAAAAAAACCCACATAAATGCATGAGGGGTAGAAGTGTTAACTAACCTTATTGGGGTAATCATTTTGAGATATATACATGAATGTAATCATCACGTTGTACACCTTAACTTATATATGTTATATGTCAGTGATAACTCATAAAGATAGGAAGGTTAAAACTGAATTAAATAAAATTTCGTCCCTGATTAGTTGGATTTGCATACTTCTTAAGTTAATATTATAGTTATATAATTATATGGAACCTGCTTCCTCATGGATACTAGTAAGTTTTATTACCGCTGAGCCACAATGGGAACTCCCTTTATTTATTTTTTAAGAAGATTTGTAATATTATATTAGTTTTGAATGTAAATATAGTGATTCAATATTTTTATAGGTTATACTCCATTTTAAATTATTACAAAATAATAACTATATTGGGAGTTCTCTTGTGGCACAGTGGATTAAGGATCCAGCATTGTCACTGCAGTGGCTTGGGTCACTACTATGGCATGGGTTCAATCCCTCACCCAGGAATGTCCACATGCTATAGGCATGCCCCACCCAAAGACTATTTTACACTATTATGTACAACGTATCTTTGTTGCTTATTTATTTTATACATAACAATTTGCATCTCTTAATTCCCTACTCCTATCCATCCCCTCCTCCCTTCCCTTTCTCCAACTGGTAACCACTAGTCTGTATTTGTGAGTCTCTTTCTGTTTTATTATATTCATTCGTTTTATTTTTTAGATTCTATATATAAAGGATATCATACAATATTTGTCTGTCTCTGTCTAAATTATATCACTAAGCATAATATCCACTATATCCATCCACTGGTGGCAAATTAAAGAATCTTTTCTTTTTTGCATTGCTTACTAATATGCCCTTATATAAATATAACATCTGTTTTATCTGTTCATCTGTTGATGGACACTTAGGTTGCTTCCATATAGTGGCTATTGTAAATACTGCTATGAACATTGGGGTCCATATATATTTCATATTAGTATTTTTGTTTTCTTCAGCTATATACCCAGGAGTGAAATTTCTGGGCCATATAGTAGTTCTATTTTTAGTTTTTTGAGGAAGCGCAATACTACTTTCCACTGTGACTTCACCAATTTACATTCCCCCCAGTATGGTACAAGAGTTCCCTATAGGGAGTTTCCATTGTGGATCAGTGGGTTATGAACACAAATAGTACCCATGAGGATGTAGGTTTGATGCCTGGCCTTACCCAGTGAATTAAGAATCCAGTGTTGCCATGAGCATAGGCCACAGATGTGGCTCATATCCCACATTGCTTTGGCTGTGGTATAGGCTGAGAGCTGCAGCTCTGATTCAACCCCAGCCCAGGAACTCCCATATGTCACAGGTTGACCCTAAAAAGCATTAAAAAAAAGAATTCCCTTTACTCCACTTCCCTGCCAATATATATTTTAAAAATACCCATGCAGACAGGTGTGTGGCAAAATCTCATTGTAGGTTTTATTTGCATTTCTCTGATGATTAACAATGTTAATGATCTTTTCTTATGCCTATTATCCATCTATATATCTTCTTTTGAAAAACATTTATTCAAATCTTCTGCCCATCTTTAAATTGAGCTGTGTGCTTTTTTTTTATATTGAGTTGTATGAACTGTTAATATATTTTGGATATTAAAAACTTATGAATTATATATTATTTACAAATATTTTCTCCCATTAAACAGGTTGTATTTTTGTTTTGTCAATGGTTTCCCTTTGCTGTGCAAAAGCATTCAGGTTTAATTAAGTCCCATTTGTTTATTTTTATTTTTGTTTCTTTTGTTTTAGGATATAGATACAAAAAATTATTGCTATGATTTATATCAGACTGTTCTATATTCTCTTCAAGGAGTTTTATGGCTTCAGGTCTTATATATATGTCTTTAATCTATTTTATTTTTGTGTATGGTGTTACAAATGTTCTATTGCATTCTTTTGCATGTAGCTGTCCAGTTTTCCCAGGACCATTTATTTCAGAGACCATCTTTTTTCCATTGTATATTCTTCCCTACTTTGACATAGATTTACCGACCATAAATGAATGAGTTTATTTATGGGCTCTTTTTTCTATTTCAATGATCTAAGAATCTATTTTTGTGCCAGTCCAATGCTATTTTAATTACTACAGCTTTGTTATAGTATGAAGTCAAGGATCATGATACCTCCAATTTTATTTTCTTAATGCAAGATTGCTCTGGCAATTCAGAATCTTGTGGTTCCATGTAAATTTTAGGATTATTTGTTACAGTTCTGTGAAAATTTCATGGGTATTTTGATAGAGATTGCATTAAATATGTACATTGCTTTGGGGAGTATGGCCATTTTAATAACACTCATTCTTCCAATCCTAGAGCAGGGATATCTTTCCATTTCTCTGTATCATCTTAAGTTTCCTTCATTAATGCTTTATAATTTTCAGAATATAAGTATTCACATCTTTGGTTAAGTTTATTGCTAGGTATTTTTTATGTGATTTTAAACAAGATTGTTTATTTGCTTTCTTTTTATGATAGTTCATTATTAGTGCATAGAAAAGCAACAAATTTCTCTGTATTAATCTTGCATATTGCAACTTTGCTGAATTCATTGATTAGTTCTCTTTTTGGTGAAGACTTTAGGGTTTTAGATACATAGTATCATGTCACCTGAAAATAGTGATAATTTTACTTCTTACCTTCCAAACTTGATGCATTTATTGCTTTTTCTTATCTGACTGCTTGACAAGGATTTCCAATACTATGTTAAATAGAAGTAGCACCAATGGGCACACTTGTCTTATTCCTTATTTTAAAGGAAAAGCTTTCAGCTTTTCACCATTATGATGTTAGCTGTGGGTTTCTCATAAATGGACTTCATTATGTTGAAAAATGTTCCCTCTATAACAACTTTGATGAGAGTTTCTATCATGAATGGATGTTGAAATTTGTCATGTGCTTTTCTGCATCTATTGAGATGACCATATGATTTTTCTCATTCCTTTTGTTAATGTAGTATATCACATTGATTAACTTGAAGATTTTGAACTATCCTTATATTACTGTAAAAAATCCAAGTTGATCGTGGTGTGTGATGCTTTTTACATATTGTTGAATTGGGTTCATTAATATTTTATTGAGCATTTTTGTCTATATTCATCAAAAATAATGGCGTATCATTTTTTGTAGTGTCTTTGTCTCTTTTTGGTGTCAGGAATATGGCAACCTTGCACAGTAAATTTGAAAGCATTCCATCCTCTTCCTTTCTTTGGAATATTTTGATAAATATTGGTTTTGCTCTTTTTTATATGTTCAGTAGGATCCTTGTGGAGCCGTCTAGTCCTGAACTTTAGCTTGCTGGGCATGTTGATTTAAAATTTAACTTCACTGATAGTGATATATAACTGTTCAGATTCTTTATCTTCCTGATTCAGTCTTGGCAGATTGTATGTTTCTAGAAGTTTGTCCATTTCTTCTAGGTTGTCCAATTTCTTGCTATGTAATTTTTGTATTCTTTTATGTTTTTCCTTAATCTCTGTGATATCAGATGTTATTTCTCCTCTTTCATTTCTCATTTTGTTTATTGAGTCCTCTCTTTTCTTCTTGGTGAGACTGGTTAAAGATTTTTCAATTTTGCTTATATTTTTTAAAAAAGCTCGATTTTACCCATAATTTGTTTTTTATCTCATCTTATTTATTCCCTCCATGATCCTTATTATTTCCCTTCTTCTGCTGACTTTGGTCTTAGCCTGTTCCTTTTCTAATTCTTTTTGGCGGTAGATTAAGTTATTTGTTGGAGATTTTTCTTCTTTCTTGCAGTAGACCTCTACTGCTATAAACTCCCCTTTTAGAACTTTGCTACATCCCATAGATTTGGAAGGTTGTGCTTCCATTTTCATTTGCCTTATTTTCTGATTTCATCTTTGATATTTTCATGTACCCATTGGATTTTTAGGAGCATGTTATTTAGTCTTGACATATTCTTTTTTCTTCCTGTAATTGATTTCTTGCTTCATACTATTCTGGTCAGGAAAAAATGCTTCATATAATTTCTATCCTCTTAAAAATTTTTGCCTATTTCAAATATGAAAGGAGTGTATCAACTTTTGTTTCCCTGACCTTCCTGGATTTTTTGTTTGTTTGTTTGTTTTTTGCTTTTTAGGGCAACACCTGTGGCATATGGAGGTTCCCAGGCTAGGGATCTAATTGGAGCTGTAGCTGCCGGCCTATGCCAAAGCCACAGTGGTGCCAGATCTGAGCCACCTCTGCAACCTACACCACAGATCATGACAATGCCAGATCCTTAACCCACTGAGCGAGGCCAGGGATTGAACATGCAACCTCATGGTCTCCAGTGGATTCGTTTCCTCTGAGCCACAATTGGAACTCCTGGATTTTTAATAAAGCCCTATAATTTAGGAGTAAAAAAATCCAGCCAGATTTTTGGAGTGCACTCAGAAAATAGTTGAGGGATCACTTGATGGACCAAGTCAAGCTTTTCTGTTTGTTCTAATATTTTTTATCACTGAGGTAATTTCCCTTTTCATCTTGCTCTGCTCCTTCTATTCCTAGCAACAAGACCGAGAAAGGGACTAACTCAAATCTAGCTTTCTTTGAATCATGTGCCTACAAGGAAATTATTTGGGGTGGACTTTTCTGCCTTGTGGGGATTTTTTTAGCCATTTTTTAAGTATAGATAATTTACAATGTTATTTTAGTTTTAGATTTACAGCAAAGTGATTCAAATAGCTAGATGATGATGATGATAGATAGATGATAGATAGATAGATAGATAGATAGATAGATAGATAGATAGATGATAGATGATTGATAGATATATATAGTTTTTTTAGATTCTATTCTTGTAATAGGCTATTACAAGATATTGAAGATAGGTCCCTGTGCTATGCAGCAGGTCCTTGTTTGTTATCTATTTTATATATAGTAATAGATGTATGGTAATCCCAAACTCCTAATTTGTCTCTCTACCCACTTTGGCAAACATAAATTTGTTTTCTATGTCCCTAAGTCTTTTTCTGTTTTGTAAATAAGTTCATTTGTATCATTTTTTTAAGATTCTATGTATAAGTAATATCATGTATTTGTATTTCTCTATCTTACTACACTTAGTATTTATTATGACATCTCTAAAACCATCTGTGTTGCTGCAAATTGCATTATTTCATTACTTTTATGGATGAGTAATAGTCCATTGTGTATATGTGTGTGAATATATATGTGTGATATAATTTCTGTTCTCTCTATATATGTGTGTGTGTATATTTTTGAATTATAGTTTTTGTCTTTTCTGGATATATGCCCAAGAGTTGGAATGCTGGATCATATTGAATTCTATTTTTAGTTAAGAAACTTCATACTGGTTGTACCAAATTACATTCCCACCATTTGTTTAAGAAGCCCCCTTTTTTTCTACACCCTCTCAAGCATTTATTATTTGTAGATTTTCTGATGATGGTCATTCTGACTGGTATGATGTAATACCTTGTTGTAGTTTTGATTTGCATTTCTCCAACAATCAACAATGTTGAGGATCTTTTCAGGTCCCTGTTAGCCATCTGTCTGTTTTCTTTGGAGAAATCTCTTTTCAGATCTGCACATTTTTTGATTGGGTTGTTTGCTTTTTTGGTACTGAGCTATATTTTAGAAATTAATCCTTTGTCAGTTGCATCATTTGCAAATTTTTCTCCTACTTCATAGGTTGTCTTTTCATTTTGTTTGTGGTTTCCTACTTAGATCTCTCTTGTTTATTTTTTCTTTTATTTACATTAATTTAGAAGAGAGATCAAAATAATAATATTGCTATGATTCATGTCAAAGAGTATTTTATGTTTTCCTCTAGAAATTTCATATCAGTCTTATATTTAGGTTTTTGATTCATTTGAGTTTATTTTTGTATATGGCATTAGAGAATGTTCTAATTTAATTTTTTTGTGGATAGCTGTCCAGTTTTCCCAGCACCACTTATTTGAGACTGTCTTTTCTCCATTTTATATCCTTGCCTCCTTTGTCATAGACCAACTGACTGTAAGTTTATAAATAAACCTACAGTTTATTTCTGGGCTTTCTATCCTGTTCCATTGATCTGTGTGTTTATTTTTGTGCCAACACTATGCTATTTTGACTACAGTAGCTATGTAGTATAATCTGAAGAGAGGAAGAATGATTCCTCTATCTCTATTCTTCTTTCTCAAGATTGTTTTTAGTATTCAGAGTCTTTTGTCTTTGCATACAAATTTTTAAATTTTGTGCTAGTTCTGTGAAAAATGCCACTGATAATTTGATAGGGGTTGCATTGAGTTTGCAGATAGCCTTGGGTAGTATGATCATTTTAACAATATTGATTTTTCTAATCCAAGAACACAGTATATCTTTCCATCTGTTTGTGCTGACTCAGTTTCTTTCACCAGTGTCTTGTGGTTTTTGGAGTACAGGTCTTTGGCCTCCTTAGGTAGATTTATTCCTAGATATTTTATTATCTTGCATATTATGATAATTGGGATTTTTCCTTACTTTCACTTTCTGCTATTTTGTTGTTAGTGTATAGAAATGTGATAGATTTTGTATGTTAATTTTGTATCAAGCAACTTTTCTGAATTCATTGATGAGCTCTCATAAATTTCTGGTAGAATCTTTAGGCTTTCCTATGTAGAGAATCATGTAATCTACAAATGGCGACAGTTTAATTTCTTCTTTTCCCATTTGAATTCCTTTTATTTCTTTTTTTTCATTTTAAAAAATTTTTACTATAGTGATTGACAATGTTCTGTCAATTTCTACTGTATAGCAAAGTGACCCAGTTATACATATATAATACACTATTTTTCTCACATTATCCTCCCTCATGTTCCATCACAAGTGCTTAGTTCTCTGCACTATACAGCAAGATCTCATTGCTTACCTACTCCAAATTCAGTAGCTTGCATGTACTACCTCCATACTCCCAGTACATCCCACTCTCTCCCCCTCACCCTTGGCAACCACGAATCTATTCTTTATGTCCATGAGCGTGTTGCTTTCCTATAGATAAGTTCATTTGAGCTATATATTAGATTCCAGATACAAGTGATATCATATGGTATTTGTCTTTCTCTTCCTGACTTACTTCACTTCATATGAGAATCTCTAGTTCCATCCATGTTGCTGCAAATGGCATGATTTTTTTCTTTTTTGGCTCAGTAGTATTCAATTGTGTAATATGTACCACATCTTTTAGTCCATTCATCAGTCTGTGGACATTTAGATTGTTTTCATGTCTTGGCTGTTGTGAATACTGCTGCAATAACATAGGGGTACATGTATCTTTCTCAATGAAAGTTTTGTCTGGATGTGTGCCCAGGAGAAGGATTGCTGGATCATATGAGAGCTCTGTGTCTAATTTTCTGAAATACCTCCATACTGTTTTCCATAGAACCAATTTACATTCCCATCAACAGTGCAGGAGGGTTCCCATTTGTCCACATCCTTTCCATCATTTGTGGGGGTTTTTTGTAGACTTACTGGTGATTGCCATTATGACAAGTATGAAGTGGTAGCTAATTGCAGTTTTTATTTGCATTTCTCTAATAATTTGTAGTGTTGAGCATTTTTTTCATGTGCCTGTTGGCCATATGTATGTTTTCTTTGGAGAAATGTATATTTAGATCTTCTACCCATTTTTCAATTGGGTTGTTTATTTTTTTTGCCATTGAGTTGTATGTGTTGTTTGTATATATCGGAGCTTAAGCCCTTGTCAGTTCCATCATTTGAAACTAATTTCTCCCATTCTGTAGGTTGTCTTTTGTTTTTTTATGGTTTCCTTTGCTGTGCAAAAGCTTTAAGTTTGGTTAGGTTCCATTGGTTTGTTTTTTGTTTTTATTTCTATTGCTTTTGGAGACTGACCTAAGAAAATATTTGCATGGTTGATGTCAGAGAATATTTTGCCTATGTTCTTTTCTAGGAGTTTGATGGTGTCTTGTCTTTTGTTTACGTCTTTAAGCCATTTTGAGTTTATTTTTGTGCATGGTGTGAGGGTGTGTTCTAGTTTCATTGATTTATATGCACCTGCCCAGTTTTCCCAGCACTACTGGCTGAAGAGACAATCTTTTGCCCATTTTATATTCTTGCCTCCTTTGTCTAAGATTAATTGTCTGGGTTTAATTCTGGGTTCTCTATTCTTTTCCATTGGTCTGTATGTCTGCTTTTGCTCTTGATTACTGAAGATTTGTAAACTTGTCTCAAGTCTGAGAGAGTTTTGCCTCCTGCTTGTTTGTTCGTTCGTTTGTTTTTTCCTCAGAATTGCTTTGGCAATTCTGGGTCTTTCATGTTTCCATATAACTTTTTGGATTGTTTGTTCTGTGAAAAGATGTCATCAGTAATTTGATAGGGATTGCTTTAAATCTGTAGATTGATTTGGATAATATGGCCATTATAATGACATTAATTTTTCCAATCTTGGAGCATGGAATATCTTTCCATTTCTTTGAATCCTCTTTAATTTCCTTGACTAATGTTTTGTAGTTCTCAGAATTCACCTCCTTGGTCAATGCTATCCCTAATTTTTGGCAGTGTGATTTTAAAAAGTATTATATTTTTATATTCCTTTTCTAATATTCATTCTTAGTATACAGGAATGCAACTAATTTCTGAATGTTAATCTTGTATCCTGCTACTTTGCTGAATTCATTGATCAGTTCAACCAGGTTTTTTTGTGTGTGCAGAGTCATTAGGGTTTTCTATATTTATATATAGATATAGAATATAGACAGCTATCATGTCATTGGCATAGAGTGACAATTTTACCTCTTATCTTCCAATTTGGATAATTTTTGTTTCTTTTGTTTGTCTGGTTACTTCCAATGCTATGTTGAATGAAAATGGTAAGAGTGGGCATCCTTGTCTTGGTTCCAGATTTTACTGGGAAGGCTTTCAGCTTTTCTCCATTGAGTTTTATATTAGCTGTGAGTTTGTCATAAGTGGCTTTTATTATGTTGAAGTATGTTTCCTCTATACACATTTAGGTAAGAGTTTTTATCATGAATGGATGTTGGGTTTTGACAAATGTTTTTCTGCATCTGTTGAGATGATCATGTGCTTTGTTCTATTGTTAATGTGGTTCATGATGTTGATTTATTTGCATATGCTGAACCATCCTTTTGAAGTTGGAGTGAATCCCACTTGGTCATGGTGTATGATTTTTTTTATATTTGTTGGATTTGGTTGAGTAAAAATTTGTTGGGAACTTTCATCTATATTCATTAAAGATATTACCCTATAATTTTCTTTTTTGGTGGTATCTTTGCTGGTTTTGGTATTAGGGTGATTATGGCTTCATAGAATATCTTTGGGGTTATTCCTTCTCCTTCAACCTTTTGGAAAAAATTTAAGAAGGATGGATATATGTTCCTCTTTATATGTTTGGTGGAATTCACCTGTGAAGGCAGCATCTGGTCTGGACTTTTGTTTGTAGGGAGTGTTTTTTTACATATTCAATTTCATTTCTAGTGATCAGTCTGTTTAATTGTTATATTTATTCTTGATTCAGTTTTGGCAGGCTGTATGTCTCTAGAAATTTGTCCATTTCTTCTAGGTTGTCAAATTTGTTGCAATATACTTGTTCATAGTTCTTGCTCACTCTCTCTTTCTCTCTGTCTCTCTCTCTTGTATTTCTGCAATATCCATTGAGATTTATCCTTTTTCATTTCGTATTTTGTTTATTTGGTTTATTTCTCTCCTCTCCTTAATGAGTATGCCAGAGATTTGTCAATTTTGTTTACCCTTTCAAAGAACCAGCTCTTGGTTTTATTGATTTTTTTCTATTGTTTTCTGAATCTCTATTTTATTGATTTCCTCAGTACTCTTTTTTATTTCCTTCTGCTGACTTAAATTTTGTTTGTTCTTTTTCTAATTCTTTTAGGTGATAGGTTAAGTTGTTGATTTGAGATTTTTCCATCTTTTTTGAGGGAGGCCTGTATTACTATGAACTTTCCTCTAAGAACTGCTTTTGCATCATCCCACATATTTTGAATGGCTGCTTTCATTATCATTTGTCTTGAGGTGTTTTGTAATTTCCATTTTGTTGTTTAGTCTCTATGTAGTCAGTTTTTTTCTCAGTTCTTTTCCTGTGGTTGATTTCTAGTTTCATGACATTGTGATCAGAGAAGATACTTAAAATAATTTCCATAATCTGAAATTTGTTGAGGATAGTTTTGTGCCCCAGTATGTAGTCAGTCCTTGAGACTATTCCATTTGCACTTGAAAAGAATGTAGATTCTGATTTTTTTTTGGATGTAATGTCCTGAAAATGTCAATTAAGTCTAACTGTTCTATTCTGTCATTTAGGGTCTCTGTTGTCTCTGAGTTTCTGTCTAGAGGATCTGTCCATTGATGTGAGTGAGATGATAAGTTCTCCTACTATTATTGTATTCCCATCAATTACTCCTTTTATGTCTTTAGAATTTGTTGTATGTATTTGGGTCCTTCTATATTAGTGGCATATATATTGATGTGTAACATTCTCTTCTTGAATTAATAATTTTATCATTAAATAGTTTCCATCCTTATCTTTCTTTATGGCCTTTGTTTTAAAGTCTGTTTTGGGAGTTCCCATTGTGGCTCAGCAGATGAATCTGGCTAGGATCCTTGATGACACAGGTTCAATCGCTGGTCTCACTCAGTAGGTTAAGGATTCAGCATTTCCAGGAGCTCTGGTGTAGGTTGCAGATGCAGTTTGTATCTGGCATTGCTGTGGCTGGGTTAGGCCAGTGGCTACAACTCTGACTCAAACCCTAGCCTGGGAACTCCAAGTGCCACAGGTGCGGCCCTAAAAAGACAAAAAATAATATAAAGTCTATTTTGTCTAATATGAGTATTGCAACTCCCTCTTTCCTGTCCTTTCCATTCACATAAACTATCTTTTTCCATCCCCTCACTTTCAATTTATTTGCATCATTTGCCCTAAGGTAATCTCTTGTAGTCTGTATATTGTAGGCTCTTGTTTTTTTATCCAGTCTGCCACTCCATGTCTTTTGATTGGAGCATTCAGTCCATTGCCATTTAAGGTAATTATTGATAAATATGTATTTATTGCAATAAATATGTATTTATTGTATGTAATTATTGATAAATATGTATTGTTTTCTAGCAGATTCTTTGATTCTACTTTGTTCCTTTCTATTTTTGGTTAGATAATTTCCTTTTATTTTATACTTACATCCTCTTATTTTTAGCTTTTGTGAATATATTGTTTGGTTTTGATTTGTGGTTTCCCCGTTTTTCAAGTATGTTAACCCCTTCCTATATCTGCTTGCTTTAGATATAGGCTCAAACACATTCTAAAAAGAAAAAAAGTCTAAATTTCTTAATTTGCTTCCACACATTTTATGATTTTGTTGTCCTCTTTAAAATGTTTATCCTTTTGCTGTTCCTTTTGTTTATCATCACTTTTACAATAGTTTGGGGGTTTTTTTTCCCCTATTAGATCTGTATACTGGCTTATTTAAGTGTTCCTTTACAGTTGTGATTTCCTCCATCTTATTTCTTCTTACTTCTTTTTTATTTAGAAGTATTTTTTTTCAGTATTTCTTTTATAATGGATTAAGTGGTCCTGTACTCTTTGAATTTTTGTTTGTTCTCCTTCTATTTTAAATAATATTTTTGCTCAGTAGAGTGTGAGTATTCTGGGCTTCAAATTTTTCCCTTTTAGAACTTTGAATATATTTTGCCACTCTCTTCTGGCCTGCAGTGTTTCTCAGAGATATCAGCTGATAACTTGATGGGGGTTCATCTATAATTCTTTGTTTTTCCCTTGATGCCTTTAGAATCCTCTCCTTATCCTTAACTTTTACCATTTTTATTATACTGTGTCTTGGTGTAGCCCTGTTTCTGTTCAACTTGCTTGGGGCCTTCTGCACTTCCTGTATCTTGATATCTGTTTCCTTTAGATTTGGAAAGTATTCAGCCATAATTTCTTCAAATATATTTTCAATCCCTCCCTTTTATTTTTTTCTCCTTCTGGAACCCCAATTATGCCTAGATTGGCCCACTTTATATTATCCTATAGATAATATCCACTCTTAATTCCTTCAGTATATTCATTATCTACTTTTTTAACTCAGTGTCTGTTAGACTACAGGGGTCTGTTTCATTCTTTGTTCCTTTAGGGAAATTCTCCTGTTCTTTTAACTGATAATGGTTCCTGAGATTCTTCATTTTGCTTATATTTTTCTTATTCTGTGGGTCTGGGGAACACAACTACTGTAGTCTTGGAGGGCTGTTTACATGCAAGAGTGCCCCTGGGTAGTTTGTGAGGGCTTATTTTTTTTTCCTTTGGTGTGAGGGCTACTTTTGGATTGGATGCTTGCTGTCTCTTTCCTCAGTGTGTGCAGGCTAGTATCCCCCTGCTAGTGTACAGCAAGTGCTGGTCTCGTCCTGATTCCATTTTCTCTCTCTCCCTCTCTCTCCCCTATCATTCTTCTTTTCCTTTTGTTCTACCCCATTCTATGGATGGTTTCCTCCCCTTTATGGAGGTCTACAGTCTTCTGTCAGCATTCAGTAGGTGTTCTGTGTGAATCGTTCTACATGTAGGTGGGTTTTTTTTTAATGTGTGCTTGTGGGAGAAGGTGAGCACTACATTTTATTTCTCTGCCATCTTGATCCCCCCAGTCAAATTCCTTTTATTACTTTTTCTTCTCTGATTGCTATGACTAGGGCTTCCAATATTGTGTTAAATAAAAGTGGTTGGAGTGACATTCTTGTCATGTTCTTTATCTTAGAAGAAATGCTTTCAGATTTTCATCATTGAATATGATGGTATTTATGACCTGATCATACATGTCCTTTATTATGTTTAGGTAGATTCCCTCTGTGCCCACATTATAGAGAGTGTTTATTATGCATGGATGTCGAATTTTATCAAAAGCTTTTTCTGCATCTACTGAGATTAATCTATGAGTTTTATTCTTCATTTGGTTAATGTGTATTACATTGATTGATTTGTGGATAATGAAAAACCCTTGCATTCCTGGGAAAATTCCACTTGATCCTGATGCACTATATTCTTAATGTATTGTTGGAGTTGGGCTGTTAGGTTTTTGTTTGGTTTTGTTTGTTTTTTGTATGATTTTTGCATTTATGTTTATCTGTGATTTGGGCCTGTAATTTTCTTTTTTGTGTGTGATATCTTTGTCTGGCTTTGCTATCAAGGTGATTGATGGTGGCCTCATAGAATGTGTTTGGAAATGTTTATTCCTCTGCAATTTTTTGGAATAGTTTCAGAAGAATCATTGTCAACTCTTCTCTAAATGTTTGGTAGAATTCACCTGTGAAGCTGTGGGTCCTGGACTTTTGTTTGTTGAGGGTTTTTTTTGGGGGGGGGAGTTACTGATTCACTTCAGTGCTGGCAATTGGTGTGTTCATATTTTGTATTTCTTCCTGGTTCAGTCTTGGGAGATTGTACCTTTCTAAGAATCTGTACTTGTGTTTTTCTTTTATTTGCCTGGCACAGTGGTGTTAAAATCTTTTGTTCTAAATACATTTATATATTTGTGTGAATATATATCTGTGTATATAAAATATACTCTCTCATACATTCACGTGTCATTTTCTGTGAGTTATGCTTATTAATATTAATATTCTCAAGAAATTTAAATATTTATCATCTTTTTGGTAAGAGGAAATTTAAGTTTAAAATTCCATATTTTGCCTTTAGAATTGGTGCCATCTTTGTGTACACACTTAGTAAGCCAGGGCATACTGAGCACATGCCCAAAGTGCAACAGTGGATGTGATTTCTGCCAGCATAATTCTTGGCTCTGAATTCTTATGCCCAATCATATTATGTTTGAAATATATCATTCAGAGTTCCCATCATGGCACAGCCAAAATGAATCTGATTAGGAACCAAGAGGTTGCTTGTTTGATCCCTGGCCTTACTCAGTGGGTTAAGGATCTGGCATTGCCATGAGCTGTGATGTAGGCTGCAGACACAGCTCGGACCTGACATTGCTGTGGCTGTGGCATAGGCCAGCAGCTGTAGCTATGATTAGACCACTAGCCTGGGAAACTCCATATGCCAAGGGTGCAGCCCTAAACATAAATATATATATATATATATATATATATATATATATATATTTTATCCCCTCTATTTGGATAGTTGGAAAGAGCAGTTTCCCTTTTCTTTTAGTTCTGAATCTATTTTGCATGCCGGTGTATACTCTTAAATTTTTTGAGACTTGTTTTATGGCCTAGAATGTAATCTATTCTGGAGAACATTCCCTGTGCACTTGAAAAGAATAATTATCCTGCTGTTTGTGGGTGGGATGTATTGTGGATATCTGTTAAATAAAACAGGTCTATTGTGTCATTTAAGACCAATATTGCCTTATTGATTTTCTGTCTGGATAATATATCCATTGATGTAAGCGGGATTTTATTTTTTTATTACTCAAATGAATTTATCACATCTGTAGTTGTATAATGATCATAACAATCCAATTTCACAGGATTTTCATCCCATAACCCAAGCACATTCCCCAACCCCCAAAACTGTCTCCTCTGGAGACCATAAATTTTTCAAAGTCTGTGAGTCAGCATCTGTTCTGCAAAGAAGTTCAGTCTGTCCTTTCTTCAGATTCCACATGTCAGTGAAAGCATTTGATGTTGGTGTCTCATTGCGTGGCTGACTTCATAAGTGGGATTTTAAATCCCCCTTCCATTATTGTATTATTGTCAGTTTCCCCACTTTATGTTGGTTCATATTTGCTTTATATATTTAGGTACTCCTGTATTATGTTCATATGTTAATGAGTATCATATTCTCATATTGCACTTCTTTTATCATATATAATTCCCTTCATTGTCTTTTGTTATACCCTTTGTTTTAAAGTCTATTTAAACTCTATCAATGCCCCACTGCCTCGTCATTTTCAGTTGCATAAAATATTTTTTCCATCCCCTCACTTTCAGTCTGTTTGTGTTTTTAGCTCTTAAATAAGTCTCTTGAATGCATCATGTATACATGGGTCTAGTTTTTTTAATCCAATCAGCCACTCTGTCTTTTGATTATAAAATTTAGTCCACTTAAAGTGATTATTGACAGATATGTATTTGTTGCTATTTTTTTTACTTCTTTTCTATTTGTTTTATAGTTCTTCTCCATTCTTTTATTGTAATATCTTCCTTTGTGGTTTGATGATTTGCTTCATTGGTATGCTTGTGTTCCTTTTAGTCTCATTTTTGTGTATCTATTGTAGGTTTTTGATTTGTGGTTACCATGAGGTTCATATATTGACCTATAGTTATATCTACTACCATAAACTAGTAGTCATTTAGGTTCAAATACATTCTAAAAGATCTATATATTTTACTTCCCTCCACCACGTTTTTGGATTTTAATGTCATATTTTACATCTTTATGTTTATCCCTTCACTGTTTATCATAGTTTTAATTATAACTGTATATAATGTAGTTATAACATTTCTTTTAGGGTAGGTTTACTATTGATGAACTCTTTTAGTTTTTGCTTATCTGAGAAGTTCTTTATCTCTCCTTCAATTTTTTATTGTTGTTTTTAATATTTTGTATTTATTCACATATTTTCAATTCCAATTGCTCTTATTTCTACCCGTAGATCTAAGTTTCCATATCATATAATTTCCTTTCAGCCTGATGAAATTTCTTTAGTACTCTTTTAATGAAGGTCTATTAGCTATGATTTCTCTCAACTTTAGTTTATCTGAAAATATCTTTATTTCATCTTTATTCTTAAAAAACTATTTTTACTGAATATAGAATTCTGCATTGAAAGTCTTTTTATCCCCCAACCTTATTCCATTGTTTTCTGACATGTATTTTTTTCTGCCAAAATAAAATTCTCATATAATTTATCACTATATGTAACATGTTCTTTATTCTTTTTTGTTTGTTTCTTTATTCATTTTGTTTTTGTTTTTGTTTTTGGGTCCCACACCTGCAGCATATGGAATTTCCCAGGCTAGGGGTTGAATTGGAGCCACAGTTGCTTGACTTTACCACAGCCACAGCAACATGGGATCCAAGACATGTCTGCAATCTACACCACAGCCCACAGCAGTGCCAGATCCTTAACCCACTGAACAAGGCCAGGGATCCTACCTGCATCTTCATGGGTACTATTTTGGTTCATAACCTACTGAGCCACAAGGGAACTCCTTTTTTAAAAATATTTATCTATTTTTTCAACAGTTTGAATTATGACATGCCAACATGTGACCCACTTTGTATTTATTTTGATTGAGCTTCCTGAATATGTACATTGACATTTATAAACAAATTTGGCATATTTCAGCCATTTATTTTTCTAATTTTTCTTTCCTATCTCATTTGGTTATCTAATTACATTCATGTTAGACTATTTAACGTCTCACAAATCAGTAAGTAACAATAATCTGCTAGGTAAAGTATCCTAAGTTGCAGATTTTTCCCTTTTTAACACTTTAAATATATCATACCACTCCGTTCTGGCCTGCAAACTTTCTGCAGAGGAATCAACTGATATCCTTGTGGGAGTTTCCTTGTATATGATTCTTTGTGTTTCTCTTGCCGCTTTTACAATTCCATCTTTAATTCTAGCCATTTTAATTATTACATGTGACTTTTGCTATTTTAATTATTATATGTCTCATTGTTTATCTCTTTGGGTTATCTTGTTTGGGACACTCTGTGCTTCCTGGACCTGGATGCCTCTTTTCTTCTTCAGGCTTGGAAGGTTTTAAGTTGCAATTTCATAAAATATATTGTCAATCCCTTTTTTTCTCTCTCTCCTCCGTCTAGAAATCTTATATAATGTGAATGTTAGTATACTCGATATTGTCATAAAGTCCCTTAAACTGCTCTCATTTTAAAAATTTTTTTCACTGTTCTGGTTGGGTGAGTTCCATTATTCTATCTTCCAGATAACTTATTCATTCTTCTTATCACCAACTCTGCTGTTAATTCCTCCTAGTGTGTTTTTCATTTTAGTTATTGCATTTTTTAGCTCTGACTTTTTTATATATATTTTCTAGTTCCTTGTTTAAATTCCCATTGTCATTATCTATTAGTTTCCCTAACTCAGTTAGCATTCCTATTATTGTTTTGAACTCTTTATCTAGTAAATTACTTATTTCTGCTTTGTTAATTGTTTTTTCATAAGTATTTTCTTATTTCTTTCAGTTGAAACAAATTCTTTCTTCTCACTTCACTCAATTTTCTCTGTCTCTATGAAATCAGTTGAAAGTTACTTATCAAGTTTTGAAGGCAATTTTGGGTACATCCTTAATCAGTCTGCATGTGCCAGTGGCTCTGATGAAAGAACTGGATCTGACATGAGCATAAGTCATTTCTATATCCAGGTTGCACCAGCATTTATCACTTGTAGGTGGTGGGGTTGCAGATGGAGCGACTAAAGCCAGAGTCAGGTGTTAGCTGGGACTTCTCCTCTGCTCAATGGCAATACCACCCTAATGGGGGCAAGAAAAGAGCCTAAGTTGCTGGAATGGAAGCCCTGAGGGTCTAGTTCAAGCTTATTCCATTCCCTCTAAGGACATAACACTCCCCCTTTTCAGAACTAGTACACTTGGCCCAGAGAAAAACAGTGCTGGAGAAAGAGAGACTGGATAGGAACTCATTGTGAATCTGGGCACAGGCTGTATCAATCCCAGGCCATCAGAGTTCCACTCCTCAATAACACCTGTACTGGTTCCCCTGCCCCATTCAGATGCCATTCTGCATCCAGGCTGGCTCCATTACTCAAAGCAGAGCCCTCCCCTCATCCATGGAAGCCCTCACCTTAGTGTGCACCTGCATTGTGAAGTAAACAGGGCTGGAGTAGTGCTTGGCTCAGGCTGGGGCCTGCACCAAAGTAGTCACACCTAATTCTACACTTGAGCTGCTAGCAACTTGCCTATTATATTACAAAATTTTTAGCTTTGTTATAATTATCTTTTACTATACATTAGGTCAATTTCATTTTCCTAATCATTAAATTAAATACTTGTGCACAGTTTATTCCTTGTTTAAAAGCCAGATATTTATAGCTATATGTTTTCTCTGAGTATAATTTTAGTCATATCCTGTAAGTTTGGTATCTCATATTCTCAATATCATTACTGGCTAATATGATTCTAAGTGTACTTTTTATATCCTTCTTGACCTAAGAACTATTTAGGTGAAATTTTTGTATATGTTATGTTTTGGTTTTAATTTTCAAGCAGCTTGGATTGTATTGCACCTTTTGTACAGTATTGCACGTGTGCCAACAATGTATATGATCTGCGAAATTTTCTTATTTTAGAATTTGAGAAAGTTTTATAAACCAGTTTTTAATCCATTTTTCACTTAATGAAAGAAACAGATAAAAGTTTAGATTTACTACAGAATTCCAGAATCTAGCAGACTAAAGGAAGGTGCTGAAACTATAAGATACCACAGTAAAAGTGTTATCTCTGTGTTTACAATTTTGTCTTACTGGAGTGACCCCCAAGAGTTGGCTGGGGAGTGACCCCATGTTTTTTCTGACAGAGACATATATGCCAGGTGCAGCTGGTGAGTAGATACTACACTGGCATAGGACACTTGATGGCCTTCTTTTTTCAGGATCCAGCTATGCCTCTCTAAGTGCCTGCAGCCCATCCTTGCCTCCAATTAGCATCCCTCAAAATGAAAGGGTGTCACTGATTTCTGATGAAGTCTTTCCTACTCACTTCCCAGGCAAGCTGGTTTTAAGCATAAATGGAGTAATGAGTCAAATCAGTCCTTCTTTCAATCCATATTTAGCAGAAAGCCTACAGTTTTGCACATATATGTGGCTACAAGAATTCCTAGTGTTCAATGCAGGTTTTTCCTTCTTTTTATACCCTTGGCCATTTCCATGAGATTCTCCAATGACTGGAAATAAATCCAGTTGCTGAAATCATTAATTGCTTAGAAGTTCCCCTTGCCTTTTTTCTTTTTCTTTTTTGTGCCATTCATAATAATAGTCTATTGGCAAAGTGCTCATTAAGATAGAGGTTAATATTTTCTTTCAGATATGTACTTACAATCTAAGGATATGAAACTAAAGTTATTGAAAGGAACATCATTGCACATTACAGAATGTGCTCTGCCTAAGAGCCTGATTTTAGTTGAGCCTCAAGATCACACTCAATTCCTACCAGAACAGCAGATGTCCTTAGTCACAGAGCTCGCTGTCAGTAATATCTTATGTCTGAAAATAAATCTAGCTCTAGGCAGCTGACCACATATGTGCCTCTGAAACTATGGCAACAGAAAGTCCTTTTACCTCTGTGTCCCAATTAAAAGTGTTCTGTTGGCTCTAATTGGGGTGTTGGTCTCCAAAACTAATACATCAAAGCAATCATGTAAGCCATAAATGTCACCATCTCACAAATTGATATTTCCCATGTAAGCAGCTCATGAGTGGTCAGAATGAAGAGCATGTGAGAGTGAGGTTACAGAGAGCAACTAGAAAAATCCACTTGGGGTCCTTTTTCTCCATGTCTCACCCCACCCATATAAGGTTTGATAACTGAGTCAAGGTTTTGAAGTAAGGGAGAAAAATGATATATATTTCGAGTAAGGATGTCCAGAAGGATAGGGAAAATTTTAATAGAAATTGGAGAAAATGCTTGAAGAGTAATTTTCATGGAAATAATGACACTTGATAAATGTGTCCAACTCTACTCTACTAAGATAGCTGGATGTCTAATAATTAACTAGGACACATAATGTTTGAGTTTCCTCCTTGGTGGAAGAAGAAGGAAAAAGAAAAGGGGGATGAGGAGTAAGAAGGAGAACAATTAACTAGTAATATGAATGTCAAAATGATCGAAAGATCATTATGCTTTCAGATTTGTTTTATCTCGGTTTCTGATTAAATCTCAGTCACCAATAGTACAGAAAAACTCATCATCTAGTTTCTCCTCTGTTAAGTATGAAATGGTCTATAAACAAACACTTAAAAGAATGAAATTGAAATGGAACCTGGGATCCTTTTGTAATGTAAAAAGTCCTCTGGTAACATGAATAATTTCACCTTCCTACAACCTGCTTGCTAGCATATTCAGTACTGTTTTATAATGTGAGGGGCTATCTTCCAGGGAATTAGGAGATAGATTTAGATACAGGTATAGAAATAGAGAGAGAGATAGCTTACTTTTTGGAAAATATCAGAAGAATATGCTTGACTGTAAATAACATTAAGATCAACTTTTATTGGCTTGAGTCAGAAACTATGTGACTACATATAACAGGTTGCTGACATTAATTCAGGAGCTCAAGTATGTCAAAGCCAAAGCCCATGCAATTCTCTTGGCCTTAATGGGTACCTCATGGTGACAAGAAGGCTAGTCTACCTCCTACATGGCATCCAGATGCTAGCCAGTGAAATGAGGAGTTTTCCATATATGCAAGAGAGACAAATTAATTACCATTCTGCATCATGGCCTGGTTTACAAGTTATACCATTACGGGCAAACCTTGTTCAATCCAGAGATATTTCATCTCCACCTTTCTTTCACAGCTCCTCCTAACAACCCTCTGACTGCATCCAATTTTCTGGTGAATAGAGATTTTCAGCAGCTGTCTCCAATTAGCTAATTAATTCAGCTTTGAAATGCATCTATGACTTTATACCACCCACTAATTTTTTTGTATACTTAATAATAGAGAAACTTGGCCTCTGTTATAAGTAATTCTCAAAAGAGTACAGCAAAGAGAAGAGTGAAAAGTGCCCCTTTCCCATGTAAATTGCACAGATGAGAAGCAGATCTACCAAAGAGTCTGAGAGATCTCATAAGTTTCTGAAAACAAAGCAATTTGTTCATATCTCAAAGAGTCATAAAGAGTCTAAAGAGTCTAAAGAGAAGAAGGAATAACAGAAAGCTTCATCTAGACACAAAGAGCTTCCTTACTTGTTTGGACCACTTTTCACATCTCACATCAAAGTGAAACCACAAAGTTTCATAAGGATTCATGTGAGAAAATAAGAATGGCACAAATGAGAAACATCGGGAGTCTTAACTTCCATCTTAAGTCCTTCAAAATTTCCCTAAATCTTTGAAATATTAGCCAAGTTAAAAGACTATTATAAACCGGGGAGGGGATATAAATGATATTATAGATAAAGGTATAATTCCATAATATATAACTACCACTGGCAAAATTAATTAGAAAACTACCAACAATATAGTATTAATCTAAGTTTTAATGCATGGTGTCATTTTGTAGAGAAATACCACACCCCCACAATACCCTGCCTTCAAGTCACATAGGGAAAATATGAACTAGAAATTGAACAGGGATGATAATTGCCTATTGGTGTGATTTCAGAGCTATTAAGAAGGCTCAGTGAAGTGTTTCCTATGTTGCCCACCAATATGTGCACTTCAACTTGTTCATGTGGTTTACTGATTTCCCTGTTGAAACCAAATAGATATGAGATAAACAGCCCTTGAGCCTTCTAGCTATTTTTTGATATGGGTATCTACTCATAACTGCATAAAGTTTGTATTCTGCTATGCTATAATACAATACATTATGACAGTAGAATTTACTTGATCTTGTCCATAATTCTACAGGACAAGGAAAGGAAACATGATTCCAATTTCATAGCTACGTCTTAGTGATGGAGTCGCTACTCAAGCCCAAGTTCTAGGATTCCAAATACAAATGTTTTCCAGTACCCTATCTATATGTATATAGGTATATAAGGTCCTTTCCTGAGATGCATTCTGGCAGTGGGAGAGGAGTGAAAACATAAGGCCATGAACTCCTGGTGTTGTTAGGAATGAAGGGAGGTGAAAGAAAATGTGCACCATACACAAAACAGTGCTACAGCAATGGTCAGCCATACAGGAAAGACATATTAAACCTGACTCACAATTTCATCTGCTAATCTGAAAATGGACATGGACATTTCTGATGCCTTCATACCTTCCAAGTACACTGTGAAAACAAAGTAAACATCTCAGTGTTTCCCAAAGAGGAGTCACTGGAAATTTCTGAGCATCTGCTAATTGTATGTATTTGACTTCACTCATTGCCTCACCCTTGTAGCCAATCCACTCTTCACCCCACCGACTGAGTTTTAATTTCAATGACTGAATTTTCATTTCTAAAATTTCTCTTTGGCTATCTTGTTTCATTCTTTCCACATATGCTTACTTCTTTCTGTTATAATTTTGATTATTTTTTTCATATACTCATTTCATTGTTTCATCTAATAGTTCTGTGATTAGAAGCTCTTGAGGCTCCAGTCCTGCTCTGTTTTGCCTGTTGACTCTTAGATATGGCAGATGGTTTCCTCTTACATTTTGTAATTTGGCTTTTAACCTCAATTCTGGGTGAGGCTTTGTCTGTGGAAATACAAGTGGCCTGAGTTAAGCGTCCATTCAGCTTTCTGAAGAAGTTTCGTATTTGCTTCTGTAGTCATTCTAAGTGTATCACCTGCCTGGAAAAGGGGTATGTTCATTTTTCAGCTTAGCAGCTCCCAAGACTAGATTGGTGGTATAACCTAGAACCCCAAACTTGTGCAAGGAGTTCAGAACTCAGTAGGAGACAGATCAATTTCACTAAGGATCTCTATCAGTGAGTGGAATTTTTCCTATCTACCCATTTCACCAAGTGTGTATCCTTTAAGGTATCTCAGATTTTTTCAGTGGCCTTAGTTCCAACAGCCTGATGCTCAAGGGCCCAAGATTTCATCTCCTATCTCTATGGGAGTTTTAAAATCCAAACCCTTTGTTTACCAGAAGGAAAAACTCCCATTTCACCAAGCCTACTGGTCCATCAGCTCTCTTCTTCATTTTTCGGTTTTTAGCTCTTGGGATTCCCCTGACTTTCTACATATTTAAAATCATGTTCATTATATTCTATTAAGCATTTCCAGGTATTTTTTAGCGAGAAGGTTTTCAGACTACTTAAACTATGATATTACTGGAAATGAAACCACCGGTTACTTTGGATACATTATTCAAATTTCATCTTCATCCCATTCCTGCAAGATAGATAATTATACTCCCATTTCATAAACAAGGTAAATGAGACTCAAAGAAGTTAAATAATTTTCTCAAGGTCACGCAACTAATCCTGACATTGAAGACCATTTTCCTTCCCCTATGTCATATTACCTTTCTGAAGAGCTAGCCTAATTCCTCTACTGTACCTGAATGGAGTCCAGAGCTTTGGAAAACTTCATACTAAAGAGTTCCTTTGAATATTTTCCTTGAAGAACATTTTTTCAAAAAAATAGTTTCTGGCAAGTTTCCACTATTAATTACAAGGGTGAATGGTAAGCCAAAGAATTATGAAGGCTGAATGTGGCTTGACATGACCTTTGGGGAAAACATCAAGAATCATTGAATAGGTTTGTGTCTAAGTATATCGAGAGTGTGAGAGAGACACACACCTTCCCTCCCCAGGCAGCTGGCCTCATCTCATTTAAGTATGGGTCAACAGAAGGTGTAGAGGATTGGCTCTGCCTGAAATCTGGAGGAGAAAAATGGATATAGGAGAGGTTAATGTCCAAGCTGTGGAATAATGAAACTGATGAAAACCTACTGGCTCAAGGCCAAGCACAAAATATAGCCATAATTGGAGCCTTTCCAAGTAGAAAAAGGTTATTAGTGGAATCACATTAATCACAATGATTAATGCTGAAACCTAAGTTTTTATTATGTAAAAGGCTCAGAAAAGTACATTGACATGAAAACTAAAAGGTTACAATTTTGCAGAAAATAGTGAACCAAAGGACAGTAAATATTCAGAATGTGATTTGAAAATCAGAGACCTGGACAAGAAACACAAATCATGCTTAAAAGCTGCTTAAGCAAAGTGTGCCAGAAAGAAAATGTGCCTACAGATGTCCATCAGGATCCAGTTAGGTAGCCCCTGAGTTCTGCAAGGGCAGCCAGACCAAGGACCAGGACAAGGGACAGTGGGGAGTGTGAGCCCAGAGCAGGGTTCTGGCATCCACCAGACCTATAGTGTTCATAGCCTGCCAAAGTCTGTTCCCAGGACTGGTCTTCTTGGAATCTTGAGTTTTAAAACTCTCTTACCCCAGATGAGTAGAAGCAGAGGAAGAGTGCTGATTGCATACAAGTTGTGAGTACAGAAGAAACTGCAAGAAACAGTGCTGAATGTCAAAATGAAATAACACAGAACAAAGCTTCATCCCTAAATCCCAACCAAGCTAGACAAGACATTGGTCAGTGATGAAGGAAATGCAGAAGAATGAGACCTTTGGAAAAGAAAGAAGTTGGCCCTGAAGAAAATCTAAACTAGAATTAGGTGCTCAGAAGGCTTAAATGGTCTGACCATTGCCACTGGTGTGGGCCTGAATTGATGGGCCTCTCAAACTGAGAACACAGCATTACATAATTTTCCCTGCCTTATATTTTATAGGAAAAAAATTCAGGAGGAAGAGAAGAAGATTGTCTCTTTTAAAATTAATTTATAACAAACTTTTTTCCAAAAGAATTTAAAATAAGTCACAGCATTAAAGCAAAAGTACAAGGCAGTTAAGTAAAGATGCTTGGCAAAATCTGGCTCACTTTTCATCAAATTCATTTCTTCTTCTCCTTGGGTATAAACTAGGTCTGACCTCCTTGCAAATAGGAATGACTGTATTTTAGCCAATGATGTGTGAGCAGAAGTATGCGAGCCACCCCACTCTGGACTCATTTTTTCATCTTCTGGCCAAAAGAAGAAGACTCTAAATCCCAAAAGTAGAATGACCCTAGGTCTCTGATCTCCACTCATATGATTAGGAATAACCATAGAAATTTCTATTATGATGAGCTACTGGGGGATTATTTGTTATAGTAGCTAGCCTTACTCTACATAATACAGACGATGATGACTGAAGAGGAATATTTACATAATAAAAACCTAAAATACAAAGCATTGGCTTAGCCAAGCAGGTGGCAGGCAAAGAGGAATTTATGAGGCCCATACTATTTTATGGTAAAACATCAAAATTGTTACCTGCCATAACTTGAAAAGTAGATCATGTGCCAACTGAGTCTGTAACTCTACACAAGTGGTTGAGAAAAGACCCAGATATTTTCCTTCTTTTAATAGAGAGAGGAAGGGGACAGAAAGAAAGAGATAGTGAATATGGGGCCTCTAAAGATTGGTAAAGCCTTTTTTTTGAGGCCCCAAACAGTAATACATAAGAATGAAGGACATTTTTTTTAAGTTTTGTTGAAATATAGATAATCCAAAAAGACTGATAATTTCTGCTGTACAACAAAGTGATCCACTCATACATATACACATATCTGTTCTCTCTCACATTCTTTTCCCCATAGATTATCACAGAATACTGGGTAGAGTTTTCTATGCTATACATCAGGTCCCCATTGGCCAATTGTTCCATATACCTCAGTGCGCACATGCCAATCCCAAACACCCAGTCCATCCTTCCCTCTGTCCCCTTGGTAACTGTAAGTTTTTCAAAATCTTTGACTCTCTAAAAATGAAATATTTTTTGTTGTATTTTATTTTATTTCTTTAATTACTTAATGAATTTTATTACATTTATAGGTGTACAACAATTTTCAAAACAAAATTTTATAGCACTTCCATCCCAAACCCTGAGTGCATCCCCCTACCCCCCAACCTGTCTCATTTGGAAACCATAAGTTTTTCAAAGTCTGTGAGTCAGGATCTATTCTGCAAAGTTCATTGTGTCCTTTTTTCAGATTGCACATGTCAGGGATAGCATTTGATGTTGCTGTCTCATTGTCTGACTGACTTCACTTAGCATGATCATTTCTAGGTCCATCCATGTTGCTAAAAATGCCAGTATTTCATTCCTTTTAATGGCTGAGTAATATTCCATTGTGTATATGTACCACCTCTTCTTTATTCACTCCTCTGTCAATGGACATTTAGGTGGTTTCCATGTCTTGACTATTGTATATAGTGATGCAACGAACATTGGAGTACATGTGTCTTTTCGAGCCATGATTTTCTCTGGATAGATGCCCGGGAGTGGGATTGCTGGATCAAACGGTAGTTCTAATTTTAGTTTTCTGAGGCATCTCCATACTGCTTTCCACAGTGGTTGCACCAATTTACATTCCCATCAACAGTGTCATAGGGTTCCTTTTTCTCCACACCCTCTCCAACACTTATTGTTTACTTTTGGATGCTGGCCATTCTGGCTGGTTTAAGGTGATACCTCATAGTGGTTTTGATTTGCATTTCTCTAATAATGAGTGATGTTGCACATCTTTTCATGTGTTTTTTGGCCATCTGTATGTCTTCTTTGGAGAACTGTCTGTTTAGATCTTCTGCCCATTTTTTTGATGGGGTTGTTTGTTTTTTTTGGTACTTAGCTCTAGGAGGTATTTAAAAACTGTGGAGATGAATCCCTTGTCAGCCGATTCATTTGTAAAGATTTTCTCCCATTCCGTGGGTTGTCTTTTCATTTTGTTTAGGGTTTCCTTGGCTGGGTAGAAACTTTTAGGTTTGATGCAGTCCCATTTGTTTATTTTTGTTTTTACTGTCATTTCTCTAAGAGGGGGCTCTGGGAAGACGTTGCTGTCGTTTATGTCAGAGAGTGTTTGGCCTATGTTTTCCTCTAGAGTTTTATAGTATCTGGTGTTATGTCTAGGTCTTTAATCCATTTTGAGTTTATTTTTGTGTATGGTGTTAGGGAGTGTTCTAATTTCATTCTTTTACATGTGGCCATCCAGTTTTCCCAGCACCACTTATTGAACAGGCTGTCTTTTCTCCATTGTATATTCTTGCCTCCTTTGTCATAGATTAGTTGGCTGTAGGTGTGTGACTTTAATTCCAGGCTTTCTATCCTGTTCCACTGATCTAGATTTCTGTCTTTGTGCCAGTACCCTGCAGTTTTGACGACTGTTGCTTTGTAGTATAGTCTGACATCAGGGATCCTGATTCCTCCAGCTCCGTTTTGCTTTTTCAGGATGCCTTTGGCTACTCTGGGTCTTTTGTGCTTCCAAACACATGTTAAAATATTTTGTTCAAGTCCTGTGAAAAATGTCCTTGGTAATTTGATAGGAATTGCATTGAATCTGTATATTGCCTTGGGTAGTATAGTCCTCTTGATAATATTGACTCTTCCAGTCCAAGAGCATGGTATGTCTTTCCACCTGTTTGTGTCTGTCGTCTTTGATTTCTTTCATCACTGTCTTATACTTTTCAGAGTACACATTTTTGTCTCTTTAGGTAGGTTTACTCCTAGGTATTTTATTCTTTTTGACGCAATGGTAAATGGGATTGCTTCCCTAATTTCCCTTTCTGATCTTTCATTGTCAGTATAAAGAAATGCAGTTGATTTCTGTGTATTAATTTTGTATCCTGCAACTTTGCCAAATTCATGGATGAGCTCTACCAGTTTTCTGGTAGAGTCTTTAGGTTTTTCTAGGTATAGTATCATGTTATCTGAAAATAGTGATAGTTTTACTTGTTTCTTTCCAATTTGGTTGCCTTTTATTTCTTTTACTTCTCTGATTGTTCTGGCTAGGACTTCCAAAACTATGTTCCTTTTAGTATTTGTCATAAAGCTTGTTTAGTGTTGCTGAATTCTCTTAGTTTTTGCTTATCTGTAAAGCTTTTGATTTCTCCTTCAAATCTGAATGAGAGCCTTGCAGGGTAAAGTAATCTTGGTTGGAGGTTTTTTTCCTTTCATCATGTTAAGTATATCATGCCACTCCCTTCTGGCCTGAAAAGCTTCTGCTGAAAAATCTGCCAATAACCTTATCAGGGTTCCCTTGTATGTTATTTGTTTCTTTTCCTTAGCTGCTTTCAAGATTTTCTCTTTGTCTTTAATTTTGGTCAGTTTGATTAACATGTGTCTTGGGGTGTTCCTCCTTGGGTTTATTTTATATGGTACTCATTGCACTTCCTGGATTTGAGTGAGTGGTTCCTTTCCCATGTTAGGGAAGTTTTTAGCTTTTTTCTCTTTGAATATGTTTTCTGTCCTTTTCTCTCTCTCTTCTCCTCTGGCACCCCTATGATACGGATGTTGGTTCATTTAACATTTCCCCAGAGGTCTTTGAGACTCTCTTCATTTCTTTTCAAATTTTTTCTCTTTTCTATTCTGCATCCGTGATTTCCACTAGTCTGTCCTCTACCTCGCTTATTCGTACTTCTGCCTCCTGTATTCTGCTGTTGGTTGCTTCTAATGAATTATTTATTTCAGTTATACATGCTGATGAAAATTCCCAGGAGTTTTCTTCCAATGCCCTTCCCCCACAATAAGCCACAGTCACCCCTTGTTTTCCCAGGAGATCTTCCAAGAACTGCAGTCAGGTCTGACCCAAATTCCTATGGAGACTTTGCTTTGCCAGGAGACCCAGTGCATGTGAACGTCTGTGTGCACTTTTCAAGAATGGGGCCTCCATTTCCCCCAGTCCCATGGAGTTCCTGCACACAACCCCCACTGGCCTTCAATGCCAGATGCTCTGGGGGCTCTTTCTCCCAGTGCTAGATCCCCACATGTGCGAGTTTGATATGGGGCTCATAACTCTCACTCCTGTAGGTGAGTCTCTGTGAACCAGTTACTTTCAAGTCTATGGGGCCTCTCCACCCAGCAGGTATGGGGTTGCTTATATTGTGTAATCACGCTTCCTACCTCTTGATGTGGCCTCCTCTTTGTCTTCTGGAGTAGGATATCTTTTTGAAAGTTTCTGGTCCATTTGGCTGAAGGTTGTTCAGCATTTGGTTGTAATTTCGTTGTTTTTAGGTGAGCAGTTGATCGCCAGTCTTTCTATTCCATCATCTTAATCCCATTTGAAGATGAAAGACATTTTAAAGGAAAATGATCCAGCAAGACACTGCTCTAGGACAAAGATTAGCTTAAGGAGAGGCCTTTCCACCAGCACTTATCACAGATGGCATCAAATTGGGACAAGGATGTATCACATTGGAACAAGAAATAAACCACACTTGAGGACTGTGGCTAGAAAAGGATTTAGAGCATGGTTCCTGCTACTTGAGACTACCTGGAAGCAAAGAGACAAGAAGATAATTGAGGAGTTTCTGCTGTGGTGCAGCAGGTTAAGGATCAAGCATTTGCTGCAGCTGTGGCATAGGATGAAGCTGTGGCTCAGATTCAATCCCTATGCCACCGGTATGGCTAAACAAGAGAGGGAGAATTGACTTTTTTAGTTTTGTGGGGGGTTTTCCCAAAAAAGACTGTGACTACCCAGATTTACATGATCAGGTACCAGGCCAAAAACCTAAAAAGCCCCCAAAAATAGGCATCATTTGAAAGCTCACTTCAAAAGGCTGTGGAAAAAAGGAAAGAGCAGATATTCCCAAAAGATACAGGAGAGATCACAGAGCATAGAAAACAGGGAAATTCTTCACCCAAAGCAAAGTCAGATCAACTCAAGGAATTTTCTCACTGCCAGGCAGAAGGGCCTCACCCCACCTCCCTGACAAGATTTCATTATGGCTCTGAACCAGCCACAAGTGCTTCCCACCTTTCCCCTTTATGAATGGGAGTTTTTGTGAATTATCCAGTCCGTGCTGCATTTTGCATATTGGGATTTGGGAGGGGGCATAACAACCATCCTTTCAGTTTATCGTTATAGATCACAGGAGCCAACTCCAGAACTGATGGAGAGAAATGCGCATCATCAGCCAGAGATCCTGCACTTGGAGGTAGAGAACATGACTGAATGAGGCTTTGGGTGGTCTCTCTTGAAGAAAGTGTCTTCCATTTGTGATAAGAAAAAGATGGGTTCCTGGTAACCACAAGGTGGAAATAATAGATATCTTAAATTGGGCTGCTTAAAAAAATACCATAAAATATGTGGCTTAAGTCATAGAAAATTAAATTTATTTCTCACATTCTGGACCAGCTGAAAAGTCAAAGATCAAGGTCCAGGCTGATTTAGCTCTGGTTTCTGGTGAAACTCTCTTCCTAGCTTGCAGACCACCATCTACTTGCTATATCCTACATGATGGGGAGAAAGAGGATGCTCTGATCTCTTATAATGACCCCATCATAAGGACCCTGCTGTCATGACCACATCTAAACATAATCACCTCCTAAAGGCCCTACCTACTTCATAATACCATCACATTGAGGGCTAGTGCATCAATATATAAATTTTGTGGAGACAAAAAATTCCATTCATAAAGGCAGAGATTGACTCACTTCTTACCAAGTAAGCTTCTTTTCCTTCCCAACACATAAACTGTCTATTTCCCAGCTTTCCCTGCAGTTAAGGGGAGACACTGCAGGTAGTTGAATTCTACCCAACGGAATGTGAGCAGAAATTATGTGCACAATTACTTGGTCTAGCCCATAGACGATCCTCCATATCTTTCCTCATCTGTCACTAGAACTCAGAACACTCCATAGGTCTACATGAGGGTAGAGTCTCAAAAAAGAAGAATACTGGGTTCCTATATCACTGTTTGAAAGGATTTGGAATCAGGAATATCTGTGTGAACTTTATGTGAGGATGACAGAAATTTCCACTGTGTTTAATCCCCTAATATTTGGGGATGGGGGATATTTTGTAACAGCTAGAATTACCCCTAACTAATAGAGACATAAGAGAAAAAATTAGAGACCACCTGGAGTTAGGAAATATATATACAAATGTATAAGATAGATAAGACATTAATAGCAACTTAGCATACAGCTCTGAGCTTCAAGGAAGACAAATAAATAAAACCCACTAGAAAATAAGCTCATGATGCCTAAGTTAGAAATCATATAAATGTCAAGAAACAAAAATTTGGGCACAAATGTAGGGAATGTGTGGCAAACATGAATCCACATCTTTAGGAAACTACAAAATTGACTTCAACCACATTTGGTAAATCATGCAGAGTGAGTCATATTGGACAATTCCAATAAAAGTCAAGAATCAGAGATTGCCTGAGTGAGGGGGAAAAAGTGATGCAATGACCATAAATCTTTACATGTTTATGCTGTGGTCTTTCCCTACCCCTACTGCATGCAAGCCTTTGATGTCTCTCCAGTGCCTTCCGTCTAAACTTAAGTCACTAACCAGCTGTCCCTTACCCTCCTCTTCAATCTAATCTCTCTCTTCCCCCACAGGCTTCATTCTGTGATCATTTACTTGCGTTTCTCCATCGCCTAGAATTATCTCTCTCCTCTCCTCCCAGCGTTGCTAAGCTCTACCCTTTCTTCGAAATGCAGCCAAATTGCTACCTCCTCCTTAGAGTCTTCAGCCAGCCAGGTGCTGCTGCTTGAAGGTCTTGTTTGTGGCCTTGTGGGCAGGAGAATGATGTCTTCCCCCAAGGATACTAATGCAGCGTCCAGCCATGGGAGTAGAGGAGGTGGTCATGGTCACCACCTTATGGTCATGGTCCTGTAGACTAACATTCACTCCCAAACCAAATCTATTTTGCACCCATGCACATCTCCTACCCAGCCCCTCACCTCATGACCCCTGTGTTCTTCAGCCCTCTGTACCCTTGCTCCAGGCCACTGTCCAATGGGAACCTACAATGCTATCTACTAGTCATGGTTTGTCTCCTATCTCCAGCTTGTGCATTACTCCAACAGTGGATGTGATACTGTAAAGAATGGTTGACCTAGTCTGGTCACTGAGTAATGTGTTAGCATTCACCACAGTGTGATTACTTTGGCTCAGTTCATTTGGGGCAGGCCAACGGCACCCCCAGCTGAGGGTATGTCCTCCCTGCCCTGGCATCAGGCCTCTTCAATCCAGCACTCCTCTAGCACTCGCATGCCCTACACTGACACGTTGAAGAGCCTCTGATTTCCTGGACATTATGCATGAACGCTTGGAAGGTGGAAAACTGCCTATGGCCCAGTTAAATGGATACTTCCTTAGCCATTTCTAACCTACATCCCTCCCCAGATAGCAAGGTGTCCTCAGGGACCACAGTGAAAGTGGAGTGTCTCTAAGGGTCTCACAATTTTCTCAGGCTATGGCTTAAGAAATGTAGAATAAAGAAGAAATTTCCTAGGTTTCCCTTGGGTCTGGGTGCTCTTACAATGCTTTGATTCTTCTTTCTACTCCCAATTCTTTCCTCCCATACCAGAGGGATTCCTTCTTTCTCCTATGTCTATATAAAGGAGGTACTTCTAAGGAAAATAACTCTGGGGTTCCCGTTGTGGCTCAGCAGGTTAAGAACTCAATATAGTCTCTGTGAGGATGTGGGTTCAATCCCTGGCCTCACTCAGTGGGTTAAGGATCTGGCATTGCCACCAGCTGTGCTGTGGGTCACAGATGAGGCTCAGATCCAGCATTGCTATGGCTGTGGCATAGCCTGGCAGCTGCAGTTCCAATTTAACTCCTAGCCCAGGAACTTCCATATACCATAGATGTAGCCATAAAAAGAAAAAAAAAAAACTATTGACCCTCTTACATCTCTACCTTGTTATACTGTAAGAACACTGATAGCAAGAATTCATCTTTGTGTCTTCAGTCTCTAACCAGTGTCTGACATGCAATTGACACTGATGGTTAAAAAAAATACTAAACTACATCCAATTGAGGGATGGTGATAAGGGTATAAGACATGGAAGAGGAGCTTCAGGGTCTCAAGATAATGATGTGTTTCAGGGTAAGGTCAGTAGCCTGTAACTACTGTCTGGTATAAACTTGCCAAGAGGACTTGTAAATTCAATTTTTTGCCATCCCTTTTCTCCTGCAAACCCCAAGGCACCAGTGTAGGCATGACTGTGTTCACTTACAGAGGTTCAAACTTAAAATCCTAATCAGTATTCACTATTATTCAAACACCTCTGGATATGAGTGGAAAATTGATGAAGTAAAACTTCCAAGGGTCAGTTTGCATGAAGCACTAAGAAGTCTCCTGGGACATAACCAATCACAAGCGAAGAAGGAATTAGAATTTACAAGTCTGGACCAAAGAAAATAATGAGTCGGGAATGAAAGGGCAATTCTGAGCCGAGCATAATGGGTGTCTTTCAGCTCATTGTTTAGTTTAGTCCTTGTGGATTCATGCCAGAAGCCAAAATGAAGGACACTGAACACAGCATTAAAGAATAATTTGAAAAGAAAGATCTTTTTCTTTTAAAAAATGTTTTATTTATATGTGTATATATATGTATGTATCCATATATATAAACTCTAGAGATTAAAAGAAAGCTCAGAGTTCCCACCATGGCCCAGTGGAAATGCATCTGACTAGTATCCGTGAGGATACAGGTTCTATCCCCAGCCTCACTCAGTGAGTTAAGGATCTGGCATTGCTGTGAGCTGTGGTGTAGGTCACAGACACAGCTCAGATCTGGTGATGCTTGGCTGTGGCTTAGGCCTGAGGCTAAAGCTCTGATTAAAACCCTAGTCTGGGAACCTCCAGATGCCAAAAGTTTGGCCAAAAAAAAAAGACAGAAAAGAAAAGAAAAAAGACTTCTGTACAGGCTGATCATATGTCCCAGTTTTCCCAGGACAGTCCCAATTTATTCCTGTTGTCTCAGCATATAACCTTCTTCCTCTTCCAGCTTACTTTTGTAGTGTCCCAATTCAGATGATAAATTATATGGTCACCTGAGTTCTAAGAACTTTGGGGGATAAATCTAAGTAACTCCCACACTCATTTTCTAACATATAAAGCCCTTGTGTTCATAAAGGGAGCCTTTTATTGTAAAACAAGGAGAAAAAGAAAAGGGAACACAGAATCAGTTCTTATGAGACTAGGAGATATCTGTAACTCAGAACCACAAAAGATGAATCCAGAAGTGGTACATAACTTAGTAGGACTGAATAAAGTAAAACCCAAGTTTCTTCAAAGGGAGAACCAGTGAGAGGAGAGCTAATTTACCTTAAAGAGCCCAAAAAAGGTTAAGAAGCTGGAGTCACCAAGTGCCTAGAAAGCAAGAGTTAGACCATCACTATATGCTGCAAAGCAGTTACCCGCCTCCATCCCATTGGAAGATAGGATATAGATTCTATGGATGAATCAAAACAGCTTGACTCCATCTCAGGGACACCAGCCACAGAGAAGGGAGTGCATGAGGTGTCAAACTCAAACCAGGAAGAATTAACTAAACACCGCGTTCTGAAAGTGAGACCTCCAACCTTCTTCCTTACTCCAGCTTGCGAACACTATGACTAGCCTTATATTCCCCAAGAAGATTTAAGACAATAAAAAATGGAGTTCCCGATCTTGGCGCAGCAGAAACAAATCCAACTAGGAACCATGAGGTTGCTTCAAGTGCAGCCCTAAAAAGCCAAAAAAAAAAGGAAAAGAAAAAAATCTCAGGGAAAAAAAAAAAGACCTACAAATAATGACATATTAATTGGGAACAATCTGGCCAGACAAAAAATTTCCCTATATAAAATTATATAATTGAACAGGAACAATCCAAGGCTGATCACCATTTTAGTGTCTCACTCTTAACTATCAGGGGACATAGGCACTTAGGAGAAGTTGGAAATTTGAATGCCTAAAACAAACAGGAAAAAAGGACTCAGGGAAAAAAAAGAGAAAATTTTAAGGAAATTATAATTAATGACCTCAGAGAATGAAGAAAGATTCTTAAAGAGCACAATCTGAGAACAATAATAACCTCTTAAAAAGTAAATATTATATCTTGTTTTTATAAAGTATTTAACAAAAAAGATGAGATAGACACTAGGAAAGGAAGGACATTAAAAGTAGAGTATAAGAGTTCTGGTCAGGTGCAACAGAAATGAATCCGGCTAGGAACCATGACATGAGGTTGTGGGTTCGATCCCTGGCCTCACCCAGTGGGTTAAGGATCTGGCATTGCCATGAGCTGTGGTGTGGTGTAGGTCATAGATGTGGCTCAGATCCTGCATTGCTGTGGCTGTGGTGTAGTTGCTAGGCCAGCAACTACAGCTCTGATTAGACCCCTAGCCTGGGAACCTCCATATGCCATGGGCGTGGCCCTAAAAAGACAAAAGACACACACACACACAAAAAGTAGAGTATAAGTCCAAGAGGTCTAATATCTTCCGAATAGGAATTTTAAAAATAGAGAACAGGAAAATAGTGCGGAAGAAATTTGCAAAGAAACTCTACTGAATTTTGAAAACATTAGGCTATCTGAATTGGCACAAAAGCACAAATACTGCATGATTCCACCTATACAAGGTACCTAGACTTGGCAAATTCATAAAGATTGAAAGTAGAATAGTGGCTGAAAGCAGAAGAGAGGCTAGAGAGCCACGTCAGAAATGGGGAATTAATGTTGAATAAGAAGAATTCTGCTTGGGGTGATGAAAAGTTCTGTAAGTGGATAATGGTGATGTACATACAACATTGTGAATGTACTTAATGCTGCTGAACTGCATACTTAAAAATGATGTGACATCTTAAATTTTTTAAAAAAGAAAATAATACAAGTAAATTTCCTAGGATTGACAAACACAGCTATTTAGGTTAAAAGGGTCTATCAAGGGAGTTACCCTCATGGCACAGCAGAAACAAATCCAACTAGGAACCATGAGGTTGCATGTTCGATCCCTGGCCTCGCTCAGTGGGTTAAGGTTCCAGTGTTGCCGTGAGCTGTGGACTCAGATCTAGTGTTGCTGTAGCTGTGGCCTAGGCTGACAGCTGTAGCTCCAATTAGACCCCTAGCCTGGGAACTTCTATATGTCTTGGGTGTGGCCCTAAAAATACAAAAAAAAAAGCCATTCATGAACATAGCATTTAATGAATAAAAGCACATCATATGTGAAATTTTGGAACACTGCGGAAAAGGCAAGCTCTAAAAAGACCTTAAAAACTTCTGGGATGTTGTGGGGGAGTCATACAAACAATGGGAATGAGAATAATATTAGATTTTTAAACAGTAACTCTAGAAACTAGAAGAAAGCAGAAGAATTCCTTAAAAATAAGTAAAATGGTTTCCAACACAAATGTTATACACACTTACCTACCAACCAGTTTTGAAAATAAAATAAGACAGGATCTCATAAAATCTCATACAATCTCAAGCATATCTCTCATGCTTACTTTTCTCAGAAATACTACAGGGGAATGTGCTCCACTGAGATGATGGAATTAATCAAGAAAAAGGAATACAAGGGATCCAGGAAATGGGAGATTCAACATAGAAGAAAGGCAACAGCAAGGTTCAGTATGGGAAACCATCCAGGGAAAAATTAGTTATGACTGAGACAAGGGAAGGAAAGCTCCAGGAGGTTAAAGAAAGTTTAAAATGTTAACTGATAGACTGCCTGACAGGTGTGTGTGCAGAAAGTTGAATTGAGTGGAATTTTGTAGAACTATGGAAAGATGTGGGAAGATTTAGCTATAGATTTCAGAAAGTAAAAGAATAAAAAATAAATGAGATAACTATTAATTAAAAGCAACAAGTTCAAGTAGGAAATAAAATAGTACACTGTTAATCCATAAGTGGGCATTACTGTATACAAGAGACAAGACATGGAAACAATCTAAACATCCATGGAAGGATGAATGAATAAAGAAGATCTGGTGTATATATATACAATGGAATACTACTCAGCCATGAAAAAAATGAAATAATGCCATTGGCAGCAACATGGATGCAACCAGAGACTCTCATACTAAGTGAAGTAAGTCAGAAAAAGAAAGACAAATACCATATGAAATCACTTCTATGTAGAGTCTAAAATATGACACAAATGAACTTAGCTACAAAACAGAAACAGACTCACAGACATAAAGAACAGACTTGTGGTTGCCAAGGTGGAGAAGGGTGGGGAAGGGAGGGCTGGGAGTTTGGTATTAGCAGATACAAACTATTATATATATGATGGAAAAAACAACAATGTCTTATTGTACAGCACAGGGAAATATATTCAATCTCTTGTAATAAACCATAATGGAAAAGCTTACCAAAAAGGGTTTAAGGAGTTCCCTGGTGGCTCAGCAGGTTAATGCTCCAGCATTGTCCCTGCTGCAACTCAGGTCGCTGCTATGGTGCAGATTCAATCCCTTGCCCAGGAATTTCCACATGGCATGGCCAAAAAAAAATATAATAAGACGAAAGTTTAAAAAAAAATTTTTATCAGACACAACTTAGAATAGATTTACAAGGAGATCCTGCTGAATAGCATTGAGAACTTTGTCTAGATACTCATGTTGCAACAGAAGAAAGGGTGGGGGAAAAAATGTAATTGTAATGTATACATGTAAGGATAACCTGACCCCCTTGCTGTACAGTGGGAAAATAAAAAAAATAAAAAAATTTAAAAAAATTTTAAGTAGGCAATATTAAGCAGTTATACTAAAAACAGTAAATATGGACTCCACTGTAGTTATACAGTGCTTTAATTATATTAGAAGTGTAGAGAAAGAGAAAGTAGTAGTAGAGATTTAAAATTCTCATCTCCCCATAATAGGAAGGCAATAAATCATATGTAAAGGTGATTAATCAAGACAGAGCAGTGTATCCATATTATTTAGAAATATGGAGTCAAATATCAGAAGAAAGAATATTAAAAGTTAAAAGAGATTGCTTCTGGAGAAATGGAGGAGAGCTGTTAAGTAAGGGACGGCCAGGTATTTTTAAAATGTTTCCTAGCACTACTCAACTTTTTAAGTTTTTGGGCATGAACTTTGTTAACAAAAATAAAAATATTCATTTAAAGCCAGTACTTCTTTGTGGGCTCTTTTTCTTCCATCTAATAATTTTTTAATTATAATAATAAATCTACATAAGATGATGGGAGCCTAAGGCATTAATGAGGGGTGAAAGACATTATCTCCATTTCAAAGTCATTGTTGAAGCACAGAACAGACTCAACAGTGTGAAGAGTGAGCACTAAGGATATTTTTCATCATTTCTGGCACCTACGACTATTTGAATAGCCTTCCTGAGTTTAGGAAATTTTTCTCCCTTAGGACTAATACTTCCCCAAGGGAGAAGCCAGAACCTTGCTTTCCCAGCCTTCTTTGGCAGCCAAGACAGTTCCATCACAACTCAGTACGGAAGAAAGTGATCTGAAATGTCAATAATTCTCCCAAGATATGAAGAGTTGACTTCCTACCAAGACTTCACTACCGCTAATATCCAAACAATGCATGAAATGAGAACTGGAGTCATCCTGGTGCAGAATTCCACTTGCTTAAACATTTCCAGGGTTTGGAAGTGGGGCCTAATAAAGTACTGCCAGAGGCCTGGTTGGTGATTCCGATGAGCCGCTGCTCCACCACTGCCCTCAACCATTGCTCAGAGCGGTCTCATGCCAAGGTCACTGGAACCCACAAGCATCTGGAGGTCACTTAGGGTATCTAGCTCCTTCCCATACAGGTAGGTCCCCACTTAGGCTGGGACTGAAGGAGCAAGCTGGCGAATGGGATGGCGAGGCTGATCCACGTGATGAGATGCAGACTACTGTGCCGAGGTCGAAGAGCACTTGGAGCTGGGAAACTTCTGAATCATCTGTTCTAAGGAAGCAGGCAGAGAGGCCAGAACAGAATCAAAGCTAAGAGTTTCTACCCAAACGCAGGCCAGATGCAGCAGGCAGCCTCAGTCAGTGTCAAAAGGAGTCCCTGAGGCACCAGGGCACGGGCACGGAGGAGGAGCATTTTTACAGAGCCTGTGCATCTCACTCTTGAACAGGAAGAGGGTCACCGAGGGTCACCCTGAACTGAGAGGGCAATAGAGTTGCTGAAGGGGCAGCTGGCATCACTGGCACCAAGCCGACTGAGTGCCCAGCCCCTCGTGGACCACAATGCTGTAGATTGGAGCACGCTGCTCTGCGATCCTGCGCCAGAGAAAGGCATTGAGTAAAATTGTGCTAGACTGGACATGGAGGGTTTACCACTAAGAAGGTGTTCAAAATTGATTTTTGGTAAGCCAGACCTTAAGTATATTGAGCAATGATTTTTTTAGAGCAATAACTCTTAAAGGAATCTCTTGTAATGTAAATCATCTTTGAATTGTGTGTAACTTTAGGCCTCTAGATATTTAAGTGTCTCTGAGAAAGTCAAGCAAGTACACAAATAGAAAGGATTGCTTCTAGCATTTGTGCTCTACCTGTAGTTGGAGGGTATATGCAATTTCTAGGTCTCCCAGACATGAAAAGAAAGGAAAAAAAAAACCTTCACTGAGGCAGAATATTTGGTCTTTATGAGGATCAAAATCTTAGCTATAACCATCATTCCTTATTCACTCAGCTTGCTTATATGCATAAATTACCTGCAGAGATTCTTTAACTTGAAATTTTGTGAGGGTGAAAAAAATCATTTCTTGAAAATATCCAAGTTTATTCTCTATAGTGAGGACAGCATTCAGGTCACTCTGCTTGTCCATATACAGCAAAAAACAAAGGATACACGGTGGATTCACAACCTGCCTTCTCATTTTCCACACACTACAAAGCTGGTAGTAACCGTCAAGCAGTAGTTCAAGGGCATTCGCAGCTGCCTCACATGCTGTTGGTTCTACTTCAGATTGTTTTGCCAAATACTGCTTCTTATGTATCCTCTACCTTTGCAACCAGTCAATATTTATATTTTAATGCACAAGACTTTTTGTCATCTACAAGCCTTCTGTACTTGCCATTCACAATTTTGGCCATTCTAGAATGGCACTGAAGGTCCATGGTAGGTACTCTTTTCCAGTGTCTTAAGTGTCTTAAACTTCAGTCCTATATTCTCCACGGCCAGTGGTCTCAACCAAGTCACCATCTAAGCTAGTGAAAAACCTGAACCAGACCTCTGGATCTGCATCTCACACAATTCAGTCATTCTCTACTTTGTCTTATATGACACAAACTTTATGAAGTAACTAAAGTTTTGTTTCTATGTGAAAAAATGGCTTCCAAAAGAAAGCCAGCTGCTGATGCTGATGATAAAAATGAAGAAAAAGTGAAGACACCTGAAAAAGTAATGGTTCTTGCCAGAGAATTGAAACACTGGATACATTCAGGATAGAATGTCAAGGTGGCATCATCTGTAATCTGAAAGATTCCACCATGCCTTCTATATAAAAACGATAAAGGCAATTTTTAAAACTGCTTCAAGACTTGTTATAGCCAGTGTAAAAAGAGCTCACTGATTGAGCAATAAATCATTTTCATAAGTCATTTAAAACTTTTCAATTATACTTATGGAGAAAAGTGTATGCTATAATAGCGGAGATCCTTTTCGCTCCTGAGACACATCTTGAGTCACGAAAATCTATCTCAAACATCAGTTCTATCAGGTCTTTGTTTACTGGCAGGTGTAGGAGGTTTTACTTTCCCCCTGCTTCCTCTACCATGTGACAGCCATGTGTGCGTTGTTGCAGGCCTTGGTCTCTCCAACCCAAGGACTCTGTGATGTAGATTTTTCCCTTGATTATCTTCACTTACTCAGGTGATGGCTAGTGTCATAATTGACTCAGTCTGCTACCACAAATAGCATAGACTGGGTGGTTTAAACAACAGAAATTTCCTTCTCACAGTTCTGGGGGCTGGAAGTCCCAGCATGCTCTTGCCAACAGGGTGCCAGAATCAGCTGGGTTTTCGTGAAAGCCCTCTTAGGAGCTTATAGGTGGCTGCCTTCTTGATGTATCTTCATATGGTGTTTTGCCAAAAGCCTTACTTTCAGTTTCAAGGTTCATAGGACTCACTGGCAAAAAACCATTCCGCACTTAGTTAAGGAAGAATTAGAGAGTTTATTGAATTAACAAAAGACTACAATATACTAGTTAAGAAAAAAATACTAAAATATAGAGGTTCATACATCACAGAATTGAAGAAACACATCCAGATCCAGGTAGCACTGGGAAGCCCTGAGAACAGCAATCTGGAGTCCCAGTTGGGAAGGGCCCCCTGCGGTGTGTCCAATCCATGGGTGAGACCATCAGCCCACATGCAAATCTGCAGCTCTGGTTATTATCAAAAATGCCTTTGTAAGTCATGGAATTTTCCTCGATCCCTGGGGCCTGGCCAGGCCCTCAAGGCTCAATGAAGCTTCGTGCATGACTCCCTGTATAATCTAAAGATTTACAACATTTGCTGGTGCCACCCCAGCTGGCCTTTTATGGTTCAGCAGTTTGGCATGTAGGGCATGTAGCTCAGGCAAGGTCATAGCGGTCAGAGGCCTAGCATTGCCTTTGAAGCCTGAACAAGACTGCTTTACTAAGTTTCCTCAACTCAGGGAAGACAGGAAGATCATCCCTCTCTTGCCTCTTCTCATAAAGGCACTAATCCCACTCATGAGTGCTCCACCCCCATAATCAAGTTGACTCCCAAAGAACCTACCTTCAAATACTATCACACATGAATTTGGGAGAAACATAAACATTCTGTTCTTAACAGGAAAGATGTTCCCCTGGGGGGGGGGGGGAATCTTGAGGCAGAAAGATCCCTATCTCAATACTCCCTGGGTAACAACACAAGAGTCCCCAGAATTAACAATGACCATCTAATCTGTTCATTCATTCACTTAGCAATTTTTCCATTTTTTGTTAAGCCCTGAAAATTAACAGCATAGTTCTTCATCATTTTTGAAAGCTCACCTCTTTATAATATCAGCCATCCACAATTTGTATACATATACACGCCTGGGGAAGGCAAAATATGCAAGCTTGATGAGCTAAGCTTAACTCCCTGAAACCCACCAAGTGGCCTAGATTTTCGTCTCTCTTCAGAGAAAATTTCACTTCCTTTTCTCCTTTCTTTTACACATGCTGGGAAGAGGTTCACTAGTTCCTTTGTCCCTGGTGTGGAGCACACTTAGCATATTTGAAACTTGGGGCAGATTATTTTTAACACTCCCCTTCCCCTATTCAAAAAAATTATTTTCAGTAATAATCATAAAATAAGACAAATAGTAATGGCCAAGAAAAAATTCCTCTTGAATTCATATATAAAAAATCATATCAGTAAAATTAACAATAATAATAATAAATTAGATATATATTTTGGTACAAAAAAGGGAAAAAGAAATAGATGAAAACTTTTTAATCACTTGTACTCCCCTCCCCAATCTGTATGCCCCCAAGACTTAGAAAAGGGAAAAAGAGGCCACAAAGAAATGCCACATTCAAAGGTACTGAAGCAAGCAGCTATCTTAAGATCATTAGACGATTCTCTTTGGCCCTATCATTCTTAGATCAGTTATAAGAAGGAATTTAGCCTTTTACCTATGTATTCTACTTACCTTTTTGCTCTCATCCAGAGCATCTAACATGTTCAAAACTGTTTTATTAAATGCATGCCCAGGATTTATCTTGGGACATCACTGTCCTAGATCTGCCTGCTTTGGGGACAAATTAGTTCAGATTCATATCTGGTTCTCTAGTTTCTATGGATGATTTCCTATAAATATATAATGACTTATAAAATGTTCCCATAAAATGGTAGCCATTATCATGGCTGTTTTATCTTTTTCAAAATATGCCTGTGCCTGAAATTCAAAGTTTTCAAGTTAGATAATCCATTCACAATAATGTTTGTGAGGCACATAGCCTCATGGTCAGTTCCTTCAGCTGAACTTTTAGTTCAGGGCTTTGCATCTTACACACAATTGTCGATACCTCTATTTCATATGCATTGCTATTCCTGGACATAAAGTTAGTCTCTTGCCAATTCACTTAATAAATATTTACTGAGTTCCTACTCTGTGCCAAGCTCTGTCTTTGCCTTCAAGGAACTTAAAGTCTAATAAATATCCAGATGGTAGTTTAATTACAGTATAGGGGCCCTTGGTGAAGCCTTGGCTTTTGCCGCAAAACAGTACTTCTTTCTTCTATGAACTTGATACTAGAACACTAAAAGTCCAGATAATTTATACAGATTACACACAGGCAAGGGATGCTTGTGTGTTCCAAAACCTTTTTTGGGGAACTTTTTAATTTGTAAAATCTGTGAGAGAATTAAAAAATATCAACTCTCAGTACCCAAAGGATAAAAGAAAAGCTATAATTGGATCACATCATTGACAATCACCCTGGCTATAAATCAGGCCTATTATATGAAGCAGCAGCAGTGCTCAGCCATGTCAGCAGATCTTAATGTTAGATTGTCCTTCTATAAGCCTGTCATAACGTGGACTTGGCTAAAGTGCTCACCAGCTCTGTCCAAATACTACAAACAGTTCAAGGAGAGAGATCTCACTCATAGAGAGCTGATAATATATTGTTAAATTCTGATCTATGTTACCTTAAGCAGAAAGTGAAGAAATTGTTTCAAAACTCTTATGATGAAGGTCTGTATCTTAGAGTTCTGAGCCATTCACTCACTGCCTTGTTTCAAGTATCCATTTTCAACTTGAGGCCTATAAAAGAAAAGAGAATATCCACTCATCTTTGGCCAAAAATGTTCCCAATACAGGCAGTAGAATGTAGAACGTTACAAGAGATCATTCCTTTTATAATAAGAAGAAAACATTCTTTAGAACCATCAAATAGCCATGAATGCAAAGAAGTCTAAATGAATTAAATTTCGGAGAAGAGAAAGCCCTTACTAGATGAGTGAAACTGGCAATCATTTTTGTCTCTGGAGGCATCTACCAAATCAAGGCAAGGCAGAAGAGGATCATATTTGGCACAGAGATTTAGGAAAAAACTGCCTAATGACCACAGGTGAGCAGATAGAATACATGGGAGAACTCCATATACTAAGCTAGTTCTCTGTGCCAACCAATTTCTGTCATGGGAATTTTGTTAGGAAATAAAGGTACAGGAGCAAGGCTGGACAGCAGGAAAAGATCTTTCATGAACTCACAGTTTTTAGATCCTAAACTTCTGATGGAGGGAGGGACTTCATCCCATCGTCAAGACATTTTAAACCACAGGGGACCTGTGCTAATTAAGCAACAAATGAGCCCCAACCCAGCTCAACTCCTGAGTAGATGAAAGATATCAATCCTTTCCCTAGCTGCTTAATGGAGGTAAGGGTGATTGCTTTCTGGGGAAAAAAATTATGACTCTATTATTTTCTTTTATGAAATGTGACCCATAGTTAAGGGGGAAAGCAATAAACACAAGCAGACCCAAAGATGACTAAGAAGTTAGAATAAGCATATATCTTTAAAATAATTATTATACATATGATAAATTAGAAGAAAACATCAACAAATTGGGTGAAAATATAGAGAATTTACAAAGGTAAACAGAAAACCAAAAATAATTAAACTATAAAAAATAAAATAAATAACTAAACTAAAAAATAAAATATATGAATTGAAGAACCTATTGGATGGGCTTCATAGCAGCCTGGACACAGCCAAAGACAAAATTAATGAACTTAAAGACAAGTCAACAGAAACCATCCAAGCTGAAGCATAAAGAAAAAAAAATAACATAAGGGGGATGGGGAGAAAAAAGGATAAGTGACCTCTAGGAAAATATACATAAGTGGAGTCCCATAAAAATAGAAAATATATGAAAGTTCAAAATACTCAAAGAGGTAATAATCAAGAATTTTCCAAAATTGATTATAGTTAACAACCCAAAGATTCAAGAAGCTCTAAAAAAACTAAGCAAGTTTTGTGCAAATAATTCTGCACTTAATAGAGCATAGTCAAAATGCTAAAAACCAGTTAAAGAGAAAATCTTAGAAGCAATCAGAAGGAAAAAGATATATTGCATTCAAGGGAATAGTAACAATGAACATCTCTCTGGAACTACTGGGAGTCAGAGAACAATGGGATTTTAAGCATATTTTAAATGCTTAAAAAGAAAAAAACTGTGGGCTTGAATTCTATATACTTCAGTAATATCCTAAAAAATTAAGGAAAAATACCCACCCCTCCTTGCCCTTCCCACATGCCAGAGGCAGGGTGGCCTGGGCTCCATGGGTGACTCTGCCTTGCAGGGGAGGAGACAAGGGCCAGTGGAAGAGTTAGTCAGCCTTTTAAAAAGTGAAGGAAAAATAAAACTTCCATTTCCAAGAAGATGGAGTACATATGGTTTCCATACCTCTCCTGCTATGTATAGCTAAAATATTGTTATATACAGAAGATTCTGAAAGAAAGATTGGAACACAGTGGTCTAGCTAGGGTCCTCAGCAACTAAGGAATGGCACAGTGATGAGTTCCCAGGGTTCTCTTTTTGCATCATGTATCCCACACTTGGAATCAAAGAATTGAAAGACCAAAATACCAACAGGTACAAACAAAAAAAGTCCTAGCAAAAACTCAACCTCTCTAACCAAAGGAACCAGAAGTGCACCTGTTGAAAAATAGAAAACTTGTAAACAATAACCATTCTACTTCAATCAAATTCAACAGAAAAAAAAAAATACTAGCCCTACCCCATCCACATCAGTAAAGACCAAATGGAAAACATAGACTTCCACACCCATGGGATTGTTACAAAACACTTTGGAGTGACTTTGCCAGGGGTAGGATCAGAGAAGCCCAAGTAAAGGGCCAGAATTTCACTCCTGCTGACTAGTAACGAGTCTCCCCTCACCACAGTGTCAGCGGGAACCAGGTAGGAAACTTAGACCTTCAACCCTACTCAGTAATAATAAGGCCCCCTCTCACATCGATGATAACAGACATTAAATAGAGAACTTGGCATAATATGTGCACCTGTCAATACAATGTGGCACTTCTCCTTCCCCTGCCAGAATATAGTCAAAGAAAGCTAGTTAAGGAGTTTAAATAAGATCCAGAGTCTTAGAACATAATATGAAAATATGCATGTTTCAACAAAAAAAAAACTCATTATACAAAGAACCAAAAAAATCTCAAAAATAATGGATAAAAACAACCATTAGATTTTGATGAAGAGATGGTAGAGATGCTAGAATAATCAGACAAAAAAATTAATGCAGCCATGACTTTTAAATCATCAACAAGCAATTATGCACATCTTGAAATAAATGAAAAAAAAAGTAAAGCCTTAGCAAAGAAATAAAAGGTCTCAATAAAGAAATAGAAAGTATAAAGATCTTCTGGAAATTTTAGAGCTGAAATATGCAACAATGAAAACAGAAATCTCAGTTGATGGGCTCAACAGCAGAATAGAGAAGACAGAGAAAAGAATCAATGAACAGGAAGAGAGAACAATTGAAATTACACAATCTGAAGAACAGAGGTCAAATAAACTGAAAATAAATGAACAGACTCTCAGGACCCGTAGGGGTTACAAAAAGTTTCTGACCCTCATGTGACCAGAATCTTAAAAAGAAAAGAGAAGGAAGGCAGGGCTTAAAAAGTACTTAAAGAAATAATGGCTGAAAACTTCCCAACTTTTGTGAGAGACATAAAAATACAGATTCAAGAACCAAGCAAATTCCAAATAGGATGAGCTCCAAGAAATCCACTCTGAGACACAATATAATTAAACTTCTGAAAGCCGGAAAAAAAAAGAAAAAATATACCTTGAAGCAACCAGAGAAAACAACTTACCTATACAGGCCAACCAATTCAAATGACAGCATATTTTTCATCATAAGAATAGTTAATTCTGGATGTGATATCAACTTTCTGGAATAAGAGAACTGTTCCATATCTTGATGTGGGCAGTGGTCACAGGGTACAAATTCAACTATCTGTACACTTAAGATGTATGCATTTGGAGTATGAAAATGTTTCCTCAATAAGGTACTGTAAAAAAAAAAAAGAGGAGTGGTGATTAAATGTTGGTTTGAAACAAGAAGGAGAGACAAGGAATAAATGTTACAGCAAGAAATGCACTATAGCTGAGTGCTCTGCAGCTTAGCCCAGGATAGTTGTACCACAACCTCTTCCCCCACCATTTACCCTACTGGTGAGACAATAGTTATTCATTCTAATAACTTTGGCTGCATTTCAGATGAGTCCCTCACTATATTAGGATGATCAGACTATAGGGGTCAATGACCAATTCAACTTCTTCTTTTGGTCATATAATTAACTCCAGCCTTTGTCAGAAATAACCACTGTTTTCAAAGCCTAGTAACTAACCCAGAGATTCTCAACGCTAGCACAGACTTATCTGCGAAGCTTAAAAAAAAAATGGCTGTAAGAAATTAACAAGAGTACCCATTGTGTCTCAGCAGGTTAAGGACCCAATGTTGTTTCTGTGAGGATGTGGGTTCAAACCATGGCCTCACTCAGTGGGTTGAGGATCCAGCATTTCCACAAGCTGCAGCATGGGTTGCAGATGCAACTCAGATCAGATGTTGCTCTGGCTGTGGCTTAGGCCTGCAGCTGCAGCTCTGATTTGACTCTTGGCCTGGAAACTTTCATATGTTGCAGAGGCACTCATAAAAAAAAAAAAAAAAGAAATGAATACTGACAAGGGCTTAACCTCTAAAATATACAAACTTACACAACTCAACAGCAAAAAGGCCAACAACCCAATTGAAAAATTGAAAAGACCTGAATAGATATTTTTCCAAGGAAGATATACAGATGGCCAACAAGCACATGAAAAAATGCTCAACATCACTGATTAGTAGAGAAATGCAAATCAAAACTACCACGAGATACCACCTCACACCACTCAGAATGGCCATCATTAATAAGTCCACAAATAACACATGTTGGAGGGGGTGTGGAGAAAAGGGAACCCTCTTGCACTGCTGGTGGGAATGTAAGCTGGTACAACCACTATGGAGAACAGTACGGAGGTACCTTAGAAAACTATACATAGCACTACCATATGACCCAGCAATCCCACTCTTGGGCATATATCCAGACAAAACTTTCCTTGAAAAAACACATGCACTCACATGTTCATTGCAGCACTATTCACTATAGCCAAGAGCTGGAAACAACCCAAATGTCCCTCGACAGATGATTGGATTAGGAAGATGTGGTATATATACACAATGGAATACTATTCAGCCATAAAAAAGAACGAAGTAATGCCATTTTCAGCAACATGGATGGAACGAGAGACTCTCATTCTGAGTCCTGAGTGAAGGAAGTCATAAAGAGAAAGCCAAATACAATATGATATTACTTATATCTGGAATCTAATATATGACACAAATGAAACTTTACACAGAAAAGAAAATCATGGACTTGGAGAATAGACTTGTGTTTATCCGAGGGGAGGGGGAGGGAGGGGGATGGATGAGGTGCTTGGGATAAATAGATGCAGACTATTTCCTTTGGAATGGATTAGCAATGAGATCCTGCTGTGTATCACTGGGAACTATGTCTGGTCACTTATGATGGAGCAGGATAATGTGAGAAAAAAGAATGTATACATGTATGTATAACTGGGTCAATATTCTATACAGCAGAAAGTTGACAGAACACTGTAAACCAGCTATAATGGAAAAAAAATAAAAATCATTATATAAAAAGTAAATAAATAAAAATTTAAAAATCAAAGAAAAATAAATGGGCAAATTTCTAGAAACATACAACCTGCCAAGACTGAATAAGGAATAAACAGATAATCTGAACATATTGATCACTAATAGAGAAATTTGATTTTCGATAAAAGATTCCCAGAAACCAAAATTCCAAGACTAGACAGCTCCACAGGGATTTTACCAAACATATAAAGAGAAGTAGAACCAGTCCTTATCAAATTATTCCCCCCCAAAAAATGATGAAACACTCCCAAATTTATTCTACCAGGTCTCTATTACCCTGATACCAAAACTAGACAAAGATATTACAAAAAAAGAAAATTGCGTGTCAATATTTTCAAAGAATATAGATGTGAAAATTTTCAATAAAATATTAACTAAATTAAATTTAACAATATAAAAAGACCTAAACTATGAAAACTATAAAACATTAATGAAGGAAATTAAAGATGATACAAAGTAATGGAAAGACAATTCATGCTCTTGAATTGGAAGAATGAATATTGTTAAAACGGCCATACAAATTAAACTTAAAAGCTTTGCACAGCAAAGGAAACCAGAAACAAAACAAAAAGATGACCTACAGAATTGGAGAAAATATTTGCGAATGATGTGACCAACAGGGAGTGGTTTCCAAAATATACAAACAGCTCATATAACTCAATATCAAAAAAAAGCAATCCAATCAAAAAATAGGAAAAATATTTAAAATAGACATTTTTCCGAAGTCATACCAATTGCCAACAGGTACATGAAAAGATGCTTGACATCACTAATTATTAAAGAAATGCAATTCAAAACTACAGAATGGCCATCATCAAAAAGTCTATAATGGATTTCCCATTCTGGCTCAGCAGAAAAGAGTCCAGTTAATATCCATGAGGATGTGGGTTCAATCCTTGGCCTTGCTCAGTGGGTCAGAGATCCAGCATTGCTGTGAGCTATGATGTAGATCACAGACGCAGCTCAGATCCCATGTTGCTGTGGTGTAGGCCAGCAGCTGTAGCTCTGATTCAAACCCTAGCCTGGGAACTTCCATATGCCACAGGAGCAGCCTTTAAAAAAGAGAGAGAGAGAAAATATTTCCTCACACCTCATACAAAATTAATGCAAAATGGATTAAAGACCTATTAAATGTAAGACCTGAAACCATAAATCTCCTAGAAGAGAACATAGGCAGAATATTCTTTGACATAAACCACGGAAATTTTTTTTTGTAACTGTCTCCTAAGGCAAAAGAAACAAAAGCAAAAATAAACAAATGGACTTCATTTAACTTAAATATTTTGCACAGCAAAGGAAACTATTGACAAGACAAAAACACCTTCTATAGAATTGGAGAAAGTATTTACATGAACAACAAGGGGTTAATACTCAAAACATATAAGAAGCTCATACAACTCAAGATTTTTAAAAACCCAAGCAAAAAATGGGAAGATCTGAACAGACACTTTTCCAAAGAAGACATACAAATGGCTAATAGATACATGAAAATATGTTCAAAATCACTAATCTGTAAATAAAAACAAAGCGTTATCACCTCATGGTTGTCAGAATGGCTAACATCAAAAAGACCACAAACAACAAATGTTGACAAGGATGATGGGAAAAGGGAGCCCTGGTGGGAATGTAAATTGGTTCAGTTACTATAGAAAACAGTATGGAGTTTCCTCAAAAAACTAAAAGCAGGAGTTCCCGTCCTGGTGCAGTGGAAACTAATCTGACTAGGAACCACGAAGTTGTGGGTTCGATCCCTGACCTTGCTCAGGAGGTTAAGGACCCAGAATTGCTGTGAGCTGTGATGTAGTTCGCAAAGGAGGCTCGGATCCTGCATTGCTGTGGCTGTGGCATAAGCCGGCAGCTGTAGCTCCTATTTGACCCCTAGCCTGGGAACCTCCTTATGCCGCCGGTGCAGCCCTAAAAAGACCAAAGGCAAAAAAGAACAAAAGAAAAAACTAAAAGCAGAAATACCAGATGATCTAGCAATTCCACTCCTGAGTATATATACACCAAAAAAAGTGAAAACACTAATACAAAAAGTTATATGCACCCCAATGTTTATAATAGCACTATTCACAGTAGTCAAGACATGGAAGCAAAACAAGTATCCATCAACAGATGAATAGATGAAGAAGATGTCATGTTATACATATATATGGGATATTACATGGCCATTAAAAAGAATTAAATTCTGTCATTTGTAGCAACGTGGATGGACCTAGAGAATTTTATGCTTAGAAAAATGAGTCAGATGTCAGACACAAATACTGTATGACACCCTTATATATGGAATCTAAAAAATAAAATAGAAAATGTATATAGCGAAACAGACTCACAGTAGAAAACTAGTGGTCACCAGTGGGGAGAGGGCAAAGGTAGGGGCAAGATAGGGATATGGGATTAAAAGATACAAAAAGATATACTATGTATAAAACAGATAAGCAAAAAGGATATATTTTATTTCACAGGGAGCTACATCTGATTAGTATAAAATTATCACTATGCTGTATACCTGAAACTAATATAATATTTTAAATCAATTGAAGTATACTTCAATTAAAAAAAATTATCCCTGGTTACCACAAGGTTGTTTTTTAAAACTCATCCAATGGTTGTAACATGTAGCCAGGATTGAGATTTGCCACACTAAGTATATCAGTACTGAAATCTGATCCCTGAGTGGATGCAGATCTGACTGCAAACAGACCCAAAGTGTGCAGCCCCAAAGAGGGTCCACAAGGGAAGAAGAAGCCTTTTTCCAATCCAGGCCATGGTGGAAGAGAGGATTTTCCTTTGTTAAGTGGCAATAATTAGGAAAGATTATGTCAAACTGTCTAAGTTTTCTGGACAGTTATGTATCCAGTATCAAGAGACAGCTAGTAGAAAAATATACCAAAACCCAGAATATACCACTATATCCCTGGATGTTGGATCTCTAAGTCACTTTGATGGCATCTATTCATTGTAGTTTTCTCTGTGTCCTTGGGTTCTGTCTACCTCTCCTGTTTTCTGCATCTTTATTGAGATATATTTGACATATAACATTGTGTTGAGTTTAAAATGTATGACGATGATTTGATAATATGTATACACTGCAAAACGACTGCCACAATAAAGTTAGTTAACATGTCCATCATCTCACACAGTTTCCTTTTTAGTGTGTAGGGGGAACATTTAAATCTAATTGCTTAGCTTCTTGTCTATGGCCATACCACCCCCAACGCTCCCCAATCTCTTCTAATTGCTTAGCTTCTTTCAAATATATAATACAATAATATTAATGATGGTCACCATGTCGCCATGCTGTGCATTAGGACTTCTCAATCTTTTTTTTTTTATTTTCTAGGACCGCACTCACCTGGGCTAGGTTTCCAGGCTAGGGGTCCAATCAGAGCTGTAGCCTCCGGCCTTCTCCAGAGCCACAGCAACGCAGGATCCAAGCCACGTCTGCAACCTACACCATGGCTTACGGCAACGCCAGATCCACAACCCACTGAGCGAGGCCAGGGATCAAACCCCACAACTCCATGGTTACCAGTTGGGTTCATTAACCACTGAGCCACTACAGGAACCCCAGGACTTATTAATCTTTTAACTGGAGTTTTGTACCCTTTGACCACCATTATGCATTCCCACAACCCCTGGCTCCTGGCAACCATCAAAGTACTCTCTTGTTTCTATAAGTTCAAAGGTTTTCCTGATTCCATATATATTTGAAATCATACAGTATTTGTCTTTCTCTGACCTACTTATTTCACTTAGCATAATGTCCTCAAGGTCCACCTGGCAGGACCTCAAGGTCCATTGTCACAAATGGCAGGATTTCCTTCCTTTTGTGGCTGAATTATATTCCTGCGTGTGTGTCTATGTATACACACACATGCACACACACACAATATTTTCTTTATCTATTTATCTGTCAACAGATGCTTAGTTTGTTTCCATGTCTTGACTACTATAAATAATGCTGCAATGAATATGGTATTTCAGGTATATCTTCAAGATAGTGACTTCATTTCCTTCAGATATGTGCTCAGAAGTGGGATTGCTAGATCTTGTGGTAGGTTTAGTTTTAAGTTTTTGAGGAAACTCCATGCTGTTATTCATAGTGGCTGTACCAATTCATTCCCACCAACGGTCCACAAGTGTTCCTTTTTCTCCACATTGGTTCCTTTTTTTTCCACATCCTTGCAACACTGTTATATTATCTTTTTGATAATAGGCATCCTAACAGGTGTTAGGTGATGTCTTGTAGTTCTGATTTGCATTTCCCTGATAGTGATATTGAGCACATTTTTATGTACCTGCTCCCCATTTTTATGTATTTTTTTGAAAAATGTCCATTCAGATCTTGCCCCCATTTTTTAATCAGAGTATATGGTTTTTAGCTATTGAGTTATATGAGCTCCATCTCTATTTTGGACATTAACCTCTCATCAGAGAGATCATTTGCAAAGATTTTTTCCCTTTCTATAAGCTGTCTTTTCATTTTGCTGATTGTTTCTTTTGCCGTGCAGAAGGGTTTTTTGAATTTTATATGGTCCCACTTGTTTTTTGTTGTTGTTGTTGTTGCTTATACTTTTAGTGTTACAGCCCAAAATTTGTTGCCAGGATGAATGCCAAGAAGATTTTTCCCTCTTTTTTATACTTTTGGTTCTTGTATTTAAGCCTTTAATACATTTTAAGTTAATTTTTATAATTAATGTAAGGTAGAGGTCAAATTTCATTCTTCTGGATGTCAATGTCCAATTTTCCCAATATCATTTATTGAAGAGACTATCTTTCTCCATTGAATAATCTTGGCTCCCTTATGAAATATTAGTTAACCATATATGCACGGATTTATTTCTGAGTTCTCAATTCTGGAGTTTTATTAGTTTCTTCTGATGATGTCACATTTGCCTGATTCTTCGTGTTCCACATAATTTGCATTGGTGCCTGTGCATTTGAAGGAGGAAAAACCTCTTTTGGTCTTTACAGACTAGTTTTGGCAATTCTCAGGTTGGTAGGGTTACCTCCAGAATCACAGCCATGCTGCACTGGGGCTGAGTTATGAGGCTATTTCTGCATTTTCAGTGAGACAGGATTGTTACCAGAGGCTCAGCTAGGCATTGTTCCCTAGGTGGATGGCACTGCCTCCAGGACCTTATTCAGTAGGGTGGCACTAGGAAAAGGGTTCACTTCAGGGTCCACAGACAGCTCACCTGTTACCATGTGCACAGACAGGTATGGCTCCTGCATGGTCCCTGTCTGGGTCCCTGGATAGTCAGGATAGGTGCCTGCACCAGCAAGATCTCTCACAGATTGTGGCTGGGAGGGATCGGAATTGAGTGTAGGGCCCTTTAAGAATCTGCAGGGTTGTAGATGAGAATGTCTCCCACTGGGCTCTGGGGCCAGCAGGGACTGCTGGCAGACTGTGTAAAGCTCTGTCTTATTGAGCACTGACTTTCTGCACCACCTCCCCAGGACCAGATTCCTGAGGTTCTAGTATATCCCATGAAGACCCAATCAGAATTGTAAGTCTTGGCAGTCTCCCAAGGCAATATAAACAAAAAGCAAAATATATAAAAGCAAAAATAAACAAGTGGGACCTAATAAAACTTACAAACTTTTGTACAACAAAGGAAACCATAAACAAAACAAAAAAACAACATATAGACTGGGAGAAAATATTTGCAAATGATGCAACCAACAAGGGATTAATTTTTAAAATTTATAAACAGCTTATACAACTCAACAACAGCAACAACAACAAAAAAGCCAATTGAAAAACAGGCAGAAGACCTAAAGAGATATCTCTCCATAGAAGACATACAGATGGCCAGCAGGCACAAGAAAGGATGTTCAACATCGTTAATTGCTAGAGAAATGCAAATAAACACTACAGTGAGGTACCACTTCACACCAGTCAGAATGGCAATCATCAAAAAGCCTACAAACAATATGCTAGAGAGGGTATGGAGAAAAGGGAACCCTCCTACACTGTTGGTGGGAATGCAAATTGGTACAGCCACTGTGGAGAACAGATGGAAGTTTCTAAAAAAACTAAAAATAGAAAAACCATATGATCCAGCAATCCCACTCCTGGGCGTATATCCAAACAAAAATATAATTCAAAATTCATAGCAGCACTATTCACAATAGCCAAGACATGGAAACAACCTAAATGTCCAGCAACAGAGGAATAGATAAAGAAGATGTGGTACATGTATACAATGAAATATTATTCAGCCATAAAAAATAATGAAATAATGCCACTTGCAGCAGCAGAGAGGAACCTAGAGATTATCATACTAAGTGAGGTTATTCAGAAAGAGAAAGGTAAATACCATATGCTATCACTTATAGGTAGAATCTAAATATAACACAAATGAAATTATCTACAAAACAGAAGCAGACTCACAGACAGAAAACAGACTGGGGTTGGGAGTTCCCGTTGTCGCTCAGTGGTTAATGAATCCGACTAGGAACCATGAGGTTGTGGGTTCGATCCCTGGCCTTGCTCAGTGGGTTAAGGATCCGACATTGCTGTGAGCTGTGGTGTAGGTTGAAGACACAGCTCGGATCCCGCATTGCTGTGGCTCTGGCATAGGCTGGTGGCTACAGCTCTGATTAGACCCCTAGCCTGGGAACCTCCATATGCCACAGGAACGGCCCAAGAAATAGCAAAAAGACAAAAAAAAAAGAAAGAAAAAGAAAACAGACTGGGGTTGCCAAACGGGAGAGGGGGTAGAAGAAGGTGAATTGGAAATTTGGGATTAGCAGATGTAAACTATTAGAAATAGAATAGTTAAACAATAAGGTCCTCTATATAGCACAAGAAACTATATTCAATATCCTGTGATAAACCATAACAGAAAAGAATATTAAAAAGAATGTATGTATATGTATAACTGAATCACTGTACAGCAGAAATTAATAAAACATTGTAAATCATCTCTATTTCAATAAAATAATATAAAAAGAATTGTGACTTGGAAATTCGGAGTTTTTCAGATAGAAGGAAGTGGTATTTTTTCATAAATGTATCTTTTTCAAAAAAAACAGATATTAATTAAACATCATATACAACAATAGAATTTTGGAAGGGAGGAACTACTTTGCTCTAGAGTATCAAATAATTTTCATCTCTGATAACCCTCATCAATTATCAAGGGTTGCCCAGAGAGCTACTGTGAGAAGAATTCTGAGGCTGTCTCTGGGCTTAGCTAGAAATCTTTGCTTGATCTGTTAGCAAAGTCTGCTGTGGACAAGGAGGATGTATGTCAAACATCTGCAGATACTGATTTTATTTCAAGTTATCAGCAATGTCTGACCTAAAACTCAGGTTTTCTAACACCCAGTTGTTTAAAAATATTTTTAAAAATCTAAGAAATATACATCTGAGTTTATCAGATAGAAATTAGGCATGATCCGTTGCATTGCAGAACCCTTCTCTGCCTTGAAGTCTCTTTACATGGAAAATATCAAGTGTTTAATAAATTAAAGGGTTGGTTTTCAAGATCATTAACTACTTGATGGTGAACCTGAGAGCAGATCATTAGGGCTCTCAGTTAATGACCATCAGAGAGAGATTAAGCTGAAATATAAACTCAAAGATGATCATATAAACTAGTGATGAAATAAGACATAGTTTATAAGAATTCCATTTACCCTGAGTTATTCAGAATCACGGCTCCTGAGAGGATAAATATACACTCAAATTGCAAAGGAAAAAAACAGACAATGTTTTATTTTTAGGTCTTCATAAGGTGTGAAAAATGATTTTTTTGGTATACATGACTTGTGAAGTTAAACATTCATTTAAAAAAAAAGAAGAGTTTTATAGTAGGAATACCTTTGCGCCAGCAATTTTGCCTGAGTTGATGGATTAGCCAGAAGTCACATGAAAAGATTGAATACCCATCTCCTGGGAGAAGAAACCTCCAAGCAACTAACTATAACTGAGGTGTAATGAAATGTGACGGAATAAACAATAAATTAAGAGAGGATATCCAGGGACTGGACTGGATAGACATGAGTTTCCTAGGAAGCTGTTAGAGCAAAGGAAGGAGGGAATTCTGGCCCTGAAGACTCAGTAAAACAGACTCCCCACTGGTCACTGAGATCTGCTGAGCTGGCACTGAATCTGGACCCCTGGCTGGTGAAGTAGGGGGCTTCGGTGGGAATAAAGTGAAAGGAGTTCTTCCTCCAGGAAGAACATAGCAGCCTGTGGACTTACTGGTTAATTGTCTTTCTTATTGATTTTATGGCATGCCAGCGATCTGATGGCCTGAGAACCATAATATTGGACTCAAGCTTACAGGCTAAGATTTAAGTAACAAGCCTCACACTTGCCCCAGTGAGGACTTACTACCTACTGCCTGCCACTGGTCAAGTGCTTATCTCACCATCACCTTTTAAATCTGTAGCATAATCTATAGTTGCAGCATCCTGAAAGAATAAAGATCCTCAACAATAAATGAACAGGGGGCTCTACTAACATTGCAGCAAGAGCAGCAAATCAACACTTTTTTAAGACTCAAGATGCAATTTATGTTATACCAATAAACTTCAGGCATTGAAACTGCTTTGGGATTTCCATGTACACAGAAAAAGTTCACCGATTTTTTAATCTACTTTTTTTAAATAAATGTAGGCAAAACAAAATTATATCAATAATTTTTGTAGACTAGAACTATATATCTATGTCAAGTGGCTGCCTATGGCAATTTTTTTTAACTGCATAATTACAAACCTGCAAGATGCATGCTGTATAATGAAGTCACTGGTGTAACCTTAACTGGCTCAATGTTAATAGGTGTCTCTCTTGTTTTGCAAATTACAACCTGCAAAATGATGACATGCCTGGAAAGCAGTGATAGGAACTTGTGAATCTTAGCACCAAGAGTCAGAAAACGCCCATGAGAAGCCATTATGGGCAGATTTATGATGACATTAGATAATACACATATGACATTAATTATACCCTCCGCGTTTTGCTAGATAGCAGACCCAGAGTGTGTCAGGCAATAACACTGCATCCACAGTGTTTCTCAGACACTTACCAGTGACATCTTGACATCTTTGTCAAACATAGCTAGCCTACTAGAAGCTCTCAAGCCCAGGCCCAAAAGATGAAGGCTCTAAATGTTCCATCCTGACTCCATCTGGTGGACAGCCAGATGAAACAATGCTAATGAAGAGAAAGCAGACCCTCTCACCCAAAAGAGACATCTCAGAATTGAAGGGGAAAATGACAGAGTGACTGAGAAGCTGGAAATAGGACTAGAGAAGAACGGGGAAGGATTTGGAATTTTTAATTAAGGCAAGGGAAGGTGGAGAGGATGTTAACGTCTGTATTTGTAGTTTTGAATTATTGATTTTCAGGATCATAAAGGACCTACAACTTCTAGCCAATACTTTATTCTGAAACTCTAATATAATATCCCACCAAAAGGCCATCCTAAACTTCCTGTACACCTCCAACCTTGCAGCCTCCCAAGGGAGCCCATTTTGTCTTTGGACAACTCTGGTGATTATCAAGTTCATTCTCTATGGAGCCAACCCCTGTTTCCCTATAACTGACAGCTGTTAAAAGAAACATGGAATGACTCTGCCCCTCCTTCAAGTGATGGCTGTCACTTCAAGAATTTTATAAAAGCTATTGGGTCTCACAGATGACCCTTCCTCATTTTGGCATAGATCTATCTCTATCCCATTGAGCCATTACCATTAAAAGCACTAATAAGAAAATTTTTAAATAAATCAGTATATAAAATTAACACATAGAAGAACCATTTGGTAACAAAGAGCTTTTAAAGGATTATCCTCCCCAAAAAAAAATGTAAAAGCATGATTCTACTACAGATATAAAATAGACACATAGACATGTGTTGAAGATTTTATTTAACTCATTGTCAAAAAAGTGAACCAGTAAAATATTACAATCAGTTCGAAGGACAAACCAAAGAACAGACACATTTAAAGATAAAGAATATTGAAATGATAAAGAATATTGAAATGAGTGTGCAAATAGGAACAAAACTGGCTTCTTTCATGGTAGGAGAAGGAAGCCAATTAAAACCTCTATGTGGACAGGAGGAAATTTTCATGTCTACAGCCAAGGATTATTTTGCACTGTTATCAGTTATCGACAATTCACAGTTTAAAATGGCTCAATGGAGATAATATGAGAAAAAATATATACATATGTATATACACACATATATATTCTTTTTCTCAAATTATATATATATATATATGTACATATATATGTATATGACTGGGCCACTAAGCTACACAGCAGAAATTGACTCAACACTATAAATCAACTATACCCTAATAAAAAATAAATTTAATTTTAAAAATGGCTCAAAGTCAATAAAAGATTATTCATCTTCTAGCACTGCCCTAAGAAAGTACCACAAACTGGGTGGTTTAAAAAACAGAAATTTATTGTCTCACAGTTCAGGAGGTTGAATTTCAGAGGCCAAGATGTTAGCAGAGCTGTTTCCTTCTGAGGACTGTGAGAGAATCTATTCGATGCCTCTCATCTAGCTTCCAGTGGTTTTTCTGGCAATCTTTGTCATGACTTGGCTTGTAGATGATCCATCCAGATCTCTGCCTTTGTGTTCACATTCTATTCTACCTGTGTGTGTGTCCAAAGTTCCGCATTTTATAAGGAAACTAGTCATACTAAAATCAGGGACTCACCTAAGATGAGGTCCAGTATGACCTCTTTTTAACTAATCACATCTCTAATGACCCTATTTCCAAACAAGGTCACATTCCAAAGTCCTGGGAGTTAGCACTTCAACATATGAATTGGACATGGAGAGAAGCACAAAATTCAACCTGTAAGAGGCTCAACACTCCCACGAAGCAGAATTAAATAATCTGAAATAGTACATCCTAAACAATACATACTTTTCCACTGAAGTACAGATTTCTCCCTTATAGAAACATGTAGAAAACTTGCATAAAGCAATTTCAAGAACTATTAGAAAAGTAATACTTGGAGGCTTTGATATTCAGAACTTTCCTCCAGTTTCTTTACAAATTTGTCAAAAGTGTGTCAATTATGTTCTGCTGGTCATTCTTTAATACTTCAATGGGAAGAAACGATCAAAACTCCAAAAGGCCAAGGAAGTTGCCCATTGTTGCAAATTTCCCCACTTGCCTAAAAATCTTGAGGAGCCAACTTGTTCTTAATGAAGTCTGATTAGACCGAGTTGGAAAAACAATTTGTTATTATAACAATAATTTATTAATATAGTGTTTTCTAATGTAATTCTCATGACTTTTTGAGGTAAGTTGATTAGTTCCCATTTTATAAATGAGAGAACTGAAGTTCAAAAAATTTAAATGAACTCCCTAGAGCCAGAAAGCTATCACAGGATGTATGGTAAGCATCATTATTTAGCTTTGTTGACCTAAAATAAATAGGCTGGCAGTTATTTCTCAAGAAAAAATACATTTTATTTATTTATTTATTATTTATCAGAAAATAATTATAATTTGGGGTCTACAAACATGGTGAGCCACACAAGTCCCCAGAAAAAAATAATGGAGAGGAAAACTCTTTTATAAAGGTGGATTAAAAGTTGGGAGGACTATAGGAAACAGAGAGTCCATGGTTTTTCATTGGCTGAGTTGTGACAGTCTCTCATTTGCTGAATTCTTGCCAGGAAAGAAGAGGAAGTTTTTCTTCTTCCTCTTGCATTCTGCTACCATTGTAGGGCATGGAACTTCCCCTTCTGGTCTCCCAACTCTATATAACTGAGATTTGTGTTTATTAATTATTACATTTCCCCTTTTTGATCAGGATTTTTCTCTGAAAGCATTGCTAATCAGGACTCAGTTTTTATGAGGTCAGTGGCTTTTTGTCCCTCGATGCCAGGAAGAATCTCTCCTAGGTGTAGTGTCCCACATCAGAGAGAAAGTGCACAGTTTAGAAACCTATTGAGGTGAGATTTGAATATAAAAAAAGGACAGAAAGCACTCTCAGGTGCTTTTCCTCCAAAGCACCTACGTTATCAGATCATAAAAATTTGAGACTATCTGAAGTGTTATGTCATCATCAAAGTATGATGACAAAATTCCAACAGGATTGGTTGGGATATCTTGTAAAAGCTCTCTCATGGGAAATCCTTACTTTAAACTTATCAGTTGATATACAGGTCCAGTTGGGGGTTTGTGCTAACTTTAGGTTTATTGGGTGACTCTGAGAGTCTATTCCCTGGAGTTTGATGGCAGAAGAGTTGGTTACCAGTACCTGATAGGAGCCTTTCCAGTGAGGTTGAAGAGAATCCTTCTGGAGGTGACTTTTCTAATAGATGAAATCTCCAGTGTGAGGTGTGATGTTCAAAGATTTCATCTCCTGATGATACACTGAAAAGATTGCTCTACCAAATCATGATGATTTTTAATAGAATTAATTGGGCTTCACAATATTGAAATGTCTCTCCTTTCATTAGCTGTGAAGCAAAAGATGCAGGAGCCAAGTGCACTGGGAATCCTGTGGCTATCTCAAAGGGTGAAAGTTTGTGAGTTCCAAAAGGGGTTGACCTAAGATTTAAAATAACAATGCATAGGCACACAGAAGTATATGGAATGACTGGCCAACAGACACCTGCTATATAGCACAGATAACTCCACTCAATATTCTGTGATGATCTATTTGGGGAAAGAATCTAAAAGAGAATGGATATGTGTACATGTATAACTGAATCTATTTGTTGTACAACAGAAATTATCTCAAGATTGTAAATCAATTATACTTCAACAAAACTTGAAAAAAGTAAAAGGAAAAAAATGGGAAAAAGAAAAAAAAAGTAATGCTTTTAGCCAAGGTATTTGAAGGGTCTCTACAAATTTTTCCAATTGAGTCTTAATGTTCTTTGTGCATTCAACTAAATCAGAAAGGACTGAAAGTGAAAAGACAAATGAAAGTATTGTAAAACCAACAAAATAGCACAGATTTGTTGAAGTACCTGACCACTAAAATGGGTTTCTTGATCACTTGGAAGCTGGAGATGAGTTCCCAGGTAGGAATATTTTCCAAAAGTTTGTTAGCCACAGAAGAGGCAGTAGCCTGTCATCAAGGGAAGGCTTTAGTCTCTGTGTAAAAATATACACACCATGACTAATATATATATCCATGGGATGGAGGAAGTTATATGAAATCCATTTGCCAGAACTTTCATTGTCCATTAGGCAGTTTAAAATGTCTGGGAGCAGTGCAAATGGGCTTCCCTGGGTTGTATTTCAGACAAGTGGGACAATTGAGGTGGGCACTTTTTGCAGCCTTGTTAATGTTTCATCCCCAAATTGATTCATAAATACTCTTATTTTGTTGGTATACCAATGAATTGATGTATGAATGATGTAAATAGTGAGCATTTTAGAGTCTCTTGGTAGAACTGAAATGTTATTTGGTCCAAACTGTAACTTCTCTTTTAATCAAACCAAAAATTATTGAATTTCCAACCTTGTTTTTCTCTTTCTGAGGCCAGATGTTGTGCTTCTCTAGCCAGATTTTAGAAGTTGTCATTTGGGAAAATATCCCTTTGGACCATTAAAGAGATTTGGCTATGGTTGGTTCCTTTAAGGGCAGCATTCCTTGCAGAAATGTCAGCAAGGTTACGTCCCTTAGCTTCCAGAGAGTCAAGTTTAGAATGCCTCAGAATCTTAATAATTGCTAAAATGTAAGGGGAAAATAATGTATCCAGTAATATCTGAACATAAGGACTGTTTTTAATTTTATTTCTGCTGGAAGTAAGAAAACCAAGTTGTTTTACAACTTTGCAAAACATGAGCTGCTCTGAAAGGATGTCTATTACCAGCATGAGCATTGGCAGTTTTCCCCTTGGCTAAAGTGTAGATTCATGTAAGAGCATATAATTCAGCCTGTTGGGCCAAAGTACCCATATGTAAATATGCTGCCTCAACACCATCAAAAAATTTATTTGCACTATCATCCTCACCACAAATTTTCCATGGTCACCTCTTATTTGTCTTTTGTCTTTTTAGGGCCACACCTGCAGCATATGGAGTTTCCCAGGCTAGGGGTCTTATCGGAGCTGTTGCTACCAGCCTACAGCCACAGCAATGCCAGATCTGAGCTGCATCTGCAACCTACACCACAGATCATGGCAATGCCGGATCCTTAACCCACTGAGCAGGGCTAGGGTTTGAACCCACAACCTGATGATTCCTAATTGGATTTGTTTCCACTGTGCCAAGACAGGAACTCCCAGCCATGGTCACCTTTTAGATAAGAACAATCAGTGAGTGATGAGAAGTCAGCATAACCCAAAGTAATTCCCTGCAGATCACCACCAGGAGTCAGGAGGTGATCCATCAGCATTAAGCACTCATGAGGAACTTTGTCAGTGAAGGAAGGGAGAGGAATAGCAAGGCTAGGATCATTACAAAGTGAAAGAGTCATCAAAAGAACAGTCAATAAAAAGACTTCAAAGAAGGAGCGGTGGCTGACTAAGAAATGTTGAATGTGATGAGAATTCAGGAAGAGTTTACTGCAAGAGGTACAAAAATGGTTAAAGGGCATCCCACAATAATTTTTTTTCAGTGGCCTTAACCAAAAGGGCAGTAGCAGTAATGGCTCTAAGACAAGGGAGGAATCCCTGTGCCAAAGGGTCTATGAGTATAAGATGGTCCTCATGTTTTGGGGTGAGTACCTCAAGAGCATTCCCTTCCTTTTCATATACAAAAAGGAGAAGGGAAATCTGAGAATTGGGATTCAGTGTTCAAGGGCAAGTGGTTTTATCAAACTCTCTTTTAAGGTGTTAAAATCTATGTCATCTGGTTCTTCCCATAAAATTGGGTTGGGTTTTTATTAAAACATACAGAGATGGCCATAAGAGAAAAATCTGTAATCCAACTTGGGCAAGAACCAAATAGCCTGAGAAAATTTCACACTTGGCACTTAATTTTGGATTTGGGGAAAGAGGACATAATGAAATTGTAGCCCTTGTTCTGATATCAGATGCCCTAAATGTTAAGCCTGGGCTTGGGTAAACTGCAATTTTTCCTTGGTTACCTTAGGTCTATTTAAAGCTAAAAGCTTTAGCAAATGGGTGCTGTCTTCCTGTGAAGAGGCTTGAAAAGAACAGTAGAGAAGAAAATCATCCACCTATTGTGACAAAGTAGAGCCCCTAGGGAACTTTATATCATCCAGATCAGCCTTCAGGGTTTGTGGGAAATAAGGACTCTCAGTAAAACCTTGGGGCATCACTGTCCAGGCAAATTGTTTTCCTTTCCAACTGAAGGTCAAAGAGTAGGCTAACCCCATCAAATGGAATACTGAAGAATGTACTACATAAGTCTATTACGATAAGAATTTTCTTCCTATAGGAATAGATGTTAGTAGCATATGAGGATTAGGACTAACAGGATGTCAAGGGATAATAGTGTTGATTATTGCTCAGAGGTCCTGGGCAAACCACCACTTAGGTATTTCTCACCTGTAAAATAGGAGAGTTACAGGGACTAGCACCAGGGAAACAAGGCCATGAGCCTTGTAATCTTCTGTTATGGGATTTATACCTTTAAAGGCTTTTTTACTTATATGATATTGATTAATTCTGAAGAGAAGATTTGAGAGCTCTATCTGAATCTTGATGGGAGGTGTAAATTTTGCCAATATCAGTTGGATATTTTCCCCATAATGGTAAAAACTGATTCAATAGATACAAATACTTGGTGTTTTTAGAAGCAGCGCTAGTACCACCAGAGATGGAGCAAATAAAAGGTATAAAAGAATAATTTAATTCACCTGATTGGCTGGTTTGATGACTACTGTCAAGTTCTAGAATTATTTTCCCATTTTGGAAGAAATAAATTCTGATATGATACTTCTCTAAAAAGGCTCAAAATGGATGAGGGTGGAGGAACTAAAAATTAAAGGGTGTATACCTCTTGAAAGGCCTAAACAAAAGTGAAGATGTTCAGAGACAGGAACTTCTTGAGGTTCATTAGAGATCCCCACTGTTTGAACTGTGTTAGTACTCCAAGGCAGAGGCTGCTTTACAGCAGTGCTGCAAGTGTGGCTCTGATGTTTATTAGAACTGGAAGAGATTCATCCCCAATCTGGAAAATGATTCTCTGGGCCAATTAGGAGGGAGGATTAGGGAAAGCCCCTGTAGTTCCTTAGAATCCCATCACTGAGAATTGGGAGGACATTGTAAAGGCTGATGAGAGGGCTGCAGATGCCTGATGTGCTTAAATTTGTAACAACCTCTTTTCCAATGGCCTGTCTTTTTGCAATAATAGAAGAAACTAGGAGAGTTTGGGTTTCATTTAGGCACCTTCATTTGCTAGAGTTGAAGACTAAGAATTTTAACACTCTTCCTTTTAGGTGACTCATACAGAGTATAAGAGAGCTAGTTTGCCATATTAACTAAATCTGACATAGTTTCCCATTCCACCTTAGTCCTCTATTCTAGAAGGGAGAGGTCCAGGCTCAAACCATTAATAAACATAGAGTTTAGGGGGGTTGGGGGGGTGGGGGGATCTTTTTATGGCTGCACCCACAGCATGTGGAAGTTCCCTGGCTAAGTGTCGAATTGTAGCTACAGCTGCAGACCTATACCACAGCCACACCAGATCCAAGCCACTGTGGCAATGCCAGATCCTTTAACCCACTGAGTGAGGTCAGGGATCAAACCCATATTCTCATGGATACTAGTCAGATTCTTAACCCACTGAGCCATAATGGGAGTTCCAATAAACACAGAGTTAAAAGCTATCTGGGTGGAACCAACATCTGAAGGAAGACCAGAATTTTCTAGAAGAGAACATAGGCAAAACATTCTCTAACATCAACCTTACAAATATTTTCTTAGGTCAGTCTCCCAAGGTAACAGAAATAAAAGCAAAAATAAGCCAATGGAACCTAATCAAACTGACAAGCTTTTGCACAGCAAAGGAAGCCATTAAGAAAAAAAAGGAGGAGTTCCCTTCATGGCTCTGTGGTTAACGAGCCCAACTAAGATCCATGAGGATGCAGGTTTGATCTGTGGTCTCACTCAGTGGGTTAAGGATCCAGCATTGCCATGAGCTGTGGTGTAGGTAGCAGACATGGCTCAGATCCCATGTTGCTGTGGTGTGGCATGGTATGGCAGCTACAGCTCCAATTCAATCCCTAGCCTGGGAGCCTCCATATACCCTAGTCACAGCCCTGAAAAGAAAAAAAAAAAAGACAACCTACGGAAATGAGAGGAAATAGTTTCAAATGATGCAACCGACAAGGGCTTAAACAATTTATACAACTCAACAGCAAAAAAAAAAAAACCACCCAAATTGAAAAATGGCAAAAGACCTGAGTAGACATTCCTCCAAAGAATATATGCAAATGGCCAAGAAGCACATGAAAAAATGCTCAACATCACTGATTATTAGGGAAATGCAAATCAAAACTACAATGAGGTACCACCTCAAACAAGTCACAATGGCCATCATTAATAAGTTCACAAATAACGAATCCCACTCTTGGGCATATATCTGGACAAAACTTTCCTTAAAAAGACACATGCACCTGCATATTCACTGTAGCATTCTTCACAATAGCCAAGACATGAAAATAACCTAAATTTCCATTGACAGATGAATGGATTAAGAAGATGTGGTATATATATACACAATGGAATACTACTCAGCCATAAAAAAGAACAAATAATGCCATTTGCTGCAACATGGATGGAACTCATGCTAAGTGAAGTAAGTCAGAAAGATAAAGACAAGTACCATATGATATCACTTATCTCTGGAATCTAATATACAGCACAAATTAACCTTTCCATAGAAAAGAAACTCATGGACTAGAAGAACAGAATTTTGGTTGCCAAGGGGGAGGGAGTGGGATGGACTGGGAGTCTGGGTTTAATAGATGCAAAGTTTTGCATTTGGAATGGGTAAGCAATGAGATCCTACTGCATAACACTGGAAACCATATCTAGTCACTTGTGATGGAACATGTTGGAGGATAATATGAGAAAAAGAATTTGTGTGTGTGTCTGTGTGCGTGTGTAAAAAAGGATTCTGAGGTCAATTGTAATAGTCATAACAGGTTCATCAGATTTTGTGAACAAGCTTCGAATTTTGTTCCAATGAACAGGGTTTGGAAAAGCTCTATGAAATGTCTGCTCAAGTCACCTAACAATTGCTCAAGCCTGGTCTCCCACTTGTAATTGTATAAAACTCTCAGGATTTCCCCAATTAGTAGTTTTCACCAATGCTGGCCCTGGTATTCACTGGCAAGCATATGAAACTAGCTGATATAAGTCAGAGAAACCAGTTTAATAAGTTTGAAGGACTAAATTAAATTCCTCAGAAAATCAGTAAGGATCTTCAGTTACTTTGGGAAAATATTTGACTACAGCTCTCAGTTCAGTTTTAGTCCAAGGAATAAGAAATTCAGGGATTAGCCCCTGGATCCCCAGAGGGCTCAATTTTAAAGGGACAGGTTCTGGAGCTCCCTTCATGGCTCAGTGGTTAACAAACCTGACTGGGATCCATGCAGATGCAGGTTCAATCCCTGGCCACACTCAGTGGGTTAAGGATCCAGTGTTGCTGTGAGCTGTCATATAGGTTACAGACACAGCTTGGATCCCACCTTGCTGTGGCTGTGGCATAGGCCAGTGACTGCAGCTCTGACTTCACCCCTAGCCTGGGAACCTCCATATGTAGTGGAGGTAATTAATTTTCTCTAATATTCACAAAAAAATGAAGGGATATGTTCTGAGAGAGTCAGAGGAAAGGGGAATGGGGAGTTTCAGAGAAAAAGGAAAGTTCAACGAATGAATTCATATAAGGGGATCAGAGGGTATAGAGGAGATGTAGGCAGTATACAAGGGGAAAAAAAGATGGCATCAAAGCCTGGGCTTGAACAGGAGGATCAGGGAAAAGGGCAAGATGGTAATGGAGGTGGAGCCCAAGACAAAGGAGATAGGGAAGAAGAGCATGAGGCTTCAGAAGCCATTTTATCTTTAATTATTTATTTGCCTCAGTCAATCTTAAAATACTATTTGTCAAAAAGGCAATTTAGGCTTCTGATAGTGTTTAGAAGCCTCAAAATACCAACTGAAATAGGGATTCCTTTCATTTTTGGAAATATTAGTGCTACGAGGAGTTATACAATTTGGTTTTAAGAAAAGTAAGTTTGGGGATTTCAAAAGTTCCTCATAATGGCCAGCTATGTTCCAATTGTATTTTATCAGGGTCCATCTATTTCTTATGAGAAGTGCTCATAAGAAATAGGAGTACACCCTCAAAATATTTAGATAACAGGGATCCCATTTCTCAGAAGTTTTATCTAGAGTAAGAAAATAATGTTCAAACAGCTTTAACATCTCACATAGCCCAAAAGGCTTACAGGAACTAAAGGAACAGTTCTAAAGTAACAGTCTGGTCCCAGAGGAGCCAGGCTGAATCTGCTCAGCCCACAGTTCCAATACCACATCCTCTGTTCTACAGGGAATTGGGTTGAAGGCTGAACTGGCACAGTTCCAATGAAACAGGCTCTGTTCCCAAGGGAATGGGCTGAAGGCTCGCCAATTGCAGTTGGGAGAGTCTTAGTTCAAAATCATTCCAAAGAACCAACCAACTCACATGCAGAGAAAGACCTTAAAAGAAAAGACAAAACCTTAAAATAGATCCCAAGTAAATCCTGGAGAGTTTCAAAATGCAAAAGGGCAGAAGTTTAGATCCAGGAGAAATACTCTCATACCCCAAGGTCAACAAGGGAAGCAGTAGGCAACCAGCCCTGGGGTTCTTCTATGGATTATATCAAAATATTGACCTGAAATAAATAAATTACTGATTGTTGTTCCAACAAAAATGTGTTTATTCAGGCTCACAAAGAATTATATTTCTGGATCTGCAACCATGGCAAGCCACATGCAAGTCCCCAGCAAAAATGAAGAGAACACCTTTATAAAGGGGAAAAAGGACGTTGGGAGGGTTTTAGTAAACAAATAGTCCATGGCTTTTCATTGGCTGAGTTGTGAAAATCTCTCATTAGCTGAGCTCTTCTTAGGAGAGTAGAGAAAGTCTTTCTTCCTCCTGTTGGCCTCTGCTATAGACATAGGGTATGAGAGCTACCCTTTCTGGTTCCCCAGATCTATTTAATTGAGGTTTATCTTAGGTTCCAAGGTTTCTAATATTTTTAGAGATTCATTTTATTATTGTCCTGGCTCCTTTTTCCCTTTGTTTAAATTTCCCTATTGATTATTTAAACCAATGTTTAAATAACAGCTTGTTTCTTCATGGGTTATTTTTTGGCCTTTTTAGGACCACACCCACAACATATGGAAGTTCCCAGTCTAGGGGTCTAATCAGAACTGTATCTTCTGTCCTACACTGCAGCTCACGGGAATGCCAGACCCTTAACCCACTGAGCAAGGCCAGGGATCAAATCCACATTCTCACGGATACTAGTCAGGTTCATTACCACTGAGCCACAAAGGGAATTCCCTGTTTTTTCATGTTTTTACCATTTTTTTCATGCTGTGTAAAAATGGATTATTGAAATGGAGCAAAGAATAAGTAAATTAAAAGCCAGACAACCTGGAGGTGAAAGTAATATTTATGCCTACATCAATACAGATATTAAGACAGAAAGAGCAGCCCCTCAACCACCACCACCGCCACCACCCCAGACTCTTCTCTCAGTGGGTCTGGTGAACAGGGATGAGGGGCAAAACTGATGCTCAGAACCCTGGATAAAGATGACAAGTTGGACAAAAAATATCAGTGGAGTAATATGATGTGAGGCTCACCTACTCCCACAAATATATTGAAAATCCATCTATATGTAGAACTAGTCACACAGAAAATTTGCTGAATGCTCACAGAAGACCCCTCAGGATTCCGATAGAGCAAGAAAAACTTCGTGAAATTGTGTAGAACAAAAGAAAGAAGAAGAAAAGGAGAGAAATGGAGAAACAAAGTGGGTTTGGACCTGCCACTCTTAGGAGGGATCTGGGAAGAGGAAAAACTCCTGCACTCTGGAAAGTACTCCCACTAGTAAGGAGACTAGCTAAGACAGAGGAGGATCTTTGGAGTACTGGAGGAGGGCACACAATCAGTATAAAGCAGTTGAAATGGAAACAGTCCTCTAAAAATTGTCAGTCTCACTGCCTTGAACTTCACAACCATAGGCTTATGCAGCCAGGGGCCAGGAACTGAAACTCCAGCTTTGAAGATCAGTCTCAGAGAGAGAGCTGGGGCTGTCTACTTGGGAAAAAACTAGGATTATTAGTGTGGAGACAGCCTGAAGGGACTAGAGTCTGTAGTTAAAAGAAAAATAAAAAATGACTCTACAGAAATACAAAAGATCATAAGAGACTGCTATAAGCAACAATATGGCAATAAAATGGACAACCCAAAAGAAATGGACAGACTCTTACAAGGATACAACCTACCAAAACTGAACCAGGAAGAAACTGAAAATATGAATAGACCACACAAGACATCAATCACAAGTACTGAAATTGCAAATGTGATTTAAAAACTTCCAAAAAATAAAAGTCCAGGGCCTGATGGCTACACAGGTGAATGCTATGAAATATTCAGAGAAGAGTTAACACCTTTTCTTCTAAAACTCTTCCAAAAAAAAATAGCAGAGGAAGGAGCACTCCCAAGTTTATTCTATAAACACAATCAGGCTGATACCAAACCAGACAAGGACACCACACACAAAAAAAGAAAATTGCAGGCCAATATCAGTGATGAACATAGATGCAAAAATCCTCAACAAATTTTTAGCAAACCAAACACAAATATATATTAAAAGGATCATACAAGATGATCACTTGGGATTTACCCCAGGGATGCAAGTATTCCTCAATATCCACAAATCAATCAATGTGAAACAGCATATCAATAAACTGAAGAAGAAAACTATATATCATCTCAATAGATGCAGACAAAGCTTTTGACAAAATTCAACTCTTGTTTCTGATAAAACTCTCCAGAGAGTGGACATAGGAACTGCTTCAATATAATAAAAGCCATTTATGACAAACCCACAGCTAACATCCTTCTCAATGGTGAAAAACTGAAAGCATTTCCAATAACATCAGAAACAAGACAAGGATGTCCTCTTTCACCAACGTTATTCAACATATTTTTGGAAGTCCTAGCCATGGACATCAGAGAAGAAAGTCCAAACTGGAAAAGAAGAAATAAACCATCACTGTTTGTAGATGACATGATAGCACACCAGGAAAATCCCAAATATGCTGTCAGAAAAGTGTTAGAATTCACCAATGAATTTGGCAAATTTGCAGGATAAAAAATTAATACATGGAAATCTATTGCATTTCCATATACTGACAATGAAAGATCAGAAAGAGAAATCAGAGACCATCCCATTTACCATCACATCAAAAAGAATAAAATACTCAGGAATAAACCTACCTAAAGAGAAAAAAGACCTATACTCTGAAAACTGTAAGACACTGATGAAAGAAGTCAAAGATGACACCAACAAATGGAAAGACATACTCTACTTTTGGATTGGAAGAACCAATATTGTCAAAATGATTATTTTACCCAAGGCAATCTACAGATTCAATGTAATCCCTATCAAATTTCCAAGGACATTCTTCACAGAAACAGAACAGAATATTTTAAAATTTGTGTAGAAATACAAAAGACCTCAAATAGCCAAAGCAATATTGTAAAAGAAAAACATAAATGGAGGAATCAGGCTTCCTGAATTCAGACAATACTACAAAGCTACGATTATCGAAACAATATGGTACGGGCATGAAAACTGAAATATAGATCAATGGAATGGGATAGAAAGCCCAGAAATAAACCCAAGCACCTATGGGAAACTCATTTATGACAAAGGAGGCAAGAATATATACTGGAACAAAGACAGGCTCTTCAATAGCTGTGCTGAGAAAACTAGAAAGCTACACATAAAAGAATGAAATTACAACACTCTCTAACACCATACACATAAATAAATACAAAATGGGTTAAAGACATAAATGTAAGGCCAGATACTATAAATCTCCTAGGAGAAAACATAAGCAGAGTGCTCTTCAGCATAAATCACAGAAACATCTTGTTTGATCCAACTACTAGAATAAACAAACAAAACAAAAGTAAGCCAATAGGACCTAATGAAACTCAAAATTTTTTGCACAGCAAAGGAAACCATTAAAAAAATAAAAAGACAACCCACAGAATGGGAGAAAATCTTTGCAAACAATGCAACAGACAAATGCCTAGTCTCCAAAATATATAAACAACACATACAACTGAACAACAAGAAAACAAACCACCCAACTGAAAAATGGGCAAAAGAACTGAATAGATATTTCTCCAAAGAAGATATAGAGATGGCCAAAAAACACATGAAAAAATCCTCAACATCACTAATTATTACAGAAATGCAAATCAAAGCTACAACAAAGTACCACCTCACAGCAGTCAGAATGGCCATCATTAATAAGTCCACAAACAACAAATGCTTGAGAGGGTGTGGAGAAAAGGGTACCCTCCTTCACTATTGGTGAGAATTTAAATTGGTACAACCACTATGGAAAATAGTATGGAGGTACCACAGAAAACTTAGTAGTAGTAGATCCAGCAATACCACTCCTGTGCATCTATCCAGACAAAATGTTCACTGAAAAAGATACATGTACCCCTATGTTCACTGCAGCACTATTCACAATAGCCAAGACATGGAAACAACCTAAATATCCATCAACAAATGAATGAATTAAGAAGATGTGGTATATGTACACAATGGAATACTACTCAGCCATAAAAAAACGAACAAAACGGTGCCATTCACAGCAATGTGGATGGAACTAGAGACTCTTACACTAAGTGAAGTAAGTCAGAGACAAATACCACATGATATCACCTATGATCTGGAATCTAATATATGGCACAAATGAACCTATCTGCAGAAAAGAAACAAACTCATGGACTTGAAGAACAGACTTGTGGTTGCCAACTGGGAAGTGGAGGGAGTGGGATGGACTGGGAGTTTGGGGGTAGTATGTGCAAACTATCGCATTTGGAGTGGATAAGCAATGAGATCCTGCTGTATAGCACAGGGGACTATATCTAGTCACTTGTGATGGAATCTGATGGAGGATAATGTGAGAAAAAGAATGTACATATTTATATGTGACTGGGTCACTTTGCTGTACAGCAGAAATTGACAGAACATTGTAAATCAACTATTAATAGAAAGAATAAAAGTCTTAAAATATATATATGGCACAGATAATCCTACCTATAAAACAAAAACAAATCATGGACATGGAGAACTGGCTTGTTGTTGTGAGAGCAAGGGGGGAGGGAGTGGAATGGACAGGGAGTTTGGGGTTGGTGGATGTAAACTGTAACATTTGGAAAGGATGGGCAATGTGGACCTACTATACAGCACAGAGAACTGAGTGTGATTGGGTCACTTTGCTGTACAACATAAGTTGAAACATTTTAAATCAACTCTAATTTAAAAAAAAATAAAATAGAATTTCATGTACATATCCCTGAAAAAAAAAAAAAGATGGCAAGTGCCCCAGATTCTACTTATCACACAAGTAGTCAGACTTTAGCAAAAATCATACAAAAAATATTATAGCCCCCTGTAGCATCTTCATGTAAACAATATAAACAGAAATGACAAGTGTAGAATCTCAGAACAACAAATACCTAGATATGATAGGTAACAAGTACTGGCACCTAGCAGGTGCTCAATTAATACTGATTTAGTCATTTACCTCCCTTTCCATCCTTTGGGTAAAATCAGACACATATAGCTTGCACATTTAACTCATCCCCTTCAGCACATGTTTTTCTTGCATTTTTCAGAGTTCAAAAGAAGAAGAGATATATAGTTTCAATTACAAAATGAGATATGTTGTGCAAAAATGTGAATATACCTAACACAACTGAACTGCACACTTAAAAATGGTTGTTAACTTCTAACATATTTTTTACCAAAATTTTTAAAAAGTAACGATAGGAGTTCCTGTCATGGTGCAACGGAAACAAATCTGACTAGGAACCATGAGGCTGTGGGTTTGATCCCTGGCCTCGCTCATTGGGTTAAGGATCTGGCATTGCCGTGAGCTGTGGTGTAGGTTGCAGATGAGATCGGATCTGGCGTTGCTGTGGCTCCTGTGTAGGCCGGCGGCTACAACTCTGATTGGACCCCCTAGCCTGGGAACCTCCATATGCCACAGGTGCAGCCCTAAAAAGGACAAAAAGGACAAAAAAAAAAGTAAAGTTGAAGGGAGATCTGGAACCTTCCCAATCAGTTGTGTTTACTCCTCGTTCTTCAAATGTTTTCTTCCAATAAGAGACTGGGTTTTTCCCCAACATAATTGTGATTGATAGGTGACTGGGAAAAGGGTAATCACTGAACTTTGTTACACTAAAATACCTAGTGTTGGTGGTATCTATATTATTCTACACTTTGTTAGTATGTACATGTTAACTGAAAAAAAAAGAGGGGAGAAAAGTTGATAAAGCCATTTTTTAAATGGGACTGCTTGATCTAGGTATCTTTGGGGAAGAGGCTACTCTTCAGGAGATTCTCATACTAGCCACTCTTTCTCAGATTGCTGGTATTTGGATTTTTCAAGGAATCTTGTGTATGAATTCTGTCCCCACAATTCCCTGCACCCACCCTCACCCCACCTCAAGTATACCTATTTCCTCAATTCCTTTTTCTGCGAGCAGAAGGAAGCAGCAAACAGTAAATCCTATTATACAAACATGAGTTTCATGATGACAGCATAGAAAACAACTCTTTTCTCTATTCAGCTTGAGGAAATAGAATCCTCATTGTAACTCCAAATGGATCTTTTATACATCAAATATTTATTGAGCACCTACTTTGTACCAGACACTGTGAGAGTTTCTGCAGACTATAATTCTAGGATGTAGCACACATATCTGTGCAGAGTTACCACAATTGCAGAGTTACCACAATTGCAGAGTGGAAGGGCAATTCTAACTCCTGTGAGCAAGTCATTAGCTGATCCCATGCACATGCTAATGCTGCAGTAGATTGCAAAGCCCTCTCTCCCAAGCTTAGCAGGGTTTTACATTTCTTACAGCTCCAAAATAAATCTTTTTTTCTTGCAAAGAATGTATGTGAATCGAAGGCTTTACCCTGCTTCATATACTTTTCACAAATAAAAATCAATCCAGCAGGAAGGAGGCATCCCCCATCCAGGCGATATTCATACTAAGAGATGAGTACAAGACCAAATCCTTTCACTCAGGCCCCTTCTTGGATCTGAGAAGCACTGTGGACAGGAGCTGGGAAGAATCTCAGGAACTGTCCAACCCCACATCTTCCAGTTACTATGGGTGAGCCTGAGACCCATAGAAGTCAAGCAACTTGCCCCATGCCATACAGATGGAGCCAGAACACAGATCTCCTGACCTCAGGCCAGGGGCTTTTCCAACACACCCTAAAGTTTCTGGTTTGAATTTAAAACTCTCACTCTTTCTTCTACTAGTGATTTTTACTATCTATCTGGTTATTTTGTGTTTCCTTGCTATAGGTTTTGTATTATTGGGGATTTTTTAGTAAAATTAGAGAAAATAATGATTTGAGAACAGCTTTTGAAATTCCGTGTATCTTAAGGTCCCTGTAGAATCTCAGACAGTAGTTTTTTTAACCACATGAAAAAAAAAATCCAAAGATTCTCCCTGGGCCTTCTCTAACATCTTAAAGATGAGGTCCAATATCTGTCTTTTTAAGCCCTAGGGTTTCCTGAAGTTGGAAACCACAGCTCTACCTTGTTTCAGAACTAGTTCTGAAAATGGTCTTTTCACAAGGCACATTTGTTCAGCACAACTGTTTGACAAAGAAACTAACACTGATTGAGAGTGACCAAGATGGAGCTCCCATCGTAGCTCAGCAGTTAACGAACACAACTAGCATCCATGAGGATGCGGGTTCAATCCCTGGCCTTGCTCAGTGGGTCAAGGATCTGGCATTGCTGTGAGCTATGGTGTAGGCCACAGACATGGCTCAGATCCTGCATTGCTATGGCTCTGGTGTAGGCTGGCAGCCACAGCTCTGATTGGACCCCTAGTCTGGGAACCTCCATATGCCACAGGTGTGGCCCTGAAAGAGACAAAAAGACAAAAAAAAAAGGAGACTGACCAAGATGGCAGAGTAGGAAGACCCTGAGCTTACCTCCTCCCATCAACACATCGAAATTACAACTATCAATAGAGCAACTATTGATAACAATGACTAGAATTTAGCAGAAAAGTTCCTCTGTCATTGAAGATATAAAGAAGTAACCACAATGAGTTAGGTAGGGGAGGTAGAGATGTGGTTAATCAAGACACATACCCCCAGGTGGGCAACCCATGAACAGGGTGATCACAAATTGTAGAGGTTTTCTCCAAAGATCACATGGTCCAAGCCCCACATCAGGCTCCCCAGTACAGAAAGACAAGAGAAGACAAGCACCAGGATGACAAGCCCCCAGAATATTTGATTTTGAAGATCATTATTCTTAAGTTTGAGCTATCAGAGGGCTGTGAGAAATAGAGACATATTCTTAAAGAACATGCACAAAATCTCACATGCACTGTAAACCAACTATAATGGAAAAAATAAAAATCATTAAAAAAAAACTCACATGTTCCAGGACCCAGGGAAGAAGAGTAACTTGAAAGGAGCCTGCATCAGACATACCTGCTGATCTTGGAGCACTTTCCAGAGAAGCAGGAGGAAACAGGAGCTTATAGGCATTGGTGGAAGCCATTTTGAAGAGTTTGTTCTATCACAAAGACACTGGTACTGGCAAGTCCCATTTTGGAATCCTCCCTATGGCTTATTACCCCTGGAACTGGCCCTAACCACAAGCCTGTCAACACCAGTCCTGGGATTAGGCCAAGCAGCTAGCCAGGCAGGGACACAGCACCACTCAGCCACCAGTCAGGCTACCTTAAAACCTCCTAATGCCATTGCTGCTCCAGGGCATGGCCCTGTCCACCAGGAGGAGAGGACCTGGCTCCACAAACTAGTGGGGTGGTACACCAACTTCAGGACCCCAAGGGCCCTGAAACCAGAGATCCCAGGACCCAGTTCCAACCACCAGTGGGCCAGCCCTAGCTTGAGAGCAGCCTCACCCACCAGTGAACCAGTACCAGTCCCAGAATACACTGGTCCAGGCCATCCCAGCCAGCAGGCAGACACTAGCCCCAGGACCACTACAACTCCACAGACTGCCTTCTCTGGATACAACCAAGCCACCATTAGGTTTTCATAAGCCCTAGGATCCCTGGGTCCCAGCCCTTCCCAACAGCAGGCAAACACCAACTCTGGGACACTTTGGGCCCCTCAGCCAGTGTCCCTAGCATCTGGCCCCACCTACCAGCAAACTGACAACAGCTCCAGGATCCCCAAAGCCCTGTGGCTAGAGATCCCAATATGGCTCCACACATAGCTGAGCTGGCACTGTCCCTAGGATCCCCTTGGTCCTGACCCTACCAACTATCAGGCTAACACAAGCCCTGGGATCACCCAGGTCTTGGCCCCAACTATCAGCAGACAAAAACAGGTCTTACACACAGTGGACCCCTCAGCTAGCCACCCTGAGCTATAGCCCCACCCACCAGTGGGCCAGCATTAGCTTTGGGATGAACCCAGAACCTGCAGCCACCCATGTCAAGAAGTGCCCCAATCAACCAGAAAGCCTCTACTAGATTTAGGAGCCCTGTCCCCATAGCTGCCTTCCTCAAAACCCATCTCCACCCACCAGAGGGAAAGCACTATCCCCTGGATCCCCCAGGGCATCATAGCCAGCCAACTCATGACTTGGCCCCACAAAAGAGTGGCCAGCAAACACCACACAAGGCAGATCCTGGAAACCAACTGGACCAGGAATCAGTCATACCTACTGTATCACCAATAGTGGTCAGCCTGCCACAACAGAAGTACTCATGCAGACTACAAAGGACACATCCCCTACAGTATATAGCTCCATTGACTGGGATGCATAGGGAAGTGCACTCCTGGAGTGCATAGGACATCTCCTACAAATGGCCGCTTCTCCAAACAAGTGAGAAACATAACCACCCTTCCAAGACATGGATATAAAAACAGAAAATTAGGCAAAATGAGATGACAAAGGAACATGTTCTGAGTGAAGGAAAAGATAAAATCCCAAAGAAGAACTAAATGAAGTGGAATGAAATGAAATGAAATGAAATGAAATGAAATGAAATGAAATGAAATGAAACTGAAATGAAAAATACACAAGAAGGAATCAACAATTAAATATTAATTAGAAATACAGAGGAATACATCAAGGAGCTGGAAGAGAGAGCAGTGGAAACCACTGAAGATGAACAGAATAAAGAGGACACTTTAAGAGATCTCTTGGTCCCAGAAAAGCAGAGAGAGAGAGAGAAAGCAGTAGAGAACATATTTAAAGACATAATAGATGAAAACTTCTCTAAGCAGAGAAAGAAAACAGACATCCAGATCCAGGAATCACAGAGAGTATCAAGAAAGATCAACTCAAAAATGAAAATGCCAAGATGCATTATAAATAAAATATAATTATATCAAGCACTATGGTCAGAAAAAAATGCTCAATATAATTTCTATGCTCTTAAATATGTTGGTGCTTTTTTGTGGTATATCATGTGATCTACCATGAGGAATATTAATGATAATACTATCAATAATTATGTGCCAACAAAGAGGACAAGCTAGGAGAAATGGACAGGCAACTTGCAAAGACTGAATCAGGAAAAAACAGACAATCTGAACAGACTGATGATATGAGTCAGTTAGTAGCTCATAGCAAAATTGAAATTGTAATTTAAAAAATTCACACCAAACAAAAGTCCAGGACTGGATGGCTGCCCAGAGTAATACAATCAAACATATAGAGAAGAGCTAATACCCATCCTTCTGAATTATTCCAAGAAATTAGATGAAGAAACACTACTAAATTCATTCTATAAGGCCAGTATCACCCTGATAACAAAACCAGAAAAAGATATCACCAAAAGAAAATCACAGGCCAATATCACGGGTTACATAGATGCAAAAATCCTCATCAAAATTCTAGCAAACCAAATTCAACAACACATTTAAAGGATCATATACCATCAAGGTATATACAAGGATGGTTCAATATCTGAAACTCAATCAATATGATACACACATTAATAAATTGAAGAATAAAAATCACATGATCAGGAGTTCCCATCATGGCTCAGTGGTTATCAAGCCCAACTAGTATCCATGAGGGTGCAGGTTTGATTCCTGGCCTTGCTCAGTGAGTTAAGGATCTTGTGTTTCTGTGAGCTGTGATGTAGGTCCCAGATGTAGCTCAGATCCTGCATTGCTGTGGTATACACCAGAGGCTACAGCTCCAATTGGGCCCCTAGCCTGGGAGCCTCCATATGCCATGGGTGCAACCCTAAAAAGACAAAAAAAAATCACATGATCATCTGAATAGAGGCTGAAAATCTCTCATGAAATTCTACTTCCACTTATGATAAAAACTCTCTACACAGTGAGTATAGAGAGAACATATTTCAACATAATAAAAGCCACATATGATAAGCCCACAGCTAATAGCATACTCAGTGGTGAAAAGTTGGAAGAATTTTCTCTAAGATCAAGAACAAAACAAGTGGGGTTCCTTTTGTGGTTCAGCAGGTTAAGAGCCCAACATAATGTCTGTGAGGATGTGGGTTCAATCCCTGACCTCACTCAGTGGGTTGAAGATCCAGTGTTGCTGCAAGCTACAGCATAGGTCACAGATGTGGCTCAGATCCAGTGTTGTTGTAGCTGTGGTGTAGGTCTCCATCTGCAGCCCTGATCAACCCCTAGCCTGGGAACTTCCACATGCTATAGGTACAACGATAAAAAGAAAAAAGAGAACAAGACAAGGATGCCCACTCTTTCCAATTTTATTCAACATACTATTGGAAGTATAAGCCACAGCAATCAGACAAAAAAAAGAAATGAAAAGAATCCAAATTGGAAAAAAAAAGAAGTAAAATTGTCCCTGTCTGCATATGGCATGATATCATATAGAAAATCCTAAAGATGTTACCAAAAAAAATTCTACAAATACTCAATGAATTTAATAAAATTGCAGGATCCAGAATTAATATACATAAATCTGCCGAATTTCTACACACTAACATAGAACTATCAGAAGTAGAAATTAAGGAAAGCATCCCATTTACCATCACATCATTCTTTGAATAAAATACCTAGAAATAAATTTAAATGAGGAAATTAAAAAGCCTGAGTTGGCACTCTATAAGACGCTGATGAAGGAAATTGAAGATGGCACAAATAGATGGAAAGATACTGTGTTCATGGATTGGAAGAATTAGTATTCTTAAAATGACCTTACTAACCAAGGTAATCTACAGATTCAGTGCAATTCCTATAAAATCCCGATGGCATTTTTCACAGAACTAGAAAAATTCTAAAATTATTTGGGTTTGTATGAAAACACAAAAGATTCTGAATAGCCAATATAATCTTGAGGATGAAGAACAAAGCTGGAGCTATCACATTCTCTGAGTTACACTACAAAACTACAGTAACCAAAATAATATGCTACTGGCACGAAGATGACACATAGGTCAATGGAGCAGAGTGGAGAACCCAGAAATAAATGCATATTTATATAGGCAATGAAATTATGATAAAGGAGGCAAGAATATACAATAAGGAAAAGACGGCCTATTCAACAAATGATGTTTTGAAAACAGGACAGCTACATGCAAATGAATCAAACTGGAGTATTTTCTAATACCATGCACAAAAATAAACTCAAAATAGATTAAAGACCTGAAAATGAATGACCTGAAACCACAAAACTTATAGAAGAAGACATAGATAGTATGCTCTCTGACAACAGTCTTCATAATATGTTTTGGACTGTATCTCCTTAGGCAAGGGAAATAAAAGCAAAAATAAACAAATGGAATTATATCAAACTAAACAGTTTTTTTCCTTTTTTTTTTTTACAGTCAAACCCAAAGCATGTGGAAGTTCCCAGTCTACAGATTGGATCAGACCTGCTACTGCAGGCTTACCCCACAGCCATGGCAACACTGGATCCTAGCCGCATCGAAAACTATGCTGCAAATTGTGGCAACACCAGATCCTTAACCCACTGAGCGAAGCCAGAGATCAGACCTTCAACCTCACAGAGACTATGTCAAGTCCTTAACCAAATGAGGCACAATGGGAACTCCTAAAAAGATTTGAACAGTGAAGGAAACTATCAATAAAAGCAAAATGAAAAGGCCACCTACTGAAGAGAAAATATTTCCAAATATATATATATATATATATATATACACACACATATATATACATATATATAATAGATACATACCATAAAGATTAATATCTAAAATATACAAAGAACTCATACAATTTAATATCAAGAAAACAAACAAAAATGGGCAGAGAATCTGAATAGGCATTCTTCTGAGTAAGACAGACAGGTGGCCAATAGGTACAAGAAAAAATGCTCAATATCACCAATCATCAGGGAAATGCAAATCAAAATCATAGTGAGCTATCACCTCACACCTGTAAGAATGACTGTTAAGAAAAAGACAGCAAATGACCAAGTGTTGACAAGAATGTGGAGAAAAGGGAATCCTCATGTGCTATTGGTGGGAATGTAAATTGGTACAGCTACTATGGAAAACAGAATGGAGATTCCTCAAAATATTAAAAATAGAATCACCATAAGATCCAGCAATAGCACTCCTGGGTATTTATCCAAAGAAAACAAAAACACTAACCCCAAAAGACATATGCACTTCTATTTGCATTGTAGCATTATTTACAATAACAAAGAAACAGAAGCAAGGCCCATCAATGATGTCATAAATGGAATAATTTCGTTCTTTTTAATGGCTAAGTATTATTTCATTGTGTAAATGGAATCCTGCCATTTACAACTGCATTGAATTGGCTTGTATGTATGACAGACAAAATCAGACAGATAAAGACAAATAAGTATGATTTCACTTATATATGGAATGTAAAAAAAAAAAAAAAGACAAACATAACAATGTAGAAATATTCATAGATACAGAGAACAAACAGGTGATTGCCAGAGGGGAGTGGGGTAGGAAAGAAGAAAAATAAGTGAGGAGAGAAATAAGTGAGGGAGATTAAGAAGTACAAACTTCCAGTTACAATATAAACAAGTATGAAATATCTAATGTACAAAATATAGGCGAGTTCCCGTCTTGACGTAGTGGAAACAAATCTGGCTAGGAACCATGAGGTTGCAGGTTCAATCCCTGGCCTTGCTCATGTGGGTTAAGGATCCAGTGTTGCCATGAGCTGTGGTGTAGGTCACAGACGCAGCTCGGATCTGGCGTTGCTGTGGCTGCGCCATAGGCTAGCAGCAATAGCTCTGATTAGACCACTAGCCTGGGAACCTCCATATGCTGCTGGTACGGCCCTAAAAAGACAAAAAACAAATATATATATGTAACTATGTAATGTCTTTGTATGACAACATAACTAAACTTTGTGATAATCAGTTTGAAAAGCATAGAAATATTGAATCACTATGATGTGTAACAGAAATTAGCATAATGTTATAGTTCAATTATACTTCAAATACAAACCAAAAAAATCTTAGAAAATAAATCAGATTTGTGGTTATCAAAGGCAGGAAGCGTAGCGGGGAGGGGAAATTAAATAAGGGCAGTCAAAGTTCCAGTTATAAGTAAGTACTGGGGATATAATGTGCAGCATGATAAGTATAATTATCACTGCTGTATGTTATGTATGAAAGTGGCTCCATGAGTTTAGAACCCAACATAGTGTCTGTGAGGTTGCGGGTTCAATCCCGGGCCTCGCTCAGTGGGTTAAGAATCTGGCATTGCTGCAAGCTGTGGCATAGGTCACAGATGCAGCTCAGATCTGGTGTTGCTATGGCTGTGGTGTAGGCAGGCAGGAACTTTGCATGCCGTAGATGCAACCATAAAAGGAAGGGAAAAAGAAAAGGCAAAGTGGAAAGGATCATTTAACAATACCACAGGCTAATAATTCAGAATTAAAATATTTTTTATCCTACTTGCTTTTCATAGAAGATAGAAAATACTCTAAAAATGAAATTCCTTTTGCCCCCAGGAAGACATATTCCTTCTTTATCTACAAGCAATTACTATCTAGAATTTGATATTCTTCCAGTCTTTTCTTTCCCCTCTTATTTTTGAGTACCACTTTGTCTTTTTGTTTTTTCATTTTAACAATGCCTTATTGAGGTATGATTTATACACAGTAAAAGATGAAAGCTTTAGTGTATTTAGGATGCAACCTTGAGATCAAGACAGAACATTTTTCTCACCCCAGAAAGTCCTTTCTAGGCAGTATTATTTCCCCTAAGAGTTAACATGACTTTTATCACCATAGATTAGTGGTGCCTCTTTTTGTAAATGGTATAAATACAATCATATAACAGATAATATTTTGTATCTGGCTTCTTTTGTCCAATGTGATGATTTTGAGATTCATGGGATTGGTACTTCTCTCAGTGATTTATTGTTAAATACTAGTATATTGTTGAATATAGGACAGTTAATTTGTTCCATAACTATGCATTTATATGTATTTAAAACAGATCTCGCATTTCTATGTCTTTAAGGTGGAAGGAGAGATTATGAATGTGCTTTCCTCTGACTTTCTTAACACTTTCAAGCATTAGTTTCCTCTTTTATTTTCCTTCCAGTTTTACTGAGATGTAATTTACTGTGTAAGTTTAAGCTATGCAGCATAATGATTTGAATCATCTCACATAGGTAAAAATTTTATTGTTATTGTTATTTTATTTGTTTTTTTAGTGCTGCAGCATGTAGAATTTCCCAGGCTAGGGGTTGAATTGGAACTGCAGCTGCTGGCCTACACCACAACAACAGTAGAAGTAGATCTGAGACATGTCTGCAATCTACACTGCAAGTTCTTAACCTGCTGAGACACAATGGGAACTCCTCCCCTCTTCTATGTTTCGCTGTATCTTATCATAAGAAATAAATGTGAAGGAGAACCCAAGGTCATAGAGCAGCAAGAAGAAGGATGTCTTCTGTCATGAATTTCAACAATCTTTCTGCTCTCAAAGCTGGCCCTTAGGGGCATTCTTCCTCAAACATGCACATTCAAGAAGCTTTTTGATGAAAAGACATGTGTTAATTAATGTTATGCCTTGTAGTATTTGTATTTTATCCTCAGTTTGGGATGTTAATGGTCTCCCTTTAATCACTCAGATTGAAAGAGGAGCTAAAACTCCCCCTCCAAATAATGTTTTATATCTTAGATTCTTCCTCTATAAAATGAACTGATTGAACCCACTGATCTCTAAGTGTCCTTCATTCATTCAGGCCATTGATCAGCTTTTTTTTGAGTTTTTACTACTTGCCAAGCTCTGACCCTTTTAGGTCTGACAGCCCATAGAAAAATCCATTCAGCCATTTATTCATTACAAATATATGTAAACATTTCCTGAAAAAGAAACTGTGCCAGGCACTGGCCCAGAAAGATGAGAGGAGCTAAAGGTATGACTGATCCATAGGCAAGGGATGTATGAATTGGATGGGAAATACATCCAGTCCAGCCCTGTAGTTCATAGGTGGAGGAACAAGATCCCACCAAGGGATATGACCTAGTTGGAGGCAAAGCCAAGGGAAAAAACCTGATCTAACTAACCAGACCAGGGCTATGGCTGTTTCCATTCCAGCACTTGCCAAGAGCATTTAGGTTTCTTTCAGTGTAAGCCTCCAATTTTGGTGTGATTTCTGAAGGATGCTCTCCTTTCCCTCAGCTTGCCGGATTAGACCAAGTCTTCTTGAAATGACAACTTCAAGGCCTGCCTTCTTGACCAAGTAAACGCAAGGAATTGTATCTGTTTATTTCCTATGGTCTTACCAGCATCTACAATACCAGGCACTTACAGGCATTCAATAAATATTAGTTGCACTTTTTTGGAGTGGATAAGCAATGAGATCCTGCTGTATAGTACAGGGAACTAGGTCTAGTGACTTGTGATGGAACATGATGGAGGATAATGTAAGAAAAAGAGTGTGCGTGTGTGAGAGAGAGAGAGAGACTGGGTCACTTTGCTGTAAAGTACAAAATTGACAGAACACTAAACCAACTATAATGGAAAAAATAAAAATCATTAAAAATATATATATTAGTTGCAGTCTGCTGTACAACAGAAATTAGCACAACATTGTAAACCAACTACACTTTTCAAAAAAGAAGAAGAAAAATCCACAGATCTGACCCAAAAATAAATAAATTTGAAAAATAAACACTAGCTGTTCAAATGAATGAATGAATGATCAAACCCTTCTTCTATGGCAGTTATTCAAATAAAGAAAAAATAATGTAACAGGATAGATGAGGGTAACTCGTGGACAAATGAGTCATGATATAAAATGTATTTCTGACTATGAGCCTCAGTCAAAGAAGTATGAAAGTCCTTTGCTAGGAAATGGAGATGATTTATCAGAAACAGGAAACATAGGAAGATGAGGAAATTTGGGGCTGAGATGATGAACTGATTTGAGAACTTGTTACTTCTGAAGTGAAGATGAAAACGCTTAGTAGCCAATTGAACTTGAGGCTCTACCAACCAAGAGGTATAAATGTAGTGTCGCCCCGGTAAGGGTGATGGCAGTCGTGAGGACAATAGACTAACTGTCAAGGGCAGCGCATGTGTAAATGCCAAGTTAATTTTACACTTTACACTTGAGGTGAAGCATTATAAGAGCCAGAGAAGGAAGGCACATTTTTAACTAGGATAGAGAGGGAAGCTTAAAGGACACGTAGCATTGGAAACAGGTAAGTACCTTTTAAAATTGCACCCCAAAAAATTAAATACCTGGGTATACACCTGACCAAGGAGGTTAAAGACTTATATGCTGAGAACTAGAAAACATTAATCAAGGAAATTAAAGAAGATGCAAAGAAATGGAAAGATATTCCATGCTCCTGGGTTGGAAAAATTAACATTGTAAAAGTGGCCATACTACCCAAAGCAATCTACAAATTCAATGTCATCCCTATCAAATTACCCATGCCATTTTTGACAGAACTAGAACAAACAATCCAAAACTTTATATGGAACCACAAAAGACCCAGAAATGCCAAAGCAATTCTGAGGAACAAAAACCAAGCAGGGGGCAAAACTCTCCCAGACTGCAGGCAATATTACAAAGCCACAGGCATCAAGACAGTGTGGTACCAGTACCAAAACAGACATACAGACCAATGGAACAGAATAGAGAACAGGGAAATAAACCCAGACACTTACGGTCAATTAATCTTTGACAAAGGAGGCCAGAACATAAAATGGGAAAAAGACAGTCTTTTCAGCAAGAATTGCTGAGAAACCTGGAAAACTGTTTGCAAATCAATGAAACTAGATTGCAAATCAATGAAAACTGTTTGCAAATCAATGAAACCCTCACACCATACACAAAAATAAACTGAAATGGCTGAAAGACTTAAATATAAGACAAGACACCATCAAACTCCTGGAAAAGAACATTGGCAAAACACTCTCTGACATCAACATCATGAATATTTTCTCAGGTCAGTCTTCCAAAGAAACAGAAATAAAAGCAAAAATAAACCCATGGGGCCTAATCAAACTGACAAGCTTTTGCACAGCAAAGGAAACCAAAAAGAAAACAAAAAGACAACTTACAGAATGGGAGAAAATAGTTTCAAATGATGCAACTGACAAGTCCTAATCTCTAGAATATATAAGCAACTTACACAACTCAACAGTAAAAAAAGCCAACAACCCAATTGAAAAATGGGAAAAAGACCTGAATAGACATTTTTCCAAGGAAGATATACAGATGGCCAACAAACACATGAAAAAATGCTCAACATCACTGATTAGTAGAGAAATGCAAATCAAAACTACCACGAGATACCACCTCACACCACTCAGAATGGCCGTCATTAATAAGTCCACAAATAACACATGTTGGAGGGGGTGTGGAGAAAAGGGAACCCTCTTGCACTGCTGGTGGGAATGTAAGCTGGTACAACCACTATGGAGAACAGTACGGAGGTACCTTAGAAAACTATACATAGCACTACCATATGACCCAGCAATCCCACTCTTGGGCATATATCCAGACAAAACTTTCCTTGAAAAAACACATGCACCTACATGTTCATGCAGCACTATTCACAGTAGCCAAGAGCTGGAAACAACCCAAATGTCCCTCGACAGATGATTGGATTAGGAAGATGTGGTATATATACACAATGGAATACTATTCAGCCATAAAAAAGAACGAAGTAATGCCATTTTCAGCAACATGAAGGTAATGAGAGACTCTCATTCTGAGTCCTGAGTGAAGGAAGTCATAAAGAGAAAGCCAAATACAATATGATATTACTTATATCTGGAATCTAATATATGGCACAAATGAAACTTTACACAGAAAAGAAAATCATGCACTTGGAGAATAGACTTGTGTTTGTCCAAGGGGAGGGGGAGGGAGGGGGATGGATGGGAGCTTGGGTTAATAGATGCAAACTATTGCCTTTGAAATGGATTAGCAATGAAATCCTGCTGTGTAGTGCTGGGAACTATGTTTAGTTACTTATGATGGAGCATGATAATGTGAGAAAAAAGAATGTATACATGTATGTGTAACTGGGTCACCATACTGTACAGTAGAATAAAAAATTGTATCGGGGAAATAATGAAAAAAATAGAACCAAAAAAAAATAAGTTAAATAAATGCAAAAATTAAATTCTAAAAAAAATAAAAACAACAAACAAACAAACAAAAAAAAACAGGTGAGAAAAGCAAGAGCCAGCAGGACAAAGAGAAGATGCCCTGAGGCAAGAAAATTTACAGCATTAGGAAGAGTGAGGAAACTAGCAGAGAATTCAGGAAGAGAGTGGGCTTAGTACTGGGAAATGGTTACTATTTTTAAATTATTGTGGTGGGGAGTTCCCGCCTAAGTTCGTTGCCTCAGCGGAAACGATTCCGCCTAAGAACCATGAGGTTGCGGGTTCAATACCTGGCCTCACTCAGCGGGTTAAGGATCTGGTGTTGCCGTGAGCTGTGGTGTAGGTTGCAGATGTGGCTCGGATCTGGCATTGCTGTGGCTCTGGCATAGGCTGGCAGCAACAGCTCCGATTTGAGCCCTAGCCTGGGAACATCCATATTGCACGGGTGCGGCACTAAAAAAGACAAAAAAAAATTATTCTGGTGTAGTTAGATGTTTGTGGGGCTGGTGTTGTGGCAAGAGGCCTGGAAAGAATTAGAAAACCTAATCCTTCATTCAAAAAAATCAGTTGAGCTGTTCCTGTTCCTCAAAAATCAGTTGAGGCTGTTCCAGGCTCTATTTTAGGTCACTGATACTCAGAATTACTTGGGGAGTATATTAGTCAGCTCAGGCTACACAACAAAGCACCACAGACTTGGGCTTATACAACAGAAAGTTATTTTCTCACAATCCTGGAGGCTAAATCTGAGATCAAGGGTTGGTTTCTTCTGAGGCCCCTCTCCTTGACTTATAGTTGGCTTTCTTCTTCTGGTGTCTTCACATGGTCTTCCTTCTGTGGTTTACCATGTCTTAATCTCCTTGTCTGGATTATAATCCAACTTTATGACCTCATTTTCACTTAATTACTTTAAAGGCCCTCTCTTCAAATACAGTCACATTCTGAGGTACAGGGGTTAGAACTTAAACTTGAATTTTGAAGGGAGACAATTCAGCCTGTAACAGGGAGCTCTGAAAAAAAAATAGCAATGCTAGGGCTTCACAGTAAACTTGATTTCATTGGTCGGGTGGGACCTGGCATTGGTGCATTTTTAAAGCTTCCAGGTGATTCTAATGTGCGTCCAGCATTAAAAACCACTAGGTAGGCCCTCAGTGGAAATTCTAGTACAGCTCAGGCTAAAAGAATATGGACCATAGTTTTCCCAACTATAAAGTGAAATAGCTGAACGAAATAATTTTAAAGCCCCTTTTCAAGATACATGTGCCTCAAAGTTCGTAACAGTGCTATTTACAATAGCCGAGAAATGGAAACATTCCAAGGGTCCATCAATAGATGATTGCCTTAAGAAGATGTGAGATATATAAAGATACTTATAAAGTGGAATATTACTCAGCCATAAAAAAGACTGAAATAGTGCCATTTGCAGCAACATAAATGGCCCTCAAAGAATGTTATTCCTAATGAGGTAAGTCAGACAGAGAAAGACAAATGTTATATATCATTTATATGAGAATCTGAAAAATAATACAAATTAATCTATACACAAAACAGAAAAACTCACAAACATAGAAAATAAACCTATGGTTACCAAAGGGGAGAGGGACAAATCAGGAGTATGGGATTAACAGATACATACCTCTGAATAAAATAGGCAGGCAGGCCCTTTTCAGCATTGAAATTTCATGGCACAGAGGGGAAGAATTAGACCATAATCTAATTCTTCTTTTCATCCTAGACATGCTACCTTTTACAGCATCCTGATAAGAAGTAGTAGATCTGAGGCTCAAGAGTAAATGCAAAGAACCACTGAAAATTTACAAGAGGATCAACTTCTGGCCAATCGAATGTTCCCTAGTAATACAGTTAGGCAAAATGCTCATGGCATTCTGCCCAAATGCTTTTGCAGCTAAAAGCTATTAGGAAAACATCAAGGGGCCCTGTCATTAGCATCTCCACTCAGTTGCAATGGGACTCCTCTGAGAGCAAATTTGCACAAAGAGTGTGGTGTGCTAATTAAAAGGGAATTCTGTGCAGGCTTTTCACTTGTGGATTAGTTAAATGCAATTAGCATCTGGGGCAGAAAGGGTACTGTGGGAAAGCGGCTGAGCTGGATACTTTTTTGGGTAGAATGGAAGTTGGGCTTTGGCTAGAGTGATTAAGGGAGCTGACTGCCTCTCCTTGGGGGCTCTGTCACAATGAAGGGAAATCCACAGAGCAGGCTGGGAGAATCCAAAATGCCAGGTAACGTGACAGATTTGCTGGGCTCTTGAGTTTATGTCATCCTATTTTCTATTCTCTGTCTTGTTCACCACCATTAAAATCATATTATAGTAAAAGCAGATTGATACAAGGCATATTCATTTGTAGCTAACTGGTAATTTGAGGCATTAAATAGCATATTTTTAGAAAACCCCTACAGATAACCTTTTTTAAAAGGTGCTGGGAGTAGATCCCAAGGTGATCTACTTGGTACAGTGGATAGAGAGACAAGTAAGGCATATCACCAGAGAACATATATGTATTGGGAGAATTGATTTTTCTTCTCTCTGCCTAAAGACAAGATAAAGGGACCTGGAAATGAGAGACAAGAACTGGCAGAAGATGAAACAAGTTAGAAAGTGTGTAGTGGCTGAGGGCCCTCCAGTTAATGAGAGGGAAGGAAAAGAAAGGAAAGAAAAATATGAGAAAATCCCCCAAGAGTTACATCAGGTAAACTGATATGCTCTTTCTTGACTGACATTAAAAATTGAGAACCCCAGAAGTTCCCATTGTGGCTCAGTGGTAACAAGCCCAACTAGTGTCCATGAGGATACGGATTTGATCCCAGGCCTTGCTCAGTGGGTTAAGGATCCAGCATTGCCATAAGCTGTGGTGTAGGTAACAGATGCAGCTCGGATCCCATGTTGCTGTGGCTGTGGTGCAGGCCTGCAGCTGTAGCTCCAATTCGACCCCTAGCCTGGGAACTTCCATACGCTGCAGGTGTAGCCCTAAAAAGACAAAAAAAAAAATTTTTTATCTGTCTCTCTCTCTCTCTCTCTGACTTCCTTCACGTCTACACGTAAAGGTACCCAGGTCTACTTAATCTTTAAAAAAATCTTCTCTCCTCCTAGAATTCCCCTCCAAAGACTCCCTTACCTCTCTCTTCTGGACTTCCTCAAGCCTCTTAAAAGGGTTGTCTATGTTTGTGGTTCCCAAAAAGGAGGGGATTGTGGGAGGGAGGGATTGGGAGTTAGAGATTAACAAATACAAACTAGTATGTTTAGGATGAATAAACGAGTCCTACTGTATAGCACAGGAAACTATATACAATATCCTATGATAAACCATAATGAAAAAGAATATGAAAATGAATATATGTGTATATATAAAATATATAACTGAGTCATTTTGTTGTACAGCAGAAATTAACACAACATTGTAAATCAACTATACTTAATTTTTTTTTTAGAAAAGAACTGTCTTTGGTTCTCACCTCCTTTTAAATCCTCAGCACATTCAATATTCACACCATCCATCTAACATGGCTCTTGTAAAGTCTCTTCTGAAAGGAATCCTTTCATCCTCTTGACAATCATAGCATATTGCACCCTTCACAGAGCTACATTTATTGCCTCTTTTTCTCCACTAGACGGTAAGCTTCCTGAAGGCAGGGACTTTCTATCTTGTTCACATCAGAATCTTTAGTACCTCGCATAGTGTATGACCTACAGTGAATTGTCAGTGATTGATTGATGAAAAAAAAAAATCTAGAGAGGTTTTTTTTATGTCTTTTGTCTTTTTACGGCCACACCCGTGGCATATAGAGGTTCCCAGGCCAGGGGTCAAATTGGAGCTGTTGCTACTAGCCTACACCACAGCCACAGCGACGTGGGATCTGAGCAGCCTTTACAACCTACACCACAGCTCACAGCAATGCCAGATCCTTAACCCACTGAGCAAGGCCAGCCATCAAACCTGCATCCTCATGGATCCTAGTTGAGTTTGTTAACTACTGAGCCACGACAGGAACTCCCAAGAGAGATTTTTTTTTAAATCATGAATTTCATCACTAGGTGAAAAGTCATTGGAATTTACAATATTTCCTAGAAGTTTTATGCTCATTTACATTCTCATCATTGTGTATACCTGATTAAGTTTAATATATCATCGTATTTTCCCATTTTTCATCATGCTAGTGTTGAAAGTCTTAGATCTTAGCTCTGAATGATTTCATCAATAGTAAGTTTAATAAAAACTATCTGCAAATTTGTAAGGGCCACTTGTATGAAATTATATATTTGGTCACTAATTGTATCTTAAATTGATAGAGTTATTGCATTCAAATAAAGAGTTCTCAACTCCCTGACTTTTCAGATACTTCAATTATACCTGTTTACCAGCTGGTTCCCTTGAGAAGCCTCAGTAACTGAGCAGAGAAGGGAGTCTGTGTCATTAATGCAGAGGTGTTCTAAGTCAAGGCAGATGCCAAGGACCAGATCTTAAAAGTACAAAGCAAACTTTTTTCATTTTTTTATGGAAATGTAATTACCTAAAACTTTAGTTGCACATACACAACATAGTGCTATTTCTATACAAAAAGATTACCACTGTGAGTCTAATTACCATACAAAGATATTACATTATTATTGACTATATTCCTAATGCTCTGCATTTCAACCCCATGACTCAGTCCATTTGTACTTCCTAATCTTTCTCATCTATTTCACTCCTCAAACACACACACACGCACACACACACACATACACACACACACACACAATATTTCCCTCAGGCAACCACCTGTTTTTTTCTCTATATCTATGACTGTTTCTGTTTTGTTATGTTTATTCATTTGTTTTGTTTTTTAAATTCCACATATAAATGAAAACAGACTGTATTTGTCTTTCTCTGAGTGACTTATTTCCATACTGTTTTCCATATGGCTGTACCAATTTACATGCCTAGCAACAGTGCATAAGCTTTCCCATTTATTTATACCCCCAGAAACACTTTTTATTTCTCATCTTTTTGATAATAGCCATTCTGACAGGTGTGAGGTAATATCTTATTGTGGTTATGATTTGCATTTCCCTGATGATTAGTGATGTTTAGCATTTTTTGTGTGTCTGTTGGCTGTCATGTCCTCTTTTTTAAAAAAAAAATCTATTCAGGTACTCTGCACATTTTTAATTGAGTTTATTTTTTTGACGTTGAGTATGTGAGTATATTTTGGATATTACCTCCTTGTCAGATATATCATTTGCAAATATCTTCTCCTAGTTAGTAGATGACCTTTTTGTTTTCTTGATAGTAGGGGTTTTTGACATGTAAGTGCTTTTTAGTTTCATGTAGTCCCATTTGTTTAATTTTTTCCAGTTTTATTGAGATATGACTGACATACACTCCTGTACAAGTTTAAGGTATACAGCATGGCATAGGTGTATGGTTTATACATATTACAAAATGATTGCCACAATAAGTTTAGTGAACATCCTAATGGGGGGAGTTCCTGCTGCAGCACAGTGGGTTAATGATCCAGCTTGTCTCTTTGGGGTTGTCAGTTTGATCCCCAGCCTGGCATTGCTATAGCTGTGGCATATGTTGCATATGCAGCTTGGATTCCGTCCCTGGCCCATGAACTTCCATATGCTGTGGGTGTGGCTGAAGAAACAAGAAAAGAGAAAGAAAAGAAATGGAAAAAAAAGTCCTGATGATGAAGCTTAGGATTTATTCTCCTAATAACTTTTATTTATAACATACAACAGTGTTAATTATATTTACCATGTTGTACATTACATCTCTATTATTTATTCATAAAGTGGAAGTCTGACATTTTGACTACCTTCATTCAATCTCTCTTCTCCACACCCCTCACCTCTGGTAAACATAGATCCAACCTATTTTTCTAGAGCTTGTGTTTTTGGGGGTTTTTCAAAGTATAATTTACCTATAACATTTTCTTATTTCATGGTACAAAACATAATGTTTTGATGTTTTATACATTTCAAAATGATCACCATGATAAGTCTAGTGAACATCTGTCATCATCCAAAGATATTACATAATTATTGGCTATATTATCCACACTGTGTATTTCATATCTGTGACTCATTTATTTTCTAACTGAAAGTTAGCACCTCTTAATCTCCCTCACCTATTTCTCTCCTTCCCACACTCCAGTCACCTCTGGCAACAATTTATTTGTTCCTGTATCTAAGAATGTTTCTGAGTTGTTATGTTTGTTCTTTTTTTTTAATTCCACATATAAGTGAAATCATATTTATTTGTCTTTGTCTAACTTATTTCACTTATCATAATACCCTCTGGGTTTATCCATGTTGTTGCAAATGGCAAGATTTCTTTCTTTTTTACGGCTGAGTAATAATTCCATTATTTTTTCATATCACATCATCTTTATCCATTTATCTATTTCTGGGCACTGAATTTTCTTCTGTGTCATGGCTATTGTTAATAATACTGCAACAAACATAGAAGTTCATAAATCTTTTCTAGGTAGTGATTTCGTTTTCTTCAGATACCCAAGAGCGGATTTCTGGATCATACAGTAAAAATTCCTCTGTTAATTTTTTGAGGACTCTCCACACTGTTTTCCATTAAGGCTGCACCAATTTACATTCCCACCAATGGTGCACAAGTCTTCCCTTTTCTCCATATCCTCACCAACACTCTATATTTGTTGTAAGTTTTGTTTATTTGTTTTTTTGTTTGGGATTTTTGTTTATTTATTTTTGCCTTTTTGGGGCTGTACCTGTGGCATATGGAAATTCCCAGGCTAGGGATAAAATTGAAGCTGCAGCTGCTTATCTACACCACAGCCATAGCAGTGCAGGATCTACATTGCACCTTGTGGGAATGCTGGATCCTTAACCCACTGAGTGAGGCCAGGGATTGAACAAGCATCCTCTCAGTTACTAGTTGAGTTCGTGACCCACTGAGCCACATGGGAACTCTTATATTTGTTGTATTTTTTTTGTCTTTTTTTGCCATTTCTTGGGCTGCTTCCGCGGCATATGGAAGTTCCCAGGCTAGGGGTCGAATCGGAGCTGTAGCCACTGGCCTATGCCAGAGCCACAGCAATGCGGGATCCGAGCCAAGTCTGCAACCTACACCACAGCTCATGGCAACGCCGGATCCTTAACCCATTGAGCAAGGGCAGGGACCGAACCCGCAACCTCATGGTTCCTAGTCGGATTTGTTAACCACTGCGCCATGACGAGAACTCCTATTTGTTGTATTTTAATAGCAGTCTTTCTGACTAGTGTAAAGCAATATCTCGTTGTGATTTTGATTTGCATTTCCCTGATGACTAGTAATGTTGAGCATCTATTCATGTATCGGTTGGCCATTGATATGTCTTCATTGGAAAAAATTCTGCCCATTTTTTTAATTGGGTTGGGGTTTTTTTATATTGAGTTATAGGAATTTTTAATATTATTAAAAATATTATTAACCCGTCGTCATATTTGCAAATATGTTCTCCCATTCAGTAGGTGGCCTTTTCATTTTGCTGATAGTTTTTTTCACTATGCAAAAACTTTCTATTTTGATATAGTCTCATTTGCTTATTTTTGCTTTTGTTACCCTTTGCCTGAGGAAACATCCAAAACATGTTACTAAAACTGATGTCAAAGAGTATATTTCCAAGGTTCCTGTTGTGGGACAGTGGAAAAAAATTCAACTATTAACCATGGGGTTGCTGGTTCAATCCTGGCCTTTCTCAGTGGGTTGCGGATCTGGCGTTGCCATGAGCTGTCACAGACACAGCTCCAATCCTGCATTATTGTGGCTGTAGTGTAGGCTGGCAGCTGTAGCCCTGATTGGACCCCTAGCCTGGAAACCTCCATGTGCCGTGGGTGCAGCCCTGAGAAAAGGGTAAGAAAAAAGGAGCATACTTCCTAATTTTTATATGTTTTATGGATTCAGGTCTCACATTTAAGTTTTTAACATTTTGAGTTTATTTTTGTATGTGATGTGAGAAAGCAGTCGATTTTTATTCCTTTGCACATAGTTGTCCAGTTTTTTCCCATCACCATTTATTGAAGGGGCTGTCTTTTCCCCACCGTGTACATCTTTCCTCATTTGTCATGGATTAATCAACTATATTAATGTGGGTTTGTTTCTGAGATCCCCATTCTATTCCATTGATCTATGCATCTGTTTTTGTGCCAGTAATTACTGTTTTGATTATTGTAGCTTTGCAGAAGTGCTTGAGGTCAGGAACTGTGTCCTTCTTTCTCAAGTTTGTTTGACTATTTGGGGTCTTTTGTGTTCCCACACAAATTTTAGAATTATTTGTTTCCAAGTCTGTAAAAAAAATGCCATTTGTATTTTGATAGGCATTGCAGTGATTGCCTTGCATAAGTATGATCATTTTACTAACATTAATTCTTCCAGTACATGAACATGATGTATCTTTCCATTTTTTTGTGTCATCTCTGTCAACGTCTTATATTTTTCTGAGCACAGGTCTTTACAGAGTGGTTAAATTTATTCCTGTATATTTTATTCTTTTTATTGAAATTTTAAATGAGATTGTTTTATTATCTTCTCTTTCTGATAGTTCACTGTTAGCATATAGAAATGCAGCAAACTGATTCACTTTGCTGTACACCTTAAACTAATACAACATTGTAAGTCAATGATATTCCAATAAAATTTAAGATATACATATAAATTTTTAAAAGAAATGAAATAATTTTCTGTGTATTAACTTTGTATCCTGAAACTTTACTGAATTCATTTATTAGCTTCACCACAAATTTGTGGTGGCATCTTTAGGTTTCTATATATGGTATCATATAAATAGTGAAATTTTCCTTCTTCCTTTCCAATTTGGATTCCTTTTATTTCTTTTTTCTTGTCAGATTGCTATAGCTAGGAATTTGAAAACTGTGTTGAACCTAAATGTCCATCAACAGATGAAGGAACTAAGAAGATGTGGTATATACACACAATGGAATATTACTCAGCCATAAAATGGAACAAAATAATGCCATTTGCAGAACGTAGATGGAACTAGAGATTCACATACTAAATGAAGTATGTCAGAAAGAGAAAGTCAAATACCATAAGATATCACTTGTATCTGGAATATAATAAACAGCAAATGAACTTTTCTATGGAAAAGAAACAAACTCACCTACTTGGAGAACAGACTTGTGGTTGCCAAGGGGGAGGAGAAGGAGTGGGATGGACTGGGAGTTTGGGGTTAGTAGATACAAACTATTGCATTTGGAGTGGATAAGCAATGAGATCCTACTGTATAGCACAGTGAACTATATCTAGTCACTTGTAATGGAACATGAGGAAGGATAATGTGAGAAAAAGGATATATATATATACATATATATATATATACACACACACACATATATATATATATGTACGACTGGGTCACTTTGCTGTACAGTAAATATTGACAGAACATTGTAAATCAACTGTAATTTTAAAAATAAACAACAACAAAAAACTATGTTGACTATAAGTGGTAAGAATGTGCATCCTTGTCCCCTTCCTGATCAGCTTTTCACCATTGAGTATGATGTTCTTTGTGTCTTTATCATATATGGCCTTTATTATGTTGAGGTATGGTCCCTCTCTACCAGCTGTGTTGAAATTTTTATCATAAATGGATATTGAATTTTGTCAAAAGCTTCTTCTATATCTATTCAGATGATTGCGTGATTTTTATTCTTCAATTTTTTTGTCTTTTTTTTAAGGCCTCACCCACAGCACATGAAATTTCCCAGGCTAGAGGTCGAATTGGAGCAGCAGCTACCAGCCTACACCAGAGCCACAGAAACACCATATCTGAGCCACGTCTGCAACCTATACCACAGCTCATGGCAATGCTAGATCTTTAACCCACTGCATAGGGCCAGGGATCCAAACCACATCCTCATGGATACTAGTCAGGTTCATAACCCACTGAGTCACAATGGGAACTCCATTATTCTTCAGTTTATTAATGTGTACATCACATTGATGGATTTCCAGATACTGAACCATACTTTTATATCTGGGACAAATCCCACTTGACTTGTTGTATATCTTTTCACATATTGTTGAATTTTGTTTGTTCATAGTTTGTTGGGGTCTTTGCATTTATGTTCATCAGTGACATTGGCTTGTAATTTTCTTTTACTGTGATATCTTTGTCTGGTTTTGTATCAGGGTGATGCTGGCCTCTTAGAATGCGTTCAGGAGAATTCTTTTCTCTTTAATTTTTCAAACAAGTTTTAGAAGGATAGATGTTGACTGTTCTTTAAATGTTTTGCGGAATTCACCGGTGATGCTATCTTGCCCTGGACTTTTGTTTGTTGAGAGTTTTTTAAATTACTGATTCAACTTCATTACTTATAACTCGTATTCATATTTTTCTTTTTTCCTGGTCCAGTGTTTGGAGATCTTATGTTTATGTTTATATAATCTTTTCTGTGGTTGTCCATTTTATTGGCATGTAAATGTTCATAGGAATCTCTTTGGTCCTTTGTGTTCTTGTGGTATTTGTTATAACTCCTTCTTCATTTCTGATTTTTATTTCAGTTTTCTCTTTTTTTTTCTTAAAGAATATGGATAAAGATTTGTCAATTTTGTTTCTCTTTTCAAAGAATTTGTTGTTTTGTTGATCTTTTCTGTTTTGTTTTGTTTTGTTTTGTTTTAGTCTCTATCATTTATTTATGCTCTGATTTTTATTGTCCCTTTCCTTCTACTAACTTTGGGTTTCATTTGTTCTTCTTTTCCTAGTTCCTTTAGGTGTAAGTTTAGGTTGCTTATTTGAGATTTCTCCTATTTCCTGGGGTGGGTTTGTATCACTATAAACTTCCCTCCTGGAACTTCTTTTGCTGTGTCTCATACATTTTGGATCACTATGTTTTCATTTGTCTCCAAGTACTTTTTTATTTCCTCTTTGATTATTTCAGTAACACATTTGTTGTTTAGTATAGCATATGGTTCAACCTCCACATTTGTGTTTTTTGCAGTTTTATTATTGATTTCCAATCTCATAGCATTATGGTCAGAAAATACACATCATATAATTTCAATCTTCTTAAATTTATTGAAACTTACTTTGTGACCTGGCATGTGACCTGTCTTGGAGAATGTTCCACATGAACTTGAAAAGAATGTGTATTCAGCTGCTGTGGGATAGAATATTCTATATATAATCTATTAAGGCTAACTGATCTAATTTGTCACTTAAGGCCAGTATTTCCTTATTGATTTTCTGTCTGGATGATCTGTCCATTGATGGAAGTGGGGTGTTAAATTCTTCTACTATTATTGTGTCTGTCAATTTCTCCCTTTAGTTCTGTTACTGTTTGTTTTTTGTATCTAGGTGCTCTGTTGAGTGCAAATATACTTAAAATTGTTATATACTCATGTTGGAATAATACTTTTATCATTATGTAATCTTCTTTGTCTCTTTTTGCAGCCTTTTTTTTAATGTCTGTTTTGTCCAGAGAAAGAAAAATGCTGTATGTCATCACTTATATGTGGAATCTGAAAAATCAAACAAGTGAATGAATATAACAAAACGGAAACAGACTGACAGATGTAGAGAATGAACTAGTGGTTATAAATAAGGAGAGGGAAGGGAGGAGGGGCAATATAGGAGGAGGGGATTAAGGGTCACAAACTACTACTTATAAATAAGCTATAAGAATAAGTTATGGGGAGTTCCCGTCATGGCGCAGTGGTTAACAAATCCGACTAGGAACCATGAGGTTGCGGGTTCAATCCCTGCCCTTGCTCAGTGGGTTAATGACCCAGTGTTGCTGTTAGCTGTGGTGTAGGTCACAGACGCAGCTTGGATCCTGCGTTGCTGTGGCTCTGGCGTAGGCTGGCAGCTACAGCTCTGATTAGACCCCTAGCCTGGGATCCTCCATATGCCACAGGAGCAGCCCAAGAAATGGCAAAAAGACCAAAGAAAAAGGCAAAAAAAAAGAATAAGTATGGCACAGGGAATATAACCAATATTTTATAACAATGTTAAATTGGGTATAATCTATAAAATTTTGAATCCCTATATTGTATGCCTGGAATTAATGTAATATTATAAAACCACTATGTCTTGATTAAAAAATACTTATTTTATCTGATACAAGTATTGCTACCCTACCTTTCTTTTCATTTCCATTTGTATGTAATACCTTTTCCATCCCCTCAGTTTGTTTGTGTGAATAGTTAGATCTGAAGTGAATTTTTTAAAGGCAGTGTGTGTGTGTGTGTGTGTGTGTGTGTGTGTGTGTGTGAATGTTGGTATTTTTCGCATTCAGCCACTTAATGTCTTTTGTTTGGAGCATTTCACCCATTTAAAGTAATTATTGGAGTTCCCATTGTGGCTAAGCAGGTTAAGAACCTGACATAATGTCTGTAAGGATGTGAGTTCCATCCCTGGCCCTGCTCAATGGGCTAAGGATCTGGTGTTGCCCCAAGTTGAAATGTAGGTCACAGATGCAGCTCAGATTCCACCTTGCTGTGACTGTGGTGTAGGCCAACAGCTGCAGCTCCAATTCAACCCCTAGCCCAGGAAATTCCACATGCCACAAGTGCAGACATGGAAAAAAAGTAATTTTTGATAGGCATGTACTTGTTGCAATTTCGTTAATTGTTTTTGGATTATTTTTGTAGTCCTTTTTTATTCCTTTCATCTTCTCTTAGTCTCTTCTCATATGATTTGATAACTATGTTTACTGTTATGTTTGGATTCCTTTCTCTTTTTTGTGTTGGGTCAACATGTGGTAATCTCATGGGGGTCTATATGTGTTGTTACTATAGATATATATAGTAATATATATATATTACTTTATATATATGATTCATATATATAACTTTATGTTGATCTTTTAAGTGCAAATGCATTCTAACAATTCTGCATTTTTACTCCTGATACTGAATCCTAGTTCATCTGCTCACCACACAACAGGGCAATAAATTTGGAGATGAGTTGTTGAGGCAAGTAATAGCAACTTTGATCAGTAAGCTAGCAGACAGAGAGGATGGCAGACTAGTGTCTCAAAAAGCCATCTTGCCTCAGTCCAAATTCAGGCTCCTTTTATACAGAGGAAAAGGAGGGGGAGGGGCCAGCTGTCACTCGCTGTCACTTGATTGGGGGAAGGGTCCACTGCAATGCTGACCAGTGGCTGACCAGGACCAATAAATGCCACTCACTAACAGTTTCTTATTTACACTCCCACCTAAAGTTTAATGGTTTTGACATCATACTTTACTTTTTTTTTGTTTTATCTATCCTTTAACTACTTATTGTGGTTATAGATGGTTTTACTACTTTTGTCCTTTAACCCTCCTACTAGCTCGACAAGTGCCTGCTCTACTACTTTTTCTGTATACTTTCCTCTACCAATGAGATTTTTTCATTTGGTAAATTTTATATTTCTAATTATGGTCTTTTCTTTTCTGCTGCAAGAAGTCCCTTTAAGTCCCCTATTTAGTGGTGCTGAGCTTTTCTTATCTGTGAAACTGTTGATCTCTCCTTCAAATCTGAATGATAACATGGTAAGGTAGAGTATTCTTGGTTATAATTTCCTTTCATCACTTTAAATATAGTTTTCCTTGTTCCAGCAATCCCACTCCTGAACATCTATCCAGAGAAAACCATGACTCAGAAAAATACATGTACTCCAATGTTCATTGCAGCACTATATACAATAGCCAAGATATGGAAGCAACCTATATGTCCCTCAACAGAGGAATGGATAAAGAAGATGTGGTACATATACACAATGGAATATTACTCATAAAAAGAATGAAATAATGGCATTTGCCACAACATGGATGAACATACAAATTATCATGCTAAGTGAGGTTAGACAGTGATACACAAACATCATATGCTATTACTTATATGTGGAATTTTTAAAAAAGAATACAATGAAGTTCTTTGCAGAAGAGATACTGACTCACAGACTTTGATAAACTTATGTTTTCCGAAGGAGAAATGTCGGGTGGGAGGGATGGGCTGGGGCTTTGTGATGGAAATGCTGTAAAACTGGGTTGTGATGTGATCATTGTACAACTATAAATGTAATAAAATTCATTGAGTTAAAAAAAATTTTTAAATAAATATATTATGCCATTCCCTTCTGGCCTGCAGAGTTTCTGACGAAAATTGTGCTATACTCTTGTTGGAGTTGTCTTGTATGTAAAGGCTTTTCCCTTGCTACCTTTAAGATTCTTTATCTTTAATTTTTGCCATTTTAATTACAATATGTCTTGATGTGATCCTCTTTGGGTTGATCTTCTTTGGGACTCTCTGTTTCCTAAACCTAGATGTCTGTTTCCTTTCCCAAGTTTGGAAAATTTTTAGCTGTTATATCTTCAAATAAGTTCTCAGTTCCTTTCTCTCTCTCACTTCTCCACTGATACCCCTATAATGCAAATGTTACTATGTTTGTTGTTGTCCCAGGTGTCTCTTAAATTGTCCTCAAACGTAAAATTTTTGTTTCTTTTTCCTGTTCAGCTTGGGTGATTTCCACTAGTCTGTTCTCCAGTTCACTGATCTGTTATTCTGTATCATCTAATAGTAGATTAGATGATTAGTTGATTCCCTCTGGTGTATTTCAATTATTTTATTCTTCGGCTCTGTTTGGCACTTATTTGTGTATCCTAGCTCTGAGTAACACTTCTCACTGTGTTCATCCATTCTTCTCCCAAGTTCATTGAGCATCTTTATAATTTCCTTGGACTTTTTATCAGGTAGATTGCTTATCTTCACTTCGTTTAGTTCTCCCTCTAGGATTTTATCTTTTTCTTTCATTTGGAATATATTCCTCATTTTTCCTAATTCTCTGTTTTTATTTCTAAGTATTAAGTAGGTCATTTACATTTCCCAATCTTCAAGAAGTGGCCTTATGTAGAAAACTCCCTATGGGCCCAACAGCACGCTCCCCTCTGGTCACCAGAGCTATATGTTTTAGGGATGCCCCCATGCAAGCTGTGTGAGCTCCTCTGTTATGTCAGGGCCAACTACTTGGGCATGCTGGTATATGGGGCTGGACTTGTTTGCTTCCAGGCACTGTCTCATGTTGAGGTTGCCAGCTGCTGGTGGGATGGACCAGGTCCCAGGCTGGCTGACCAGGAGTTCATGGGACCCTGCAGCAGGTAAGACCCCCACATTAATAGGCTAGAGGGAGAACTCCAAATGGCACTTGTCAGAGTTCCTGTCTGGTTCAGTGGGTTAAGGATCCAGCATTATCACTGTAGTGGCTTGGGTCACTCTGTGGCACACATTTGATACCTGACCCAGGAATTTCTGTGTGCTGTAGGTACAGCCAACACACACACACATACGCAAAAAAGATATTTGTCAGAACCCACGTCCTCATGGTAGATTGAGCTCCCTAAAAAGGCTCCTGCTAGCATCTGTGTTCCTATGGGGAATCCCAGTTGCCTCCTCTTCTCCAGAGGCTCTCCAAGACCAGAAAGTGGATCTGAGCCTGGCTTCTTGAAAATTATTTCCTCTGTGCTGAGATTTACAGCATAGAAGATTTTATGTGCCCTTTACAATTAAATTCTGTTTTCTACTGCCTTCTGGCTCTCACATATGCAACTCTACAGGCCTTCAAAATCAGACTTTCTAGGGGCTTATCTTCCCTCTGCAGGACCGCTATGATAAGAAGCCTGATATGCCTCCCAAACCCTTTGCTCCTTGGAGAGAACCTCTGTAATTGTGATTATCCTCTTGTTTGTGAGTCACATACCTGGAGTATGGGTCATGACTATACCACATCTCTGCTCCTCCCACCCATCTTGTTGTGGTTCGTTCTTTTATATCTTTAGTTATGGGAAATTTTTTTGAGAAGAATGAAAAATATCTATATTTGACTACAACACAAAATATGCAATGATTATTTTATTCTGATCTTAAATTTGCTCTCATCAATAATTGCTGTGTAAGTAGTTGTAATTTTGGTATAGGAGGGGGTGAGCTCAGTGTCTTCCTACTCCACCATCTCATCCAACCCCCAATACAGGAAAATTTGGTTCCCTCTGAGACCACAGTCTTATTGACCATGTCTAAAAAAGATTTCACCTTCTCTTTTCCCTCTAAACTTTACACAAACACTGGGAAGTGGAGGTGTTTATGTAGCAGCTTGTGATTTCTGTCATAAATCATAAGCATGAGCGGTAGCCTCTGGACTGGCAATTTTAAAGTTCATTATGTTCTGACTCATGTAATCAAGAATGACATCAGCATGACCTCAATTTTGATATAAGATGATGACAACCCTGACTGATGGCCACTTTTATCTTCCCATTTTGAAAGCCTAAATGTGTCCTTTCTCCTTTCAGATACAGTAAATTCACATTGGCTTAGGAGATACTTTCCAAAATAAGATATCAAAATTTATCTCAGGGATTTCTCTTTAGGACAGTAACTCACCTGGCTGTTCTGGCCACGAAGAATTCTTCAGTGTTACTGAGGATAGGATCCCTCAGTAGTTGTGGCTTTTGTTCTAGGGAGGTTTAAAAAGAGACAGAAACCAGTCTGGTTACCATCTACTAGAAAGGCTTTATCACCATCTTAGAGCCAAAGGATCGGAAAGGAAAGTTAAGACAGTCCCCCAGGCCTCTCTCAAAAGTGCCCATTTGTTGATCAATCCTATAGTTGCTTAACTCCAAATTTGCCACCCTCAATTATTTCTTCCCTGTACATGTACGTCACACTTCTATCAATAGGCAGAGCCCATTTCTGGGTACAGAAATAAATGGTAAGTATTTCTCTAGGCATTAGCTCACACACAAAGTTTCCCTTGAGTCCTCCAGACCAATGCAAGCTTCCTCCTTTCGGTACCCATGGTGCTTTACACATTCCTCTATGACAGCACTCACCTTACTATGTGTAGCTATTCTATACCCATCAGATTTCAAAGCCCTTGAGAGTTTCAAGCACAAGGTCTAGCAGGTAGTGGGCAGCATTGGACAGTGACTAACTCCAAGGGTTTTGAAGACACTTGATACCAGATTTAAATCTGACTCCTACACAGAGTTGGAGGTATGAATTTGGCAGTTTCTTTTTTGTCTGTTTGTTTTGTTTGTTTGTTTTTTAGGGCTGCACCCATGGCACATGGAGGTTCCCAGGCTAGGGGTAAAATCAGAGCTACACCTGCTGGCTTACTTCACAGCCACAGCAACACCAGACCCTTAACCCACTGATCGAGGCCAGGGATCAAACCCACAACCTCGTGGTTCCTAGTTGGATTCGTTTCCACTGCGTCTTGATGGGAACTCCTGGCAGGTTCTTTTTTTTCACATTGAAGTATGGCTAATTTACAAGGCTATAAGAATTTCTGCTATAAAACAAAGTGATCCAGTCACATATATCCATATCCATTCTCTCTCAGATTCTTTTCCCACACAGATTTTCACAGAATACTGGGTAGAGTTTTCCATGCTATACAGCAGGTCCCTGTTGGCCAATCTTTCCATATACCTCAGTGTGTATATGCCAATCCCAAACCCTGTCCTTCCCTCCTACCCACCACCCACCTGTCGCCATTGGTTACCATAAGTTTTACAAAATCTGTGAGTCTGTTTTTGTTCTGCAAATAAGTTCATTGGTATCCATGTTTTTTTCAGATTCCACATATGGGTGATATCATATGATGTCTGTTTTTCACTGTCTGACTAGCTTAATTTAGTATGATAGTTTTTAGGTCCATCTACATTGCTACAAATGGAATTATGCCATTCTTTTTTATGACTGAATAATATTTCATTGCATATATGTGCCACATCTTCTTTATCCATTCTTCTGTTTATGGATATTTAGGTGGTTTCCAAGTCTTGGCTACTGTAAATAGTGCTGCAATGAATATCAGGGTGCATATATATTTTTGAGTTGTGATTTTCTCTGGATAGATGCCCAGGAGTGGGATTGATGGATCATATGGTAGTTTTATATTTGGTTTTTTGAGAGACATACATCCCGTACCATGGTGGTTGTACCAATGTACATTACCACCAATAGTGTAAGAGGGTTTCCTTTTCTCCACACCTTCTCCAGCATTTATTATTTGTATATTTTTTGATGATGGGCATTCTGACAGGTGCAAGGTGACACCTCATAGTTGTTTTGATTTGAATCTCTCTTATAGAGATGTTGAGAATTTTTTTCGTGTCTGTTTTAGCCATCTATATGACTTCTTCGGAGAAATGTCTATTTAGATCTTCTTCCCATTTTTTTTTTATATTGAGCTGCAGGTGGCATTTTTATATTTTGGAAATTAATTCCTTGTCATTTCTTCATTTGCAAATCTTTTCTTTCATTCTATGGGTTCTCTTTTTGTTTTATGGTTTCCTTTGCTGTGCAAAATCTTTTAAGTTTAACTAGATTTCATTTGTTTATATTTGTTTTTATCATCATTACTCTAGGAGGTGGATCTGAGAAGATACTGCTGCAATTTACATCAGAGAGTGTTTGGCCTATGTTTTCCTCTAAGAGTTTATAGAATCCAGTCTTACACTTAGGTCTTTAATCCATTTCGATTTTATTTTTCTGTATGGTGTTAGAGAATGTTCTAATTTCATTATTTTGCATATCACTCTCAGTTTCCCCAGCACCACTTATTGAAGAGCCTGTCTTTGTTCCAGTGTATATTCTTGCATCCTTTGTCATTGATTAATTGAGGACAGGTGCATTGGTTTATTTCTGGGCTTTCTATCCTGTTCCATTGATCTATATTTTTTGTTTTGGGGCCAGTTTCATATAGTTTTGATGAATGTAGCTTTGTAATGTAGTCTTAAGTCATAGAGCTTGATTTCCCCAGCTTCATTTTTCTTTCTAAGGATTTTTTTTACTATCTTGGGTCTTTTGTGTTGGCATACAAATTTTAAAATATTTTGTTCTAGTTCTGTTAAACATGACATTGGTAATTTGATAGGGTTTGCATTGAATCTATAGATTGCCTTGGGTAGTATAATCATTTTGACAATATTGATTCCTCCAATCCAAGAGCATGGTACATCCTTCCATCTGTTTGTGTCATCTTTGATTTCTTTCATCATCATCTTATAGTTTTCAGAGTACAGGTATTTTGTCCTTTTAGATAGGTTTATTCCTAGGTATTTGATTTTTTTTGATGAGATGGTAAATGGGATTGTTTCCCTAATTTCTCTTTCTGACCTTTCATTTCTAGCATATAGAAATGCTGTCAATTTCTGTACATTAATTTTGTATCCTGCAACATTAACAAATTCATTTATGAGCTCTAACAGTTTTCTGGTAGCATCTTTAGGTGATAGTTTTACTTGTTTCTTTCCAATTTGGATTCCTTCTATTTCTTTTTCTTATCTGCTTGCTATGGCTAGGACTTCCAAAACTATGTTGAATAGTAGTGGCAAGAGCAGATATCCTTGTCTTATTCCTGATCTTAGCAGGAATTCTTTCAGCTTTTCACCATTGAGAATGATGTTAGCTGTGAGTTTGTCATAGATAACCTTTATTATGTTGAGGTAGGTTCCCTCTATGCCCACTTTCTGGAGGGTTTTTATCAGAAATTGGTGTAGGATTTCATCAAAAGCTTTTTATGCATCTATTGAGGGGATCATATGCTTTATATCCTTCAGTTTGTTAATGTGGTGTATCACACTGATTGATTTGCAGATATTGAAGAATGCTTACATCTCTGGTATAAATCCCACTTGGTCATGGTTTATTAGCCTTTTAATGTATTGCTGGATCTGGTTCACTAGTATTTTGTTGAGGATTTTTGCATCTATGCTCATCAGTGATATTGGCCTATAATTTTCTTTTTTTGTGGTATCTTTGGGTTTGTTATCAGGGTGATGATGGCCTCATAGAATGAGTTTGGAAGTGTTCCTCCCTCCTGCAATTTTTTGGCAGAGTTTCAAAAGGCTAAGTACTAACTCTTTAAATTTTTGATGTATTTCACCTGTGAAGCCATCTGGTACTGGACTTTTGTTTGTTGGAAATTTCTTAATAACAGTTTCAATTTCAGTACTTGTGATTGGTCCGTTCATCTTTTCTATTTACTCCTGCTTTAGTCTTGGAAGAATGTACCTTTCTAAGAATTTGTCCATTTCTTCAAGTTTTACTGGCATACAGTTGCTTGTAGTAGTCTCTTATGATTATTTGTATTTCTATGATGTCTGTTGTAACTTCTTTTTCATTTCTAATATTATTGGTTTAAGTCCTCTCTCCTTTTTTCTTGATGAGTCTGGCTAAGGTTTTATCAATTTTATTGATCTTTTCAAAGAACCAGCTTTTAGTTTCCTTTATCTTTTCTGTGATTTTTTTCATTTCTATTGAATTTATTTCTGCTCTGATCCTTACAATTTCTTTCTTCTGCTAACTTTGGGTTTCATTTGTTCTCCTTTCTCTAGTTGCTTTAGGTACAATATTAGGTTGTTTACTTGAGATTTTTCTTGTTTCCTGAGGTGGGTTTGTATTACTTTCAACTCCCCTCTTAGAACTGCTTTTGCTGCATCCCATAGGTTTTGGAGTGTCATGTCTTTGTTGTCATTTGCTTCTAGGTATTTTTAAACTTCCTCTTTGATTTCTTCAGTGATGCATTGGTTGTTTAGTAGCATGTTGTTTAGTCTCCACATGTTTGTGTTATTTACAGTTTTTTTCTCTTTGTTGATTTCTAGTCTTATAACATTGTAGTCAGAAAAGATGCTTGATATAATTTCAAATTTTTTAATTTTCCGAGGCTTTATCTGTGGCCCAGAATGTGATCTATCTTAGAGAAGGTTCCATGTGCACTTGAGCAAAATGTGTATTCTGCTGCTTTTGGATGGACTACTCTATAAATATCTATTAAGTCCATCTGGTCTAATGCATCATTTAAGGACTGTGTTTCCTTGTTGATTTTCTGTCTGGATGATCTGTCCATTACAGTAGGTGGGGTGTTAAAGTCCCCCACTATTATTGTATTATTGTTGATTTCTCCTTTTAAGGCTGTTAGCAGTTGCCTTATATATTGAGGTGCTCCTATGTTGGGTGCATATACATTTAAAATTGTTATATCTTCTTCTTGGACTGATCCTTTGATTGTTACGTAGTGACGTTCTTTGTCTCTTGTAAGTTTATTTTAAGGTCTATTTTATCTGATATGAGTATTGCCACCAGGTTTAAATCTAACTCTCCCATATAGTTAGACATGTGACTTTTGGCATTTTCCTAACTTCTCTGATTCTTAGTTTCTTTACCTGTAAAATGGAGTAAAGATGACTATCTCATAGTGTTTTGTGGGCAATAAAATAACACAATGTGTGTAAATCACTCGGCACAGGGTCTGACAGAGCAAAGCCTTCAATAATTTGTCATCATTATTAGGCACTGAGCAAATGCTATAGAACAAATGAAAACACTTCTAAATGTTCGCATGCTCTACTGAGATGTCTCCTTCTCTTCTTTCTCTTCCATAGTCACATTCAATCAATAGCTTTCTCCCTTAGCTGCCCATTATAATTACCTGGAGAGCTCTAAAATGTATGACCCCCAGGCTTGCTTCCAAGTCAAAGAAATCAGAATATTTGCAGTTGGGACCCAGGCATCAGGAGCTTTTGTAGTCTCTAGGCTGTTCTAGCATGGGACCAAGTTTGAGAGCCACTCCTCTTAAGGACCTTTGTCCTCTGCTCTTCCTGCTCCATATGTTCTCCCTATGGGATCCCTTCCCCACTCACTACTTCACAGCTGTGCCCTAAGCTGGTGTCTCTCAGGACTCTCCATTATACATTCTTTTCTTAGCACCAAACATGCATTTCTTTCTGCTGCTTGGCCCTTTCATCTGAATATTTCACAAAGTTTTGAATCAACAATTCAAAGCAGAATTCTGTCTTTCATCTAAACCTCAATCTACCCTCCTCCTGGGTTTCTCATCTCAGGTAAATGCTCAAGCTGAAAATCACAAAATCATATTTTCTCTTTACTTACTCTCCCTTTAGCTCCACAAAAATCAGTCATGCAAACTTCTCAGTTTCGTCTTCACACTGACTTTGCATTTTTCCCATCTTTACGCTCAAATTGCCTCTGACCTAAATCAAACCCCAAATGTCTCTACCTCAGACTGTTGCATGTATCTCCAATCTAGTCTGTCTATCCTCTCATAAATCTTTCCATACATCCTGAAAAGTATTCCTAAAACACAGCTCTGGTTATTTCATGTCTCTGCTTTAGAATATCATGGTTTCCCCTTGTCTTTGCCTGGGCACAGAGCTTTCTGAGATTTAAAATCAGCTCTCTTTTCTGTCTCCTAATTAACCCCATCTATGGCTTGCTCTCCAGTCATGGTTTACTGCTCATTACCAGGACAGCACATCCTCATTCTCTGTTCTTTGGCCTTTTGACCTTTGTTTAAGCTGAAGTTTCCATTAAGCTTCTCTCTCTCTCTCCCTCTCTCCTCTTTCCTCATTCTTGATTTCTCTCCTTCTTCACAATTAAAGAACCACTCATACCTCCAAAATAGTTCCATTTTCATGGGTTAGCCATAAGTCTTCAACTAGTTTGCTTATCCTTAGGTCTCTTCAATTGTAGCCCTGAAATGGAAAATTCCAGAAAAAAACTCCATGATCCTCACTCCTCCATTCTATCTTCAGCTGCCTAGATTAGTGAAATTGAACTTTCTTGTGGGCCCTTTGCCCCTAATTCTATAAGGATGGTCTTGGGCAGCTGGAAACCCATCTCCCTGTTAGCTTTTATGATTGAATGTAAGGTTTCCAAGTCACTGGTTTACTATTTCGATCCTGAAAGGTTTATTACCTGCTATGCATGGGATTAAAAAAATAGATTATGGAGCTAGGGTGCTTTTTAGGTTTGACCCCTGACTCTGCCACTTATCACCAGTAAGGTCTTAAGCAAGTTACTTAACTTCTTTGCTGCAGTGTTTTCATTTGTAAAATGGAAATAATAATACTACTGACTTATAGGGTTGTCATGAGAATTCAATGACAATATTACAAGATCCTTAGAAAACAATCTGGCTTGTGGTAAGCACGGTGTAAGGGCTTGTTAAAATAAATAGAGAATCTTAGTATGTATTATCCAGCCACCTAATAGAATGCAAACTTCCTTAGGGCAAAAATAACTTCTATTTGTCTGGAACGGAGTAAGTGTCCCAAAAATATGTGAGTACTCATATAACCAATAGAAGTGGAAATTGGTATATTCCTGGGGGATTATTGGATAATATGTATTAATTTTTTTATTGAAGTGTAGTGAATTTACAATGTTTTTTTTGTGAGGGGGGTGGGGTTTTTTGTCTTTTGTCTTTTTAGGGCTGCACCCGAGGCACATGAATGTTCCCAGGCTAGGGGTCTAATCAGAGCTGTAGCCATTGGCCTACACCACAGCCACAGCAATGCAAGATACGAGTAGTCTGCGAACTATACCACAGCTCATGGCAACGCCAGATCCTTAACGCACTGAGTGAGGCCAGGGATCAAAACTGCAACCTCATGGTTCCTACTCAGATTCGTTTCCACTGCACCATGATGGGAACTCCACAATGTTGTTTTAGTTTCAGGGATACAGTACAGTGAATCATATGTGTGTGCATGTGTGTGCGTGTATTCTTTTTTCAGACTCTTTTTTCATTATAGTCATTTACAAGATATTAAATAGAATTCCCTCTGCTATACAGTAGGTCCTCATCGATTAATTACTTTATATATAATAGTGTGTATATGTTAATCCAAAACTTCTAATTTATCCTTCCCTCTCCTTTCCCCTTTGGTAACCATAAGTGTGTTTTCTAGGTCTTTGAGTCTATTTCTATTTTGTAAATAAATTCATTTGTGTCAGTTTTTAAGATTCCGAATATAAGTGATATCATATAATATTTGTCTTTTTCTGACTTACTTAACTTAGTATTATAATCTCTAGGTCCATGCGTGTTCCTGCAAATAGCATTATTTCATTCTTTTTTATGGCTGAGAAATATTCCACTGTGTATATATAGCATATCTTCTTTATCCATTCATCTATCAATGGGTATTTAGGTTGCTTCCATGTCTTGGCTATTGTAATTAGTGCTGCTGTGAACTTTGGGGCAACATGCCTCTTTTTATAGAATTATGGTTTTCTCCAGATATATGACCAGGAGTGGCATAGCTTCATACCATTTTTATAGTGGTTGTACCAATTTACATTCTCACCAATAGTGTAAGAGTGTTCCCTTTTATATGCACTCCATCCAGCATTTATTTTTTGTAGACTTTTTGATGATGGCCATTTGCTAATATGAGGTCGTACCTCATAGTAGTTTTATTTGCATTTCTCTAATAAGTAGTAATGCAGAGCAAATTTTCATGTGTATTTTGGCCATCTATATGTCTTTTTGAGAGAAATGACTATTTAGAACTTCTGTCCATTTTTTTAACCATGTTATTTGTTTCTTTGTTTTGTTTTAATTGAGCTGCATGAGTTGTTTGTATACTTTGGAGACTAACCCCTTGTTAGTTGCTTCATTTACAAATATTTTCTCTCATTCTATGGGTTTTCTTTTTATTTTGTTTATGGTTTCCTTTACTGTACAAAAATTTTTAAGTTTAGTTAGGTCCCATTTGTTTATTTTTGTCTTTATTTCCATTACTCTAGGAGATGGTTCCAAAAAAAATATTGCTGTGATTTACATCAAAGAATGTTCTCTCTTCATCTAGGAGTTTTATGATATCCAGTCTTAAACTTAGGTCATTATCCCATTTTGAGTTCTTTTTTTTTTCTTTTTATGGCCACACCTGCAGCATATGTGAGTTCCCAGGCTAGGGGTTGAAACAGAGCTGCAGCTGCCAACTGACACCACAGCCACAGCAATGCCAGATCCAAGCTGTGTCTGCAACCTACCATTTTGAGTTTATTTTTGTATATGGTGTTAGAGAATGTTCTAGTTTTATTCTTTTGCATGTAGCAGTCCAGTTTGCCAACACCACTTATTAAAGGGTTTTTCATTTCCTCATTGTATATTCTTGCCTACTTTGTTGAAGATTAATTGATCATAAGTGCATAGGTTTATCTCTGGGTTCGCTATCCTGTTCCATTATCTGTATATCTGGTTTTTAACCAGTACCATACTATTTCAATGACCATAGCCTTGTAGTATAGTCTGAGGTCAGGGAACCTGATTCCTCTAGCTCCATACTTCTTTCTGAAGATTATTTTGGCTATTCAGAGTCTCTTGCATTTCCATACGAATTTAAATTTGTTTTCTACTTCTGTGAAAAATGTCTTTTGTAATTTGATAGGGATTGCATTGAATCTGTAGATTGCATTGGGTACTATGGTCATTTTAATAGTGTTGATTTTTCCAACCCAGTATATGTTTTCATCATCTTTATTTTCCATCATTAGCAATTTATCAGCCACTGCGAAACACCACTGTAACAAACTGAAGAATAAAAGCAATATGATGATCTCAATAGATACAGAAAAATCTTTTAATAAAATTCATCATCCATTTATGATAAAAGCTTTCCGGAAAGTGGGAATAGAGTTCCTGTGTGAATCAGCAGGTTAAGTATCTGGCATTGTCACTGCAGTGGCTTAGGTCATTTCTATGGCACAAGCAATGCCAGGAACTTCTGCATGCTGCAGGTACGGAAAAAAAAAAAAAAGCAGTGGACATAGAGAGAACCTACCACAACATAATAAAGGCCATATATCACAAACCCATAGTTAACATCATTCTCAATGGTAAAAAGCTGCAAGCATTTCTTCTAAAATTAGGAATAACACAAGATGCCCAATCTCACCACATTTATTCAACATTGTTCTGGAAGTCCTAGCCACAGCAACCAGAGAAGAAAAATAAATAAAAGGAACCCAAACTGGAGAAGAAGAAATAAAACTGTCACTGTTTGCCAATGATATGATACTATCCATAGAATATCCTAATGACACTTCCGAAAAACTACTAGAGCACAACAAAGAATTTGGTAAAATTTTAAGACACAAAATTGGAGTTCCCATTGTGGCACAGCAAAAACAAATCCAACTAGGAACCATGAGGCTACAGGTTCGATCCCTGGGCTTCCTCAGTGGGTTAAGGATCCGGCATTGCTGTGAGCTGTGGTGTAGGTCGCAGACATGGTTCAGATCTGGCATTGCTATGGCTCTGGCATAGGCAGGCAGCAACAGCTCCGATTAGACCCCTAGCCTGGGAACCTCCACATGCTGCCAGCATGGCCCTAAAAAAAAGAACAAAAGACAAAAAATAATAATACACAGAAATCCGTTGCAATTCTTTCCTTTTTTTTTTTTTTTTAAGGCTGCACCCATGGCATATGGAAGTTCCCAGGCTAGAAGTCAAATCAGAGCTGTAGCAGCCAGCTACAGCCACAGTGAAGCCATAGCAACTCAAGGATCCAAGCCACATCTGCAATCTACACCACAGCTCATGGCAACACCATATGTCTGACCCACAGAGCAAGGGATAAAATCCACATCCCCATGGATACTAGTCAGATTCATTGCTGCTCCACCACAACAGAAACTTTCTCTATTGCATTTCTATACACTAACAATGAAACAGAAAGATGAATTAAGGAGACAATCCCATTTAGCATGACATCAAAAAGAAGAAAACACATAAGAATAAACCTAGGTAAGGAGGCAAAAGATCTGCATGCCAAAAAGTATGTCACAAATGAAGGAAATACCAAATTTTCATATAACTGCTATTTTATTAATTTTTTTATTTTTTAATTAATTATAAATGTAATTAACTTATTACATTTATAGTTGTACAATGACCACCACAATCCCATTTTATAGGATTTCCATCCCACAACCCCAAGGCATCCCCCCACCCCCCAAACTGTCTCCTTTGGAAACCTTAAGATTTTCATAGACTGTGAGTTTGTGTCTGTTCTGCAAAGTTCATTGTGTCCTTTTTTCAGATTCCACATGTCAGGGATAGCATTTGATGTTGCTTGTCTGACTGACTTCACTTAGCATGATCATTTCTAGGTCTGTCCATGTTGCTAAAAATGCCATTATTTCTTTCCTTTTAATGGCTGAGTAATATTCCATTGTGTATATGTACCACCTCTTCTTGATCCACTCCTCTGTCAATGGACATTTAGGTTGTTTCCATGTCTCGGCTATTGCAAGCAGTGCTGCGATGAGCATCGGAGTACATGTGTCTTTGCGAGTCATGAGTTTCTCTGGATAGATGCCCAGGAGGGGGATTGCTGGATCAAACGGTAGTTCTAATTTTAGTTTTCTGAGGCATCTCCATACTGTTTTCCACAGTGGTTGCACCAATCTACATGCCCACCAACAGTGTCATAGGGTTCCTTTTTCTCCACACCCTCTCCAACACTTATTGTTTGTAGACTTTTGGATGCTGGCCATTCTGGCTGATGTATGGTGGTACCTCATAGTGGTTTTGATTTGCATTTCTCTAATAATGAGTGATGTTGCACATCTTTTCATGTGTTTTTTGGCCATCTGTATGTCTTTGTTGGAGAACTGTCTGTTTAGATCTTCTGCCCATTTTCCGATGGGGTTGCTTGTTTTTTGTTGTTATTGTATTTTGGGTTTTTTTTTTTTCGCTACTGAGCAGTAGGAGGTGTTTATGAATTTTGGAGATGACTCCCTTGTCACTTGATTCATTTGCAAAGATTTTCTCTCATTCTGTGGGTTGTCTTTTCATTTTGTTTAGGGTTTCCTTGGCTGGGTAGAAACTTTTAGGTTTGATGCAGTCCCATTTGTTTATTTTTGTTTTTACTGTCATTTCTCTAAGAGGGGGCTCTAGGAAGACGTTGCTGTTGTTTATGTCGGAGAGTGGCCTATGTTTTCCTCTAAGAGCATTATAGTATCTGGTCATATATCTAGGTCTCTAATCCATTTTGAGTTTATTTTTGTGTATGGTGTTAGGGAGTGTTCTAGTTTCATTCTTTTACACGTGGCCATCCAGTTTTCCCAGCACCGCTTATTGAACAGGCTGTCTTTTCTCCATTGTATATTCTTGCCTCCTTTGTCATAGATTAGTTGGCTGTAGGTGTGTGGCTTTAATTCCAGGCTTTCTATCCTGTTCCACTGATCTAGATTTCTGTCTGTGTGCCAGTACCCTGTGGTTTTGACGACTGTTGCTTTGTAGTATAGTCTGACATCAGGGATCCTGATTCCTCCAGCTCCGTTTTGCTTTTTCAGGATGCCTTTGGCTACTCTGGGTCTTTTGTGCATCCAAACACACTTTAACATATTTTGTTCAAGTCCTGTGAAAAATGTCCTTGGTAATTTGATGGGGATTGCATTGAATCTGTAGATTGCCTTGGGTAGTATAGTCCTCTTGATAATATTGACTCTTCCAGTCCAAGAGCATGGTATGTCTTTCCACCTGTTTGTGTCATCTTTGATTTCTTTCATCAGTGTCTTAGACTTTTCAGAGTACACGTCTTTTGTCTCTTTAGGTAGGTTCACTCCTAGGTATTTTATTCCTTTGGATGTGATGCTAAACGGGATTGTTTCCCTAATTTCTCTTTCTGATCTCTCATTGCTAGTATATGGATATGCCATCAATTTCTGTGTATTAATTTAGTATCCTGTGACTTTGCCAAATTCATGGATGAGCTCTACCAGTTTTCTGGTAGAGTCTTTAGGATTCTCTAGGTATAGCATGACGTCATCTGAAAAGAGCAATAGTTTTACTTCTTCCTTTCCAGTTTGGATTCCTTCTATTTCTTTTTCTTCTCTGCTTGCTGTGGCTAGGACTTCCAAAACTATGTTGAATAGTAGTGGCAAGAGCAGACATCCTTGTCTTGTTCCTGATCTCCGTGGGAAATCTTTCAGCTCTTCACCCTTGAGAATGATGTTAGCTGTGGGTTTGTTTGTCATAGACGGCCTTTATTATGTTGAGGTAGGTTCCCTCTATGCCCACTTTCTGAAGGTTTTTTTTTTCTTTATCAGAAATGGGTGTTGGTTTTGTCAAAGGCTTCTTCTGCATCTATTGAGAGGATCATGTGGATTTTATTCCTCAGTTTGTTAATGTGGTGTATCACACTGATGGATTTGTGGATATTGAAGGATGCTTGCCTCCCGGGGATAAATCCCACTTGACCTTGGTGAACAATCCTTTGAATGTACTGTTGGATGCGGTTTGCTAGTGTTTTGTTGAGGATTCTTACATCAATGTTCATTGGTGAAATTGGCCTGTAATTTTCTTTTTTGGTGATATCTTTTTCTGGTTGGTATCAGGCTGATGGTGGCCTCATAGAGTGAGTTTTGGAGTGTCCGTTCCTCTGTGATTCTTTGGTATAGTTTCATAAGGATAGGTATTAGCTCCTCTCTAAATGTTTGATAGAATTTGCCTGTGAAGCCACCTGGTCCTGGATTTTGTTTGTTGGAAGTTTTCTAATCACAGTTGCAATTTCAGTTCTTGTGATTGGCCAGTTCATCTTTTCGATTTCATCCTGCTTTAGTCTGGGAAGATTGCACTCTTCTAAGAACTTGTCCTTTTCTTCAAGGTTTCTGTTTTATTGGTATACAGTTGCATATAGTGGTCTCTCATGGTCCTTTGTATTTCTGTGATGTCCATTGTTTCTTCTCCCTTTTCATTTCTAGTTTTATTGATTTGAGTCCTCTCTCTTTTTTTCTTGATACGTCTGGCTAAGGGTTTATCAATTTTGTTGATCTTTTCAATGAACCAGCTTTTTGTTTCCTTGATCTTTTCTGAGGTTTTCTTCATTTCTATTTCATTGATTTCTGCACTGATCGTTATGATCTCTTTCCTTCTACTAACTTTAGGTCTTGTCTGTTCTTCTCTCTCGAGCTGCTTAGGTATAAAGTTAGCTTGTTTATTTGGGCTTTTTCTTGTTTCCTGAGGTGGGCTTGTGTTGCTATAAACTTTCCTCTTAGAATGGCTTTTGCTGCATCCCATAGGTTTTGGAGTGTTGTATCTTTGTTGTCATTTGCTTCTAGGTATTTTTAAATTTCCTCTTTTGATTTCTTCAGTGATCCATTGGTTGTTTGGTAGCACGTTGTTCAGACTCCCCTTGTTTGCGTTTTTTGCGGTTTTTTTCTTGGTGTTGATTTCCAGTCATATAGCGTTGTGGTCAGAAACGATGCTTGGTAGGATTTCAATTTTCTTAAAGTTACCGAGGTTCGATTTGTAGCCCAGGATGTGATCAGTCTTAGAGAAGGTTCCACGTGCACTTGAGAAGAATGTGTATTCTGTTGCTTTTGGATGGAATGTCCTTTAAATCTCTCTCAAGTCCATCTGGTCTAATGCTTCATTCAGGGCCTGTGTTTCCTTATTGATTGTCTGTCTGGATGCTCTGTCCAGTGCTGTATGCAGGGTGTTAAAAGTCCCCCACTATGATTGTGTTATTGTCAATTTGTCCTTTTAAGGTTGTTAGCAGTTGCCTTGTATGTGGTGGTGAACCTGTGTTGGCTGTGTAGATATTTACAATTGGTATATCTTCTTCTTGGATTGATCCTTGGACCATTAGGTAGTGACCTTCCTTGTCCCTTAAAATATTCCTCATTTTAAAGTCTATTTTCTCTGATATGAGTATTGCTACTGCATCTTTCTTTTGATTCCTGTTTGCATGGAATATTTCCTTCCATCCTCTCACTGTCCATTTGTATGTGTCCCTAGAAGTGAAGTGGGTCTCTTGAAGGCAGCATATATATATGGGTCTTGTTTTTGTATCCATTCAGCCAGTCTCTGTCTTTTGGTTGGGGCGTTTAGTCCATTAACATTTAAGGTAATTGTTGATATGTATGTCCTTATTGCCATATTATCAATTGCTTTGGATTTGGTTTTGTTGCTCTTTTTCCTTCCCTTCTTCGCTTGTTCTCTCCTCTTCTGGTTTGAGGACTCTATTTAGTGTTTTATTTGAGCAGATTTTTCTTATTTGTTTGTGTATCAATTGCAGATTTTTGGTTTGCAGTCATTCTGAAGTTTTGATATAAGGGTCTCTCATATATATATATATATATATATATATATATATATATATATATACATGATCTCATATATATATATGAGATTGTTTTAAGCTGTTGGTCTCTTAATGCAAGTGCATCTCCAGTGTCCTTCATTTGTACCCTCCTCTTTTCAGATTTCTGATTGTGGTGGCATAATTGTGCATGGATGATTTCATATCTTTACTGTATACATACCTTTACTGGTGAGCCTTGTCATTTGCGGAATTTTTGTTTCTGGTTGGGGCCTTTTCTTTTCTGCCTAGAGAAGCTCCTTTAGTATTTGTTGTAAAGCCGGTTTAGTGTTGCTGAATTCTCTTAGCTTTTGCATCTCTGAGAAGCTTTTGATGTCTCCTTCAAATCTGAATGAGAGCCTTGCAGGGTAAAGTAATCTTGGGTTGGGGGTTTTTTCCTTTCATCACGTTAAGTATATCATGCCACGCCTTTCTGGCCTGCAGAGTTTCTGCTGAAAAATCTGCTTGATAACCTTATCGGGGTTCCCTTGTATGTGACTTGTTTCTTTTCCCTGGCTGCTTTCAAGATTTTGTCTTTGTTGTTAACTTTGGTCAGTTTGATTAATATGTGTCTCGGGGTGTTCCTCCTTGGGTGTATTTTATGTGGGGCTCGTTGTGCTTCCTGGATTTGAGTGACTGGTTCCTTTCCCATGTTAGGGAAGTTTTCGGCTATTATCTCTTGGAATACTTTTTCTGTCCCTTTCTCTCTCTCTTCTCCTTCTGGCACCCCTATCATATCGATGTTGGTGTGTTTAACATTGTCCCAGAGATCTCTGAGACTCTCTTCATTTCTTTTCAATCTTTTTTCTCTTTTCGGTTCTGCATCCGTGACTTCCACTAATCTGTCCTCCACCTGGCTTATTCATTCTTGTGCCTCCTGTATTCGGCTGTTAGCTGCTTCTAGTGAATTTTTTATTTCAGTTATTGTATTTTGCATCTCTTCTTGTTTAAGTTTTATGTCTTGTATCTCTTTGCTCAGTGTTTCCTGTAAGTTATTCATCTTTGCCTCCCGTTTATTTCCAATGTTTTGCATCATCTTCAGCATCAACAGTCTAACGTCTTTTTCCTGAAGGCTGAGAATGTGCTGATCACTTAGCCTCTTTTCTGGGTTTTTTTTCTTTCTCCCTCATCTAAGTTATAGTTCTCTGTCTTTTTGTTTTTATAGGTTTTTGGTGTGGTGACCTTTGTGCAGATAATAGAGCTGTAGCCTCTCTTACTTCTGGTGTCTGCCCCCCTTGTGGCTGATGTGGGTACAGGGGCTTGCTGTAGGCTTCCTGATGGGAGGGACTGGTGCTTGCCCACTGGTAGGTGGGGCTTAGTCTCTGGGTGGGATTAGAGGTGGCTGTGTGCCTCAGGGGTCTTTAGGCAGCCTGTTTACCGAGGGGCAGGGCTGTGATCCCACCTGGATTGTGGTTTGCCCTGGGGCTTCTCAGCACTGACTGACAAGTGGGGCCTGATTTTCCCAAAATGGCCACCTCCAGTGAAAGGCATGCTGCTGAATATTCCTGAGAGCTTTGCTTCCAATGTCCTTCCCCCACAACATGCCACATTCACCCGTTTTCCCAGGAGGTCCTCCAAGAACCGTAGTCAGGTTTGACCCAGATTCCCATGGAGACTTTGCTTTGCTCTGGGACCCAGTGCATGTGAATGTCTGTGTGTGCCTTTTAAGAATGGGGTCTCCATTTCCCCAAGTCCTGTGGGGTTCCTGCACACAAGCCCCACTGGTCTTCAAAGCCAGATGTTCTGGGGGCTCTTTCTCCCAGTGCCAGATCTCCACACATGGGTGTTTTATGTGGGGCTCAGAACTCTCACTCCTGTAGGTGAGTCTCTGTGAACCAGTTACTCTCCAGTCTGGGGCACCTCCCACCCAGGAGGTATGGGGTTGCTTATATCACGTAATAGCCCCTCCTACCTCTTGATGTGGCCTCCTGTTTGTCTTCTGGAGTAGGATGTCTTTTTGAAAGTTTCCTATTTGGTTGAAGGTTGCTCAGCATTTAGTTGTAATTTTTTTTTGTTTTTAGGAGAGAAGTTGAGCTCCAGTCCTTCTATTCCTCCATCTTAATCCCATCTCCTCTTATAAGTACTTTTTGATCAATAATTCCATCTCTCAGAATACTTTCTATAGAAATAACTTAAAATGTGAAAATATGCATCTATGAAGATATTTGTTTATGTAATAGGAAAAAATAGAAACAAATGTCAGCTACATTAGCCTCTGGACACACATACAAAGGAATATCAGGTATCTATTAATAATGATGGTTTATATCTATATTTTAAGGACATGGGAAGATGTCTAATATGTATCATTAAGTTTCAGAAGCAGAATACCCAACAAGTATATTATGATCTACATTTTTATACATACATGTATATGTTTACAAATGAATAGTAACTTCAGAAATCATACGCATCAAATGTTAAAAATTATGACATGTAGGTTATGATTTTATGAGTGGTTTGCACTTTTATCATTTTTGAATTATAAAATGATTTCTTTTAATTATTATTGAAATAATATTGAAGTGAAAATAATATTGTGGATAAAAACATGAAGGTTCCCTCAACTTCCCAATCACGTAAAGTAATGCTCCCTAGATCCATCTAAGCAGTATTGTCTTCCTGAACGTTTTCTTCCTGACCTTTACCTGCATGCATCCAAATATACTCAGGTGTTGGATGAGATTTTTCTAAGCTTTAAGATTTAAATACATCTAGCACAAGTGCCTACACCCACATTCTACAGGAGGCCCAGTGCCCTCACCAAGAGTTCTTTGAATACCCAAAGGCATATGTTCTCATAACTTCAATTGGATTTCAATCCCTGCTCTTGGGCCCAAATTCTCTATTTTATTTATGAATTCCCTTCCTTGCCTCTTCTTTCCTCTAGTTCACCAGTCTTAGTGTGCAACATTTCCTTTTTCCTGGCTTTGACCAAAAGCACACCCAAGCCATATGTCCCGAAGAATTTACTGATGGTTTGGCCACAATATCTAAGGATTTATTTCAAAGAAAAAAAACTTGCAATTTAATATCAAAAATCCATATTTTTGAGTTTAGGATTAGTACATGCAAACTATTACATTCAGATTGGATATGTAATGATGTCCTACTGTATGGCACAGGGAACTATAACCAGTTTCCTGGGATAGGCCTTGATGGAAGATAATATAAGAAAGGGAATGTATATACATGTATGACTAGGTCACTTTGTTGTACAGTAGAATTTGGCACAGCATTAGAAATTAACTATACTTTAAAAAATTAAACACAAATACAAATTGAAAACAAACAAAAACAAAAAAATCCCCATTCTTGAAAATTTTCTTTCACAAATAACAAATGCTGGAGAAGCTGTGGAGAAAAGGAAACCCTCTTATACTGCTGGTGGGAATGTAAATTGGTACAACCACTATGGAAAACAGTATGGAGGTACCTCTGGAAACTAAATATAGAATTACATATGACCCAGCAATCCCACTCTTGGGCATATATCTGGACAAAGCTTTCCTTGAAAAAGACACATGTACCCTCATGTTCATTGCAGCATAGTCCACAATAGCCAAGAGCTGGAAACAACCTAAATGTCCATCGACAGATGAATGGATTAAGAAGATGTGGTATATATACACAACGGAATATTATTCAGCTATAAAAAACAATGCCATTTGCAGCAACATGAATGGAACTAGAGACTCTCATACTGAGCGAAGTAAGTCAGAAAGAGAAAGACAGATAACATATGATATCACTTAATCTTGTATCCAATATATGGCACAAATAAACTTTTCCACAGAAAAGAAACTCTTGGACTTGGAGAACAGACTTGTGGTTGCCAAAGAGGAGGAGGAGAGAGTGGGATGGACTGGGAATCTGGGGTTAATAGATGCAGACTATTGCATTTGGAGTGGATAAGCAGTGGGATCCTGCTCTATAACACTGGGAACTATATCTAGTCACTTGTTATTGAGCATGATGGAGGATAATGTGAGGAAAAAAATGTATATATGTATGCATAACTGGGTCACCTTTCTCTAAAAGAAAATTTACAGAACACTGTAAACCAACTGTAACTGAAAAAATAAAAATCATTTTTTAAAAAAAGACAAGAAAATTTTTTGGTGCCTCATTCTCCCAAACAATGGGAATTTCTCCTCATCATCTTCCACAGCCAATTCAAAACTCCAGCCAGTCTCTTAAATATTCTATTTCTCCTAAGGGCCTTCTCATATTTCCTTTGATATTTGAGAACATAACTCTGCTCAACAAAATGACACACTCCCTGTGTCTTTTCCTTATGATGAGATATTGGAGACCCCAGAACAAATGGCAGAGAATAAGTACACAGATCCTCCCCCAGATGGGTCCCCAAGGCAGAAAGGGTCCACATTCCCCAGAGCACTGATACACATGGCAAAGTCTTCATCTCACATTCCAGGGGTTCTAGAAATGATTCTAGATAAGGGATGAATTTCTAACTTTCTCTATAGACACATCCCTCCTGTTTCATTTCCTTTCGAGGGGCTTTTTCCTACCATTGACATTACATGTTAATTCTGCTGCACAGGAGACTTGGTTCAGTCAACAAATTTGAGAGGCTCCATGTTTAACTTCAGATCACAGTGTGGTCAGAAGGTGTGATTCTACCTTCTAAGGCATCATCTGTCCCACTTTCATCCTCAGAATCACTATCCACTCCATCTTCCTTTTTACCTAACAAAATCTCCTTAGGAATATCTTCCAAAAGTCAGAAGGAAGTTATAGAACTCCTTTGAGATTAACATTACAATGTGGGGGATGGGTGCAGGTAAACTATCAAAGAACCAGGCCTGCATAATATGAGGTTCAGAAATTTCTCTAGATAAAAGCAAGCAAAGGAGGCCCCTGGAAGCTGCTTATAAATTATCAGCATCTAGGAGTTCCCAGTGTGGCTCAGCAGAAACAAATCTGACTAGTATCCATGGGGACCTGGGTTAGCTCTCTGGCCTCACTCAGTGGGTCAGGGATCTGCTGTTGCCATGAGCTGTGGTGTAGATCACAGATGTGGTTTGGATTATATGTTGCTGTGGCTGTGGCAAAGGACTGCAGCTGTAGCTCTGATTCGACCTCTAGCCTGGGAACTTTCATATGTCACAGGTGTGGCCCTAAAAAAGTAAAAAAAGATATATATATCTCAGCATCTATAAACACAGGATTTATTTTAAAGTCAAAGTCTTTGGGGTAAGACATGTTTGTACTAATCAAAAATCTCCGCCTAGCTCTGTATGCCAAGGCACACATCTGAGGAGACTGGCTGATAAAGCAGAAAAAGAAATTAGGGCCACAGTGGGCTCCCCAGTAGAAGCTGTGTGTTATAGCCACAGGGGAAGTTCTAAGAAAAGGCAATACCCAGTCTGGACAGGATTGTTGCAATATGTGGTCAGACACACTCTGCAGATGTCATTACAAAACTACGAGCCCCAAAGCAGAGGAGTGAGTTGACAGGAAGTCTCCAAGCCCCCACTTAAAAGCCAGTGGCTGCCTCAAAACTTCAAATGCCTCAGTCTCCATGGCTGATGGCCTAACAAGGTTCAAACAGGTGGTTGGAAATGCAGAAGTAAGCAGATGCTAACATTTCAACTGTGGACAAACAGAAGGAGAAAAGATGTCTTCATACAGATATGCTGGGGCCAGCATGCGAATGCTGAGCTGGATACAGAGAGAGGCCCACCACACTGTATCATGGTGAAGTGACAAGGCCTCTGGGCTCTGCCTCTGACAATTAAAGGTTTGTGGAAGTAGGATAGATCCCCACCTCTGTCTGAGGGCTCCCAGCACAGACGTAGCCAGAGTCAGCAATCCTGACCACTATTTGGCCACTGATGGAGATGGCTACAAACATGTTCATTACAGTCAAGAAGCAAATTACCTCCTAGAGCTTAGCAAAGAGGATATGGCAGATCCAGGAGAGGGCAAAGAATGCTTAGCAATCCCAGCCTTGGAGACTCAGGTCTCCAAACTGTCCCTGAGATGGCTGCAGGCATCCTTAGCCATGGAAGTGGAACTTAAAATTGGGAACACCGTGAATATAACATGGTGACAGGAGAATTTCAAAGGTTCAGGTGTGGGACAGGGAAGCCAGTAAGCAACAAACTTCAAGCATGAATCCAAGACCTGGCTCTATGTCCTTTCGAGTCACCTGTATCAGACTTCAAAACAATTTTTATTCTGTTTTGGGGGGAACATTAAATGTACTTCTTAGCAGGTTGATGGGTAACCTCACTTCCAACTGTAAAGCATTATAAGGTGGTTGAGTGAAATTTATACCCTTACAACACTAATGCCTGAATCATTCAAATCAACCAACAAATATTTGAATTTAAATAGTGCTGGTGGAGTTCCCTTCGTGGCTCAGTGGAAACTAATCTGACTAGTATCTATGAGGACGCAGGTTCAATCCCTGGCCTTGCACAGTGGGTTAGGATCCAATGTTGCTATGAGCTGTGGTGTAGGTCACAGATGGGGCTCGGATCCTGCGTTGTTGTGGCTGTGGTGTAGGCCGGCAGCTATAGCTCTGATTGGACCTCCTAACCTGGGAACCTCCATATGCCACAGGTATGGACCTAAAAACAAAATTAACTAATTAACTAATTAATTAAAAATAGTGTTGGTGCATGTGCTAGACAAGCATGAGCATCATCACAATTATAGAATCACTAATATAGTAGCTGCATTTATTGACATCTTCCTGTGTGTCACTCACATTGATAGTGCTGAGTGCTCTACATGGATAATCTTCACAGAACTCATTGTTCCAAATGAGGGCCCTAAAGCTCAGAGAGACTAATTAATTTTCCCCAGGTCACACAGCAAATATGTTAAGGAACTGAGGCTCCAAAACCCATGCTCTGAACCACTCTTCTACACTGCCTTCAGAAAGAGAACAGAAAGGAATAGGCAATTATTGAGCTATTTCTAGGTGCTAAGCACTCTTCTAAGGGCTGGAGAGACAAAATTGAAAATAAATGCTCTCAGCTCTTGAAGAAGCATGAGGTCTCCTGGGGAGAAAGTTACATAATGCACATTAGGAGAGATGGAATGGGGGTTTGGGGTTGGCATATGCACACTGAAGTATATGGAATGACTGAGCAATGGGGACCTGCCTTATAGCACAGGGAACTCTACCAATATTCTGTGATAATCTATATGGGGAAAGAATCTGAAAAAGAATAGATGTGTGTGAATGTATAACTGAATCACTTTGCTGTACAACAGAAATTATCACATAGTAAATCAATATATTTCAATAAAACTTTTAAATATGAAAAAACTAGATAAGCAGCAAAGATATATTGTACAACACAGGGAATATAGCCATTCTTTTGTAATAACATTAAATGAAATATAATCCAAACAAAAGTAAAAGTGAAGCAGTAATATGAGGTCAGTGGTTTTTCGCTGCTGCTTTGGGAGCCCTCCCAGGCCTGAGTCTGGTGCTCACCTCCACGCCTGTGGCACCTCTGCCTACTCTCCAAACCACTGCCTGTTTTTTCCTCTACCTCCCCTACTGAGCATGTGAGAGATGGTACCATGGCTTGGTCAGCAATGCCTCCCTGCTTGTAGCACCGTGCCTCGCAACTGCAAATGCACTTCAAGTGGAAGATTCACTTATTAAGATGAAATTTAAATACTGAATATATATGAAAATTAGAGTGTAAAAACTGAGATATTCATACCTTTGAGAAACAGGGTGCATAGCCAGGACATAAATAGAGAAGGAGGGCAGGGAGGGACGAGACCTGGCAGTGTGCAGACTCAGGGCCAGTCAGCCATGGTGGAAAGAACACCAGAGAAGGGCCAGAGATCTGGGGGTCTGGTTCTACTGGGCCTCTGGGAAGACATGTTGTCAGTTGACCAACATCTTGAGTTCTACTTCCATTGTCTCTAAAATAGGACTATCATGCCGGCTCAGCCTACCTCATGACACTGTGGTGAGGATCATACAGTCAAGGAAGAAAAAGAATGTTAAGTGCTTTCAAAACTATCAAGAGATAGGAGTTCCCATCATGGCTCAGTGGTTAACGAATCCGACTAGGAACCAGGAGGTTGCGGGTTCAATCCCTGGCCTTGCTCAGCAGGTTAAGGATCCGGCGTTGCCGTGAGCTATGGTGTAGGTCGCAGATGGGGCTCAGATCCCTCGTTGCTGTGGCTCTGGCATAGGCCAGTGACTACAGCTCTGATTCAACCCCTAGCCTGAGAACCTCCACATGCTGCAGGAGCGGCCCTAGAAAAGGCAAAAAGACAAAACAAAACAAAACAAACCACACAAACAAACAAAACCCCCCAAACTATCAAGAACTATACAAGAGTCAGAGATACAATGGTTCCCATGTTTCTCATTGGATAGACATGAAGGTCATTATGGGCCAGCAGGGGAAGTGGAATCTCAGGGCCAGGAGAGAAGAAAGACCTGACAGGACCACCTACCAACCTCCTGCAGTAGTAGCCAGCTCATGCTGGCTCCAAAATGCCCCACAAAGCCCTTCATCCCCAGGGTTCTGGGCCCCATGGAAAAATCAGCAGACTAGAAGCATTTGTTTCCCAAGGAGAGAGATCTGTGCAGGCCTTTACCTAGTCTGGGCAAGTTAAGGTGAGCTACACAGGGCCCCTTCCTTCCATCAGAAACCCATTCCCATACCCCTTGACTGAGGCTGCTCAGCACAGTATAAATATCACTCACCTCAGGGGCAGTAAGCCTGGGCTCTGGTCTCATCTCGGCCTCACATGAGCTGTTCTTCCTGGGGGAGGGCACCTTGTCTCTTGGAACCATGTTTACATACATGTAAACACAGGGTTGCCAAGATGAGGCCTCCTCAGTCTTGGCTCCACTGATACTTTAGGTCAGATAATTCTGTGACACGGGGGTTGTCCTGTCCTTGTAGGATACTCAGCAGCATCCCTGGCCCTGACCCTCTAGAGGCAGAAGCACCCCCACACCCATTATGACAATAAAAAGCATTTCTAGACATTAGCAAAACAACCATCAGTTGAGGACAACTGACTGGATGGTTTCCAAGACCCTCCAACCTGCTTAAGCTTCCCCAGCACAGGCTTCTCATGCTTTAGACAAATACCCTCTCATGTCAGTTGTCACCTCTTCTTCAATATCCACAGACAAAACAAAGACATTCCAAGATCTTATCAGTTATCTGCATTCTTACATTTATTTAAATGTTAGAGATGGAAATCTTAGCAGTAAGGGCCCAAAGGAAAGGGGGACTTCTGAAATGACCTTGACTTCAAGTAATCTGTTCTTCCCAGCTTCAGTTTCCTATCTATAAGTCTGCAAAATAAAATGGCATTGGGGGTTGGCATAGTGATTAGATGAGATAGATATTGGATGAGCCTGTCTCTGTGTCTCCCCACGGCAGACTCTGAATTGGTGGTCACTCTCTAAATGTGTTGACGTTCCTCCAGCTCTTTGGCCAGATGCCCTGTTACAGCCTCTATTCACACTCCATGGTGCTGCTCCACATGTCTTGGCTATGCTGGCATGTGGTCAGAACACTGGCCAGTCTACCCTCTGGCCTCAGCAGATGTCTGGTCCCTGGGCCAGCTTCCCAAGAGGAATCACAACCTTCCAAGCTGCAACTAGGACAGAGCAATGAAGTCCATCCTAACATCCTATCAAGACATCTGGACTAAGGGGGCTGGCCACCAGGAAATTTACAACTGGGTGGAGATAGTCCTCTTTCAACTCTCACCTCACTCTCCAATTGTCCAAGTTTGGATAACTTAATGGGAGCCAACAGGAAACGGAGCTGCCCATCTGTTTTCAATAAACAGTGATATCTCACTTCAAGAACAAATATATATATAAGACTACTATATAAAATAGATGATTAACAAGAACCTACTGTATAGCACAGGAAAATCTACTTCAATAATTTGTAGTAAACTACATGGGAAAAAAGAATAGCTATATTTATATGTATGACTGATTAACTTTGCTGTACACTTGAAAGTAGTACAACATTGTAAATCAATTACACTCCAGTAAAATTAATTTTTTTTAAAAAAGAAACAAACAAACAAAAAGAACAAATCCAGGAGTACAGGCTATGAATCAGGCCTACTGAGGAAGTTATCTCCCTCCCCAAGGCCAGGAGAGGAATGCAGAGGAAGAATGCAAGTTCTGCATTATGTGAATGATATTCCCTGTCTGCCCTACCTTCTCTCAGTCAGAAAACATCAGAGCAGATCAGGTGATTCTGGAGGCCTTGTGAAATTATTTAACTGCTCTATGCCTCAATTCCTCATTTGTAAAGTGGCAGTAATAATAGTACCCTACTGGACTTCCTGTTGTGGCTCAGTGGCAACAAACCCAACTGGTACCCATGAGGACACGGGTTTGATCCCTGGCCTTGCTCAGTAGGTTAAGGATCCAGCATTGCCATGAGCTGTGTTGTAGGTCACAGATGTGGCTTGGATCCCTCGTTGCTGCGGCTGTGGTGTAGGCTGGTAGCTGCATCTCCAGTGCAACCCCTAGCCTGGGAACTTCCATATATCATGAGTTAGGCCCTAAAACAAACAAACAAAAGTAATCTACCTTATAAGGCAGTTGTGAGGATTTGGTCAATTATAAAGCACTTAGGACAGTAGCTGGAACATAGTGCTTATATAAGTGTGAATTGCTGCTGCTGCTGCTGGTTATTATTATTATTATTATTATTATTATTATTATTATTATTACTACTACTACTACTATTCTCATATTTTGTCTAACTTAAGCAAAAAAGGATAATACTGAAGGATACTGGGGCCTCTCAGAATCAACTTAAAGGTTGGGACACAGGCCTGGACACTGTTAGGGCACAGACAGCTCCTAGAAGCAGAAAGTATAAGAAAGTCCTGCTGCAGGAGTGGCTGAATCCAGATGTTGAGTGGAATGGGCAACTGTAGGCATTTGGAGTCTTTTCCTATTTGCTTAAGATTCAAATTCTAGGAAAGGAACATCTTACTGGCCTGGTCATATGTCCCCATGTTTATAGATGGACAGGACCCCATCAGACTAACCTAACCAAGGAAGAGGTAATTTCCCAAAAGGAAGGGTCTGGGTGTATCCTTGCTGAGACACTCCCAGATGCCACACTCAGATAAAGGTAGACTAAAGATAAGGAGTCTTCTGGTGAGGGCTGAGCCAAGCTATCCTGAGTGTGACAGAGCTAATAAGAATCAAGATTTGCTAGTCTTAGAAGGAAACTTAGAATTATTGACTCCACTTCCCCTTCTTATAAACAAGGAAACAATAAGAGAGTGAGTTACCCCAATTCTTACCACCAGTTAGTGGCAGAGCGCAGACTCTCCAGCCTAGAGAGTCCTGAAGAGACATCCACTGCAACACAAAACTCTCTCACTGTGCAAAAACACTGACACTGATTGGAAACTCTAAGTCTTCCATGCAGTCCCAGAGATCTCTCTGGGGCCTGGAAAACCAAGTCAATCATCCTACTCTGGACCTTGTAGGGCCCCCCTCTATCAAGGGGCCAGTCAGTGAATTGTGTGTGGAAGATAGAGAAGTGCTGAGAATGGGGAACTTTGGCCACTACTGGGCAGCCCTCCATACACATTGGGTCTGAAAGGGAAGCGGAATTGCTTCTTGTTCATTGCTCCTTCTCCATACTCTTCCCTTGATCCCAGAAGGATCAAGGCTCCCATGATCCTTCTTTGGTGTACCCTTTTATCCTTTCCCCTTCAGGGATGCCTGATATTCACTATAACCAGATTTCCTGATAGGGAGGGCCTGGGGGGGGGATCCTTGGTGAGACATCTCCAGATGCTGCACTCAGATAAGGATAGATTTGATGGTTCTCAGTCTATTGGATTGTTAAGTCTGGGCTATGGTTGCTTGTTGCCCTAACTGTGACTCTGCTTTCCCACAGAGACAGAGGTAAAAAGAGACAGAGGGGGATAATGTACCCAGACACCATGGGGGATTAGTCCCTGCAAAGATGCTAAGCTTTGCAAATTCTGGCCCAGGTGTGCAGCCTAGGAAAAGACTGCACAACCATATATAACATCACTTACATGCATCATTAAACTGTCAGCTTCATGCATTTCCTTGTTTACATACTCAGTCAGGGTTATGGAGATAAAAAATTAAATATTGCTCAGTCAAACTTCTGGATAGGGAAGAAAACTCATTGCCCCAGTTGCTTTTTAAATACTCTTCTGAGAATATTGATGCCACTACCAGAAAAAAGTGGTTTAGATGAGAGGAATTTTCCACTGAGAAGGCAGAAAATAATTAATAAACTATTCTCCATCCTTTTTGAATGCAAGAGAACTTATGTTTCTATATATTAAAATGGAGTACTCTTCAAAACTTTCAAGATCAAAAGCAATGAAAGCCTGAGATACTACCATAGAGGGAAGGAGGCTAAGGGCCTGTGATAAGTAAATGCAATTTGGGATCCTAGATTGGGTCTTGGAAGAGAAAAGAGCATTAGTGGAAAGACTGCTGAATTCTGAAGTTAATGGTTTTGCTAATAATCTTGGACAAAAATATGTTAATATTAAGGGAAGCTGAGTGAAGTGTATTTAAGAACTCTTCAATCATTCTGACAATCCAAAACAAAAAGTTAGTTAAAGGGAAGGGGGTCCTCAGGTCAAAGGAGGTGTCACCCCTTGGTACCAAGCTGAGCAATGGGGAAAGGGGAGCCTTGAATGAAGCACAATTAAGAGCAAATCTAGCTCAGTGTCATTCAGGCCCTCAGCATTCAGAGATACCAGAGTTGATGAGCAACACCAGCGAAAAAGCCAGGAGAGGTCACTTGGCCATCTCCTCCCTGCCTTAGGGATTTCTCTCATTCTCATGAAAAATAGAAAGCAAATAAACATCACACTAGGCCAGCTCAGGGGCTAAGCTCCCAGATTTTAAAAATTACACACACACACACACACACACACACACACACACACAGAGTAAGGAAAATCTTTAAAATTTTAAAGTAGCATTAAAAAGGAGCCAAGAGTTCAAAACAAACAAATGGTGGGGAGGAGAGAAAGATGAGCACCAAGGTTCCTCGGGTCACGGGGGACCAGAAATCAATCTCACTGAACAAACAAACTCACTGGAAACCCAGCATGCGCTTGCCAACTTTCCAGGTCACCCTTCTGACGCTCTCTGCCAGCCTGACTCCTAGTAAATAGCAGGACAGCATAGGCTGGCACCCTACATGGTGAGCAGATGGAGCCTCACACAGGGCCCCACCTGGCTATACCTGTGGACTTGGGAAATCACAAACCCCACACTCCTGCCAGCACCTCAAGCTACATTCTACAGCCACCTCTTGGCTGAGCCCACCGAAAACACTTTCAGCTGAAAAGAAAAGGTAGCAAAAGCTCCAGAGAGCAGTCCTCAAGTCCAGGACACATCTCAGAATCTGTAGGCTTTGACGGGTTTTCTTCAATTTGCACATATCCATTTGTTCATCCAGCAATTGTACACTGTGGTTCTCAGAATCTCTGTGGGTTTGATCCTCCTGACCTTGATAACTAGCCTGCAAAGTTATTCCCATCTTTGAGTTGAGGAAGCTGAGGATCAGCAATGTTGGCAGTTTACTTAAGCTCATGTAAGTGACAAGTGGCAGAGCTGGGATAAACACAGGTCAAACCTTGGGGCCAATTCTGTCTTCTACAGCAAGCTACCAGTGTGAATTGCTTACCATGTATGAGGATCTTGGGGAATACAAGGAATTGGTTGTTTTTTTTTCTTTTTAATAGCCCCTGTCCTCAAGCCAGTAAACAAAGAGACCAAAAATTCCCCCTACAATTCAATTGAATAAACATTTATTAATAATTAAATCTAAGAAAATGAAAATGTGACTTAAAACTGCAATGCAAGTGTTAATGGACTCTTGAAATATGAGGCATACTCTAAGAAAAACCATAATACCATAAAACCAAAATTCCTGATTACTTTGATGAAACCGAAAGGACATGGTCATTATTTCACTTTAGTTATTATTAGAGAAATATAAGGTTAAATAAGTATATTAAATGTTTAAATGTAAACACTAGTAGAATATAAATGCATATTAGACCTTCCAATTCATTGGAAAGAAAAAAAATGAATAAAGAAAATTTCTTGGAGACTGAAAGCAAGATGGCAGAAGAGTAAGAGTACACGCTCACCCTCTCCCACAAACACATCAAAAAAACACATCTACATGTAAAACAACTCACACAGAACATCAACCGAATGCTGGCAGAAGAACTTAAACCTCCAAAAAGGGCAAGAAACTCTTGGCATAACTGGGTAGGACAAAAGAAGAGAGAGAGAGAGAAAAGGAATCAGGACAAGACTAGCATTCCTGAGAGGGAGTTGTGAAGGAGAAAGGGAACCCATGCCCTGGGAAGCCACCTAATTGATGGAAAGATCAGCCAAGTTGGAGGGATCTCCAAGATGCTGAGAAAAGTGCAGCAGCAGGTCTGAGAACCGAAAAGCAGAGTGAGCTGCACAGATCATCTGAACCACTAGCAAGGACACCACAGCCTGAGATGCTCAGGTGGGGGCTGGGTGCTGAGACTTAGTCTCTGGAGGTCAGTCCCAGGGAGTGAGCTGGGGTTGGAGGTGTAGAGATACCCTAAGGGGCTAGGGACCACTGTGCCATGGGCAGAGGGAGTGGTACACTAAGGGCTGGGGAGTGAAAAGTCACAGCAGAGGGAACCAAGGAGAAGGTCTGGACCCGCAGGAGGGAAAGGTGCCATTGTTGGGGAGGGGAGATGAGGAGGGGAAGGCTGCCATAGAAAACTCCTTCACCCCAGCATGTGCACTTGTCTGTCAGCTTGCAGAGGGTGGATCATCCCCTCCACAGCCGCCCCCGCCACTGCCACAGCCAGAAGCCACTTGCCATGTGCCACAGACCAGAACCCCCCACCCAAAGGGAGCCACTGGCTGGCCCACTCTGGACTGTGCCAAACTACAGTTTGGCTTCCCCAAATTCACAGAAAAAGAAAAACAAGCAAGATGAAGAAGCTCAGAAACCATTCCCAGTTAAAGCAACAGGAGAATTCACCTAAAGCAGTCAACAATGAAACAGACCTCTGCAGTCTGACAGACTTTGAGTTCAAAAGGGAGATAGCGAAAATGCTGAAGGAATTAAGAGAGAATATGAACAGTAAAGCAGATTCCTTTAGAAAGGAACTAGAAAATATAAGGAGGAGCCAAGAAAAACTAGAAAATTCATTTGCAGAGATACAAACTGAGCTAAAGGCAATAAAGAGCAGAATGAATAATGCAGAGGAATGAATTAGTGCGGTGGAAGATAGAATAATGGAAATCACCCAAACAGGACAGCAGACAGAAAACCAAATGAAAAAACATGAAAGCAATATAAGAGACCTATGGGATCATATAAAGTGGGCCAATCTATGCATAATAGGAATTCCAGAAGGAGAAAAAAAAGAAAAGGGGATTGAAAATATATTTGAAGAAATTATGGCTGAAAACTTTCCAAATCTAAAGCATACTGATATCAAGATATAGGAAGCAGAGAGTGCTCCAAACAAGCTGAACCCAAACAGGCCCACATCAAGACATATTATAATAAAAATGGCAACAGTTAAAGATAAAGAGAGGATTATAAAGGCAGCAAGAGAAAAGCAAAGCGTTAATTATAAGGGAAACACCATAAGGCTAATAACTGATTTCTCTACAGAAACACTATAGGCCAGGAGGGAGTGGCAAGATATTTAGAGCACTGAAAGGGAAAAATCTGCAACCTAGAATACTCTATCCAGCAAGAACATCTTTTAAAACAGAAGGGGAAATAAAGAATTTCTCCAACAAACAAAAGCTAAAAGAGTACAGCAATGTGAAACCCATTCTAAAGGAAATACTGAAAGGGCTTCTCTAAGTTAAAAAAAAGAAGAGGAAGAACTAGGATGGAGGAAACCACAATTGGAAAGCAGACACTTAAATAAGCCAGCATACAGATCTAATCATGAAGATGTTAAAAAAAAAATCATACAATGTGGGCAAGGGAAGTAAGAAAAACTAGATTCTCTCTTTCTATTTTAATGATGTGTTTGAGCCTATATGACTATCAGGCTAAAGCAAGCAGATATAGGAAGGGGTTAACATACTTAAAAAACAGGGCAACCACAAAACAAAACTGAACATTAATTCACAAAAACTGAAAAGTACTCAAGCATAAAATAAATGGAAACCATCCAACCAAAAAAAAAAAAACCCCAAAAACAAGAAAAGAGAAACATAAAATCAACAGGAAAAAACAAGGTTTAAAATGGCAATAAAGGAGTTCCCGTCATGGCGCAGTGGTTAACGAATCCGACTAGGAACCATGAGGTTGCGGATTCAGTCCCTGCCCTTGCTCAGTGGGTTAACGATCCGGTGTTGCTGTGAGCTGTGGTGTAGGTTGCAGACGCAGCTCGGATCCCGCGTTGCTGTGGCTCTGGCGTAGGCCGGTGGCTACAGCTCCGATCTGACCCCTAGCCTGGGAACCTCCATATGCCGCGGGAGCGGCCCAAGAAATAGCAACAACAACAACAAAAAAGACAAAAAAAAATGGCAATAAATAAATATCTATCAATAATCACCCGAAATGTCAATGGAGTGAATGCTCCAATCAAAAGACACAGAGTGGCAGATTGGATTAAAAAAGCAAAAACCTTTGATCTGCTGTCTACAAGAAACTCACCTTAGGGAAAAGGGCACATATAGATTGAAAGTGAGGGAATGGGAAAAGATATATCATGTCAATGGACAAGACAGGAAAGCAGGCATTGCAATACTCATATCAGACAAAATAGACTTTAAAACGAAGGCCATAAAGAAAGACAAAGAAGGACACTATTTAATGGTTAAAGGATCCATTTAAGAAGAGGATATTACAATCGTCAATATGTATGCCCAAAATATAGGAGCACCCAGATACTTCCAACAAATACTAACAGACATAAAAGGAGAAACTGATGGGAATACAATCATAGTAGGAGACTTTAACACCCCACTCACATCAATGGACAGATCCTCAAGACAGAAAATCAATAAAGTAACAGAGATAGTAAAGGAAACAATAGAAAATTTACACTTAATCTACATTTTCCAGGACACTACATCCAAAAAAATCAGAATACACATTCTTCTCAAGTGCACAGGGAACATTCTCAAGAAATGATCACATATTGGGGCACAAAGCTAACCTCAACAAATTTAAGAGTATAGAAATTATTTCAAGTATTTTCTCTGACCACAATGGGATGACACTAGAAATCAATCACAGGAAAAAAAAATGAAAAAAACCTACTACATGGAGACCAAATAACATGCTACTAAAAAACCGATGGGTCAATGAGTAAATCAAGAAGGAAATTAAAAAATACTTCAAGACAAATGATAATGAAGAAAAAACCATTAAAAATCTATGGGATGTTGCAAAAGCAGTCCCCAGAGGGAAGTTCATAGCAGTATAGGCCTTCCTCAAAAAAGAAGAAAAATCTCAAGTCGGCAACTTAACCCACCACCTAAATGAATTAGAAAAAGAAGAACAAAAAAACTTAAAGTCAGCAGAAGGAAGGAAATCATAAAGATCAAAGAGCAAATTAATAAAATAGTGATTCAAAAACAATAGCTAAAATCAATTAAACCAAGATCTGGTTCTTGTAAAAGGTAAACAAAATTGACACACATCTGCTAAACTCACCAAGAAGAGGATAAAAAAACCCCAAATAAGCAAAATAAGAAATGAAAAAGGAAAAGTCACAACAGATACTACAGAAATACAAAAAAAAAAATTGGAGAATACTATCAACAATTATATGCCAACAAATTTGACAAACAAGAAGAAATGGACAACTTTCTAGAGAATTATAGCCTGCCAAAACTGAATCAAGAAGAAATAGATGGGATTAAGATGGAGGAATAGAAGGACTGGAGCTCAACTTCTCTCCTAAAAACAAAAAAAAATTACAACTAAATGCTGAGCAACCTTCAACCAAATAGGAAACTTTCAAAAAGACATCCTACTCCAGAAGACAAACAGGAGGCCACATCAAGAGGTAGGAGGGGCTATTACGTGATATAAGCAACCCCATACCTCCTGGGTGGGAGGTGCCCCAGACTGGAGAGTAACTGGTTCACAGAGACTCACCTACAGGAGTGAGAGTTCTGAGCCCCACATAAAACACCCATGTGTGGAGATCTGGCACTGGGAGAAAGAGCCCCCAGAACATCTGGCTTTGAAGACCAGTGGGGCTTGTGTGCAGGAACCCCACAGGACTTGGGGAAATGGAGACCCCATTCTTAAAAGGCACACACAGACATTCACATGCACTGGGTCCCAGAGCAAAGCAAAGTCTCCATGGGAATCTGGGTCAAACCTGACTACGGTTCTTGGAGGACCTCCTGGGAAAACGGGTGAATGTGGCATGTTGTGGGGGAAGGACATTGGAAGCAAAGCTCTCAGGAATATTCAGCAGCATGCCTTTCACTGGAGGTGGCCATTTTGGGAAAATCAGGCCCCACTTGTCAGTCAGTGCTGAGAAGCCCCAGGGCAAACCACAATCCAGGTGGGATCACAGCCCTGCCCCTCGGTAAACAGGCTGCCTAAAGACCCCTGAGGCACACAGCCACCTCTAATCCCACCCAGAGACTAAGCCCCACCTACCAGTGGGCAAGCACCAGTCCCTCCCATCAGGAAGCCTACAGCAAGCCCCTGTACCCACATCAGCCACAAGGGGGGCAGACACCAGAAGTAAGAGAGGCTACAGCTCTATTATCTGCACAAAGGTCACCACACCAAAAACCTATAAAAACAAAAAGACAGAGAACTATAACTTAGATGAGGGAGAAAGAAAAAAAACCCAGAAAAGAGGCTAAGTGATCAGCACATTCTCAGCCTTCAGGAAAAAGACGTTAGACTGTTGATGCTGAAGATGATGCAAAACATTGGAAATAAACGGGAGGCAAAGATGAATAACTTACAGGAAACACTGAGCAAAGAGATACAAGACATAAAACTTAAACAAGAAGAGATGCAAAATACAATAACTGAAGTAAAAAATTCACTAGAAGCAGCTAACAGCCGAATACAGGAGGCACAAGAATGAATAAGCCAGGTGGAGGACAGATTAGTGGAAGTCACGGATGCAGAACCGAAAAGAGAAAAAAGATTGAAAAGAAATGAAGAGAGTCTCAGAGATCTCTGGGACAATGTTAAACACACCAACATCGATATGATAGGGGTGCCAGAAGGAGAAGAGAGAGAGAAAGGGACAGAAAAAGTATTCCAAGAGATAATAGCCGAAAACTTCCCTTACATGGGAAAGGAACCAGTCACTCAAATCCAGGAAGCACAACGAGCCCCCCATAAAATAAACCCAAGGAGGAACACCCCGAGACACATATTAATCAAACTGACCAAAGTTAACAACAAAGACAAAATCTTGAAAGCAGCCAGGGAAAAGAAACAAGTCACATACAAGGGAACCCCGATAAGGTTATCAAGCAGATTTTTCAGCAGAAACTCTGCAGGCCAGAAAGGCGTGGCATGATATACTTAACGTGATGAAAGGAAAAAACCCCCAACCCAAGATTACTTTACCCTGCAAGGCTCTCATTCAGATTTGAAGGAGACATCAAAAGCTTCTCAGAGATGCAAAAGCTAAGAGAATTCAGCAACACTAAACTGGCTTTACAACAAATGCTAAAGGAGCTTCTCTAGGCAGAAAAGAAAAGGCCCCAACCAGAAACAAAAATTCCGCAAATGACAAGGCTCACCAGTAAAGGTATGTATACAGTAAAGATATGAAATCACCCATGCACAATTATGCCACCACAATCAGAGATCGTGAGAAGAGGAGGGTACAAATGAAGGACACTGGAGATGCACTTGCTATTAAGAGACCAACAGCTTAAAACAATCTCATATATATATATGAGATTGGATATATATATATATATGAGAGAGAGAGACCCTTATATCAAAACTTCAGAATGACTGCAAACCAAAAATCTGCAATTGATACACAAACAAATAAGAAAAATCTGCTCAAATAAAACACTAAATAGAGTCCTCAAACCAGAAGAGGAGAGAACAAGCGAAGAAGGGAAGGAAAAAGAGCAACAAAACCAAATCCAAAGCAATTGATAATATGGCAATAAGGACATACATATCAACAATTACCTTAAATGTTAATGGACTAAACGCCCCAACCAAAAGACAGAGACTGGCTGAATGGATACAAAAACAAGACCCATATATATATGCTGCCTTCAAGAGACCCACTTCACTTCTAGGGACACATACAAATGGACAGTGAGAGGATGGAAGGAAATATTCCATGCAAACAGGAATCAAAAGAAAGATGCAGTAGCAATACTCATATCAGAGAAAATAGACTTTAAAATGAGGAATATTTTAAGGGACAAGGAAGGTCACTACCTAATGGTCCAAGGATCAATCCAAGAAGAAGATATACCAATTGTAAATATCTACACAGCCAACACAGGTTCACCACCACATACAAGGCAACTGCTAACAACCTTAAAAGGACAAATTGACAATAACACAATCATAGTGGGGGACTTTTAACACCCTGCATACAGCACTGGACAGAGCATCCAGACAGACAATCAATAAGGAAACACAGGCCCTGAATGAAGCATTAGACCAGATGGACTTGAGAGAGATTTAAAGGACATTCCATCCAAAAGCAACAGAATACACATTCTTCTCAAGTGCACGTGGAACCTTCTCTAAGACTGATCACATCCTGGGCTACAAATCGAACCTCGGTAACTTTAAGAAAATTGAAATCCTACCAAGCATCGTTTCTGACCACAACGCTATATGACTGGAAATCAACACCAAGAAAAAAACCGCAAAAAACGCAAACAAGGGGAGTCTGAACAACGTGCTACCAAACAACCAATGGATCACTGAAGAAATCAAAAGAGGAAATTTAAAAATACCTAGAAGCAAATGACAACAAAGATACAACACTCCAAAACCTATGGGATGCAGCAAAAGCCATTCTAAGAGGAAAGTTTATAGCAACACAAGCCCACCTCAGGAAACAAGAAAAAGCCCAAATAAACAAGCTAACTTTATACCTAAGCAGCTCGAGAGAGAAGAACAGACAAGACCTAAAGTTAGTAGAAGGAAAGAGATCATAACGATCAGTGCAGAAATCAATGAAATAGAAATGAAGAAAACCTCAGAAAAGATCAAGGAAACAAAAAGCTGGTTCATTGAAAAGATCAACAAAATTGATAAACCCTTAGCCAGACGTATCAAGAAAAAAAGAGAGAGGACTCAAATCAATAAAACTAGAAATGAAAAGGGAGAAGAAACAATGGACATCACAGAAATACAAAGGACCATGAGAGACCACTATATGCAACTGTATACCAATAAAACAGAAACCTTGAAGAAAAGGACAAGTTCTTAGAAGAGTGCAATCTTCCCAGACTAAAGCAGGATGAAATCGAAAAGATGAACTGGCCAATCACAAGAACTGAAATTGCAACTGTGATTAGAAAACTTCCAACAAACAAAATCCAGGACCAGGTGGCTTCACAGGCAAATTCTATCAAACATTTAGAGAGGAGCTAATACCTATCCTTATGAAACTATACCAAAGAATCACAGAGGAACGGACACTCCAAAACTCACTCTATGAGGCCACCATCAGCCTGATACCAACCAGAAAAAGATATCACCAAAAAAGAAAATTACAGGCCAATTTCACCAATGAACATTGATGTAAGAATCCTCAACAAAACACTAGCAAACCGCATCCAACAGTACATTCAAAGGATTGTTCACCAAGGTCAAGTGGGATTTATCCCCGGGAGGCAAGCATCCTTCAATATCCACAAATCCATCAGTGTGATACACCACATTAACAAACTGAGGAATAAAATCCACATGATCCTCTCAATAGATGCAGAAGAAGCCTTTGACAAAACCAACACCCATTTCTGATAAAGAAAAAAAAAACCTTCAGAAAGTGGGCATAGAGGGAACCTACCTCAACATAATAAAGGCCGTCTATGACAAACAAACCCACAGCTAACATCATTCTCAAGGGTGAAGAGCTGAAAGATTTCCCACGGAGATCAGGAACAAGACAAGGATGTCTGCTCTTGCCACTACTATTCAACATAGTTTTGGAAGTCCTAGCCACAGCAAGCAGAGAAGAAAAAGAAATAGAAGGAATCCAAACTGGAAAGGAAGAAGTAAAACTATTGCTCTTTTCAGATGACGTCATGCTATACCTAGAGAATCCTAAAGACTCTACCAGAAAACTGGTAGAGCTCATCCATGAATTTGGCAAAGTCACAGGATACTAAATTAATACACAGAAATTGATGGCATATCCATATACTAGCAATGAGAGATCAGAAAGAGAAATTAGGGAAACAATCCCGTTTAGCATCACATCCAAAGGAATAAAATACCTAGGAGTGAACCTACCTAAAGAGACAAAAGACGTGTACTCTGAAAAGTCTAAGACACTGATGAAAGAAATCAAAGATGACACAAACAGGTGGAAAGACATACCATGCTCTTGGACTGGAAGAGTCAATATTATCAAGAGGACTATACTACCCAAGGCAATCTACAGATTCAATGCAATCCCCATCAAATTACCAAGGACATTTTTCACAGGACTTGAACAAAATATGTTAAAGTGTGTTTGGATGCACAAAAGACCCAGAGTAGCCAAAGGCATCCTGAAAAAGCAAAACGGAGCTGGAGGAATCAGGATCCCTGATGTCAGACTATACTACAAAGCAACAGTCGTCAAAACCACAGGGTACTGGCACACAGACAGAAATCTAGATCAGTGGAACAGGATAGAAAGCCTGGAATTAAAGCCACACACCTACAGCCAACTAATCTATGACAAAGGAGGCAAGAATATACAATGGAGAAAAGACAGCCTGTTCAATAAGCGGTGCTGGGAAAACTGGAAGGCCACATGTAAAAGAATGAAACTAGAACACTCCCTAATACCATACACAAAAATAAACTCAAAGTGGATTAGAGACCTAGATATATGACCAGATACTATAGAGCTCTTAGAGGAAAACATAGGCCAAACACTCTCTGACATAAACGACAGCAACGTCTTCCCAGAGCCACCTCTTAGAGTAAAAACAAAAATAAAACCTAAAAGTTTCTACCTAACCAAGGAAACCCTAAACAAAATGAAAAGAAAACCCACAGAATGAGAGAAAATCTTTGCAAATCAATCAACTGACAAGGGAGTCATCTCCAAAATTTATAAACACCTCCTACTGCTCAGTAGCGAAAAAAAAAAACATCAAAAAATGGGCAGAAGATCTAAACAGACAATTCTCCAACAAAGACATACAAATGGCCAAAAAACACATGAAAAGATGTGCAACATCACTCATTATTAGAGAAATGCAAATCAAAACCACTATGAGGTACCACCATACATCAGCCAGAATGGCCAGCATCCAAAAGTCTACAAACAATAAGTGTTGGAGAGGGTGTGGAGAAAAAGGAACCCTATGACACTGTTGGTGGGCATGTAGATTGGTGCAACCACTGTGGAAAACAGTATGGAGATGCCTCAGAAAACTAAAATTAGAACTACCATTGGATCCAGCAATCCCCCTCCTGGGCATCTATCCAGAGAAACCCATGACTCGCAAAGACACATGTACTCCGATGTTCATTGCAGCACTACTTGCAATAGCCGAGACATGGAAACAACCTAAATGTCCATTGACAGAGGAGTGGATCAAGAAGAGGTGGTACATATACACAATGGAATATTACTCAGCCATTAAAAGGAAAGAAATAATGGCATTTTTAGCAACATGGACAGACCTAGAAATGATCATGCTAAGTGAAGTCAGTCAGACAATGAGACAGCAACATCAAATGCTATCCCTGACATGTGGAATCTGAAAAAAGGACACAATGAACTTTGCAGAACAGACACAAACTCACAGTCTATGAAAATCTTAAGGTTTCCAAAGGAGACAGTTTGGGGGGTGGGGGGATGCCTTGGGGTTGTGGGATGGAAATCCTATAAAATGGGATTGTGGTGGTCATTGCACAACTATAAATGCAATAAGTTCATTGAGTAATTAAAAAAGAAGAAATAGATCAACTGAACAGACTGATCCCTAGAAATGAAATTGAATATGTCATAAAAACACTCATTACAAATAAAGATCCAGGACCAGATGGCTTCACAGGCAAATTCTACCAAAACATACAAAGAGGAACTTGTACCCATCCTCCTTAAACTTTTTCAAAATGCTGAAGAAGAAGGAATACTCCCAAAAACATTCTATGATGCCACCATCACCCTACCTCCAAATTCAGCCAAAGATACCACCAAAAAAGAAAACTATTCACCAATATCTTTGATGAATATAGACGCAAAAATTCTCAGCAAAATTTTAGACAACCAAATCCAATAATATATCAAAAAGATAGTACACCACAACCAGGTGGATTTCATCCCAGGTTCACAAGGATGTTCAACATATGCAAATCAATCAACATCATACACCACATTAACAGAAGAAAAGTCAAAAACAACATGATCATCTCAATAGATGCCAAAAAAGCGTTTGACAAAATCCAACATCAATTCATGATAAAAACTCTTACCAAAGTGGGTATAGAGGGAACATGACATAAAGCATTTATGACAAACCCACAGCAAATATAATACTCAATGGAGAAAAGCTGAAAGACTTCCCACTAAAATCTGGAACAAGACAAGGATGCCCACTCACCACTGCTTTCAACATAGTATTGAAAGTCCTAGCCACACCAATCAGATAAACAAAAGAAATAAAAGGCGTCTAAATAGAGATGTAAAACTGTCACTGTATGCAGATGACATGATACTATGTATAGAAAACCCTAAGGACTCAACCCAAAAACTACTTGAACTGATCAACAAATTCAGCAAAGTAGCAGGATATAAGATTAACATTCAGAAATCAGTCACATTTCTGTATACTAACAATGAAATATTAGAAAAGGAATACAAAAATACAATACCCTTTAAAATTGCACCCCGAAAAATCAAATACCTGGGTATACTCCTGACCAAGGAGGTTAAAGACTTATATGCTGAGAACTAGAAAACATTAATCAAGGAAATTAAAGAAGATGCAAAGAAATGGAAAGATATTCCATGCTCCTGGGTTGGAAAAATTAACATTGTATAAATGGCCATACTACCCAAAGCAATCTACAGATTCAATGCCATCCCTATCAAATTACCCATGCCATTTTTGACAGAACTAGAACAAACAATCCAAAACTTTATATGGAACCACAAAAGACCCAGAAATGCCAAAGCAATTCTGAGGAACAAAAACCAAGCAGGGGGCAAAACTCTCCCAGACTGCAGGCAATATTGCAAAGCCACAGGCATCAAGACAGTGTAGTACCAGTACCAAAACAGACAAAGAGACCAATGGAACAGAATAGAGAACACGGAAATAAACCCAGACACTTATGGTCAATTAATCTTTGACAAAAGAGACAAGAACATAAAATGGGAAAAAGACAGTCTTTTCAGCAAGAATTGCTGGGAAACCTGGACAGCTGCATGTAAATCAATGAAACTAGAACACACCCTCACACCATACACGAAAATAAACTGAAATGGCTGAAAGACTTAAATATAAGACAAGACACCATCAAACTCCTGGAAGAGAACATTGGCAAAACACTCTCTGACATCAACATCACGAATATTTTCTCAGGTCAGTCTTCCAAAGAAACAGAAATAAAAGCAAAAATAAACCCATGGGGCCTAATCAAACTGACAAGCTTTTGCACAGCAAAGGAAACCAAAAAGAAAACAAAAAGACAACTTACAGAGTGGGAGAAAATAGTTTCAAATGATGCAACTGACAAAGTCCTGATCTCTAGAACATATAAGCAACTTATACGACTCAACAGCAAAAAAGCCAACAACCCAATTGAAAAATGGGCAAAAGACCTAAATAGGCATTTCTCCAAGGAAGATGTTCAGATGGCCTACAAGCACATGAAAAAATGCTCAACATCACTGATTATTAGAGAAAAGCAAATCAAAACTACCATGAGATAACACCTTACACCAGTCAGAATGGCCATCATTAATAAGTCCACAAATAAAAAATACTGGAGGGGTGTAGAGAAAAGGGAACCCTCTTGCACTGTTGGTAGGAATGTAAGCTGGTACAACCACTAAGGAGAACGGTATGGAGATACCACAGAAATCTATACATAGAACTACCATATGACCCAGCAACCCCACTCTTGTGCATATATCCGGACAAAACTTTCCTTAAAAAAGACACATTCAGAGTTCCCATCATGGCTCAGTGGTTAACGATTCCAACCAGGAACCATGAGGTTGTGGGTTTGATCCCTGGCCTTGCTCAGTGGGTTAAGGATCTGGCATTGCCATGAGCTGTGGTGTAGGTCACAGACTCGGCTCGGATCTAGCATTGCTGTGGCTTTGGCATAGGCTGGCAGCCACAGCTCCAATTAGACCCCAGCCTGGGAACCTCCATATGCTGCAGGTGTGGCCCTAGAAAAAGACAAAAAGACCAAAAAAAAAAAAAATACACATGCACCCTCATGTTCATTGCAGCATTATTCACAATAGCTGAGATACAGAATCAACCCAAATGTCCATTGACAGATGATCGGATTAGGAAGATGTGGTATATATACACAATGGAATACTACTCAGCCATAAAAAAGAACAAAATAATGCCATTTGCAGCAACATGAATGGAACTAGAGACTTTCATACTGAGTGAAGTAAGTCAGAAAGAGGAAGACAAATATCATATGATATCACTTATATCTGGAATATAACATATGGCACAAAGGAGCCTTTCCACAGAAAAGAAAATCATGGACTTGGAGAATAGACTTGTGATTGTCAAAGGGAATGTGGAGAGAGTGGGATGAACTAGGATCTTGGGGTTAATAGCTTCAGACTTTTGCCTTCAGGATGGACTAGCAATGGGATCCTGCTATGTAGCACTGGGAACTCTGTCTAGTCACTTATGATGGAAAGCATAATGTGAGAAAAAAGAATGTATACATGTATGTAACTGGGTCACCATGTTGTACAGCAGAAAAAAAATAATAAAATGTTAAAAAAAAAAGAAAATTTCTTCAATTTAACACATATAATTGAAGGAGAAATAAGGGAGCAAACAGAAAGAGTAATAGAAAGTAAAAAATTAAATGGCAGGAATAAGACCAAACATCTTGGATACCAAATAAATATAAGAGAGTTGAATCTGCTATGAACAGACATTGATCCTTCGACTGAGTCTGAAAAACAAAAATCCACTTATATGCAGTCTAAAGGTATGAAGCTAAAACAAAATGACACAGGGAAAATGAAAGAAAAAATTAGATGAGGGAGTTCCCGTTGTGGAAACGATTCTGAGTAGTAGCCATGAGGATGCAGGTTCCATCCCTGGTCTCACTCCTTGGGTCAGTGATTCAGCGTTGCTGGGAACTGTGGTAGAGTTCACAGACATGACTCAGATCCCATGTTGCTGTGGCTGTGGCGTAGGCCAGCAGCTGTGGCTCCAATTCAACCCCTAGGCTGGGAACTTCCATATGCCACAGGTATGACCCTAAAAAGCAAAAAAAGCAAAAAAAAAATAGATAAGCAAACAAACAGACAAAAGCAAACAAAAAGAAGCAGAGGTAGTACACCTGAAACTAACACAATATTGTAAATCTACTATAATTTTTTCTAAAAAAAAAAGAAGCAAAGGTAGAAATATCAAGGGTTAAACATAGAATATTAGGTCAAATTATTAAACAGTTAAAGAATAATATTCTAAATGACAAAAAAGACATTCCTTGAACAAGTTGTAATAGGCATAAAAATTTATACACTAAAAAATAGCTAAGAGCAAAATCTCTTGGAAATGAATTCAATAAAAAAGGAAAACCATAATGAGAGTCTAAAATACCTCTCTTCAAATTTTTTAATAAAACAGACAAAAAAGGAATATGTATATAAATTATTTTGACAGCATAATTACCAATCTTGATTTAATAGATATATAGAAAGGAAATCACATACACTAAAAGAGAGAATATATTCTTTATACCCATAAAGATTGAAAAATAGTGATCATGTACTTGGTCACATATGTATGGGTTTTTTTAAAGTTAATATTTCACAGGTCATATTCACTGTCTATACTGTCATAAATTCAGAAGCAAATAATTAAGAGATAAGCAAGCAAAAAAAATTTAACCATTGAGAAAACTGGAAGTAAAAAAGAAAAGTTATTTAGAACTAAAAAAATTTAGTTAGACTCATACTAAGTAAATTAAGTAAGAAAGAGAAAGACAAATACCATATGATATCACTTATATCTAGAATCTATTACATGGCACAAATGAACCTTTACACAGAAAAGAAAATCATGGACATGGAGAACAGACTTGTGGTTGCCAAGGAGGAGGGGAGGGAGTGGGTGGATTGGGAATTTGGGGTTAATAGATGCAAACTATTGCTTCTGTAATGGAAAAGGAATGAGATCCTGCTGTATAGCTCTGGGAACTATATCTAATCACTTATTATGGAGTATGATAATGTGAGAAAAAGGAATGTATATGTGTATGTGTGACTGGGTCACCATGCTGTACCGTAGAAAATTGACAGAACACTGTAAACCAGCTATAATGGAAAAAAATTAAAATCATTTTTAAAAAATAAATTTAAAATTAAATTAAATTAAATTTTTAAAAAATTAGTTCTTTTCAAACCCTATGGGATATGACTAAACCCACACTCAGAGGAAAATTTATAGTCTTAAATTATTTATTATTTAATTGTAAAGAAATTTTTGATGAATTACACACAAATAATCAATAAGCACATAAAAATACATTAATGTTCAGGGAAATTAAAACCATGATGAAATATCACTATGTACCTACTAAAATTGGTGAAATGAAAAAGACAATACTTACTGTTGAAGAGGACGTTCAGTAACCAGGACTCTCATACATTTCTAGTAAGAGTGTAAAATAGCATAACCAGTTTGAAAAACTGAAAAACTGATTGGCAATTTCTTTTAAAGTTAAACATGTATTTACCCTCTAATCCAGAAATTCCACCTCTAGGCATTTATCTGAGATTTAATTAATTAATTCCCAAAAAGAGCTTAGAATGGTGCCAGGTACACAGCACATGCTCAATAGATGTTATTATTTCAAAAGAAAGGAGCCAGGGACTGAGAGGCCAAAGGACTTGATAAAGTCAAGCTTTCTTGTCCTATTAGAATTGTAACTGAGCTAGGGCCCTGTGGGGCTCCTGGGCACACTAGCCTTTTTGTGTCCTCCATTTCTTGTTTTTAGGGAATAAACTTCAGCCTCCATGACCTTCCCTGAGTTCCAAAGGGCAGATTCAGCTCATCAGTGAAGGGAGGGTATGCAGAGACCAGGGAGGAGCTGTCAAGAGTCAATAGTGCAGCCTTGGGGCAAGGTCCTGGTTCTTCCTCAAGGAATATACATAACAATATCTTTGAGCCCTTCTGCAAAACTAACATCCTCAACAAGTGGAAGATGTCAACTACTTGACGAAGCATTCTTCATTTTGGAAAAAGGAGGGCCACCAGAGCCAGTCCCCGGGGTGCCACTAAACACCAGCTTTGAGAAAAAAATGCAAGCTTGGCCTCTACCCTGATCCTTATCTACAGCCCTATTTTCCACTCCCAAAACTACAAAACTTCTCTTTCTCAAGGAGGGCACAGTCTTTAAGGCATTAGCCTGCTGTGGCCTCCTTTACCTGGCAAAGCAATAAAGCTATCCTTTTCTCCTTCACCCCAAACTCTGTCTCCATGTTTCTACTTGGCACCAGCGGAAAAGAGGCCAAGTTTCAGCAATAGAATGTCTCATATTGTGATGCTATACAATTGTACAGCAGATCAAGTAGTTATCACCCTCCTCACCAAGGGATTTCTCTTCTGTCTTTTTCTATGAACAACAGCAGGAAACATCTGAAGAGGGATAATACCCACTAGGTCACTTGAGTCAAAAATAGATTGTGAACTGTAAACACTCTGCTGCCATTTCCTCCAATCTCCTTTTTTTTCTTTTATTTTTTAATGAAATACAGTTGGTTTAAAATGTTCAGTTTCAAGTATATACAAAAGTGGTTCAGTTATACATATATGTAAATATATATATTCTTTCTTAGATCCTTTTCCATTATAGGTTATTACAAGATATTGAGTACAGCTCCCTGTGCTATGCCATTAGTCCTTTTTGGTTATCTACTTTATATATATCAGTGTGTATCTGTTAATCCCAAAGTCCTAATTTATTTCTCCCTACACTTTTCCCCTTTGGTAACCATAAGTTTGTTTTCTATGTCCTGTGAGTCTATTTCTGTTTTGTAAATAAGCTCATTTGTATCATTTTTTATATTCTGCAATTAAGCCATATCATGCAAGTGGTGCTTGGAAAAGGGGACAGCAATACATATAAAATAATGATGTAGAATGCTAACACCACACACAAAATAAACCCAAAGCAGATCGAAAACCTAAATGTAAAACCAGGTATTATAAAACTCTTAGAGGAAAACATAGGCAGAACACTCTGCCATAAATCACAGCAATATCTTTTTGGTTCTATCACCTAGGGAAATGGAAATAAAAACAAAAATAAACCAGTCTTGTTTCATGACAAGCAGAGATCAGCTGAGAGCAAATCAATGCTAAGGGGCATTGGCAAGTCCCTTGCTCACCTACGCTCGAACCAGCATCTCACCTGTGCCCCGTCTGCAGCTATTCACTCCCAAGAGCAACACCACATGCAGGAAGTATGATGCACGGAAACCACCCCAGCCTGCCTCCCAGCACTGCAGCATGGGCACCCAAGGGCCCTTTTCTCTTGCGTAGCACAGGGGTGATCATAAGCAGCTCTCAGAATGTGGGGAAGTTCAGCTGTGATGCTTCCCCAAAGCAGCACCAGGAACAACAATGTGGGGTACACTTTAATTCTTTTCTTCAATGAAGGTCTTTCTCGGTTCCAAGCAGCTCTTCTGAAAATTTAATTTCCTGAATTGTTTGAATTTTGTTTGCAATGCCCATGTATAATTATGTAACCAAAAGAAAAAAAAGTTATTCCTCTACAGGTGAAAAAAAAATGCAGTAACTCTGAACAATTAACATTCTAAGAATTTATTTTCTAATCTCTTAATAAGGTGAATTGCACGAAGGGGTCAGGGAGTGGGCGAGAACAGACCTGCCAACAATAATGATAATATGCTATAGTCACACAACGTTTCTCCATTGACAGCTTTTTTCTCACATACAACTTTGCTTGAATCATACATCAAAGCAGCCCAGGATCTCCCCCAGATACCTGGTTTCCCTTGTTTTAAGCCTGTCACCTAACAGAGCAAATAGCCATGACAGCATTAACAGACATGCCTCTTTCTCCATTACACAGTCCCATATCCTGCTCTATATGCCTACAGAACACTGATCACTACCTGAACTTAAAGATAGATTGGCATCTACTTATACACACATATCTATATCCAGAAAAGGAGATACAGATATAGAGTTCCCGTCATGGCTCAGCAGAAACGAATCTGCCTAGCATCCATGAGGACGCAGGTTCGATCCCTGGCCTCACTCAGTGGGTTAAGGATCCGGTATTGCCATGAGATATGGTGTGGGTTGCAGATGTGGCTTGGATCCAGCATGTCTGTGGTGTAGGCCAGCAGCTACAGCTCTGATTGGACCCCTAGACTGGGACCCTCCATATGCCATGAGCTCAGCCCTTAAAAAAAAAAAAAAAAAAAAAAGGCATATAGATATATAGCCTATCTCTCCTACCACAATGCACCCTCTAGGAGGTACAGAATCTTGTCTATCTTATTTTCTGTGGCTTTACCAGGGCACAAAGCAGGCACTCAGTAAATATTTGCTTTGTGCCTTAATGACTGTGATAGGCAGCCTCTAAGATAACCCTGATGAGCCCTCCACCTCGTATTCATGCCTTTATGTAATTAAACTTCCTTGAGTGTGGGCTGAACTAAGTGACTCGGTTCTAGTAAATAGGACACACCAGAAGTGACAGGACACGTCCAAATTAGGTGACCAAAAAACTATTTGGGGGTAAGCACTTTCTGACTCTCTGGCACCACCACCATCTGCCATGTAGTAAGGACACTGAGGCAGCTTATGGAGAGGCCAGCGTAGTGAATAAGAGTTATGGACTGAATTGTGTTCCCACGAAATTCATGTATGGAAGCCTAACCTCTAATATGATTATATTTGGAAACAAGGCCTTTAAAGAGGTCATGAAGTTTGAATAAAATAAAAAAGTGGGGAGTTCCCATTGTGGTGCAGTGGTATAACACATCCAACTGGGAACCATGATGTTTTGAGTTCAATCCCTGGCCTCGCTTGTGGGTTAAGAATCTGGTGTTGCTGTGAGCTGTGATCTAAGACACAGCTCAGATCTGGCGTTGCAGTGGCTCTGGCGTAGGCCGGCAGCTGTAGCTCCGATATTTGACCCCTAGCCTGGGAACCTCCATGTAGTCGCAGGTGTAGCCCTAAAGAAGGACAAAAGACAAACAAAAATTTTAAAATAAAAAAAATAAAGATGGGGTGACAGCAGTCATACTGTCAATGAGAAGGGAGAGGGACACTAGGGTCATGCGCTCACAGAGGAAAGGCCATGTGAGGACACAGCAAGAAGTGGCCACCTGCAAACAAGGAGCAGCGCCTCAGAAGAAAGTAGACCTATCAGCACCCTGATCTTGGGCTTCCAGTCTGCAGAACGGTGAGAACTTAATATCTGTCGTTTAAGCCTGTGGTATTTTGTCATGGGAGACCTAGGAGACAAGGCCATGTGAGTGATCTTGAAAGCAGATTCTTCAGCCACTCTTGAGCCTTGACATGACTGTAGCCTTGGCCCACAGTTTGATAAGAACCTCACAAAAGACCCAAAGCCAGAGACACCTAGCTAAGCTGACCAACAGAAACCAAGAGATGATAAATGTTGTTTTAAGCCACTAAGTTTTTGTATGTACTGCAGGAATAGGTAACTAACACAACGAGTGAACAATATGTTTTTCCCTTTTTTTTCTTTTTTTTATTATAGTTGATTTACAATGTTCTGTCAATTTCTGCTGTACAGCAAAGTGACCCAGTCATACATATATACACATTCTTTTTCTCACATTATCCTCCATCATGTTCGATCACAAGTGATTAGATATATTTCTCTGTGCTATACAGCAGGACTTCATTGCGTATTCACTGCAAATGCAATAATTCGCATCTACTAACCCCAAACTCCCAGTCCATTCCACCTCCTCCCCCTCCCCCTTGGAGTCTGTTCTGTATGTCCATGAGTTTTGTTACTGTTCTGTAGATAGGTTTATTTATGCCATATTATAGATTCCACATATAAGTGATATCATATGGTATTTGTCTTTCTCTTTCTGACTTAACATCACTTAGTATGAGAATCTCTAGTTCCATCCATGTTGCTGCAAATGGCATTATTTTCTTCCTTTTTTGGTAAGTAGTATTCCATTGTGTATATATACCACATCTTCTTACTCCATTCATCTGTTGATGGACATTTAGATTGTTTCCATGTCTTGGCTATTGCGAATAGTGCTGCAATGAACATAGAGAACAGCATGTATCTTTTTTTTTTTTTCAGGGTAGCACCCCTGGCATATGGAGGTTCCCAGGCAAGGGGTCCAATCGGAGCTGCAGCTGCAGGACTACACCAGAGCCACAGCAACGCCAGATCTGAACCACGTCTGCCACCTACACCACAGTTCATGGCAATGCTGGATACTTAACCCACTGAGCAAGGCCAAGGATCAAACCCACAACCTCATTGGTTCCTAGTCAGATTCGTTTCCAATGTGTCCCACGATGGGAACTCCACATGTATCTTTTTGAATGAAAGTTTTGTCCGGATATATGCCCTGGACTGGGATTGCTGGATCATATGGTAATTTAATATTTAGTTTTTGATGTACCTCCATACTGTTTTCCATGGTAGTTATAGCAATTAACCTTTCCACCACAGTGTGGGAGGGTTCCCTTTTCTCCACGTTTGTTGTTTGCAGACTTACTAATGCCTCTGTTCTCTTCTAGGAGTTCTGTGGTGTCTTGTCTTTAAGCCATTTTGAATTTATTTTTGTGCATGGTTTGAAGGTTGTTCCAAATTAATGAATGTTCCAGATTCATTAATTTACATGTGGCTGTCCAGTTTTCCCAGCATCACTTGCAGAAGAGACTGTCTTTTCCCCATTTTATATTCTTGCCTACTTTGTCGAAGATTAATTGACCATAGGTGTCTGAGTTTATTTCTGTGTTCTCTATTCTGTTCCATTGGTCTGTATGTCTGTTTTGGTACCAGTACCACACTATCTTGATTACTGTACCTTTGTAAACTTATCTGAAATCTGGGAGAGTTATGCCTCCTGCTTGGTTTTTTGTTCCTCAGTATTGCTTTGGAAATTCTGGGTCTTTTGTGGTTCCATATAAATTTTTGGATTGTTTGTTCTAGTTCTGTGAAAAATGTCATGGGTAATTTGATAGGGATTGCATTAAATCTGTTTTGGGTAGTATGGCCATTTTAATGATATAAATTCTTCCAATCCAGGAGCACAGACTATCTTTCCATTTCTTTGATCTTCTTTAATTTGCTTGATTAATGTCTTAAAAGTTCTCAGCATATAAGTCTTTCATCTCCTTGGTTAGGTTTATTCCTAGGTATTTAATTTTGGGGGGGTGCAATTTTAAAAGATATTGTTTTGTTTGTTTGTTTGTTTTTGTCTTTTTGCCTTTTCTAGGGCTGCTCCCACAGCACATGGAGGTTCCCAGGCTAGGGGTCGAATCGGAGCTGTAGCCGCGGCCAATGCTAGAGCCACAGCAATGCAAGATCCGAGCTGCGTCTGTGACCTACACCACAGCTCACGGCAATGCCAGAACCTCAACCCACTGAGCCAGGCCAGAGATTAAACCCGCAGCCTAATTGTTCCTAGTCAGATTCGTTAACCACTGAGCCACGACAGGAACTCCCCAGATATTGTATTTTCGTATTCCTTTTCTAATGTTTCATTGTAAGTGTACAGAAATGCAACCAATTTCTGAATATTATTAATCTTGTACACTACCACTTCACTGAATTTGTTGATGAGTTCAAGTAGTTCTTGTGTGGAGTCCTTAGGGTTTTCTATATATAACATCATGTCATCTGCAGAGAGTGACAGTTTTAACTCTTCTCTTCCAATCTGGACACATTTTATTTCTTTTGTTTGTCTGATTGCTGTGGCTAGGTCTTCCAATGCTATGTTGAATAAAAGTGGTGAGAGTGGGCATCCTTGTCTTGTTCCAGATTTTAGCAGGAAGGGTTTCAGCTTTTCTCCATTGAATATTATATTAGCTATGGGTTTGTCATAAACAGCTTTGATTATGTTAAGGTGTGCTCCCTCCATACCCACTTTGGTAAGAGTTTTTATCATGAATGGATTTTGGACTTTGTCAAGTGTTTTTTCTGCATCTATTGAGATGATCATGCGGTTTTTGACTTTTGTTAATGTGATGTATGACGTTGATTGATTTGCATATGTTGAACCATCCTTGTGAACCTGGGATGCAGCCTACCTGGTCATGGTGTATGATCTTTGGAATTTGTTGGCTAAAATTTTGTTGAGAATTTTTGCATCTATATTCATCGAAGATATTTGCCTATAATTTTCTTTTTTAGTAGTATATTTGTCTGGTTTTATTGTTAGGATGATAGTGGCTTCATAGAATGTCTTTGGAAGTGTTCCTTCTTCAGCCTTTTGGAAAATTTTAAGAAGGATGGGTTTAAGTTCTTTGTATGTTTGGCAGAATTCTGTGAATCCATCTGGTCCTTGGCTTTGTTTGTAGGGAATGTTTTTGTTGCATATTCAATTTCATTTCTAGTGATTTGTCTTTTCAGATGATCTATTTCTTCTTGATTCAGGTTTGACTCAAGTTTGGTGATTCAGGTTTTCTAGAAAGTTGTCCATTTCTTCTAGGTTGTCAGATTTGTGGTATATAATTGTTCATAGTATTCTCTTATGGTTTTTTTTTTTTTGTATTTCTGCATTGAAGTTTCCCCTTTTTCATTTCTTATTTTGTTTATCTGGGTTCTTTCTCTCTTCTTCTTGGTGAGTCTGGCCAGAGGTTTGTCCATTTTGTTTATCCTTTAAAAGGACCAGCCCTTGGTTTTATTGATTTTTATATTGTTTTTTGAATCTCTATTTTATTGATTTCCTCTCTGATTTTATAATTTCCTTCCTCCTGCTGACTTTAGGTTTTATTTGTTCTTCTTTTTCTAATTCTTTTAGGTGGTATGTTAAGTTGCTGATTTGAGATTTTTCATCTTTTTTGAAGAAGGCCCATATTGCTAAGGACTTCCCTCTAAGAACTGCTTTTGCAGCATCCCAAAGATTTTGAATAGCTGTGTTCTCATTATTATTTGTCTTGAGGTATTTTTTAATTTCCCTTTTGATTTCCTCAATGACCCATTGGTTTTTTAGCTGCATGTCATTTAGTCTCCATGTAATCAGTTTTTTCTCATTTCTTTTCCTGTGGTTTCATGCCATTTTGGTCAGAGAAGATACTTGAAATAATTTCTACACTCTGAAATTTGTTGAGGTTAGTTTTGTACCCCAGTGTGTTGTCAATCCTTGAGAATGTTCCATGTGCACTTGAAAATAATGTATATTCTGGGTTTTTTGGATGTAATGTCCTGAAAATACCAATTAAGGCTAACTGTTCTATTATGTCATTTAGGATCTCTGTTATCTTATAGATTTTGTGTCTAGAGGATCTGTCCACTGATGTGAGTAGGATATTAAAATCTCCTGTTATTATTGTATTCCCATCTATTTATCCTTCTATGTCTGTTAGTATTTGTTGTATGTATTTGAGTGCTCCTAAACTAGGGGCATATATATTGATGAGTGTAATATCCTCTTTTTTAATTGATCCTTTTATCATTAGTGTCCTTCTTTGTCTTTCTTTATGACCTTTGTCATTCTTTGTTTGTTTTAGAAAGCACAAATTTATTATTTCACAGTTCTGGAGGATGATAGTCCCAAGTGAAGATATGGACAGGGTTGGTCCCTTCTGAGGGCTATGAGGGAAGGGTCAGTTCCAGGCTTCTCTCCTTGGCTTGCAGAGGGCCATCTTCTCCTTATATTTCCTCACAGCATCTTCCCTCTGTGTGTATATATTTCTTTTCACATGGTGTTGTTTTTATAAGGGCATTCATCATATTGGAACAGGGGCCTACTCTACTCCAGTGTGACATTGTCCTAACTAATTTTATCTACAATGACCCTATTTCCAAATAGAGTACTTGGGGTTGGGTGGGGGGGATTAGGACTTCAGTGTATGAATTTTGAAGGGACATGATTCAACCCATAAGGCCCATAAAGAGGATAGTACTTTTATGCCCCATTTTACAGACGTAGAAATAGAGGCTCAAAGAAGTAGTAAATTTCCATTGTCCCAGAGCTAATTAAGTGCTAGAGCTGGGATTCTAAGGTGGCAGTCTGACTCTAGAGTCCACGTGATTATGGTCTACAGCCTCTCTGGAAAGCTAGAGGAGAAATACCATAGAAATAGATTTCCATTTCCTTACAAGAGAACCATGTAAGCTGAGAAAGCAGAGTCTGACATTTCACTCCTATAAAGTCGTAAAAATTCCTTTCTAAACTAGACAAGGCTGGATTCAGTTTGCAAGGACTACCCCAGTAGTCTGCCTGTCTATGTCTAGTGTATACCCCAAGATGCCTCTTACTCAACTGGTTTCATCTATTTAAAACACTGATTTCATGCACTAACTCTGTACACAGGGTACAAAGCAGATGGCATCAGAGCTTCTGAAGCTTCAGTGAGGTTGATCTACAGGCAAGTGAATGAGAGGAGGTGTTCACAGAAGCAGAGCCTCAACCAAGGACCAGCACTACAGCAGGACCCGTGGTGATGAACTTGACACATTCTCACCTTTTCCACATTTGAGGATTATTTGTCTGGTACTGCAGTTTGACTGGGAGACCAAATGGGTATTACCAGGAAGTGTGGTCATAACTGGCCAGAGCTTCATCTGGTAGCCTTTCATGGAGTGATGTCTTGGGATAGGTTGGAAATAAACAAAGAGGTTGGGTCTCCAAAATCTGGCTTGGCTGCTCTTTGTTCAAGAATCCAATACTGAGAGACAAATGTTTGATAAAGGAAAGAGAGCTTTATTGAGGAAGCTGGAACCTGGGGAGAAAGATTCATGTTCCAAAGAACAAACTCCCCCTTGTCGATCAGAGGGCAAGAGCTTTTTTAATTTTTTTTTTTTTCCTATTTCTTGGGCCGCTCCCGCGGCATATGGAGGTTCCCAGGCTAGGGGTCGAATCGGAGCTGTAGCCACCAACCTACCAGAGCCACAGCAACGCGGGATCCGAGCCGCGTCTGCGACCTACATCACAGCTCATTGCAACGCCGGATCGTCAACCCACTGAGCAAGCGCAGGGACCGAACCCGCAACCTCATGGTTCCTAGTCAGATTCGTTAACCACTGCGCCACGACGGGAACTCCCCAGGAGCTTTTTTAAAAAGTAATTTCAGGGAGTCCCCATTGTGACTCAGCAAGTTATGAACCTGACAAGTATCCATGAGGATGCAGGTTTGATCCCTGGACTTGCTCAGTGGGTTAAGGATCTGGCTTTGCTGTGGCTGTGGTGTAGGCTAGCAGCTGAAACTCTGATTCAACTCTAGTCTGTGAACTTCCATAGGCTATGGGTGTGGCCCTAAAGGGGAAAAAAAAAAAAATAGGAGTTTCAGGGTGTGAAGATGGGGGGAGGCGGCTATGTGTAGAGCAGCATAGTCCGTTCCGACAATCATCTTTAAGTTGGTCATATGGTGGTCTGATCAGTGTCATCCTTACCATTCTAAGTATAGTTAATCTTCAGTTCCAGGGTCAGTTTGTCCCCATTTCCTTGAGGCCAGGTTTCAGAGTTGTGTAAGATGAAACCGCTTATGTCACGGCTACAGTCTGATCATCGTGTAATTAACTTCTTCCACCTGGTGGGGGTGCAAGCCCTTGAGGAGGAACTAAATGTCCTTGACCTCATTTAATGACTAAACTATCATTATTTTGTCCTGTTTGACTATTTTCCTTGCTTCTGCATTTTTTTTCATTTCTCTGATTAAATTTATTCTTTGGCTAAAGTTTTTCTACAGAAAAAAAGGCAGTCAGAAGTTATGGGAATTGGGGGAGGGGTATGTCCTGGGAAACCCCATAGGGTCCTGCTCCATTACAGCTGGACAACCAGTGTTTTATTTATTTATTTTAATTTTTTTATTAGAGTAGATTTACAATGTTCTGTCCATTTCTGCTGTACAGCAAAGTAACCCCGATATATAATGTGTATATATATATATATATATATTCATTCTTTTTTCTCATTATCCTCCATCATGTTCCATCACACGTGATCAGGTATAGTTCTTGTGCTATACAGCAGGATCTCATTGCTTGTTCACTCCAGATGCAATAGTTTGCATCTACTAACCCCAAACTCCCAGTCCATCCCACTCCCTCCACCCCTTGGCAACTGCAAGTAACAGCCGTTGTTTTAAAAGGAATTCTCCTAGTCAAGAAAATTTGCAGATATGCCCACACCAGGCTTTCTTTGCTTGCTGCCTCCCCAGGAAAGTCCCCTGCCTCCCAAGATCATGCAGGCTCTCCCTCACAAGCTGAGAAGTGCCTACCCAGGGCGTGACCTTTGTTTTTAAAGTCCATTTTGTCTGATATAAGTATTGTAACTCCCACCTTGCTGTCATTTCCATTCACATGAAATATCTTTTTCCATCTCCTCACTTGCAATCGATACATGTCCTTTGCCCTAAGGTGAGTCTCTTGTAGGCAGCATATTGTAAGCTCTTGTTTTTTATCCAATCTGCCACTCTATGTCTTTTGATTGGAGCATACAATTCTTTGACATTTAAGGTAATTATTGGTAAATATGTATTTATTACCATGTTAAGCCTTGTTTTCAAATTGATTCTATGTTTCTCCTTTCTTTCCTTTCTTTTTTGGGTTAGATGATTTTCTTTTATTTTACGCTCGTGTCCTCTTATTAGTTTTTGTGAATATATTGTTTGATTTTGATTGTGGTTGCCCTGTTTTTCAAGTTTTTTGTTTTGTTTTGCTTTGCTTTTTTAGGGCCACACCTGCAGCATATGGAGGTTCCCAGGCTAGGGGTCTAATCAGAGCTACAGCTGCTGACCTATACCACAGCCACAGCAACACCAGATCCAAGCTGCATGGGCAACCTACACTGCAGGTCACGGCAATGCCAGATCCTTAACCCACTGAACGAGGCCAGGGATCGAACCCACAACCTCATGGTCCCTAGCAGGATTTGTTTCTGCTGCACCATGACCGGAACCTCCTGTTTTTCAAGTATGTTAACCCCTTTCTATATCTGCTTGCTTTAGCCTGATCATCACATAGGCTTAAACACACTCAAAAGAAAAGCAGCCTAGATTTACTTACTTTTCTTCCCCACATTTTATGATTTTGATTCCTTTTTTTTACATCTTCATATTTATCCTTTTGCTGTTCCTTGTGTTTATTGTCACTTTTACAGTAGGATTTTTTTTCCTTTTAGATCTGTACACTGGCGTACTTAAGTGATTACTTTCCAATTGTGATTTCCTCCATCCCATTTCTTCTTCTTTTTTGTTTAAAGGAGCCCTTTCAGTAGTTCTTTCAGAATGAGTTTAATATTGCTGTACTCTTTGAATTTTTGATTGTTGGAGAAATTCTTTATTTCTCCTTATATTTTAAATGATATTCTTGCTGGGTAGAGTATTCTAGGCTGCAAAATTTTCTCCTATTAGAACTTTGAATATATCTTGCCACTTTATTCTGACCTTTAGCGTTTATGTAGAGAAATCAGCTGCAAGCTTTATGGGGGTTCCCTTATAATTAACTCTGTTTTTCTCCTGCTGCCTTTAGAATGCTCTCTCTTTATCTTTAATTTTTGCCACTTATATTATATTATGTCTTGGTGTGGGTCTGTTTGGGTTCAACTTGTTTGAGGTCCTCTGTGTTTCCTGAATCTTGCTTTTTTCCACCTATGACATATGGAAGTTCCCAGACTAGGGGTTGAATCAGAGCTGCAGCTGCCAGCCTAAGCCATAACCTCAACAATGCCAGATCTGAGCCACATCTGCGACCTACACCACAGCTCATGACAATGCCAGATCCTCAACCTACTGTAATATACCTGCATCCTCATGGGTACTTGGCAGTTTGGTTACCACTGAGCCACAAAAGGAATTCAAATATCTGTTTCCTTTATATTTGGAATGTTTTCAACCATAATTTCTTCAAATATGTTTTCAATCCTCTTTTCTTTTTCTTTCCTTCTGGAATCCCTATTGTGCTTAGAATGGCCTTCTTTATATTATCCCATAGATCTCTTATATTACTTTCATGTTTTTTCATTTGGTTTTCTTTCTGCTGTCCTCACTGGGTGATTTCCATTATTCTATCTTCCAAGTCACTTATTTGTTCCTCTGCTTTATTCATTCTGCTTCTCAAAGCCTCAAACTCAGCTTTTGTCTCTGGAAATGAATTTTCTAATTTTTCATGGTTCCTCCTTATATTTTCTAGTTCCTTTCTAAAGTAATCTGCATTACTGTTCATATCCCCTATTAATTTCTTCATGCCCACTCTTAATTCCTCCAGAATTTTCACTATCACCTTCCTGAACTTGGTGTCTCTTAGACTGCAGAGGTCGTTTCATTGTTTGCTCCTCCAAGGGAATTTTCCTGTTCTTTCAACTAGGAATGGTTCCTGAGCTTCTTCATTTTGCTTGTGTTTTTCTTATTCTGTGAGTTTAGGGAAAATAACTACTGTAGCCTTGGAGGGATATTTTTATGAGATAGTGGCCCTGGGTAGTTTGTGAGGGGCTTTTTTTGGTTGGTTGGTTTGTTGGTTGGTTGGTTGGTTGGTTGGTTGGTTGGTTGGTTTTAGCATGAGGGCTGGTTTTGGTTTGGATGGTTGCTGACTCTTTCCTCAGTGTGTGCAGGCTGTTATCCCCCTGATAGGGGATATGCTGGTGTACGACCTGTGTGTGCTTCCCAGGAGACAGAGGCAATGGGAAAGGCCTGTAGCCAGGGCCTGGTTGCAGGGCCCTAGGAAGTGGCAGTGACCCTCAAACAGGTGTAGGCAGCACCTAGAGCCTTTGGCAGTGGGAATAGCAGAGCATGTGCACTCCCAAGGGAGTGAGAGCAACAATGGGTGGTGCTTGGTTGCAGTGACCCCCTTCTATGGCATCTCCTGAGGTGACTGGGGCCGCAGGTGGCACCTGTTCACAGACCCCTAGTGTTGGTGGGCCACATCCACCTCTGGAGTCTGAGATGGCTGCAGCAGTTTGCCCCCAGTGCCCATAGCCCATGCAAGAGGTGCCCTGCCACCTGAGAGCCCACACAAGAGACATCATGCTGACTGTAGCCTGTGTAAGAGGCTCCCCACCCCCATGCATGCACAGAGAAAGATATTCCTATGGCAGTCCTGCCTCTCCTCTTCTCATCCTCCCCAGCAATAGCACCTTGCTTCTCCTCCCAACAATAGTGGGCCCAGGCCTTTTCCCACACTTTCTCAGCAGTGGTGCTTCTCTCCCCAATCCATGACACACCACTCCCTAGCCTCTCAGGCTGCCTCCACACAGCCAGCCATAGTCTTCTCCCTGAACTGACCTCTGGAGCCTGAGTCTCAGTGCCCAGCCCCCACCTGAGAATCTCAGGCTGTGGTGTCCAGGTGCGGTGGTACTGACAGTCTGCACTGCTGTCTCTCTGCTGTGCCCTCATTAGTCTGGCTGCTGAGCTTTTCTCCGAGGCTTCAAGGTTCCCTCTCCATCTTGGCTGATCCCCCTGTCAGTTAGGTGGCCTCCCCAGATAATGATTCCTTTCCTTTCTCACAGCTCCCTCTCAGGAGTACTGGTCTCATACTGATTCCATTTTTTCTCTTCTCTCTTTTTCTTTTTCATTTTGCTCTACCCAGTAATGTGGAGGGTTTCTTGCCATTTTTAGAGGTTTGAGGTCTTCTGCCAGCATTCAATATATGTTCTGTCAAATCATTCTAATGTAGATGGGGTTTTTTTGGTGTGTTTGTGGGAAAAGGTGAGCCTCATGTCTTACTCCTCTGCCAACTTGACCCTATCCCCCCAACAATTCTTTGAGTTACATAAAGGTAGTCTTATCATTATCCCCTGTCAAGCACTGGCTCCTCATCCTGTCTGTGAATGAGGAGCCAGTGCTTTGCCTAAGGTCAAATAGCTTTCAGACCCTCTCAAGGGAGTGTAAGAGGAAGCAATAAGCTTGGCCCCACACAAAAGTTTTGCCTTGAACTACCCTGCTAGGCCTGTCCTTCTGGGGCACCAAGATAGAGAGAACACTCTTAAAACACCCCAAAACATCACCTTAATTGTCTCCTTGGAGTTTTTGCTGCCAAATAGAGTTTTAAAAGAATTGGCATTTTAACAAAGTCCACCTTGGTAGCCTTACCACCTACAATAATGAAGCTTCTTGGGCATGGTCTAAGAAAGCCACTGTCCTCACAATGAACAGTGTACTTTTGAGGCTAGTGTTCAAAAGAACTCTCATGTGTGGGACCTTATCAGAAAGTGTAGTAGCAAAGACTTATAGAACAATAGCTGTATTCTATGCAGTGTTCTAAGCACTTTATTATATTCATTTAATTATCTGAAGCAATAAGGCCATTATCCCCATTTTATAGATGAGGAAACTGAGGCAGCAAAGAGTTGAGCAGTTTGACCAAGGTCATACAGCTAGCAAGTGATAGAACTAAGATTTAAAACCAGGCATTTTCACTCCAGAGTTACGACTGTGATGTATTCTCTAAGGTTTCACATTTTTTAATATCCACAATGTAATATCGACCTGTTGACAAGTCTCTATTCCACATTCTCCCTAAGTTTTAAAATAGTGAAAAGTAATCACAGCACATGAAGGATATCTTGCCATGTCCCAAGGAAAACATTTTAGGTTTCCCTGCTGTCCTCAAGGTGACCCATGAGCCCTCCAGGCTCTTTCTCCTGTTTCCTCCACAGCCTGAGCCCACCACTCCCTCTTCCACTCACAAAGCCGCATTTCTCGTCACTAGAATCAGTCAGCTGGCTCCCAGGTCTCCCTGATTTGCACAGGATCTTCATGGGAAACTGCCCCAACTCATCCCTCTTCCTGCTAAACAACTCATCATCCCTCACCTCTTCTGGGAAGTCATGCTGCCATTTTCACACCAGTCAGGTGCTCTAGCCCTGCCCCCACCCTGGCCCAGCACTGTCTTACCCCCTTCTCTCCCTCTCCCACAAGACTAGAGTTTCTACAAGAGCATAAACATGCCATTTGTCTTTATATTCCTAGAAATCAGCACAGCACCTGGCATCTACCACTTTGTTGAAGGAAGGCAAGCCCTCCAAAGAACCTAGCAACATGTTTAGTTACCCATCTCACCTGTCTCCACTAGACAGTCCTCCAGTCCTACAAAGCCAACCGGAAGGGACCCAGGAGAGATCCTGGTCTAGTCCAATACGTTCAGTAAACTGGTGGAGGGGGGGGGAATGGATTTAAAGAAAAGAATCAACTTGTCTCCATTAGTCAAAGGCAGCTATGGGAGCAGAGTAGGATTTCCAGGTGTCTGATTCCACTTCACAAAATCTCAAAGTTATCTGTATCATTTCCTATTGCTGCTATGACAAATTATCAAAAACTTAGTAGGTTAAAAACAACACAAATTTATTATCTTACATTTCTAGAGATGATAAGTCATAAAGAATCTCACTGGGCTAAAATCAAGCAAAATGAAATAAGCAAGGAGTTTCTTGGATGTTGTCAAACAAACTGAAAAAAATGTTTTCTTTTTTAATATTGTTTTTATCAAAGTGTAGTTGACCCTCAGTGTTGTGCCAAATTCTACTGCATAGCAAAGTGACCCAGTCTTATATATTTATTTCTCATATAATCTTCCATCACGGTCTATCCCAAGAGATTGGATATAGTTCCCTGTGCTGTAAAGAAGGACTTCATCATTTATCCATTATAAATGTAATAGTTTGCATCTACTAACCCCAAACTTCCAGCATTGTAGCATCTTCACATCTCCCTCTTCTCTGATGCCCTCTGTGTGGAATTCAGTCTGACTCACTTAAGCAAGCATTTATTGAGCAACTACATTGGACCAGATACTTCACTGAGAATACAGAAGCATAAAGGATGGTCCCCACCCTCGAAGAGTTCACATCTAGTATGGAAGATGAGACATAACCAATCACAACAGTATGAGCTAGCTGGTAGATTTATGTTTCACACAGGACTCTGGCAAAACTAATATTTTAATCTTTCTGATTTATTCCATGCAGAGTCAGGAATGTCTAATTTGCAAAGAGAGAGAGGGAAAAGAAATAACATTTAGTGAGTATCATCATGTAACTGGTGCTCTAGGCCTTATCTAATTTAAATCTCGCAACAGCCTTCTGAGCTTGACTTTATTATCTCCTGTTTTATAGATAAAGAAACTGACTCAGAGAGATGAGGTAACTTATCCAATTCATGGAGCCAATAAGTGGTGTAACGAGTTTGAAATACATACTTATTTGGCTCTAGAGCTCATACTCTTTCCACTAGCCCTTTTTGCTTACCCCAAAAGTATGACTTTCTTTTAGCTGCCTGGTTAATGGATGGACACAGGGAAACAAAGAAAATAGGGGAGGAAAAAGGAAAATAGAGACTGAGAGAGACTATCCAGACGGATAAATGTGGTTGAAAATTTCCATGAGCAAGAAACTTTGGGGAATCCCTTCTGAAGGCAGTATGAATATTGTCCACCAAAATCTGCAGTGAGGTCCAGGCAATCGCTGGTTGCTAGGCAACACCTCACCAACCACAGTCCATACCAATCTAATTAACAGATTTCACCTGAATTCCAACTGTTGCTAGGTAACTCTTAGACTGGAGCCTTTTCCTTTCCCCTCCAAGTCAATACTGATCCCAAAGGAAGAGGAGTGGGTGCTTGTAAAAAATTCACTGAAGCTAGCCAGCTAGATGATAGATAACAGAAAGAAAGATATATACATATAGATATAGATAAAATTCACCTTGTGGCTTCGCTATATCCACCAAGAGTAAGCAAATCCAGGATATAAAATTCAGTGTCAAGAGACATGGGAAAAAAAGACCAGAGAACAGGCAGAATTATCCTTGGAAACTACTTCAGACAAGAGTTCTTATTGGAGATTCTGCAAGCACTGATTCTTTGGCGTGATGTGAGGGCAAGGAAAGAATAATATTGATGGAATGCCTGTTATTACCTGGCAATGGGCTAGATGCTTCCATAAAGCATCTAATCTTCATGAAATTCCCATCAATGGGTAGCTGTTACCATCTACATTTTACTGATGAGAAACTGCAGTTCAGAAATAGTAAGTAATTTGATCATGATCACTTGCCCAAAGTCACTGGAAATTAAAGCTAGGATGGCCTGACTAAATTTCATGCATGATCTTTCCACTATTCCTTGTGTGGGGCCATCTCACCAGGATGAGAACTGTCATTCATTCATTCAGCATAACCTCAATATTAAAACAGAATACCAGCAACAAAAATGCAAGCTGGAAAAACATGATTTCCCTCCTTTGTCCATTGCCAGGGATTTACCACTACCTTAAGGCAGTGATTCCCAAACTTTTGGGGGCCAGGATCCATTTTACACTCTTAAAAATTAATGAGGACCCCAAAGAGCTTTTGTTTATGTAGGTTCTATCTATGAACACTTATAATACTTACCATATTATAAATTAAAACAGAAGAAATTTTTAATATTTAATATTTATATATCAATCTCAAAAATAATAATTTGTTATGGCTAACATAACTAATTTATCTTTATGTAAAATAACTACTTTCAAAACATAGGAAGAGTGACACTGTTTTACATTTTTGCAGACCTCTTTGATGTCTGGCTTCATAGTAGAGCTGGAGTCTCATACCTACTTCTGCATTCAGTCTGTGGCATTATCGCATGGCAGACTTAAGATTTCACTCTCTTTCTCCACCATACTCTTTAAGAGAATGAGAGTGAAACAAGCAAATAACATCCTATATTATTATGAAAGTAGTTTTGACCTTGAGGACCCTCTGAAAGATTTTCAGAGGCCCCCAGGGATTTCCCAGACTACACTTTGAGAAACCCTGCCTTGAGGCATAATAATTTGAATGCCCAGAATGCACTCAGAGTTTGACTGTGTTCCATCCATTTTTCCACCCAATTGTTTAGAATATCCCACATCTATCTTGCCTGTAGCATTTTATGGTCCCTTGGAACCCCAGACTACCCTCTCTGATATGAGATGCTTACACTGTTATCTGCAAAAAAAATTTTTTTAATTAAAAAATAAAAATAAATTAAATAAATTAATAAATAAAAATACTGGGTCCAGACTGACTGAAATGGTTAGAAACATTAGCATATGCAGTTTCTGTCTTTCCAGCTGCCTTTTCCCACCTCTGCTGGTAACTGGTGCAGAAAGAAGCAGGAGATCGCCTGGCCTCTGATTGGTAGAAGGGACCAAGCCAGGCAAATCAGCACCCTTCCCTAAATTTTTTTACCCCAGCTTGTGATTTCCTTTTCTCCTGAGTATTAGTATGTTGTACAGAATCAACTTTATGTGCTGGTATTTTAGAGTCATCCATCCTGCCCTCCCACCACAACCCCATACTTATAATTTCACATGTTGAAGAATCTATCAGACAATTTCTATTGGTTCTTTTAACATCAAAGTTCTGTTCCAGTTTTTCTGGGTTTCTTTTTCCTTTTCCTTTTTGGCCTCCCTGTGTCATATGGAGTCCCCCAGGCCAGAGATCAGATCCACCTGCACTTGTAACCTACACCACAGCTGTGACAATGCCAGATTTTTAATTCACTGTGCCAGGCGGGGGATAGAAACTGTCCTGGCGCTATAGAGATGCAACCAATCCTGTTGTGCCACAGTGGGAACTCCTGTTCCAGTTTTCCTTGCTGAACAGCTTCTTGACCCTGTGAAATTCCATCTCAGCTGTCCTGCCCAGCAGAATCCACTATACCTGAATTACTCCTGAAAGCATGAAATATTGATATCTTTCTGCTCCCTCCCCCACCCACACACACTTGCACAAATTCCCCTTCAGGGAGCTCAGGTCCTCTCTGCTTTCACAGCCAGGGTGAAGTGGCCCAGGACACCCTATTACTGTGCAACTAAGGGCCAAGCATCCAAACACCCACATTCACTGACGTTGCTGTCTGTCATGGTGATGTGTGCCTTGTGTGTTTGCATGAGGCATTCCCTCTGCATGGAATTCAGTCTGATTCACTTCAGCAAGAATTAATTGAGCATCTACTTTGTGCCAGAGTTTACTGAGAAGATAGAAGTTTATGTCAAGGACAGTCCCCAGCCTCGAAGAGTTCTCAATCCAGTAGGGAAGATGAGACATGACCAATAATTACAATAAGAGCCAGCTGGTAAGATTTATGTTTCACATAGGACTCAAGCAGTACAAATCAGAGAACAGTCCTCCAAAACCGATTTATGCCAAAGAGAGGATTATTGGCTCTCCTCAATGACAAATCTAGTAGGACATCATTCTCTGATCCATTCTCTGTCCTTCTCTACCCTGCCTTGACCTGAACTTGATGGCTGTGTCTAGCCAGTGCAAGAACCAGCATAAGGTTGGAAAGCTTGAGGAGGATAAGGTCAGAGCATTTACTCCCCCCATCCCGCCTCCCATCCATTCCCCACTTCCTCTCTTCCTTGTCTGCCTGGGAGTGCTGTGGTCCTCTTCCAGCTCTTGTCAGGCTCTGGTTAACACTGTTCTCTCCCCTCCCTACCTCAGGGCTAAGGATACCAAGGCTTTCCACTGTTGATATTCCCTGGGTACTTCACTATATTCTCCATGTTCCCTTAACCCTCCCAGATGCCCCTGTTAACAGTTCTGATGTTGACCTCCCTTCATGTAAGACCTTTTGAGTATTCCGTTCCCCTCATGGTGGAGCAAAGTGGCATCTAGAGTCTCCCATCCTCACATACTCAAGGTCCAAGGCAACAAAAAGAGAAGCCTCTCCACCTGTAGTGCCCACAAAATCCTGGCCATGTGCCCATCCCTGAATCAATCACCGTGGCAAGAGGAACTCAGTGTTCTCATTGGCCAGGTGTGGTCAAAGCCAGCAATGGAGTGATGGTCACCCAAAGCTGTGGCCTGAGAGTGAGGGGGGAGGGGTCACTCAAAGGAAATCCGAGGTGCTGTTAACAAAAGAAGGAATGAACTTGGGTGACCCCCAAGCAAGGAGTTGCCACTTCAACATGTCAAAAGAGAGAGAATATGATGAGACATTGGTGGAGTTAAAAGTGACAGGGGTCGGCAAGTATCTTCCCTCCACTGACTTCCTGTGCCCCATTTTCACTTCAAAGGTAATTCTCAGCTCAGTCCTCCTCACTGTCTTTCACTGGAAGGAAGTCAATCTTAGCGTTTTCCTCTGTGGTTCTCTAGACTGTAGGTTGTCCAGTGCAGTCACAGGAACTGCCTGCTGCTATCTTGCTTCATGATAATAAGCTACCCAAAACATTAGGTTGAGGCATGTGCTAAACCCCATCAAAATCAAGACTTCTCTTGAAGTTATTATAATGTGCATGGACACATTTGAAGTTCCAAGTAACAACTTGGAACAGAGTTCCTTCTTTATTCAGTATAATGCAGCAAGTGCATTGCAAGCTGACATGGAAGTATTTCGGAAATTGTAAAGCATCATACAAGTAGCAGGCATAATTAAGGCCGTGTTTGAGATATTTTCCTAGGCCCTCTCCACCTGTTCAGCCCTTCAATGAGCAATCCCATCTCCCATGTCATGCAGCCAGTACCATCATAAGCATATCTTTCACATCTACTGTCCATTCATAACCTCATAACTGCCTGCTCTACCCACACCACATCCCTACCCACCCCAAATCCCAAGGCCTTGTGACCTCATTGCTCCTTGGCTCATTCTTCGGACTTGAAACTTTCCTAGATATGACCTTGCCTCTTCTGATGCGTGGAAAAGGCTCCCCGCCTGCTACACAATCTGAGTATATATACAGGGCCTCCTTCTAACCCAGGATGTTCAAACATTCCTTTCAAGATGCTGCTAATTATAGCGTCCTCCTGACCCTGAAGAAAGAAAGTAGGTGACTCTGAAGAATCTTGAACCATGACCCCTGAGGAGAATACATTTTCCAGGGTGCTCATAAAGTTGAGTGGTAGAAGAGGGTGATGAACTATTGCAAGCCCCTAGAAGAGTTCCTTGACTGTGAGACTTTGGCTCATCCGCCCACCAGTGTACTAAGAGTCTAATAATCCTGTAGCCAATTAAACCTGATCCCCCTCTAACCAATTTGTAGCCCTTCTGCACTTTCTCCTCCCTCAATTTGGATCTCTGTACTTATAAAAACAAGAGTTACAGGATCACATGACCTATTTTCAAACTTAGGCAATGTCTCTTAGGAGGAATGGGACCTCAGGCAATTAACTTATCTTCTTTGAACCTCAGTAGTAAAATTGGGATAACGCTCTGCCTGTCCACCTCATAGATGTCTAAGAATTAGTTAAAACAGTGAAAAGAACCCAGTAGGAGCTTAAGAAATGGGAGTTATTATTATTCTATTATCATTACTATTTAGTAAATTCAATGGGACAGAAATTCTGTTTTCCTCCCCTTCCCATCACCACACTCCTCAAATTACCCTTTGTATATAGCCAGCCCCTCCACCCAAGCCCAAGTTCCTCCCTCACCACCAGGAAACTATTTTTCTCATATATCCTTTTTTAAAAGGATAAACACTCAGAGCTCATCTTTCCATAGAAACTCAGAGAATAAATAGAAGCAGCAGCTTTTCTGCTGTTTCACTCTGAATGCTTCAATTAAATTAAATCCCACACAACTCTTCCATTAGCATGTGGGTGGAGAAGCCAGAGATGTCTCAGTGACCCTCGCTCCACCGTTGGCTTAGACCTTCCAATTATTTTCAGGCAACATCTCATCTCCTTGACGGGTATTGTTACAAGTAACCTGCACTCATGTCTGTGTGAAGAGATGTGGTCAAGACAAATCTGCTATAACTTTAACATCTTTCTCAAGTGCTGAAGTTATAAATATGTTTCTCCAAATCATGAAATTCTTTATCAAGTACTTTCCTTTTTTCTCCCAGTGGGCTCACTCTCCAATAAACGTCATTCTTCTTTTAGAAGGCGCTGAGATGTATAAAAGGGTGCATGATAGAGAAATGGAAACAAGACTGCTCAGTTCAGATGAGAATGCGCCATATAATGGAGACCCTGGCTGTGAGGACACATCACAAGTCAGTATACCATATATAGGATTCCCGAATCTTTCCTCCATGACTTTCTTCAATAACAGAGATGCCGAAAACAAGCTCTCTTGTTTCCGCAAGGTATAGTCATGTGGTATCTCAAAGATGTGATGTGGCTGGCTGCCAGGAAATGAGGTTTAATTGAAGTGAGATGAAGATCCTGGGGAACAAGAAGGGAAGCCCTATTTTTGGTGTCAGAAGGAGATACGGGGAAGAAAGAATGAGGATCTTCATGGTCCCCACAGGGACAAGGGAATAAGCTGTACAAGTGGATAAACACTGAGTATGAACTATCATACCAAGGAAAAGAGTAATTTAAAAGAGCGAATCAGAGTTCCCGTCGTGGCTCAGTGGTTAACGAATCCGACTAGGAACCATGAGATTGCGGGGTTGATCCCTGGCCTTGCTCAGTGGGTTAAGGATCCGGTGTTGCCATGAGCTGTGGTGTAGGTTGCAGACGGGGCTCAGATCCCGCATTGCTGTGGCTGTGGCATAGGCCAGTGGCTACAGCTCTGATTCGACCCCTAGCCTGGGAACCTCCATATGCCGTGTCAGGGGTCCAAAAAATGGCAAAATGACAAAAAATAAATAAAAAATAAAAATAAAAGAGTGAATCAACTCCCTGGTTTCAAACTATACCATAAAGATCTAACAATCAAAACAGAATGGTACTGGCACTAAATCAGATATATAGATCGATGCAACAGAATATAGAATCCAGAAGAGAAATCACACTGATGTGGTCAATTAACATACGACAAAAGAGACAAGAATACAATGGAGAAAAGACAACCTCTTCAAAAAACGGTATTGGGAAAAATGGACAACTACATGCAAAAGAATCAAACTGGACTGCTTTCTCACATCATCCACAAAAATAAATTCAAAGTGGATTAAAAACTTAAATGTAAGTCCTGAAACTATGAAACTCCCAGAAGAAAACATAGGCACTATGCTAAATATTTTAGGAGTCCCTGTCTCCTCAGGCAAGAAAAACAAAAGCAAAAATAAACAAATGGCTACATCAAACTAAAAAGATTTGTATAACAAAGGAAACAAAATTAAAATGCCAAAAATTAAATGAGAGAAGATATTTGCAAATGATATATCTGACAAGGGATTAATATCCAAAATTTTTTTTGAACTCATAACTCAACATCAAAAAACAAACAACATGGAGTTCCCACTGTGGCATAGTGAGTTAGGAATCTGACTGCAGCAGCTCAGATCACTGCGGAGGTGCAGGTTCAATCCCTGGCCTGGCACAGTGAGTTAAATCATCCAGCATTGCCACAGCTGCTGATCTAAAAAACCAAACTCATAGGAAGAGAACAGATTGGTTGTTGCCAGAGGCAGAGGGTTGGTGGGTGTGTGAAATTGGTGAAGTCACTCGAAAGGTACAAACTTCCATTTATAAGATAAATAAATCCTGATGATGAAATGTACAACATGATGGCTATAGTTAACAACACGGAATGGTATATTTGAAAACTGCTGAGTACATCTCCAAGTTCTCCTCCCAGGGAGTTCCCTTCATGGCACAGCAGAAATGAATCCGGCCTGAATCCACGAGGATGAGGGTTCCATCCCTGCCCTCACTCAGTGGGTTAGGGATCCGGCATTGGGGTGAGCTGTAGTGTAGGTCGCAGACATGGCTTGGATCCCAAGTTGCTATGGCTGTGGTATAGGCCAGCAGCTGTAGTTCCGATGAGACCCCTAGCCTGGAAACCTCCATATGCCACAGGTGCGGCCCTAAAAAGCAAAAAAAAAAAAAAAAGTTTTCATCCCAAGGAAAAAAGTTGTTAACTCCGTGAGGTGATGTATGCTAACCAGGCTTATTGTGGTAATCATTTTGCAAGATATACATATATCAAATCATCATGCTATGTACTTTAAGCTAATAAAATGTTACATGTCAATGACATCTCAATAAAACTTGGAGGAAATTTTTTAAAAGAGAATTCCTTAAGTTAACCATAAAAAGAAACAAATATGCACATACAAAATGAACCTATGTACTTCTGTGGAAATATATTATGTATACATACAACAGGTGTAGAAGACAATCTGGAGGGTTAAACACTAAACTCTTAACAGAAGGTACTTCCCAAGAGGAGCCTGGGTTGTGGGAGGAAGAGAACCCAAACTTCACCACCTGGGAACTTCCGCATTAGGCTCATTCTGATTTCCTCCCCTCTGCGTCTGGGCAGTCTCTGAACTTTTCTGTAAACATTGAACATCTTCTCTTTTCTAAGTAAAAATGAGGTTGTCTGCTCCCTAAGGCATCCGTTTGTGTATGTGCATCCTACTGGCTGGTGATTACCAAACACCACCATCTACATGCATCATCCTAAAGTATTACTTCATTTACCCTAGGCATTGATATGGAATCTGACTTTTGAGTTCTATCAACCTAGAATCACTCTACTGCCTACAACATCTTTCAAAGACCGTCTCTCACTCCCAATTAACTGTACGCTATACATGCCCCTCATGAGCCAGGCAAGTCCACGCTCATTGCCTTTTTCTAAACCAAAGCTAGCTATTTAGGCCTCACATGAGTGCTCAGTGCTTATCTGTACTCTGTGGCCTTATCAGCATGTCTCTCTATCCTGGCTACGCTGACTTTGGTCAGGTCGTATTCAACTTCCACCAGGATTATTTCAAGAGACTCCTACGTGGTCTCCTGCTTTTATCTAATCTAACTCACAATAGACTCCAGGGCAAGTTAGCTAAGCCACGGATTCAGCAACATCACCACTTGAAATTCTTCAATGACTCTTGTCTCCTTAAGTGGCTGCTGTAAACTTCAGAGTACTCCAGATTCACCTGGGATGTTCTCTAAAACACAAATTTATGGCTGCCTCCTCCCAAGGCTCTGATTTAGTGAATTCTGAATGTTTAACAAGCACCTAAGATTATTCTAATGCAAAGAGTATAGGGATCAAACTTAAGCTAATGGCAGCCCTAGTTCCTTGCAATGGTAATCGGGTCTCTCATAACGTGATTCTCACCTCTCCAACCTCACCTTGCACCTCTCCCTACTTCACACATTGCCTTCCGCATCTTACCCCCCACTCACTGTTAGCTATTGTTCTCAACTGTCCCTATAATGCCCTCATTGCTCATCTGCCAACACACTTCATCTGGCTAATACCTGCTCATCCTTCAACACCAGCTTAGGCATCACCTGCCCCAGGAAACCTGGGAGTTCACAAGCTGAAATCCCAGGTTGTGTTCTGCCCCCATCTTGTCCTTCTAATACCCAAGCTTTGTCAGACAAAGCTGTTACTCCATCTCCTAGATTTTCTAGATATCCTGGTTTCTGAGGTCCTTGCAGGAAGATCATGTCTTATTCATCCTCAAAATCTCCAGAAGCCACCACAGAGCCTGCCACACTGTTGGCAGATATGGTGGTAGAATGTAGGCAGTTACAGTGATGCAGTGTTAAGTAGTTAGACAGGTACACATAGGGAGTTATACCGGTATGCTGTGGGTAGTTGGCTGATGGTTGGATAGGCCACAATGAGAGAAGACTTTTTAGTCGATACCTTTCTGAATCCAGCAGAGCAAGTTGCTCCAGTGATTATAAACATGCTCCCTCTCTCCGCTTCAACCAAAAGACAGTGTTGCCCAACCTAAGGGTTGATATTTTTGCTAAACCTATGGAAACAAAAAAAGCTCTGACTTGATGATTTCTAGCACAGTTCGACTTTTTAAAAATTCAATATCCAAGGTGACATCCACCAGGCTCATGCCATTTACACTGCTTCTGAGAAAGAGGATTTTGTCTGGCACCTTCAGCAAGGCAGACAACTTCACACTGGTGCAATCCTTATGCATCCACAACTTTCCTGTGCCACCATCCCATCCCCAACCATATCCTCATTACCAAACAATTTTTGAATTCTGGTCAGTATTCATAAAGATCCCATTCCCTAGAGAGCAATGCCTGCCCTTAGGGACAAAAGTAAAAAAAAAAAACGAAAAACCTTCCCTTTCTCCTTGCCCACAGCATAGGGCAAGGGTCTGGAGGCCATTGGTTAGTAACTTCATGAATATTTGTCTCACTCCTAGAGTATTTGTACTAATTGATCATAACCCTATTCAACTCCAGGCCACAATTCTTTAACTTGCTGCCATATATTGGGTATCTCTAATGGGAAGTAGGGCATGCATTTCCCAAACTTATTTGACCAAATATCTTATAGGACTAGTGTTCCCTGAAACACACTTTAGTAAATGCTGACTGAGAAAATTTGTAAGATGTGTTTGGGTACAACAAATATCCTAGTTACACGAACACATGTCTCAAGATCCAAACTTCATTCCCTTTCCAGGGAAAGCTACGGATTTGGGGTCAAGAAAAGAATTAACCTCATTGAATGGGGGTGATTCCATTTCTCTGAGACTTCTTAGGGAACAGAGTCCCTTAGAAAAGGTGAAAAATGGGAGGCATCCCAGAAATTGTACCATCCAGTGGTTGTACCTCCCAGCCCTGGATTCTGAGGCCCTGAAAGCTGAAGGAATTTGTTCATAAGCTGGGATCCAGGACAAGGGTCTGATTAAATTCCAAAAAGCTTTCCACTGCACTATGGTGCCTTCAAATCTTTTTTATGCTTGTAAAGTATATTTTCAGCTCTACAGTGAAATAACAGTCTGTGGTAACGTTATTGAGTGACTAAAGCATCATAAATGGATAATGTATTTCTGTAAGATTTTCCTAGCTCTTTCCTCTCTGTTTCAAAGAAACTTTCACAACCACCTCTTCCTTCTACCTCAAACCCAGTATGAAACAATTTTTAAATTCTAATAATTATACAGTAAGACCTCATTCTTTTGAAAGGCAGTGGCTATCCTTTGGAGCAAAGTAAAAGAACAAAGCCTTCTTTTCATGCCTTGTTCATCATGTGGCTCTGGAAATACCCGATATTCGAACCTGGACAATTCTGAAAATGTCTCCCTCAAAGCTGTTTCTGACACATGGAACTACCCTGTCTAAGTCTTTCCTTCCATCGTCAGATTTCAAAAAAAAAAAAAATTATGTACTCTCTATCAGTACCTCTTCACGAACCATTCTTTTTAATCCAATCTGGCAATCTAATCCTTTACCTGGTGAGTTTAATCCCTTTATGTTTATTGCCATTGGTATATAGGCTTCTGCCATCTTACTTTGGGCTTTCTACTTCTCTTTATTTACTTTTTCTTTGCTTCCTCTTTCTCTTGTATTACACTGCTGGAGACATGGGGAAGGGGAGAGAATTGTGCTTTTGTTACTGGAAAAAGGAGGAATGGATATGAGTAGAAAACGGGAATTTTACTACATGCTATTCAAATAACTAAAAACTAACTTTGCAGGAGTTCACTTAGCAGGCTCAGAATCTGACACTATCACTGCCCTGGCTCAGGTCATTGCTGTAGTGTGGGTTCAATCCCTGGACCCTGACCTTCTGCATGCCCCCAGGCACCACCAAAAAAAACATTTTAATTTAAAACATAGACCAAAATGCGCCAACGAGTAGTTGTATTGAGGTGATGAAATTAACTGTGACTTTTTCCTTTCATCTATTTTTCATAATAAAATTAAACTACCTTTTCAACTAAAAAAAAAAGTGTATTTATTAAAATTAAAGTTCTGATGAGGTCGCATGACCTATAGCAGAATTTCCTGAAATGCGTTGGGATGTCAACATATCTTACATGAAAAAAGAGAAACTTGATGGTCAATTAGATTTTAGAAATACTTAAAGTTTAGCAGATCTCTTTACTTGAGGACTTCTTGGAGTCTTTAAATTATTAACGTTAACTATGAATTTTTAAATGAGGACTAGCACACATGCAATGATATCCAAAGTTACTTGACCTTTGGACCCTGTTCAGCAGAACACATCAAGGGGACAGGACACTGTTTTGGAATTTCTGTCCTACAGAGAAAGAATGTAACCTATAAAGATTTTCATTATCTTTCAGACTCCTCTTCTTCATTCCCTCTTCCTGAGCTGTGTCATTTTCCTAAGGCTACCATAACAAATTCACAACCTGGATGGGTTAACACAATGTTATCATCTTGCAGTTCTGGAGGTTCGAAATCCAACACAGGTCTCACTGAGCAAAAATCAAGGGGTCAGTCAGCACAGCTGTCCTTGCATCTGGAGAATCCAGGGGAGAATTCGTTTCCTTTTCTTTTACAGCTTCAAGAGGCCACAAGCATTCCTTAGCACATAGCTCCTTTCTCCATCTAAAGCCAATTGAGGTCAAAGAGATTTGAGTCCTTTTCACATTGCATTGCTTTAACTCCTCGTCTGCCTTCCTCTTTCACTTTTAAGGACACTTGTGATTACATTGAGGCCACCCAGGATAATCTCCCTATTTCAAGGTCAGCTGATTAGCAACTTTACTTTCATTTACAATTTTCATCCCCCCTTTGCCATTTAAAGTAACATATTCACCAGTACTAGGGGATGTGGGCATTTGGCAGGGTTGGGTGGGGAAGAACACATATTCTGCCTGCCACACCAATGTTTTCCACTTCTCTCCTTTCTCCCATAGTGCCCACTATGCTTCTTACCAAAGCTCCTGTTAGGAAAAAAAAATTATTTTCATACCCATAGTTTCTAATGCCATTCCCACCCTCACCAGTGTCTCATCTATCTGAAGCATTCCTTTTCATCCAGAAGAGTCTTGTTCAAATCTTAACTTCTATTAATGTCTCCCTGAGTTCCCCAGGCAAAACTCGATATGCTGTGCTTCAGAAATATTTTGCACACATCACAGAGTTAACGCTCATCATGCTGCTTTGTATTGTACAATAACATAACAGCTCATACTAACCGAATAGTTTCTAATGTGTCCAGCCCTGTGCTATGTGCTGCACTATCTCCTTCAGTCCCCACAGCAGCTCTATTGCGAAGGCATTATCGATAGTCTATCTCCTCCTTCAGCCTCAGACTGTGAGTACTTACAGTTCATAAACAACGCATGCCTTATTCATCTCCGCGTTATCCACACCTTACACAAGGGTTAGCGCATAATTCAGATTCAATTCATTTGAATCAATTTAAGTGAATTGCTGGTTTCTGAGCCCAAATGTACTGTTGGCCTCCCCATTAAATGATGGAATCAAAGCTTTCCCAAAGGTCAAATTAAAGGCATATGACATCTGATTTGTCTCAAGTCTTAGGGTCAGGAGCAAACATTCCTGAGCTAGGCACATGACACATCACAGTGCAGCCCAGCAGTTTGAAGATCAGCAAGAGAAGCCCACAAAGATGAAAAAAGAACAGGAGTTTCTGTCGTGGCTCAGCAGTTAGCGAATCCAATTAGTATCCATGAGCACACAGATTCGATCCCTGGCCTCACTCAGTGGGTTAAGGATCCAGCGTTGCTGTGGCTGTAGGCCAGCAGCTACAGCTCCAATTCGACCCCTAGCCTGGGAACCTCCACATGCCACGGGCGCTGCCCTAAAAAAAAAAAAAAAAAGAACAGTTTGCAAAGCAACTGCTTTTTCAGGAGCAGGTTTCTTCTGCAGCAACTGCAGACACCACTGGAGTGTCCAGCTGATGATGTGCTCCTTCTAAAAGAATAAACCATCCATCACTGACTGATGACTCAGTTCTTAAACCACCTGGGAAATTAATATTTGTTAAGCATACCGCATTGCAGAGCAGTGTAAAATAAACTCACTTATCAATAAATATGTTAATGTATTGAATAGCAAGATCTCTTCATACAATAAATAGCTCTTGAGGACATGTTATTTTCAAGCATACAAGGTGAATAACTCCTGCCCATGAGGAGCCCAGACTGGAAAACATATCGGTACAATGAACTGCAATATAAAAATAAAGCCCCTGGGCATTTGTCTTATCTCATAAACCTCAGGTTCCTAATCTTTGAATCAGAGATAATAACAGTACCTCCTTCATAGAGTTGGTGTGAGCATCATTAAGGGTTAATACATGTGATGAGCTCAGAACTGAGTCTGGCATGTCAAAAAGTCTGATCAATATTAACTATAGACAAAGTGCTGCAGAAGCAGAAAGGGACTGGGGCTCATACAGAGCTAGGAAAGTCTTTCTGGGAGGGGGTGAGTTTTAGGCTGGGTCTGAAAGAATGAAGAAATGTTTACACACCCAGAAAAGCAGGGCAAGGAGAGTCTTGGCAGAGGGAACAGCAAGGACAAATACACAAAGATTTGAATGACAGACACAATGCTATTTGTTCACCAAATCCATTTCTTCATCCCTTTGGGCACACAGGTAAACTCCATTTCCCAGCCTCCCCCGCAATCCACTGGGGTCACATGATTGAGTTCTAGCCAATGAACTGGGGCCAGAAATGAGGGAAGGTCTGATTCCTAACGCTTCCTGAGTAGCCTTCCATGCATTCTCATTCTCTCATCTGCTGGCCAGATGACTCCAGGACAAGTTTGCCATCCTGTTATTTTATTTATTTTATTTTATTTTATTTTATTTTATTTTATTTTATTTTATTTTATTTTATTTTCCTATTATGGTTTTTGCAGTCCTTTTAGAGATGGAAGGAGCCTGAATCCCTGAGTCGCTGTTTGGAAGAGAGCTGCTCAAGACAACCACCCAACCAGGAGCATCGCATTGGACTATGCATTGCAATATATAACATTCTTTGTGTAACGCATGCAGATTTCAAGGTTTGTCAAATCCTAGCCTTATTTATCCTAATATAGTAGGAAACTTCATATTGAACATGATCTAGGAATTGAGTGCAGGAACTGTTTGCTAAAATTTAGATTTGTGGGAGAAAAGGCTGGGAAGATGAGTGGCAATCCCCTTGCAAAAAGTCTAAATTCCTAATTCTAAATTATGGCACAAATGAACTTATCTACAAAACAGAAACAGACTCACAAACATAGAAAACAGATTTGTGGTTGACAAGGGGAGAGAGGAGGGAGTGGAACGGATGGGGAGTTTGGACTTGGTAGATGCAAACTACTACATTTAGAATGGGTAAGCAACAAGGTCGGGCTGTATAGCACAGGGAACTATAACCAATCTCTTGTGATAGAACATGATGAAGTTATTATGAGAAAAATAAAGTATATATATGTATAAAAAGTCTGCACAGCAGAAATTGGCACAACACTGTAAATCAACTACACGTTAATTTAAAAAAAAAAAAAAAAAGCCCAATGTGGACTGCAACTTGCTGGTCCCCATGTGAGGGTTGATGGAACTTACATATGGAGTGCCTGCAGGAGGCTGGGGCTAGCACCCGAGATAAGAGTGCTGCAGAGTCGGGTGGGGAATGATCCTGAGTCTGCGGTCCCTGGCCTCCCCTCCAAAAGACCTCCAGAAACCCACACTAGAGAATGAGGACATGGGATTGGGCAGGCAAAGGCCAAGGTGTGTCATTACCCAGCACTCTCCACTGAGATGGTCCAGGAAACTCCCATCTCAGCTGCAGCTGCCCTTGCAAACACACACACACACACACACATACATGCACACAAACACATGTGCACACATGTAAACACATGCACACACATGCACACCTACACAAAGAGTGTCCTGAAAATAAGAAGCCCTTCAATGTCAGTGTCAAAATGAGATGTCCCCCCGGCCCCTTCAACTATGGCTGCAAGCAAAGCAGTGCCACACGCAAGCAGCACAGTGGTGACAGACTCTCTGGCTGTCAAGAAGTAGCACTTATTCTCATTTCAGTAATCTCTGTTTACCTCCACAGAGGCTGTTAGTTCAGGGAGAAAATAAAGCACTCGAAGTTAATACCCATAAAAAATAAAAATTAGATAAAACGGGCTTTCACTGTCTGGCTTTGAATTCCCAGTTCAAATCCTGCCAACTGGGTGGCCTCAGGGACACAGCTTAACTTCAGCATGCCTCTCTGTCTTCTTATCTGTAAATTAGTGATTGAACAATGTCTACCTTACAAGACAGTTTGGGGAACATGAGATAATGCACTTTGAGTATTAACATATGTGCCAGGCACATAGTAAAGGCTTAGCAGGCATGAGCTACTTTTATCACCATCATCATCATTATTATTATTATTACTGTTATTGTTGCTAACAGAAGCTAAGTGATATCTCAGAGCCAGCTCCACAGGGAAGAACCTGGACCTTGATAAATTCTAGCTCACCAGAGCCGTAACAACTCCATTATCACAGCCATAAACCACTGGGGGCACCTTCAGCAGACTGGCTGATATAATGCCATACTCTGGGCGACAGAGGCCAGCCCATAAATAAATCAGACCAAGCCTCAAAGCCACGGTATTCAGACTCCTAAAATTTAGTGGTGTGCGTCTCATCAGAGCTTACACCATTTTTCCGTCAGGAGGATCCAAGTTTTTCGTTACCACTTGCTGTTCTAATTAAGAAGGGACATGGTGGGAGTTCCCGTCATGGCTCCGTGGAAACAAACCTGACTAGCATCCATGAGGATACAGGTTCGATCCCTGGCCTCACGCGGTGGGTTAAGGATCCACTGCTGCTGTGAGCTGTGGTATAGGTCACAGATGCAGCTCGGATTGCTGTGGCTGTGGCTGTGGCTGTGGTGTGGGCCAGGGGCTACATCTCCAATTCGATCGCTCGCCTGGAAACCTCCATATGCTGCAGGTGCAGCCTTAAAATGACAAAAAAAAAAAAGAAAAGAAAGGAGGTAGTAAGGATCATGGCGGAAGTTAAGAAGGCACAGGGCGGGGGTCGAAGGGACGCGACATGATGTTACTAGTGGTGGCTGTGTCTAGGGATGGACAGACCATGAGACAACTACTACCACAGTCTTTAAAAGGTTCAAACCGGTGCTGGTCATGTCCTCTGCAAGTTGAAGCCGATAAAAACAGACCCAAGCACAGCAGGTAGGAGGCAAGGCAGACCTAGAACACAACTCTGTGGCTAGAATAACGTTAACACAATAGCTTGAGGAGCTAAAGATACTTTAGCTTCCCTCTCCCTGGGGTATCATTAAAAAGAAACACAGATGGGTTCTCATTCGGTCAGGACAGGGGAGGAAACGGGGGAGGTGGGGAAGAGAAGGCAGTGAACAAAATGTCAGACTGTAACCCGTACGTCGCTGTCACATTCTCTCTTTGCTCAGAGATCAATTACATAACAAGTTTATATGCTCTCAAGTCAATCATGACATTAATTCCAAAACAAGATTCATTTCCTCCCCTGAGCTGAAAGTCCCATATTGACATACGTCTGCTACTTGGCGCCCTTCTTGTAAATTAATGCCTCTTTCCATCAAGGTTTGCATGGTGATGAGAGCAGGTGGGTTTTAGTAGCAGAATCAGGCTCCAGCTGCACGGTTTGAAATTAAACTCCAGGGTGCAGCCTGATGGCAAGCAATTCACTTGCTCCAAGCTGGTGACACCCCCACCATCACCCCCAGGAAAGGTGCCCTATGAGCTGCTCCCTCACTCTCCCCTTCCCACAGTCACCTTCTTGGTAAGAGGTTCTTGGTAAGGCAGGAAAAGAGCCCCTCAGCTATGCCCCCAGGTCCTCTGTAGGAGACTGTCCAAAACAGTAAAGCAAAAGTCTGGTCTTAGGGAGGTTTTTGCTCCAACAACTCAGCGGGAATTGGGGTACTGGGTCGGGGCTGTGGGGCTGTCCTTCAGGCTGGAGCCAAGATTCTGCAGGGGAACGTAAGAGCCTGGAAAGACCATGGGGATCCCAGAGTGGAGAAGAGCCTCCCAGGCATCCAGCAACCAGAGTTCAATGGAGACTGAGAGGTGATCAGAAAGATCAGAAGGAAACAACTTTTGCCCTCTGGACTCTGTATTTTTCTTGGTCAGCTGCAAGGAAGACTTTCTTTCTTGCAATTGTTTCCAAAAACACATCACTACGGACGTCATGGGCATTACCAAGGGCTCCAGCCTGTGTTGGGACTACGTCTGCCTTTCTCTGACAGTCCACACAGCCCAAGAAGGACAGCATGATATTATTAACAGCAAACAGGCATTTAGTGCACTGGTCTGGGCACTTTGTGTAGGTTTGCTCATCTAATGGTCTCCATCGTCTTCTGAGGGGCACATAGCTATTATTTTCATTTCACCCAGGGGGCAGCTGAGGAGCAGAGAGGTTAGGGAATTTGCCCAAGGCCACACAGCTGGTCAGCCGTGGATGAAGCTTAAATTCAAATCCAGGCACTCTGGCTCCAAGAAAAGACCATGGGCCAGGATCCAAGCAGAGGACTAGAGTTTGTGGCCATGTCAAGGAGTTTGGAACAAGGAGACAAAAGGAAAGGGAAAGAAGGTTAGAGGCGAAAATGATCAGAGAAAGGACTTGAGAGATTGGACTTGTTTGAGGCATAAAGGAGTGTGGGGCACGATGTGTGGATGATTCATCTGGCTTGGTGGACCAGGAGTAGCAGGCAAACTGGGTAAGCAGCACCCGCTACATTAGGGAGTGAGCTACTCACTGAGCAGTTCCCACTTCTCCCCCCACTGCTCCTACATGTGACATTTACCCCTCTCTGACCCTCTCGCTATGGTGACTAGGAAGAGCCCATCAATTAATCAACAAATGTAAACGGAGAGCCTCCCATAAGCTAATCTGTCCTGGATGCTGGAGAATGCAGTAGTGAGTATAGCACAGGGAACTCTACTCATATTGAGTAGAGTAGCCTTATGGACAAAGAATCTGAAGAATAACGGATGTGTGTGTACTTACAACTGAATCCCTTTGCTGTGTGCTTGAAACTAACACAACATTGTAAATCAACTATACGCCAAGAAAAAATTTTTTAAAGACAGAACCCTGCTCTTAAGGTGCTTGCAATTCCAACGGGCCCAGAGGAATAAATTTTGAGACAGAAAATGAGTGAATGGGAAGAACACATGCAAAGGGATGCTTTGGAAAGTCCAGATACACTCACAATGTATGTACAACAATGTTGTATAACATGATGTTTTTACAGCCCTTCTGGGCCAATCTGTAGGGAACGTCAGTGTTAAGGAAACCCATTTGAGGATTTCAGGGAATTTCTTGCATGTGGTACAAGTCATTTAAGATGTAGCTGAATACCCATAAGTTGTTCCAACAAACTCATCATCATCAATCGTTTGTATCGCCCTTCATGAAACCCGTATTTTTAAGTGATAGTGTTTGTTTTGAATGCACTTTGCAAGTTAAGGTGCCTCCCTCCAATGATATCGTAGCGTTCATGAGAATTTTCAGTGACAGCATGTGTGTGAGTGTGTATGTCACTCACTCACTTAAATATTCAACAAGCCATCACTGGGTGTCTGCTCTGTACTGGACAACTTGTCATGCAGTGGTGATGAAGACAAAGGCTTTGCTCTCAAGGATCCAAGGTGGAGTGGGACACAGATTAGAAGTAGGCAATTACAGTGTAGCATGATACAGGGCACTGAGTGGACGAGTATGCAGCACTAAAAAGAACATGACCTTGAGCATAAGGAAAACAGCATGAAGCAAATGACATCTGAGCAGAGACCTCTAGGACTTATAGGAGCCAACAGTAAAATACTCAAACAAAAAACAGACGCACAGACATAGAAAACAGTCTGTCAGTGTGGAGTGGGGAGGAAGTGCAATGGACGGGGAGTATGGGGTTGGTAGATGCAAACTATTACATTTAGAATGGATAAGCAGACGCAAACTATTGCCTTTGGAATGGATTAGCAATGAGATCCTGCTGTGTAGCACTGGGAACTATGTCTACTCACTTATGATGGAGTGTGATAATGTGAGAAAAAAGAATGTATACACGTATGTGTAACTGGGTCACCATGCTGTACAGTAGAAAAAAAAAATTGTATCAGGGAAATAACAATTTAAAAAAATAGAATGGATAAGCAATGAGACAGCACAGGGAACTATCTCCAAACTCTTGGGATAGAACATGATGATAGTAAGAGAAAAAGAATGTATATATATGTGTGTGTGAATGGGTTACTACCATCCTGTACAGCAGAAATTGACGCAACACTGTAAATCAACTATACTTTAATAAAAAATAATTAATTAAAAATATGCTATCATTTCTGCAAACAATAAACATTCCAGATACAAAAAATATAGGCGGAGTTCCCGTCGTGGCGCAGTGGTTTACGAATCCGACTAGGAACCATGAGGTTGCGGGTTCGGTCCCTGCCCTTGCTCAGTGGGTTAACGATCTGGCGTTGTCGTGAGCTGTGGTGTAGGTCACAGACGCGGCTCGGATCCAGCGTTGCTGTGGCTCTGGCGTAAGCTGGCAGCTACAGCTCCGATTAGACCCCTAGCCTGGGAACCTCCATATGCCATGGGAGCCGCCCAAGAAATCGCAAAAAAAAAGACAAAAAAATATAGGTTTGATTCCTAGCTGACCCGTTGGGTATTGTTGGGCAAACGCCTTCATTTATCCAAGCCTTTGCTTCCCAGTTTATGAGACGAGCCTAGTAATGTTTGCTTTGCAGCCTCAGTTTAAGGATTACTTGTAAATTGCCTAGCACAGTGCCCAGCACACAGTAAGTGCTTATTAAGCGGAAACCACTGTTTTTGTTAGTGAGAAGTCAATAAATATTTGTTCCTTTCAACAGAGAGAACAACTCTGAGCTGACTGACAGGAGGGAGGCAGGGAGGGAAAATAAAGTAAAAGCTTTGCCCTATTTCCTCATTAAAACCTGGCTTCGCTTTGGAAATGGAAGTTTTTCCTCCCTCTTCTCCCATATGCAGTGATTAACTAACCTACCCCAAAGTAGGAGAAATGCCACTTTCCCCGCCAATAAATAACGAGGTAAAATTTTCCTACATGCTCCAGGCCACCCCTGGTCTCATCTTTGTGAGCCAGCAGGAAACTTCTCTTGAGTGCTGAGGGTGACGGTAATTGAATCATTTGGCATGAAATTGGGGAATCATACTAAATCATACCTACTTCTGCATCCTCAAAGACACAAATACTTAAGAGACCCCAATGCCGGAACTAGCTGAGAAGGCCCAGTCTCTGAGGCCACAGGGGGTTACGTGCACATCTGCACAGTTGGCAAAAATGTACTTCCTGGCATTCCTAAAAGGAAGGATGTTGAGAGGTCATCCCACCTATCCTCTGGCTCCAGGAAGCCTTTTGGACACAGATCGAGCCTTTGTTGTGTTCAAAAATGCACTTGGGAAAGAGTTTTCAGGCAGTAAAATCAGATGGTAAGAAACTCCGGGGCTCTGAGTCTGGCAGACTTGGGACCAAAGCTTTGTTCCATCTCTTACTAGCTGTGTGTCCTTGGGTGAGTTATCAGATACAAGAAAACTCCTAGAGGAAAACTCCTAGGCAGAACATCTTTGACATAATTTGCAGAAAATTTTTTGGCTCTATCTCCTATAGTATTAGAAAAAAAAGCAAAAATAAACAAGTGAGGCCTAATTAAACCTAAAAGCCTTTGCACAGCAAAGTAAACCATAAACAAATGAAAAGAAAACCTATGGAAGAGGCTAAAACATTCACAGACAATGCAACCAAGTGATTAATTTCCAGAATATGTAAACAGCTCATATAGCTCAATATCAAAAAAGCAAACAACCCAATTTAAAAACTGGCCTGAAAACATGAATAGACATTTCTCCAAAGAAGACATACAGATGCCCAAAGTCATATGAAAAGATGCTCAAGATCACTAATTATTAGAAAAATGCAAATCAAAACTACCAGGAGGTATCACCTCACACCAGTCAGAATGGCCATCATCACAAGTCTACAAATAATACATGCTGGAAGAGGTGTAGAGAAAAGGGAACACCCTTACATTGTTGGTGGGAATGCATGGCCACTGTGGAGATCAGTGGAGTTTCCTCAGAAAACTTAATATAGAACTACCATATGATCTAGCAGTCCCACTCCTGGGCATATATCCAGAAAAGACAAAAGCTATAATTCAAAGATACATGGAGCCTAATTTCACAGCAACACTGTTCATCATAGCTAAGACCTGGAAGCAACTTAAATGTCCATCAAAAACAGAATGGATAAAGAAGATGCGGTACATATACAAGAGGGAATACTATTCAGTCATAAAAAATAATGAACTAATGTCATTCGCAGCAACATGGCTGGATCTAGAGATTCTCATACTAAGTTAAGTAAGTCAGACAAAGACAAATATTATATGATATCACTTATATGTGGAATCTTTTAAAAAATGAACTTATTTACAAAAACAGAAATAAACTCACAGACATAGAAAGCAAATGTATGGCTTTCCCCAAAGGGGAAAGGCGTGGGGAGGGATAAATTAGGACTTTGGGATTAACAGATACAGTGTACTATATATAAAATAGGTAACAAATAAGAACTTACTTCATAGCACCAGGAACTATATTCAATGTTTTGTAATAAACTATAATGGAGAATCTGAAAAAGAGTACATCTATCTTAATCACTTTGCTGTACACCTGAAACTAACACAACATTTTAAATCAACTTTACTTCAAGAGAAAGTTGTTTGTTTAAAAAATAAAAATAAAAAGATAGAGAAAGAGAGAGATTCTGATCACTGAAAGACTTCAGCCACACTCCAGAATCTTGGGGGCTGGAGTCACCATGCCCCGGGAATCCCAGTGGTGTCATCTGTCGCTAAGACCCTGTGGGCCCCGTGCCTACATAGTTGTTCTCCCAAAAGGGAGGTGGGACCCGACTCCATAGGGAAGCCTCCCCCATTCTCTCAGCCCATGGAAAGATAGCTCATAAATGTGAACTTGCTTCCACCTGGCCCCAAAGGACCTGATTTCAAACACACTGCAGAAACAAAAATACTTTAGGAGACTCTTGATCCAAAGAATGGGACTCCAGAAGTTCCCTGGTAGTGCAGTGGCCTAAGGATCCGGCACTGTCACTGCAGCAGCTCTGGTCACTCCTGTGGCATTTGTTCGATCCCTGCCCAGGAACTTCCATATGCTGTAGTCATGGCCAAAAAAAAAAAAAAGAATGGGATTACCGTGCATAAGGTGAAAAGGGGGACCCCTCTAGGCCAGAGTTGACAAGGCTGTGCCTCTGTGCTGAGCCCAGCATAACAGAATACAGAGGCAAGAGGAGCAGGATGCATGCTGTGTATGTTTATCAACCCGTTTCCAATTTCGTGTCTGAAATCAAACAGCCAAGAATCTGCACGCCTTGAATTTTAATCTGTCCCTTTAGGGCAGTCACAGGTTATGAATACAGAGAACAAGTTCTGGGTACAGTGAGCCAGCTATATACACACATTCATCCCTCGTGCTTCCCTTTACTAAAAAGCCTCGGCATAGAGGTCCTCCTGGTCTTATTTAAGCCAAAATTCTTGTGCCAAAAAAATAAATAAATAAATAAAGAGATATTTTTATTTCCATCCAATAAAGACCATCTGACCACGCTCGGGAGGCAACAGGGTAGCTGATGAAACCTCATTTCCTCTCTCCAACAGTTATCTACTCTGACATCTCAGTCCCCAGGTGACCCAGTTAGGAGAGGACTTTGTTTATTACTGGATCTTGGCCACCATGAAAGCAGATTTTTAGTTTTATAAAAATCTTCTCATGGCAGCAAAAAGAAACCACATATTTGTTGTATGGAGTCTCCAATTTGAAATGGAATTTAAAATAAATATCAAAAAATAAATCATTAGAACTTTGAGTCACATTGATTTTAGATATTTTGAATTTATGTATTCCTTTTATGTTGCCTTATGTTATGCATCCCAACATCTTTGGCCATGCTCTGCATTCTCAAAAGGTACATGCTGTCTATCGACATCAGAGATAGAGTTCTTAATTCCAAGAGGGGAGAAAAGACACATAATCGGAGTAGGAAAATACGATACCACAAGCAGCTCCTGAAGTTCCCTATAAATCAAAGCACTTGACACTCAACTTGACCATGAGGAGGTCTGACTCTCAGCCAAATCTAAGACTATATATGATAAGATATAATGAATGGATGGTTGGGATTTAATCCTATTTCACTTGAAAATATGAAATGAAAAAGGAATTGAGATAAGATTTTTCAAGGCAAATTGGTTTTATTTTTGCAGAATCAAAGGGCGGTACTACTTTCTTTTTCCATTTCAGACGCTATTCAAGATGTCCATTTAAATCTAATCAAAGACTTCTCTTGCATACCACATCAGTGTTTCTGAAATTATGAGTGATCAACCACCATACAACTAAAAAATATGAAACTGTGGTGTTGTTTTATTTAATTTAAGATGTGCTTTGGTAAATAAGCTACACTCTTAAGTGAGCCAACAAATTTCATGTCAATTATACTTCCTCTGGGATTGGTAAAGGAAAAAAAAAAAAAAAGATTCAACCTGCTCTAGAGGAAATTCTTTGGCCCTGAGTCATTTATGCAAAGACAATTGAAGAAAAGAACCCCAATTTGCACACAGACATTTATCCTTGTACATTTCCCACTTTAAATTGGTCTTAATGCTAAATGGAACCCTGCAGTTCATTGATTTCTTTCTCTGTTGCCTTCAAGGACAACGTTTCCTAGAAACAGGGCCACTAGGAGACTTAACTCTGCATCTTAGATGAGAAAGCTGAGAATAGCAGATATTCTCCCAGGGGGTTGCCAGGAGGGCATTTTTCTGGAGCCAGCAGGGTAATCGCAGTAGAAACTAAGGGAAACTGAGAGCTGTACCCAGCAGCCTAAAATTCTAAAGATACATTTGACCTGCTCTTTGCTCTGCCTCTCATGTTCTTCTTTAACCTCTCTCTCATCTTTTTCAGCTGGAAGAACTGACCATCCTTTGAGGCTCAGGCACAGTGGCCTCTCCTCTCTAAAGCCTTTGTTGGTCTTATTGGCTAAATGATGATAACCTTGGAGAAGGGTTTTTTTCATGAGGATGGATGAGCAATGGTCTGAAAATGGCAATGAGGACCAAGAAGAAGACCAATAATTGCTCTATACCCCATTGAACAGAGCCACTAGGGTTTAGTCACCCTCAACCATTTGACTGCATGTCCCCATGGGCAGGGACTGTATTCCCAGGACCCCCCACAGAACTAAGGACATAATCAGCTTTCAGAAAATTGTTGAATAGATGAGTCATAGAGCCTATCTATGCTTAGACACAAGGAAAAATGGGCACTGTTGTTCTCTCACTGTTGGGAGCCATTGATCATGAGGGAGTCAGAGGGATTCAGAGGGATTCTGAAGGCAGGAACCTCTGAAGAAGGAAAGTGTTGATCCACTCCACAGCTCTGACAAATCCTCTGTCATGAGCCACTCTTTGGCATCTAAAGTTTTTTTGTTTTTTTTTTTTTTTTGGCCTACGACCCAGAAGTCTTCTCTATTTTCTCTCTTAAGAATGCCTACCCTCGCAACTGAGCTGCCCAATTCTTAGAGATATTAAAGGACTCATCTGGGAACATGCCTCTTATATGTAAACTAGCCAATCCAGAGCCACACCTCCTCTCTCTGACCCATACACCCAAAGAGGCAATATCCTTCTGCCTTAATCACCCCAAGGCCCAGAGAGCAGCAACCAAGGATCTAGAGTCTGGAGCGTGCCAGAATCATTAAGCTAGCCATTTCTAAGTTATTTACCCTGCCCGGCTTGTCATTCCCATAGATACTCCAATAAACCCTGTGTCCTGGCCTCTCCCATTCCTCCAGCCCCTTCTGCTTTCTGATGGATACTGGTGCTGCCCCATGTGACGCTGCATGGAGTACCATGCATCCTGTTTCTACAACCTGTGAATATAACAACCTATGTTTTTCTGAGCCTCTCTGTGTCTCCCCTCGTGGCTGCACCTGACTGATCATCACTTGAAAGAATGCAGAACAAGGCGTGACTCATGAAACGTAGATGCTAGAAGACACTTCTCTTCCCCAACAGTTCTGGATGCCGAGTGGGGCTGAACCACTGTATCCTTCCTTCACAATCCCTGCAACATGATAAGGCTCTGCCTATGCCTGTGTCCTCTGCACGAGGTATAAGCTTTACTTTCCCCATATTTTTCATTCCCCACATCTGGATTATATCCCCCCATGGCCAATACAATAATCAAATATCCCTCAACAAATGTGACCTGAGCTGGGGCCATGTGGCTCTTTTTTACAATGGAGCTGGTAAGAAATACTCTCTTGCTTTGGGGGTCAAGGAGAAAACCCCTCTGAGGAAAATGGAATGAAATTAAACAAAGGCAAGTGGAGAGAGAGAGAGATAACAGAGACACCCAATAACAGACAGAGAAACAGGGACTCAGCTCCCAGAGCCCCTCCTTTCATTCCATGTGCATGTGCTCACCTGTATTCTTTGAAAAACAAAAGCAAAAAACTTCTTTTGGGGCAGGACCATCTCTTCCCCTAGATGCCCACCATCACATGCTTCTGATTGGCATATCAGTCACATCGAACTGTGGACATGGTACAGGGTCCTTCCTCTTCTCAGCTGTGGCCTGTTTATTGTCTTTCTCAAGAGCACCATTTCCCGAAGACTGTTCTCTAAATCACAAATTCCTTGAAACTTACTCAATGGGAAGTTGTGACTAAATTATGAAAAACAGGGTTGTGTGGTTGGAAGAAACAGATTTTCCAACACAGGCAAGAAGTAAAGGGAACCCCAGGATGATGGCCCAGTGGGCTGGGACAGGTTGGAGCAGGAGGACAGAGAACCCTAAGAAGAATGTCTGGGTCAGGCAGAGCTTGGCTATGTGAAAATGTGTACCCATAACTGTTATACAGAATTATTGGAAAATGCGGGGAAGTTTAGCCAGAAATGTGAAAAAAAAAAAAACAAGAAAACAAATAAAAAGTCACAGTTATTAACTTTTTAAATAAACAAGTTGTTCAAGAAAGGACAGGGGATCACAGTGCATTCAATAGTGAACAATAATGGTATAATTACAATAATAACACACAAAAATAAACACAATCCTCTGGCTGATTTGTGTCCTGCCCCCCAAATTGATATGCATATGCCATACCCCTCACTACCTCAGAGTGTGACTATACTTGGCTTTTAAGAGGTGATTAAGTTTAAAGGAGGGCTTCAGAGTGGGCCCTAATCTAATCTGACTGGTGTCCTTTTCCCTTTTTTTGTCCTTTTTTTTTTTTTTTTTGTCTTTTTGCCATTTCTTGGGCTGCTCCCATGGCATATGGAGGTTCCCAGGCTAGGGGTCGAATCGGAGCTGTAACTGCCAGCCTACATCCCAGCCACAGCAACGGGGGATCTGAGCCGCGTCTGTGACCTACACCACAGCTCACGACAACGCCGGATCCTTAACCCACTAAGCAAGGGCAGGGATCGAACCCGCAACCTCATAGTTCCTAGTCGGATTTGTTAACCACTGCGCCACAACGGGAACTCCCTGACTGGTGTCCTTATAAGAGGAAATTTGGACACACCAGGGAGGCACACAGGGAAGAAAGACCATATGAAGCAATACAACGAGAAGGTAGCCATCTGAAAAGAAGAAGAAATCAACCCTGCTGAAAACTGACCTCGGACTCCAGCCTCCAGAGCTATGAGAAAATGAATTTCTGCTGTTGAAGCCACCCGGCCTGCGGTGTTCTGTTATGACAGTCCCGGCACGCTAATACACTGACCATGCATCATCTCCTTGAAGAGTTATGAGGCCCGCTAACAAAGCAAAGGCTCTGTGAAGGCCTGCCATAAAAACAACTGTTTGCCCTTACACTGTGCTGCCTGAACTTCTGTATTTACTCCCTACACAGAACTGTCATTACCCACACTGATCAGAGAGAAAAGACCACCCGGATACCAGTAAAAAGCATCTTCTTGCTCTTCAAAAATGAAGACATGGGGTCAAAAACATTACCCCAATGTTAAAAATTTGAAAAAGAAGGGTATTATAAAATGCAGAAGGCTTCTCATGGTGCAATAATAAAAGCACCCAAGTGAAAAGGAATCCAACTAGGGACCCGTGAGGTTGTGGGTTCGATCCCTGGCCTCAGTGGGTTAAGGATCCGCATTACCATGAGCTGTGGGGTAGGTCACAGATGCAGCTTGGATCCTGTGTAGCTCCGATTTGACCCCTAGCCTGGGAACCTCTGTATGCCATGGGTGCAGCCCTAAAAAGTGAAAAATTTTTTAAAAATTTAAAAAAGAAAAAAAGCACCAAAGTTAAAACCAAAGTTCACATTCCATCTCTGCTCTTAAGTGACTTGGTGACCTTGGTCAAGCCCCTTTCCTTCTCTGACCTTAGCTTCCCTATTTGTAGAGTGGACTGTCTAGATGACCTCTTAAGCTAGATTTTGCCTGAGTCATCAAAGACTAGTGTGTCTAGGTGTTTTAGAGTTTCCCTAGTTAACCTGCCAAGGTCGGGTTTTCTTGATTTCCAGCATCTAGGTTGGCATTTTCTTATGGTTGCCATTGTCAACTTGAAAACACACCTCATGACTTAGTGCCCAACTCTTCTCTGAAGCTTCCAGGGTTCCTGGTCTTTCATTTTTCTGTCTTTATTTATTGTAGCAGAATAATATTTTGATAAAATATTATTTCCTTTATCCTTTGTCCTTCGCTGGCCATGAGTCTCAGCCTTCTTCCCAGGCTAACCATCTAAGGGAAGGGAATCACAGAGGACAAGTGAGTCAACTCTTGGCTTTTGCACTGAAAACCCTAAGTCCTGAGTGGATTTAAGGCATAGAAGTTACAGGAAGACGAACAAAACTAGCCTGGCTAGCTGGAGAGTCCATGGAAAGATTTCTGATTCCAAAAGGGGAAAGCAAAACCCCTTCCGCCCCCTTCCCTTGTGAAAAATCAACCCTCAATAACAAGGAGAGTGAGATACAGAAACAGAAACTCCATATTAATGAGGCTACATGTTACCTATAAAATCAAAACATGACACACAAAAATGGAGAAGGAAAGAGAAATGAAAAATGACACCACAGAGAAAGGTCAACGCTGAGCGCCCAGAGGAAGAGATCAGGAAAGCAAACCCAGGCCTCCAGAAACAGCAAAAAGTCTTGGAGGCAAAAGACACCTTGAAAGGGGAGGCACTGAAGAGGGGGACTTCTTGAAAATCTGTATAAAGATCCAGTGTAACAGGCAGCCTCTAAGATGCCCCAACCGATACCCATGGCCTGCTGTTCACACGTTTATTTCCTCCCATATGTACCAGGGTGAGTCACAGACCAATAGAACACAGCAGAAGCAGTGGTAAGTCACCTCCAAAACTAGGTTACAAAAGACACACTTCTGGAGTTCCTGTCACAGATCAGCGGAAACGAATCTGACTTGCATCCATGAGGACGCAGGTTTGATCCCTGGCCTTGCTCAGTGGGTTAAGGATCCGGTGTTGCCATGAACTGTGGTGTAGGCTGCAGATGTGGCACGGATCCCGTGTTGCTGTGGCTGTGGTGTAGGCTGGCAGCTACAGCTCCGATTTGACCCCTAGCCTGGGAACCTCCATGTGCCAGGGCTATGGCCCTAAAAAGACAGACAGACAGACAGACAGACAGACAGGAAGGAAGGAAGGAAGGAAGGAAGGAAGGAAGGAAGGAAGGAAGGAAGGAAGGAAGGAAGGAAGAAAGAAAGAAAGAAAGAAAGAAAGAAAGAAAGAAAGAAAGAAAGAAAGAAAGAAAGAAAGAAAGAAAGAAAGACACACTGCAGCTTCCATAGGGGCGCTCTCTCTCTCTCTCCCCATCTCGTCATCTGTTCTAAGGGCTAGTCTAGGACTTCTTGTCAGCAAGACTGCAAGCTAGAAGAGAATGAAGCATCACAACATTCTGACAGAAAATTACTTTCAGCCTAAAATTCTTGCCCTGGCCAAACTATCCATCAAGTGTGAGGCTATAATAAAGATATTTTCAGACATTCCTGGCCTCAGAAAATTTACCTCCATGCACCCTGGTCTCAAGAAACTGCTAAAAGCTGTATCTGGCCAACATAGAGGACTAAATCATGAAAAAGAGGGGTCTGTGCTTAGAGAAACAGAATTTCCAACACGGGCAAGAAGTAAAGGGAACCCCTGGATGATGGCCAGTGGGCTGGGACAGGTTGGAGCAGGAGGACAGAGAACCCCAGGAAGAATGTCTCAGGGCTTGGAGGGGGGGTGAGTTTGGCTATGTGACAATGTGCACCCAAAACTGTTATACAGAATTATTGGAAGATGCGTGGAGATTTAGCCGAAAATGCAAAAAAAAAAACAAGAAAACAAATAAAATGTCACAATTATTAACTTTTCAAACAAACAAGTTGGTCAAGAAAGGACAGAGAATCATACCACATTCCATAGTGAATACTAATGTTCTGATGACAACAATAAAACACAAAAATAAACACAAATAAATAAAAAACTGCCCACAAAACGTATAACTGAATTGAAAGCAAGAGAGAGTTGAAGGGGATGAACAAAAACCAGAAATTCTCATCTGCCTGAACAGGAACTAAGTAGAGAATGTCTAACGTGGGCAAATTAAAAGAGAGCCATAGACATAGATTATTTATGGACCTGGAGAAATGGAAACAGATGCCTCTAGGGAATGAGAAGGAGCAGAGGAGCAGGAGAGGGAGGCTGGAGTCCTTCCTTTTCGCTAAGGACCCTCAGCACTGTGGTCCTTCATGGGCTGGGGCCAGATGAGGAGGTGGACGTCCTGGGGATAGCGGGCTGGCTGGCACTGGGTCCCTACCTAGGACCCTGGCATCACATAAGACTCCTAGAATTTGTCCCAGGGACACAGGAAAAGGGAGAAGGAACTTGAATAAACTAGAAGGTGTCTCCCTCGCCCAACAGCATAGGGCCTTGCAATTGAAAGCAAATTCAGTCTTAGAAAAGTGCAATTACATTTCTTCGCCTCCTGAGCAAATGGATCATCATTCATACGTCCTGACCACCCAGCCCGGTAGAACTTTCTGCGGTGGTGAGAACAGTCTGAAGCCGTCCAGCATAGCAGCCATGAGCCATATGTGGCTACAGAGCACTAGAAATATGATCGGTGTGTCTTAGGAATTGAATTTTTAATTTTAACTTCAATTTATGTAAATACATCATCTCTCCATGTGGCCAGCGGCTCGCGTACTGGATGGCATAGCAGTGTGTCATTCTTTAAGGCAGCCTGTCATTCCATAAATAGTGGTGACTACTCTGTGCCAGGCTCTGCTTGAGGACATTGAACAAAACAATCCTTCATCCCTTTCCTCACATCACGACTCCGGTTAGTAAGTTACAGTAAGTGAGATCAAGGAAAAGGATGGGATAAATAAATAAAAAAAATAAAAAATAAAAAAATATCAAAAAAAAAAGAAAAGGATGGGGTAGTAGAAGAGCGTGTAATTGTGGTCCCGTCTTTATATTGAGGAGGACTCTCAGGAAAGAAAAAGAAAAGGCAGGAACTAAAACCTGCCTGAAGCCCAGGGTGTCTGGAGACCGGGACGGTGTTGAGACTGGTGTAAAGGACTCACAGGCCAAGTTGGGGATCTTAAAGTTTATTCTAAGTGCAATGAGCAGAAAAGCTTTCACGGGAAGGGGCAGGAGCACATTTCCATCTTGAAAAGACTGCTCAGGAACAGGGCACAGTGAGACTTGTAAGAGGCTATCCCAGGCGGGAGTGGAGGGAGACGTGACAATGGCAGGGGTCTAAGGAGAGATGGCAAAGATCGTGACTCAGCCCAGCCGGAGGCAGCTGAAGCAGCGGGAAATGAACAGGTCTTGTGTGTTTGGGGTGGGGTGGGGAGGGGGCGAGCCTACGGAGAGATTAGGGCTGCCCCTTCCAGTGGGCTCCTCAGTCCATTCTCCAGACTCTATTCACTTGTCTGGGGCACTACTCAGTCTGGGGAAGGATTGGCTGGGGGGTGGAGCCTCCCTCGGGGGTGGGGCTTGAGCTCCAAGCTGCTCTCTCAACACCCACACACCCACCTCCTACTCCAGACGCTCTCTTTCCCAGGCCATCCATGGAATGGATGTTGTCAGCCGGTCAGTCACCAGATCCAGAGAGCCTGGGTCAAGGTTGGACACATTCTGTGGGGATGTATCTGCCCAGAGGAAGGGGGGGGGGGGGCTTCGTCTTGTTGGCCTGTCCCCGAACCTCCTGATTCAGGGGCTGATGTGGGCCTCTGCCATCACCTGCACTGTCCCTGTGCCTGCCTGGACCTGAGCAGCCCCTGGGAAAGGAGGCCCTGTGCGATGCAGGGCAAAGCCCTGGGGAGCAAGGGCACAGAGAAGGTTCTGTTCTGAAGCTATGTGGACACTGATCTAAAGGCTGTTCCATCATATGGATGGTACATTTTGATGAGAAATATTATCTCCATCTTTAGACTCATGGCCACTGCTCTCATCAGTCTACCACCTGGGGTTCTTGTCCCCATCATGTCTGTGCTAAGAGGGATAGGAGGGGTTCCCAGGAGCCTGTCCCAAGCTTTCCAGAGCAAGGATCCCCATCTTAGGGCAGGGGGCTCAGCACGAGGGGCAAGGGGCCCAGTGTCTGCTACCAGGACAAAAGCATGACTGAAAATTCTGGGAAGAGCTGAATCAACAGGAGCAGGGAGCAGGGACTGAGCCCAAGCCCAATGGAGGGCAACGCGAGGCACCAAGGCAGGGAGCCCTTCTGGGGGAGGTCTTTGCACAGACACCCCACGCACACCTTCCAGGAAGGTGAGATGCAAGGCAAGGGGGCCTTCTATGGCTGGCCTGCAAAGGCGATCGTGGGCTAGCTCGGAAAACAGTTCCTGATTAACTCGGAAGGGCTGGGTCCATTCTTCACACAGGAGAGGCACCACACCCCAAACACAGCAAAAGCCTCACTACCAAAGACCCGTGGCCAGAGCATCTGCTCCCTGACCCAGCTCAGCCCTCTGGGATTGTGGGTTGTGTGGCTCTGACCATATCTCAGCTCCAGCCCGTCCACAGGCCTGGTCTCAAATCCAAGGACCCCCCCCCCAGGCTCTGCTCAGAGTCAGCCTAGGCCCCCCAATGAGCATGTGTTAGCATTTTCTATGTCCCATAACCCAACTCTTGAGAAAGAGCTCTCAGGTATGTGTCTCCTCTCCATCTAGGATGAGAGTCTCAGTCTGAAGGGCTAAGCTGAGGGTCCCCTCAAAATTTAGGCCTCTCTGGGAAATCTGAGGCATGCACGAGACCACCCCATCAGTGAGTGATTAGTGTACAAAGAGGAAATGGGGGCTTCTTGGGGATATGAATCTAAGGGACGAGAAGATGGTCTCTACATTTTTCAGAAAGGTTGGTGGGCTGGGGGGATTCTGGCCACAGCCGCGGGAAGAGGAGTTGGCTGGATAAAAGCTCCAAGGTGGTGTGAGCAGAAGCCAGGCCTGTTTCATGGCCTGTGCTCCATGCTTCCAGGTGACATACACAAGCTCCTGAATAAATGTCACCTCTTCCAGGAGGGCATCCCTGCCCTCCAGATCAGGTACATTTCCCTGCCATTTATCACCATGGGTCCCTATGTTTCCCTCTGTCATCATTCATCAACTTTCTAGCAACTGCCTAGTGACTGACCGACTTTCCTCCGCTGGTGTCACCACCATGAGCTCAGGGACCACGTCTGTCAATATTTATTGTTTATGCTCAGCACCTGTCAATATTTATTGTTTATGCCAGGCTCTGTAGCAGTGCCTGGCACAGAGCCTGGCATGTCATGGTGCAAGTGTAAATGCTTGTCTCATTTCAATTAGAGACCCAGTTTCTTCCTCAGGAAGACATCTCAACACCCACTGCCCTCCAGTGCCAGAAACCTCCTCGAGGAGCTGGTAGGAACTCAGGAGATGCTGCATTTTTTTCTAAAAGCAGAGCAATGCTGCATTAGTGTGCCGAGATCAGCCCCACTAGGAAACAAGTCGTGCAGACACTTGAACCTCCTAAGCAACGAATGCCATGGTCAGAGCCACATCTCTTCCACCGCAGGTTAAAAAATGTGTGGACTAAGATGTTGCAGATGGATGTATATTAAAGTAAAAATTCTAATAGAAGCAACAACATCTCTTCAGCTTTACGGAAGCTGTCAGATGCCACTGCAATATTCATTGTCTTTCTCCAGACTTAAATCATTTCCTCAGCCACAGGCACCATCAGTTTCGAATCTGATGTACAGCTATCAGAGAGAATAACAGACACTTGCTGCTCCAACCTTGACTCCTAAAATTAGATAATAATTCTTTTGACACCTCAGAGACTATACCATCAGTTGGTCAAACATGGATGAAGTCATCTAACTATATTTTCAGGACCCAGTAGGGATTGACTTAAGCACATTTGTTTTAAACACTGGAAGGTGGGGGAGGAGATTGCTGATTCTTAAATCAGAAAAGTCTCAGATTTATTATTTGACCACAGGCTAAAACCATATTAATTTTATTTCAAACGTATGTTTCTAAGCTTAGCGGTTGTCATGAAAGGTTTAAATCCTAAATCAAATGTTCTTTCCAATAAGGTCATTAGTGACAGGCTGAAATGTTGCAAGAGATGTATTACATGATGGATGTTTATCATTTATTCAAAGAAAAATGCTACGGTGAGCCTAAAGGGTCATTTCCCAAACCACAAGCTATTCTCGAGAGGCAAAGCAGCCAAGTGATAAAATCCAAATTACTCCCCTGCCTCCACTCACCATGTTAATTACTCCTGCACTTTGCAAGGACAAGCACCCCACTAGCACTCCACTGTCTCCCCATGTTGCCTGGTTAAGGAACTTAGGTCAGCGCTTTGAATGAATGCTTTTCAGTAGACCCCCAAACCCCAGGCAAGGGAGGAGAGGAAGCAATTTAGAGAGGCCAGAGGCTTCTCCCGAGCGTGACGTTTATAGACATTTCTGGATGTTTGTATTTGGCGATAACCAAGGTGACCACGGACACACTGGGCCAGAAGTGGATGCGGATTCAAATTCCCCTAGTCAGGAGTTTCCATTGTGGCTCAGCAGGTTCATGACCTGAGGTTGTCTCTGTGAGGATGCAGGTTCAATCCCTGGCCTCGCTCAGTGGGTTAAGGAGTGACATTGCCCCAAGCTGCAGTGTAGGTTGCAGATGCAGCTCAGATCCTGAGTTGCTGTGGCTGTGGCTGCAGCTCCGATTCAACCCCTAGCCTGGGAACTTCCATGTGCCACAAATGCGGCCCTGAAAAGAAAAAAGAAAAATTGCCCCAGTCAGCACAAGACCTGTCAGTGGGACACAAAGTAATAATATCACTGCTATATCCTCAGCTTCTACAGCAGTGATAATAAGACATTTTCAGAATCCCTAAAGTCTCCACAAGCTAAGGTTCCACGGAACACTGAAGAATTTGAGTTTGCATGGGTGTAGGCTAGGTCAAACCCTGACCCCACCGCTTCCTAGCAGGTTGACCATGCATAAATGGCATTACAAAGTAAACAGCCTTCCCCTAGTGACTCCGAAGTCCTCCCTGAATCCCTTCTTTCACCCCAAAGCTTGATTCTCACTGACAAATACCTATAATACTTAGCAACAGCGGTCGCAATAAGCAGAATAACTCAGATTTTCATTCAAGGGTCTACTTAGTATTTACAGTTTGCAAAGCATTTTTAACGTGTTGTCTCACATGCCCCTTCTGACATTTCTGCTGGGAGGAAGAGAGCACAGAGCTATCTCCTATGTTATAGACCAAGAAACTAAAGCTCAGAGATGAAACAACTGGCCCAAGCTATGCAGCAAAGAAGGAGACGTGCCAGGACTAAGCCTGGGCGTTTCTGTCTCCACCCCCAATGTTCTCTCCTCTACACAGCGCAGACTCCTCACCAGCACCTAGAAGTGGCCAGCACGCAGCACACACATGGGCCCATCACCACACGCCATCCACTCCAAGAGGCCTGCAGTCAGCCCGTGATCCCAAGAAAATTGGCTGATTGTGTCACGCAACTACTCAAGCCCGAACTTTATGAGGGATGAAGCAACTAACTTGGCTCTTTCATGATACCCAAACCCGTTTTTTGAGTGTTACAAACAAAGGTTCATGGATGTCCGTAGAAATGACCATGTCATGGCGATACTGCTGCTCGGACTCCTCGGGTCAACTGTGTCCCACGATATCAGATTTTCTGTTTCAAAACAACATAGAAAAGTCATTATTAAAGGCTGATTCTCTGTGCTCATTGTAAATTGCCAGATGAACAAGCCATCTTTAATATTGTATTCAAGAAGTACTTGAGGAGGTCCCGTCGTGGCACAGTGGAAATTAATCAGACTAGGAACCATGAGGTTGTGAGTTCGATCCCTGGCTTCGCTCAGTGGATTAAGGATCCGGCGTTGACATGAGCTGTGGTGTAGTTCTCAGACGCAGCTCGGATCTGGCATTGCTGTGGCTGTGGTGTAGACTGGCAGCTCTAGGTCTGATTAGACCCGTAGCCTGGGAACCTCCATATGCCGCTAGTGTAGCCCTAAAAAGCAAAAAAAAAAAAAAAAAAAAAAAGGTATTGGAGAACTGTAATTCACAAGTGTTCCTGGATTGGCAACTTCAAGCTATAATAGCAAAGCACAAAATCTGGAAAGTCAGATGGCAAGGAAGCCTATTCCCTTCAAACACATTGAGAAAACAATCTCTGCTTAGGTGTTTCCCCACGGTTGGATTCAGAGAGACGCATCCTCCGTTTCTAGCAGTCATGTAAGTTGCCAGCCTTGACTAGGCTTTGAGGAGCTCACGCTCCTTTCCCAGAAGACCCCATGTACCTGGGCTTCCCTGGCAGAAGGGCCCTTGGAGATCTTATCTTACAATCCCATTTTACGGATGAGAAAACTGAGGCCAAGGGTTGAAGCCCCTTGCCCAGAGACAATCAGTAGTTTAAGATATGAGCTAGGTCACGGATAAAAGAGAGACGGTGGATAAAAGCTGTGGGTGTTATTCCTAACCAATTGTGTGATAATATATTCAACAGTTCTTGTTTCTTCGGGGTAATCATAACCCCTTTGTACCACCAAGCTAAGCTCAGCACCTTATGGTTTTTATATCAATAGAACAAAAGATTTACATTATTAGCCTCGAGACTGAGTTGTCCAAGGTCACACAACTAATAAGAAGCCAAACCATTATGCCAACAGGGTTTTGTCCAGCTCTGAAGTGAATGCTCATGCCCCTTCCTCAACCTGGGGAATTGATCGAGGCACTCAGGTGAGTAGCCTGGAAGCTGGAGCTCACCTGGATTTTGGAAGTACCATCCCAGGTAGGCTGCTGGGAATCTGGTCCTTGCTCTTGTAGCAGAGAACTCTTTCTATTTAGCTGTCAGTGAGAGCAGTAGCTGTCAGCTAGATGCTTAGTGCCCACCTGAAGGTATGGGAACCATTCTCCAGACCACCGCCCAGAATGTGCCTTGTATGTATGGAGGACCTTTACGTGTCACCACAGTGCCTGAGCCCCAGGTGCATAGCCTTTCCTCCTTTGGCACTAGGAAGCCAGCCAACTTCAAAGACTTACATCAGGAAAATAGAAAACCACCTGGAACAAGAAATAGAGCAAAGGTCTAGGAGGGGCATGCAGTCAGACCCCAATGATTCAGAATGCCACCTGAAACCTGCTTCACCCTGGCACGCGCGCTCTCCAGACCAGGCAGCCTGCCTCCCCTGGGCCCTGGGCTCCACGCCTCAGCAGGCTGCTCCCTCAGAGGAACAGCAGACTGCCTGTGCATGTCTGCATGTCTGCCTGTGCAAAAAGACAAAAAAAAAAAAGAATATCCAGAAAGGAATATGCTTTCAAAAAGGAAAGCAATTGATTTTGTTTGGGAGAATTTTATGTTAGTTCTTTTTATTATCTCAAGAAGGGTCATGAAATCCTCTAAAGCAAAATCAATTACAGCCATGCTCAGGGGGTCCAGAGCAGCCCTTTGGCTTTTAAGCAACAGGCAGGTCTCGGATGAGAAGCCCCAGCCTTAAGCAGCTGCTTGTTCTCCCCCTGCAGACTTGGATCCACGTCACCCTCTGCCCTCTGTGGAGCAATTCCATCAGCTTGCAGCGTGGCCCTGCCCTGAGACCCTCAGTAGTTGATGGGGCCATGGGGGACACCTTGTCTAAGCTGGGCCAGTTGATTCTCCCTCTTAGAAATTAGGAAGTGGATCCAGAGCCTCTGAGCGTGGTGAGAACAGAAGGGATGTTAACCAGGTGTCTGGGGAGAGGGCATCTTCTGATAGACACTCTGAAAAGCAGAGAACCTGCTTGAGCAGAGAAAGAAACAGCTGATGGGTAGAAAGAAGAAGAAACAGAAGACAGAGTTCTGGCAAGTCTTTAGATTTTGGTACCAGACCCTTTGACTGGACTTGACTTCTGGAAGGAATTCAGGTGGATCAGTAATCCCCCTTTTCTCAGTTAAACTGGATTGAGCTGGTTTGTGATGTTTGCACAAAATATCAGAAATAACTTCTGTCTTCAAATTGTTTGGTAACTATAAAAATTACCCGACAAATTTGTTTAGTTGTTTTCATTAAGAACATCCAGAGGAGTTCCCATCGTGGCGCAGTGGTTAATGAATCCGACTAGGAACCATGAGGTTGCGGGTTCGGTCCCTGCCCTTGCTCAGTGGGTTAAGGATCCGGCATTGCCGTGAGCTGTGGTGTAGGTCACAGACGCAGCTCGGATCCCGCGTTGCTGTGGCTCTGGCGTAGGCCGGTGGCTCCAGCTCCGATTCAACCCCTAGCCTGGGAACCTCCATATACCGCAGGTGCGGCCCTAGAAAAGGCAAAAAGACAAAAAAAAAAAAAAAGAATATCCAGAATAGGAGTTCCCGTTGTGGCACAGTGGAAACGAATTTGACTAGCATCCATGAGGACACAGTTTCAATCCCTAGCCTCGCCCAGTGGGTTAAGGATCCGAAATTGCCGTGAGCTGTGGTGTAGGTTGCAGACTCGGCTCAGATCCCGAGTTGCTGTGGCTCTGGCGTAGGCCAGCAGCTACAGCTCTAATTTGACCCCTAGCCTGGGAACCTCCATATGCTGCAGGTGTGGTCCTAGAAATACAAAAGGCAAAAGGCAAAAAAAAAAATCCAGAATAAGTAAATCCATAGAGACAGAAAGCAGACTGGTGGTTGCCAGGGGCTGAGGAAAGGATTGAGTGACTGCTTAATAAGTATGGGGTTCTCTGTGGTGATGATAAAGATGTTTTGGAACTTGATGTAGGTACCAGCTGCACAGCATTGTGAAGGCACTAGACACCAATGAACTGTACATTTTTAGATGGCTAATTTTATACTGTGTAAATTTCACATCAATTTTTTAAAGGCAACAGTACATTATACCTAGGAATACCAGGAAATCCCATTAAAGATGCAGAATTTGCCAATGACTAAAGTACCTTATTCATTTATTCAGGAAGTAAAAAAATCTATTAAACATTGACTTTGTGCCAAGCACCACAGTAAGGATACCCCAGTGAGCAAGACTCAGTCCTTGCCTCGGAGAGCTTAGAACAGTTAACAAGCTATAATATTAAAGGACTGCAGGGAGCTGTTTTTGTCCTCCAGCACCCACTCCTCCTTTTCTTCTAACAGCAGAACTCCCCTTTCCATCAGGGAATGCCTCCTCTCTGATACAGAAATGATGATTCTACCCCTCCTCCTAAGAGGTCGGTAGGATAACCCCCATAAATGGGCACATGACCAAAGGTGAGCCATTGAGCATCTCCCTGGAAATTTTCTGCCATTGCTACCCCAAGAGACCCTGTCTTCCACTAGCGTTGCTAAGTAGTTGGATCCAAGCATGGGATGCTTGTGGCCACCCAGCCCATCAGTGGTGATAACTGGTCCAAAAGATTGGAAATGAGAGAGACCCAGAGCCCCTAAACTGGCTGCCCCAGTGATGGAGCCAAGAAATTCTCTTCTTTTTGACTTAAGTTCGTTTGAGTTGCAGTCCATCACTTTTTTTGTTTTTTGTTTATTTTTTGTTAAAGTATAGTTGATTTACAATGTTGTGCCAATTCCTGCTGTACAGGCAAAGTGACCCAGTCATACATATATTTACATTCCCTTTTTTATATTATTGTACATCATGGTCTATCATACATCACAGCCTTAGCTATGAATATAGTCCCCTGAGCTATACAGTAGGACGTCATTGCTTATCCATTCTAAAAGCAATAGTTTGCATCTACCAAACCCAAACTCCCAGTCCATCCCACTCTCTCCATCCTCCATTCCATCACTTTTATTTAAGATTCTTTTCTTGCAGGGAAGACAAGGGTTTTCACAGGGGAAGTGCTTTGACCTGGTCCTGGGCTCATAGCAGGATCATGGATTGGAAGATCACAGGCTATATGAGGTAACTTGTCCTATAATTTACATGTGTATTCTAGATTTTGGTGTTGACTATTGAACATTTTTGTTCAAACTGCTCTTGCTGTATATTTCTACATTATGATTTCTAAAAAATGCAAATCAAAACTACCATGAGATACCACCTCACACCACTCAGAATGGCCATCATTCATAAATCCACAAATAACAAGTGCTGGAGGGGTTGTGGAGAAAAGGAAACCCTCCTGCACTGTTGGTGGGAATGTAAACTGGTACAGCCACTATGGAGAACAGTTTGGAGATACCTTAGAAATCTATACATAGAACTACCATATGACCCTGCAATCCCACTCTTGGGCATCTATCCGGACAAAGCTCTACTTAAAAGAGACACATGCACCTGCATGTTCATTGCAGCACTCTTCACAATAGCCAGGACACGGAAACAACCCAAATGTCCATCAACAGAGGATTGGATTCAGAAGATGTGGTATATATACACAATGGAATACTACTCAGCCATAAAAAAGAACGACATAATGCCATTTGCAGCCACATGGATGGAACTAGAGACTCTCATACTGAGTGAAATGAGCCAGAAAGACAAAGACAAATACCATATGATATCACTTATAACTGGAATCTAATATCCAACACAAATGAACATCTCCTCAGAAAAGAAAATCATGGACTTGGAAAATAGACTTGTGGCTGCCTGATGGGAGAGGGAGGGAGTGGGAGGGATCGGGAGCTTGGGGTTACCAGACACAACTTAGAATAGATTTACAAGGAGATCCTGCTGAGTAGCATTGAGAACTATATCTAGATACTCATGTTGCAACAGAACAAAGGGTGGGGAGAAAAAATGTATACATGTAAGGATAACTTGATCCCCTTGCTGTACAGTGGGAAATAAATAAATAAATAATAAATAAATAAAATGTTTTATCATCATCAATGCTTGGGAAGCACTACACCACAAAATGCTGTCTCTAAGCCTGGGAGAATGGTTTACAAGGGAGATATTCCTGGGGTGTCAGGTTTCTAGAGCCTGAGAGATTAGCAGGCTGAAGCCATGTGTAGTCTGGGCAGTGCCTGAGATCCCTCAGTTGCTGGCAGTTCAGAAGGGCCTGAACTGATCATGAGTATTTGGCATCCTGCATTGCATCCTTCATCCCAGCAAGATTGAGGCTTGTTCCCTAGCAACCCTGCTTCTTTCCTGTCCATCCACCCAGAATTGCAGTCCATTATTCCTCCCAGGGCTACTGGAATCACTCTCTGATGGTCTGATTGTCAGCATCTCAGAGAAACTATCCCTTCCCTCCCTTCACTGCCCTTCAGGAAGAGAATTCTCATTGTTTATCACACATGGCAGTGACGTACAGCTTGAACAGTTTATAACATGCTTCCACTTACCTTCATCAGAGGTTCACTGCCACCCCATGAGGTAGGAATTATTCTCTCCATTCTACAAATGAGGAAACAGGCTCAGAGGGGCTGAGTAACTTGCCCAAGGTCACATAGCTACCAAAGGAAGGGACTAGGGATAATTAAAGAAGAGATCACCCCATCACAACAGACTGCATTCCACACAAATACTCATAGAGAAACATACACACCTACCCAAGTTTCTGGACTTTTCCAGAACATTCTGTCATCAGTCTCATTGACACTTTGTGCTTCCTGCTGTCTTAACTGGCAACGGTCCTGAGCCTGCTTTACCATCCTGCATCGGGTTTTCATATCCTGTCCCATTCTCGGGGACATCTAGTCTCTTACCCTTTTCCTTCTCACCCATGGACATCTCAGGAGGTCGCCAGCATAGGCCGATGACGGGTAGGCCTTTGACAACCAGAAAGTTTATGTGCCCCTACCCCCCAGATAGTTACAGCTAATATATAAGTTGACAATATCAATACACAAAATAATTCAAGGTGTGGCTGACACTTCCAAAACTATCACGGGCTTTGCAGCAAAGAGAACCTGACCCCAGCAAGACCACACCCCGGATTCTTGGGACCGGCCTGAGGGGCACATGCCACCAAGGCTGGGGGCATCTCTTGGAAAAACAGAAGCAACGCAATTTCTCCAGAAGAACGTACCAAGTAAGCAGAGGAACTTGTACAAACTTGTTTGATTCAACTTAAAATTTTGAGAAAAATTCCAGATGTCCTGTCATCAACAATGTCAGCTCCAGCAGTTATCCAGCAAGCCTGTTCGCCAAGCCCTGGTGATAAAAGCCTATCTGTACCCAACAGTGCATATTTATGTGCATGTGCGTATCTGTGCATTTGTAGTTTTATGATCATGACCTATAACTTGCTGTTTTTGCAGATCCAAAGCAGAGAAGTTTTGGAGATTTCACTGGGTTTGACCTAATATTTTGAGAAATTGAAAATTCCATATACATGACATACATGGATGATTTATTCACATCCTCCTCTGAAGATTTGCTTTTCAGAACTAACAAGCAAGCCAAAAGAACTATTTGGTTTGTATTTGACAAGGGTTAGACACAGGGGCTTAGGGGAGAGCAGGCCTTGTTCCCAGGTTCACCTGGTGCTTGGCAGCCAGTGGTCAGAGGGCTCACAGAGGCTCTTTCAAAGGCATCATTTCTGGAGTCAAGTCAGACCCTTCCATCTTCTGCCCTGAACCCCTATTTGCCTCATTTGCTGGCGATATTATCCTTTCTGTGCTTTTGTCTTCTGGTTATGAATGCCTAGTCGCTGGAGTGTGAAAGCTTCCAGGACTCAGGCCCAGGCTGCAGCTCCAGCCCTGGCTTCTCAGACTGGAAGTGTCTTTCTCTTGCTTTTCTCCCCCTCCATAGACCCTCTCCCCCTCCTCACTCCCATGCTGTGCCCCAGAGCCAGCACACCACAGGACAGCCTTTGCAAATGTTTTTTAAAGGTCTAGGAAATGCATTACAGTGAAAGTGCTTGTCATCTTTATCCAGGTCTATTCCTCTTAAAAAGTGCTCAGTCCTGAGAAATGCTTAAGGCAGCAAGCAGGCTGCTTTCATGGAGAAGAGATTCAGGAAGAAGCTGGAAGTCTTGCAACCATATTGAGAACCTGGGGACAGAGAGCCCTGGGAGCTGGCAACCCAGAAGGGGCAGAATCACCCAAAGAAAGGGGCTGCCTGTCAAAGGGGTGAGCTGAGAAAAGGCACCCAGAGGAGTAACTGGGTCTGACTTGCCCCAGGAGGACTTTTGCAGGGGATACACCCTGAAGGAACACACCCTGAGGCTGGCAATGCAGCTCTGGGTTTGGCTGGTCCTGAAGGAGGAAGGCAGAGGTTGGGAAGAGGGAAAGGAGGTGAACAGAGGGAGTCAGGGCTTCGGGACTATGATGGTGCTTATACAACTCCCTCCCCTTCTTACCAAGCAGGCCATTTCACCAAAACGAGCTCTTGAACTTGGGAGAGTTATACAAAGGGTGAAATATTTCAGACCAATTTATACTAAAAAATGATTCATATCAGAAATTCACATTTAACTGGGCATCCTGTATTTTATCTGGCAGCCCTAGGACAGTGAAGAAGCTCCCAAAAGGGATACAGAACCAGCTGTCCAGCCTGGAATGACATTTCCTCCAAGGCCACTCCTCTCCTCGGAGGCTAAACTTACTCAGCACAGATGAGGGATGTGCTCATCCTTCAAGAGAAGACGTCAAGAAGCTCTTGGGATGCGTGACTACCCAGGAGAGAGGTGTCAGCTCCCAGCCCAGTGTGCTGCCTGCACGCTTCCCAGATTCTCCTACCCAGACTGGGCGCTGCCCCAGCTCCCAGACAAAGGGGCTGAGCATAAATGATTTAAGTCGCTCCCCACCCCACAACCACCATCTCCAGGAGCTCCTGGATTCAGACTTGGAATTGCAGTCCTGGTCCCTATGCAGCCTTTTTTTAAGAACAACTGTTTCTTTTCATCTTGACTTACGAAGGTGATAGATGTGAATGATTATGCAGGTGAGTTGCTGTAAAGAAATGGAAAATAGGAAACATTCTAAAGAAAAAAAAACACGACGCAATGAATGTTATTATGCTGATATGTTCTCTCGCAATCTTTTCTTGTACCTCTGTGACCTGAACTTCTTTTTACCTGGTTCACATCGTATTAAATATTTGGGGTTTTTACTTGTTTCACTCAAGTGTTTCATCCTTTAACATCATCACATTCAAGTCAACTTTGATCAATATTTACCAAATACCGATTATCGGCCTGCACTATGTACAGAGCAATAAAAAAAAAACAAAACCTGACATAGTCTGCCCTGTGAGGCTTATGGTTCAGGGGCCAGGGAAGGAGGAGGGGATGTTCAGGCATCGAACCAAGGAGAAAAGAGCAAATAAAAGTCTTCTACAAAGTTTGCAGTAAAATCCTCCTGCTGTGTAGCGCTGGGAACCATGTCTAGTCACTTATGATGGAGCATGATGATGTGAGAAAAAAGAAGGTATATGTGTATATATAACTGAGTCACCAGGCTGTACAGTAGAAAAAAAAAAATAGCGTCTTGGAGAAATAAAAAATAAATAAATAAAAATGAAAAATGAATGAATGAATTAAAAAAAATAAAGTTTGCAGTAAAATCCAATTCCACCTTTTGCTTCTGAAGAAATATGTTCCTAAAACATACAGGAGGAAATATTTTAAAGAGTTATATTTTGTGTCGGACGCAAGCGTAGAATATTTAAATGAAATAGATAATGCCTAATTGTACTTTATTCTTTTTTTTTTTTTTTTGCTTTTTAGGGCTGCACCTGGACCATATGGAGGTCCCCAGACAAGGGGTCCAATCAGAGCTACCACTGCCAGCCTACACCAGAGCCACAGCAATGTGGGATCTGAGCCAGGTCTGCGACCTGCACCACAGTTCACGGCAATGCCGGAGCCTTAACCCACTGAGCAAGGCCAGGGATCAAACCTGCAACCTCATGGTTCCTAGTCAGATTTGTTTCCACTGCACCACAACGGGAACTCCTGCACTTTATTGTTATTTTTCTAGTCACTCAAAAACTTTTGAGTAGTTTCTTATAGTGTAGACTTTTATTTTCTAGAGCATCACCTTTGTTAATTAAAACGTGAAACACAAGAGAGATGACTGTTCCCAAACTAAGAACAGGCTTTTTCTTGAGAACCAAATACACAAATCCAACTATAAATCTTATGCTAAAACCAAGTAAAACACTAGATTATCTGTACATCAAAAATAAACAAATTGCCTGACCTTTACCTTTTAAAAATAAACCAATTAGAATTCTCATCATGGCTCAGCAGAAACAAATCTGACTAGTATCCATGAGAACATAGTTTTATCACAGATACAGCCAGGATCTGGCGTTGCCATGACTGTGGCATAGGCCAACTGCTACAGCTTTGATTTGACCCCAAGCCTGGGAACCTCCATATGCCACGAGTGCAGCTCTAAAAAGACAATAAAATAAAATAATAAAAATAATTAAAAAAATAAAAATAACCTGATGAAATGAAATAGGCAATGCCTGATTGCATTTTGTTCTTGACTCACTTGAGTCCTGGGTCTTCCTAGGGTTACTCCTCAATAAAGCACTATGATGCACTATGATGACTGTGGAGCCAAAACATAGCCTTTCCCAGACACCTTTTAGTGGCAGCATAGAATTCCTTTGTGTGAACAGATCATAAATCCTTTAGTCCCTTATTGCTAAATATTTAAACTGATTCTAAATATTTACTTTTATAATAGCAGAGCAATGAGCATCTCCGTGCATGAATATCTGTGTGTGCAAATCTGATTATGTCTTTGGGAATAACTCCATAGTCTATTTCAATAATGAGCCTTGTGGCTAGTCACACACAAAACCCACTTCCTCATCCTCCTGAACACACATCTCCCAGACCGCTTTGTGCTTAGGTGTGGATGTGAGATGCATTTCTGGACAGTGAAATGGAGATAGGAGCTATGCCCCAACCCCCGCTGGGCTTGACCCACAAAGCTTCCCTCGAAAGTTCTTCCATGCTCTTTCCCCTTCTCAGGGTCTTTGGAAACCACATGTTGAAAATAACAGAGCCACAGGATAGAAGGAGTCTGGTCACCAAATCACCACCTGCTTGCTGTGATCATTACATGAAGAGGAAATGAACTTCTATTGTGTGAAGCCACTGAGACTTGAAGTTGCATCTGTTATAGCAGCTAGTGTTCACTGATACAGGAGTCCTGCCTCCATTTTCCACCCCTGAGTCCAGCCCCTTTTGAGTATCTCAGGGGGTAAAAATATAGTGTCCCCACTCCAAGTTTCCCACTGTGCACCTCCCCACTTCACCACGGGTACCAGGGCCCATCTTGTTCGTGGTAGATTTCCTCCCTGGGGATTGGACCAAGAGCTGGGCTTTTAGTTCATTGAAGATATCCTACTCAGCCACTCAGAAAGACCCTAGTGAAGGCTGCCAGCGTCCTGTCCTGGGATTTGCCTTGTAGCCTCTGTCCCTGGAAGGCTAGCACCAAACTCTCCATGGAGCAAAAAAAGAATCTACAGAAGTCACAGGATAAATAACCCATTCAAACAACAGATCACAAATAACCCATTCTCTAGGCTTACCAGGGCTTATTTTGTGCCTGGAAACCTCTGCATCATGTTGTCCCTACGTCTCTTTCATCAGAAAGCAAAATGGATAATGCAGCCCTGTTCTGGGGTGAGCTCCGAGTAACGTGAATGGAAGCATCTGAATACAGCTGCCTGGCTGCCTGGGGTTTGCATCAACAGGGGGTGTGAGCTTTGCAGTCCCCCTTTAACAGTCCCTTCCTCCCTTTGTTCACTGGTGAAGCATCTCAGTACTTGGGAGGAGGGTGCTCAAATGTTCCTCGGTGGAGGCTGCAGGCTAGTCCATCACGTGACACGATTGCCATCTTGTGGCCGAAAGAGAGTGAGGCAGTGGCGCATCCCTCGTAGGCATCAAGAAGCTTCCAAAGAGCACCAGAAAAAATCTGCCTCTCACAGCCCTTTCTTTTGCCTGACCATAAAAGCCAAAGCCCTGCTTCCTGTTTAACCTCCTGCCAATCATATGCTTTGAGGATTATCCGCAACTATGTTATATTTCATTTATATTTCATTACTATCTAAATGACAGAGGCACATCATTTAAAAACTGAAACACTGCTGAAGACTAAAGAAGACAGTACACAAATCACCCCAAATCAAACCACTCAGAAATAGCCAGTGTTAGTATTTGTGACAAGTCACTGTAGGCATCTGTCGCTCCGCGCCACCTACAATCAGAGAGGCAGGTCTAGGGGTTCAGGGCTTGGGCTGCAGTACCAGGCTGCAGGGGCTCTAGGCTGGCTCTGTATATCTTGTTTTCTCATCTTAGAAACAGGGATAATAGTGGCATCTTCCTCACAGTGTTACTATAAGGACTTAACTCTGAAATAGTTAACTATTAACTCTGAAATTTCCTGGCACCTGGAAAAGCTTCATGCAAGCCTGGGTGAGCAGACAGAGAACAAGATACACTTTTAGGAGAAGAATGTTGAACTATGCATGTTACTTTTTACATTAAAAAAAAAAAAAAGAACTACCTGGAGTTCCCACTGTGATGCAGTGGGTTAAGAATCCAACCACAGCCACTTGGGTTGCTGCAGAGGTATGGGTTTGATCCCCAGCCCGGTGCAGTGGGTTAAAGGTTCTGGCATTGCTGCAGCTGGGGCATAGGTCACAGCTGCAGCTAGGATTCAATCCTTGGCCCAGGAACTTCCATACACTGCAGGTGTGGCCATTAAAAAAATGGAATTTATAGTATAGTAATCCCAATTCTGAGTATTTATCCAAAAAAAAATATTTTCACCCCCATGTTCATCTGTAGCGTTACTTACAATAGCTGTGATATGGAAGTAACCTAAATATCCATCAACAGATGAATGGATAAAGACAATATGGTAGAAATATACAATGTAACATTCAGTCATAAAAAAGAAGGAAATATTTCCATCCGATGGATGTCGAGGGCAGTTTGTTTAGTAAAATAAGTCAGACAGAGAAAGATAAAATTCAGTGTGATCTTACTTAAAAGCAGAATCTAAAAAAAATTAATTAATAAATAACAAAACCAAGATGTTAGGTACAGAGAACAGATTGGTGGTTGCCAGAGGCACAGGGAGTCGGGAGGGGGGCTGGAGGGAGGTGAAATGGGTTAAGTTGGTCAAAAGGTACAAACTTCTAGTTATAAAACAAAAATAGCAAGTCATAGGGGTAGGTGACAGTAGTTAATAATACTGCATTGAATATTTGAAAGATGCTCAGAGTTGATTTTAAAAGTTCTCATCACACACAAAAAATATAACTATTTGTGGTAACAGATGTTAACCAGACTTTTTGTGATCACTTTTGCAATATATACAAAATATTGGATCATTATGTGGTATACTGGCACTAATATTTTTTGTTATATGCCAGTTAAGCTTCAATTTTTTGCCTTTTTTTGAGGGGGGGCATACCCACAACATATGGAGGTTCCCAGGCTAGGGGTGGAATCAGGAGCTGTAGCCACCAGCCTACGCCACAGCCACAGCAATGCTAGATCCAAGCCGCATCTGCAACCTACACCACAGCTTATGGTAACGCCAGATCCTTAGCCCATGGAGCAAGGCCAGGGATTGAACCTGCATCCTCAGGGATGCTAGTGAGATTCATTTCCGCTGAGACACAATGGGAACTCCAAACTTTAATATTTAAAACCTCTGGACAAAAAGAACTTACTTTTAATACAGAAACAAATTCACAGATTTCAAAATCAAACATAGTTTCCAAAGCGGAAAACGTCAGGGGTTGGCAAGGGGGAGGGATAGATTGGGGGGGATGGTATTAACACATACTCACTACTATATATAAAATAGAAAACTAACAAGGACCTACTGAATCACACAGGGAGGTCTACCCAATGCTCTGTAAAATCCTATATGGCAAAAAAGAATGGATATATGTGTTCACTGATTCACTTTGCTGTACACCTGAAATCAATACAACATTGCAAATCAAGTATACTCCAATTTAAAAAAAATTAAGTTATAGACAATGAAAAGAATAGGGATAGGGAATCCATAGTTGGAGGGACTAGGAACTGAGTAGCTGAATCCCCCTGGGTGGACAGGTGATCAACCGTGCGACTCCTGGCTGGTTCTTAATCACCTGCTGCCAGCACATCCCCAGGGAAGCTGCCCCTGGCAGTAGCATCTCCCACTTAAGCAGTTTCCATTCAGGAGGAACAAGGGGTGCTAATAATCAGCCAGGGAGAAACAGAATTAGGAGAGAAAACCCATCCCGCTGTGGGCACAAATCTGTGTGTCCCCCGAGGGCAGATGCTGGCTCTCATGCACAAGATTGTCCCCATACCTGGCTTGTCAAGGATGCTCAGTCAGGTGCACTGAAGGAATAAGGGACTGGCAGGTGTGCCTAGAAGGCCAGGTCTAGAGCCACTCCCAGGAGATGTCACACACTAAGAAGTCATTCTGGCAGAACCCCTGCTCCCATCAACAAACATAATCCATGATAGAGAGCTTCCACCCAACACCCCCAGAAAGTACCTTAGACACACAGTTCATCCCCTGCGTTAGATATTATCTCCATTTCACAGGTAGGTAAACTGAGGATCAGAAAGACAAAGAAGCTTACCTAGGGGCATACTGTTAATAAGTAGCAGAGCTGGAATTTAAATTCAGAATTTATAATATCTGACTCCAAAACTTTCAACGGATCCTGTTTTGTTTTTTCTTTTTACAGCTGCACCGACAGCATTTGCAAATTGCCAGGCTAGGGGTCCAATCAGAGCTGCAGCTGTCACCCTACGCCACAGCCATGGTAACGGCAGATCTGAGCCACATCTGCAACCTACACTACAGCTGGCAGCAATGCCGTATCCTTCACCCACGAGCAAGGTCAGGTATCAAACCTCTTCCTCAACATCGGATCTTTAACAGAGTGAGCCCCAATAGGCACTCCTGATCCTGTTCTCATAGCAAAGGGAAATAATAACCCATTTCCCTGTTACTTCCAAAGAACTTCAGGAAGTTTCCACATTTGGGTACAACCCACATTTTGTCTAGCCAAGGAGTCCCAGAAGTAATTAGAAACTTACTTTTTAATCCTTAATCCTTTAATAAGCACTAAGTGGAGCAAAATTTTGGCCGTCTAGAATCCTTATAAAACTGGGTTCAGAGGGATGGGGTTGGTTGGTTGGTTCATTACAAAGACATAACTCTAACTTCTTCAAAAAGTCATACAAAAAAAAAAAAAGAGTGATCACAGATCATCCAGAAAACTGTGATGGATGCAGTGATCCTCTCCTTCTGGTTTCTTCGTGCCAATCTATCACCAACACGGCCCCTGTCTTAGTTCAGGCTGCTATAACAAAGTGCCACAGACTGGGTGGCTTATAGACAACAGAAAGTTCTCTCTCACAATTCTGGAGGCTGATAGTCTGAGTTCAGGGTGTCCATATGGTCAGGTTCTGATGAGAAGTCACTTCCTTTTTCATAGATGGTTGTTTTCTCGCTGTGTCCTACATGGCTGAAGGGACAAGGGAACTTTCTGGTATCTCTCTCTTTTTTTTTTTTTTTTTTTTTGGTCTCTTTAGGGCCGCATCTGCAGAATATGGAAGTTCCCAGGCTAAGGGTTGAATTGGAGCTGCAGGTGCTGGCCTACCCAACAGCCACAGCAACACAAGATCCAAGCTCCGTCTCGACCTACACTACAGCTCACAGCAATGCCAGATCCTCAACCCACTAAGCGAGGCCAGGGATTGAACCTGCATCTTCATGGATATTAGTCAGATTCGTTTCCACTGAGCCACAACTGGAACTCCTCTGGTATCTCTTTTATAAGAACACTAATCCCATTCATGGGATGCCCTATTCATCTCCCAAAGGCCCCACTTCCAAATACCATCATGTTGGGAATTAAGTTTTGACATATGAGTTTTGGGCAGGACACAAACATTCAACACACAGAAGGCCCCCAAGTGCTGGATTCTTCTCAGAACAGAAAACCTTACTTCTTTTCTCACTTAAAACCCTTGCCAGGCTCCTTATCACTAAAGAAAATAGCCTATGACCCCCTCCCAAGACATACAGGGGGCTGCACTATCCGACCTAGCCGTCCCGTCTGCACCCCCTCCTCTGAAGAAGCCTTACTCAAGCTGTTCCCTCTACCAAGAAATTCTTTTCCATTTTTCACATCAAGAGTTCCTTGAGAAACACCAAAGCCCAACAGAAAAAGAAAACAAACTCTTTACCTCTGGAAAGCTCTAATGTCCCTCAGACAAAATTAATCACTCTCTCCTTTACGTTTGGCTAAAACAACTGGCATTGTTTGGGTCCCCTTCATGGGTACCCAGCAGGTGCTCAACAAACATCTGTTGATTGTTCAGATACAGAATCACCAACATGATGGGAGATGAACTCTTATGGAATATTGCTCTGCTAGAAAGTCTATCAGTGCCCATGCACTGCTTTATCCAAGGGCTTCAAAGCCACTGAAGAGGATGCAAGAAATCAAAGCTCATTCCTGTCCCTGTAAAAGGCATCTTACATACCACACCTCCTCCGTGCCCCATCCACTGCCCAGTGCTTGAGGCATTGCAGGACCAAGCCCCAAGCAGAACATGAACTTGCCCTGGCTCTGTTACCAACCAGGTTTCTTGGCTTCCCTTAACTAATAAGAATTAAGATGCCAGACATTCGGAGTTCCCGTCGTGGCGCAGTGGTTAACGAATCCGACTAGGAACCATGAGGTTGCAGGTTCGGTCCCTGGCCTTGCTCAGTGGGTTAACGATCCAGCGTTGCCGAGAGCTGTGGTGTAGGTTGCAGACGCGGCTCGGATCCCACATTGCTGTGGCTCTGGCGTAGGCCGGAGACTATAGCTCCAATTAGACCCCTAGCCTAGGAACCTCCGTATGCCGCAGGAGCGGCCCAAGAAATGGCAAAAAGACAAAAAAAAAAAAAAAGATGCCAGACATTCAAGCAAGGCTTTATTCAGGGTCCCTGCTGCAGCAGAGGGGAGCGAAAACAAATAAGTTCCCTTGCTCGCTCCCTGAGTGGGGGAGAGCTGGTTCCTTATATGGGGTGAGGATAGGGGTGGGCCCAGGGGTCAAGCTGGAGGGGTGGCTTAGGTGGTTTTCCCACCCCTTCGGTGCTGTGGTGTGCAGGGTGCATGCACTGTACCCTGCTTTTTCGCTCCCAGGTTTTTTTGTTCCTGTCTCTTCAGAAGTGGCAGTTGGATTTTTAGTCTTTTTGTATTTCATTGTCAATGATTTGCTCCAACTACCCATCCACGCAGTTATTTTTCATCTCTAGTGGTGTCTCTGAATATTTTGTTGCTTGAAGAGAAGTTTGTACAGGTGCCAGCAGTGCAGCAAAGGGCCCCAGGTCCAGATCCTAGCCTATCTCAAGACCATCCCAGAATCCAGAGCCAGGTGCTTCGACCCATTTCCAACTCTGAACTGTGGGTAAGACGGCCAAGAGAGTTGACCAATATGTTTTCCAGACCCCTAACTTCCCCATCCAGAATTTGAAGAATATACTCAGAGCTCCCTAAGCATGAAAGGGAGACCCTGAGAATAGTTACAGGTTTGGAAGGAACGCTCCCAGTGGAGTTTTTCTCCCTTATCTCTGGGATGTACCGCCTAGGCATGGAGCATGAAAAGCTATGTCCAATTTCCCTTACAGGGGATCTAGGATCCTGTGGGGGGGGGGGGGGGAAAGGCTGACAGTCTGGGAATGTGCCCTCAATAAGTGGCAGAGACCCAAAGGGCTGGTGGCAGGATAGGGGCACATACCCTGGGGTCAATATTCCTCTTCTTTCAAGGCCATGTACAAGATGAGGTGCTAGGAATGGAGAACACAGCATTCCCAGAAATGTGTCCCAGGACCCCACTAGCCCACAGATTTGTCACCTGTGAGAGGGCCCTAGATCTCTTGGTGTACCAGTTGGTTTTGTAAATAGACATTGGATCTGGAGTCTGAAAGCCTGGGTTCAAGTCCCAATCCAGTCATTTCCGAGCCACATGACCATAGGTAAGGCACTCCACATCCCCGGCCTCAGTTTGCTCAGGAGCGAGGGACTGTCAACTACAAGCTACCTCCGTGGCCTCTTCCAAGTCTAACTCCACAGTCCTCAGTGTGGCCAAAGTGGGGAAAGGAGAAGAGGAGTTACATGTAAGCCTCCTGCTCTGCTCGGCTCATCCCCAGATACAGCAAATGATTAGGGAAGGGGATTCTTAATATTTATCTTGATTTCATATAAGAAAGGTGTAAGCAAAATGACCCACAGAAGCTCAGAGGAGACTCAGAGGCCATCTGGGCCATCCTCATATTTTACGAGCAAGGGAGATAAAGCCCAGGCAACAGAGGCAGAGCCCAAGACTCTAGGTCCACCTCCATGTGGTGACTGCAGGCTTTCTGGGCCATCCTATCCTTCTGATTCAGAATGCCTAGAACCAGTGGGGCCAAAATGGCACTAAAGGGGCTAGCGAAGTCTACACAGAGTATGAACGTGGAATTTTTTTTTTTTTTTTTTTTTACGGCCACACCTACGACATATGGAAGTTCCCAGGCCAGGGATCGAATCTGAGCCACAGCCAGGGCCCGTGCCATAGCCACAGCAACACCGGATCCGAGTTGCATCAGTAACCCATGCCACAGCTTGCAGCAACACCAGATCCTTAACCGGGCCAGGCCAGGGATAAAACCTGCATCCTCACAGAGACAATGTTGGATCCTTAACCCACTGGGCATCAGTGGGAACTCATGAACATGGAAATGACTACTTCTAGGAACCCAGCTGCAATAGAGCCCAATTATTTGATCTTAGAAATGGCAGTTTTGGGAGTTCCCGTCGTGGCGCAGTGGTTAACGAATCCGACTAGGAACCATGAGGTTGCGGGTTCGGTCCCTGGCCTTGCTCAGTGGGTTAACGATCTGGCATTGCTGTGAGCTGTGGTATAGGTCAAAGACACGGCTCGGATCCCACATTGCTGTGGCTCTGGTGTAGGCCGGTGGCTACAGCTCCAATTAGACTCCTAGCCTGGGAACCTCCATATGCTGCGGGATCGTCCCTAGAAAAGGCAAAACAACAACCAAAAAAAAAAAATATATATATATATATATATGTTGGTTGGTTTTGGGGCCAAATGTAGGTAAGAAGTGGGGGAGATGTTAGGGAGAGGGGTTAAATAAGCACAATCCATGTCCTGCACATTGGAGCTGACTCCACCCATTGTGGACTGCTTGGGTGTAGGGCTCATCGGAGATGCCACCCAAAGGCAGGAGGGGGGCAGTGAGATGGTGAATGTTGAGAACAGAAGGTTAGCGAGTGGGGGAGGTCATACTTTAAAAGAGAAAAATCAGGAGTTCCCGTAGTGGCTCAGTGGTTAACGAAACCAACTAGAAACCATGAGGTTGGGGGTTCCATCCCTGGCCTTGCTCAGTTTGTTAAGGATCCAGTGTTGCCACGAGCTGTAGTGTAGGTCGCAGATGCAGCTCAGATCCCACGTTGCTGTGGCTGTGGTATAGGCCAGCCCCTGTAGCTCTGATTCAACCCCCAGCCTGGGAACCTCCATATGCCACAGATGTGGCCCTAGAAAGCAAAAAAAAGAAAAAAAGAGAGAGAGAGAGAGAAATCAAGGATCTGAACTCCAGCTAGAAAATAACAATGCTCTCATCCAGGACAATCTCTCAGACCCCCTCAAAGTGAAGCCCTTGGAATCTCGGCATCCGTATCACCTGAGAGCTTGTTAGCAACGCAGAAACAGACTTCCAATTGTAAGATAAATAAGTAAGATGTAATGTACAACAAGGTCAATATAATTTAACACTGCTGTGTGTTACCTATGAAAGTTGTTAAGAGAGTAAATCCTAAGAGTTCTCATTATAAGAAAAACAGTTTTTTACTATTTCTTTAGTTTTGTATCTATATGAGATGACGGATGTTCACTAAAGTTATTGTGATAATCATTTCATGGTATATGTAAGTCAAATCATTATGCTGTGCACGTTACACATGTCAATGACATGTGTACACATTACACATGTCAATTACATGTCACCTATATCTCAATAAAACGGCAAGGAAAAAAATACAGAAATAGAGCTCCCACACTGGACCTACTGAATCCAAATCTGCATTTTAACAAGATCCCAGCTGGTGTATACGCACAGCATAGTTTGAGAAACACTGGTTTAGACTTTGGCTCTTACTACCCGCCTCCCCACCCCTTCCTATCTGGACAACCAGCAGCATCGCAGCCTCTCCCTCAGCCCAAGACAGGAACCAAGATGTAACAGGAGTTCCCAAGTTTTATCATGCCTCAGAAGCCTCTAGGTGGCTCATTAAAATACAGATTTCCCAGGCCCAGGCATGTTTTACCAGCACTTCCAGCCCCTCGTGCTTCTTTTTTTTTGTTGTTGTTATTCTAAATTTTTTTTTCATTTAATTTTTATTTTATATTGGGATATAGTTCATTTACAATCATGTGTTAGTTTCAGGTGTACAGCAAAGTAATAAAATTACACATATACAAATATCCATTCTTTTTCAGATTCTTTTCCCATTCAGGTTATTATGTAATATTGATGATATTACATAATATTGTCCCACAGAGCAGGGCCTTGTTGATGATCTATTTTGTATGCAGTAGTGTGCATGGGTGCTTCTGATCCAGGTGGTCCACAGGCTGTGAATAGCAATGCCCTGTCCCAGTGGAGAGGGCATGGGTATTGGAACCAGATTACATCCCAAAATCTGCCACTTGCCATACATATGCATTTATGGGAGTCACTAACTTCTCTGAACCTGTTTTTCTCATCTATAAAAATCTGAATTGGAAGTTCCCTTGTGGTGCAACACGTTAGGGATCCGGCATGGCTGCAGCTGTGGCACAGGCTGAAACTGCAGTGGGAATTTTATCCCTGGCTCAGGACCTTCTACATGCCATAGGTGCAGCCAAAACTAAATAAATATAAATATAAAAATCACCAATCTTATGGTTGCCATAGGTGAAACCGTTGGAGGGAGGGAGGAATTGGGAGAGCTGGAATAGCATATACACATATGGATAAAATATGAAAAGCATATACACACATGTATAAAGCAGGTGATTGATCAGAACCCATTGTGTAGCACAGGAAACTCTACTCAATAGTTTGTAATAACCTATATGGGAAAAAAGAATGGATATATTTATGTGTATGACAGATTCTCTCCGCTGTACACCTGAACCTAATACAACATTGTAAATCAACTATACTCCAATAAAATTAATTTTTTTTTAATTTTAAAAATCAAAATCTCACTTACAGTGATGTTATGCATTAAACTGTGTTCCCCTCCTAAAAAATATGTTGAAGTCCTATCCCCTGGTACCAGAAAATGTGATCTTATTTGGAAATAAGGTCAGAGCTGATGCAGTTAGTTAAAATGAGGTCATACTGGAGCAGGACAAGCCCTGAATCCAATATGACTGGTGTCCTTATAAGAAAACATACAGTCAGGAGTTCCCAATATGGCGCAGTGGAGACGAATCCGACTAGTATCCATGAAGACTCGGGTTTGATCCCTGGCCTCACTCAGTAGGCCAGGGATCCAGCGTTGCCATGACCTGTGGTATAGGTTGAAAAAGGGACTTGGATCCTGAACTGCTATGGCTGTGGCGTAGGCCAGCAACTGCAGCTCCAATTCGATCCCTAGCCTGGGAACCTCCATATGCTGCTGGTGCGGCCCTAAAAAGAGGAAAGAAAGAAGAAAGAAAGAGAGAACGAAGAAGAGAGAGAAAGGAGGAAGGAGGAAGAAAGAAGAAAAAGAAAGAACGAAAGAAGAAAGAAAGGAAGGAAGGAGGAAGGAAGGAAGGAAGGAAGAAGGAAGGAGAAGGAAGGAAGAAGAGGGAAAAGGAAGGAAGGCGGAGAAAGAAAGGAAGGAAGGAAGGAGGAAGGAGAGGAAGGAATGAAGAGAAGAAAAGAAATACCAATAACGCATCCCGACCTAACGAAATCACTCCACAAGACCATCCAGAAAGACTCCGCACGAATCCCGAAAGCAGAAGGAAGGCAGTGAAGAAGGAAGGAAGGAAGGACTTCCGGAAGTACGAAGGAAGTACGGATGCGCTCCCTACTTCCGTGCCCTGCCATCTCTCTCTCCCTCTTCCTTCCTTCCTCCTCCTTCCCCTCCCTCCTTCCTGTCCCTCCTCCTCTTTCCCTTCCCTCCCTCCTCCCTTCCCCCTCCCTCCCCCTCCCCCTCCCTCCCCATCCCTCCCCCTCCCGTCCCTCCCTCCCTCCCCCGCTCCCATGTCATGTTACTGACAGAGACAGAGATGACTTATCACTGTACCTAGACCCCAAATCTCCCACAACCACCACTACAGGATTTCGCCCCTACAGGCGTCAGAGTGTGGCCCTGAGACACCTTGGTATCACCTGTTTTATTGTTGGTTTGTTTTTTCTTTTTGTTTTTGTTTTTTTTTTGTTTTTGTTTTTTTGTCTTTTCAGGGCCGCATCCAAAATATATGGAAGTTCCCAGGCTAGGGGTCAAATTGGAGCTGCAACCTGCGACCTACGCCACAGCCACAGCAATGCCAGATCCTTAACCCACTGAGCGAGGCCAGGGATTGAACCCACATGCTCATGGATACTAGTCGGGTTGGTTACCACCAAGTCATGACTGGAACTCTGTATTAGCTGTTTTAAGCCACCCAGTTTGAGGTGCTTTTTACAGCAGCCTTGGGAAATGAATACAAATTAAGGTTCAAGGAGTAGGCCGTTAATGTAAGAGTTCCTACAAATAGTATGTATGAATAAAATTGCAGGTTCGATCCCTGGCCTCGCTCAGTGGGTTGAGGATCTGACACTGCCATGAGCTGTGGTATAGGTCGCAGACACAGCTCAGATCTGGCGTTGCTGTGGCTCTGGTATAGGCTGGCAGCAACAGCTCCAGTTGGACCCCTAGCCTGGGAACCTCCATATGCTGCGGGTGCTGCCCTAAAAAGAAAAAAGACAAAAAAAAAAAAAAAGAATGGTTCTCATCTCCTAGACCCAATTTCTGATCTTCTGGTCCTCTGTCAGCACTCAAACACAACAGCATTTCACTGCCCTTCAAAGAGTTTAAGGCCCAGCGTGAAGTGGCAAAAAAAATTCTTTGCAGGGTGACACACAAAGAAACTCAAAGTTCTTGTCCCATGAACAGCCAGACAACAGCTCTCAAACCAGAGAAATATGATCAAAACTTAAACTCTGCTTCAGCGAGTGATACCCCTGCGTGACCACAGCAACTGTCAGTTGCTTCGCCCCAAGCATCCTCCTCCCCTCCTACCCACTCCTCCAAAGAAAAACACAAAGGCTGGATCAAAGAGCAAGTCAGGCTTGGAAAATTGTTTCAGAAAGATCATAAAATCTTAAAAAGAACTTTGAGTGATGCCAATTGGATGGGGTAAAAAAGGAAAGAGAGGCAAGGACCAGGCTATTTGAATATGAAAAGGAAAGAGTACTCTCTGAGTGAAGAAGCATCAGGCATCCAAGCCAAAGGGGACTCCACCATCTCCCTATCTGAACCCAGCTCTATTCACAATAGTTAAGATACGGAAACAACCTACGTGTCTGTCAATGAATGAGTGGATAAAGAAGATATGGTATATATACTCATATAGCCATAAGAAAAAACATTTGCAACAACATAGATAGAACTGGTATTATGCTAAGTGAAATAAACCAGAGACAGACAAATGCTGCATGACCTCACATGTGGAATCTAAAAAAAATCAAACTCAAAGCAGCAGAGACTGGAACAGTGGTTACCAGGGGCCAGGGATTCCTGGGGAAATGGAGGGATGCTGGGCAAAGGGGTATAAGCTCCTAGTTACTAAATGGATAGGTTCTGGGGATCTGATTACAGCATGGTGGTTATAGTTAATAATATTGTATTACGTATTTGAAAGGTGCTAAGAGAATAGGTTGTTTTGTTTTGTTTTGTTTTGTTTTAGGGCCACACCCACAGCATATGGAAGTTCCCAGGCTAGGGGTCAAATCGGAGCTACAGCTGCTGGTCTACACCACAGCCACAGCAATGTGGGATCCAAGCTGCGTGCTGCATCTGTGACCTACACCACAGCTCACGGCAACACTGGATCCTTAACCCACTGAGCGCGACCAGGGATCGAACCCGCATCCTCGTGGATCCTAGTTGGATTTGTTAACCACTGAGCCACGAAGGAAACTCCCAAGAGAGTAGATCTTGAATGTTCTCACCATGAAAAAGAAATCATGTGATGTGATGGGGGTATTAGCTAACACTCTGTTGGTAATCTTATTGCACTGTAAGTTTATCAAATCTGCACGTTGTAGTCTTTGACCTTACACAACTGATAAATGTCAATTAAATCTCTATAAAACTGGGGGGGAATCATCTTCCATCCCTGCTGCCCACAGGACAATGAGCTCACCCTAATCCATTTTACAGAGAAGGAGACTGAGGCCAAAGCCAGGAAGGGCTGTCCAAGGCTATATAGGCAACTACTTAGCAGAGCTAGGACCTCTGTGGCCCCAACCTGCTACTGGGCCCCAACCTGCTGCTCTTCTCCCCAAACTAGGACTCCTGAGAAAATACCTCTTTCATCTGTCTGTGCAAGATTATCACACCCAAGCTGGTTGATTGGGAGTGGCGCTCTCAAGCCATCAAGGTATGAGCCTGTGAAAGAAACCCTGGAAGAGCGTGGCAGCAGGGATCCTGCTATTGAAGTCAAGGCAAAGAGAAAAGTTTTGATTTGTCATTTAAAAAAAAAAAAAAAAAAGCCATACCATAAAAACATTCAGGCCAGCAACTCTAGAAGACACTCAGCTAAGTTCACCTGTAAACACTGCCCCAGGAAATTTTGAGGCCCAGACATGAAAACTGCTGAGCTCCTCTTACCCAAGATTGTGTTCTGACCAATAGAACCCTAGAAGGACTCAGATGGAAGGGGTCTTGGGGGTCTTTGGCTCAAACCCCCCTCATTTCATTCAAAAAATCAGACCATAATAGGCACATGAGAAGATGTTCAAATCACTCAATATTAGAGAAAGGCAAACCAAAATTATAAGGAGGAGTTCCCATTGTGGCTCAGCAGAAACGAATCCAACTAGTATCCATGAGGACGCAGGTTTGATCCCTGGCTTCACTCAGTGGGTTAAGGATCTGGCGTTGCCGTGAACCATGGTGAAGCTCACAGATGCAACTTGGATCTGGCGTTGCTGAGGCTGTGACACAGACCAGCAGCTACAGCTCCGATTCCACTCCTGACCTGAGAACTTCCATATGCTGCAGGTGCAGCCTTAAAAAGACCAAAAAAAAAAAGAAAAAGAAAAAACTATAATGAGAGTGACCACCATCAAAAAGTCTACAAATAACAAATGCTGGAAAGGGTCTAGAGAAAAAGGAACCCTCCTACACTGTTGGTGGGAATGTAAGTTGGTGTAGCCACAATAAAAAAAAAAAAAAAACAGCGTGGAATTTCCTCAGAAAACTAAAAATAGAACTACCATATGGATCCAGCAATCCCACTCCTGGGAATATATCCAGACAAAACTATAATTCAAAAAGATACATGCACTCCTGTGTTCATAGCAGAACTATTTACAATAGCCCAGACATGGAAACAATTTAAATGTCCATGAATAGATGAACGGATAAAGATGTAGTACATATATACAATGGAATATTATTTAGCCATAAGAAAGAATGAAATAATGCCATTTGCAGCAACATGGATGGACCTAGAGATTATCATACTAAGTGAAGTTAGAAAAAGACAAATACCATATAATATCACTTATATGTGGAATCTAAAATATGACACAAATGCACCTATCTACAAAACAGAAACAAACTCGGAGCTCCCGTCGTGGCTCAGTGGTTAACAAATCTGACTAGGAACCACGAGGTTGCGGGTTTGATCCCTGGCCTTGCTCAGTGGGTTAAGGATCCAGCATTGCCGTGAGCTGTGGTGTAGGTTGCAGATGTGGCTTGGATCCCACATTGCTGTGGCTCTGGTGTAGGCCGGTGACTACAGCTCCGATTCGACCCCTAGCCTGGGAACCTCCATATGCCACGGGAGACAAAAAGACAAAAAAAAAAGAAACAAACTCATGGACATAGAGAACAGACTTGTGGTTGCCAATAGGGGAGGGGGGTGTGGGACAGGTGCAGCGGGAGGTTGGGGTTAGAGGATGTAAGCCTTTATATATGGAATGGATAAACAACAAGATCCTACTGTATAGCATAGAGGACTATATTCAATATCCTATAATAAACAATAATGGAAAGGAATATTTTTATTTTTTTTAGTTTTTTTTTTTTAGTTTTTTTAAATTATTTATTATTATTTTTTTCCCACTGTACAGCAAGGGGGTCAGGTTATCCTTACATGTATACATTACAATTACATTTTTCCCCCAGCCTTTCTTCTGTTGCAACATGAGCATCTAGACAAAGTTCTCAATGCTATTCAGCAGGATCTCCTTGTAAATCTCTTCTAAGTTGTGTCTGGTAACCCCAAGCTCCTGATCCCTCCCACTCCCTCCCCCTCCCATCAGGCAGCCACAAGTCTCTTCTCCAAGTCCATGATTTTCTTTTCTGAGGAGATGTTCATTTGTGTTGGATATTAGATTCCAGTTATAAGTGATATCATATGGTATTTGTCTTTGTCTTTCTGGCTCATTTCACTCAGTATGAGGTTCTCTAGCTCCATCCATGTTGCTGCAAATGGCATTATGTCATTCTTTTTTATGGCTGAGTAGTATTCCATTGTGTATATATACCACCTCTTCCGAATCGAATCATCTGTCGATGGACATTTGGGTTGTTTCCATGTCCTGGCTATTGTGAATAGTGCTGCAATGAACATGCGGGTGCACGTGTCTCTTTTAAGTAGAGTTTTGTCCGGATAGATGCCCAAGAGTGGGATTGTGGGGTCATATGGTAGTTCTGTGTATAGATTTCTAAGGTATCTCCAAACTGTTCTCCATAGTGGCTGTACCAGTTTACATTCCCACCAACAGTGCAGGAGGGTTCCCTTTTCTCCACACCCCCTCCAGCACTTGTTATTTGTGAATTTATTAATGATGGCCATTCTGAGTGGTGTGAGGTGATATCTCATGGTAGTTTTGATTTGCATTTCTCTTATAATCAGCGATGTTGAGCATTTTTTCATGTGTTTGTTGGCCATCTGTATATCTTCTTTGGAGAAATGTTTATTCAGGTCTTTTGCCCATTTTTCCATTGATTGATTGGCTTTTTTGCTGCTGGGTTGTATAAGTTGTTTATATATTCTAGAGATTAGGCCCTTGTCGGTTGCATCATTTGAAACTATTTTCTCCCATTCTGTAAGTTGTCTTTGTTTTCTTTTTGGTTTCGGAAAGGAATATTTTTAAAAAGAATGTGTGTATATGTCTAGCGAAATCACTTTGCTCTTCAGCATGTATTAATAGAACACCGTAAATCAATTATACTTCGATAAATAAATAAATAATAAAAGCCAGGCCCAGGAAGGGGGGAAAGAGCCTAAGAGCAATGCGAAGTTGGGAAAGGAGTCCTTTTTTTTTTTTTCTTTTACTCTTCGGGGACGCACCCACGGCATATGGAAGTTTCTAGGCTAGGGGCTGAATCAGAGCTGTAGGTGCTGGCCTACGCCACAGCCAAGGCAACTCCAGACACAATCCTGTCTATGATCCACACCGCAGCTCGTGGCAACGCCAGATCCCTTACCCACTGAGCGTGGCCAGGGATCCTCGTGGATACTAGTTGGTTCATTACCACTGAGCCACAACGGGAACTCCAGGGAAGAAGTCAATTTGAACTCAGGTCCTCTGGCATTAATTCTACTTCACACAATGCTAGAAAGTTTCAGTTGTAAGTATCATGGTCTGAAAGTCTCCCCAAAAATTCACAAATTGAAGCTCTAAGTCCCAATGCAATTATAGCATTTTAGGGTCTTTAAGGAAGTAATTAAAGTTAAATGAGGTCATTACAGGAGTTCCCATCGTGGCTCAGCAGTTAACGAACTCGACTAGTATCCTCGAGGACTCAGGTTGGATCTCTGGCTCACTCGGTGGGTAAAGGATCTGGCGTTGCCGTGAGCTGTGGTATAGGTCACAGACGTGGCTCAAATCTGGCATTGCTATGGCTATGGCATAGGTTGGTGGCTACAGCTCCGATTGGACCCCTAGCCTGGCAACCTCCATATGACGTTGGTGTGGCCCTAAAAAGACAAAAAGACAAAAAAAAATGAGGTCCTTACAGGGGAGTCCTATTTCATTAGGTATGATACCCCCATAAGAAAAGGGAGAGACCCCAGGAGAGGACACGCACAGAGGGAGGGCTGCTGAGAAGACACAGCAAGAAGGCATAGACAAGTCAAGGATAGAGGCCTCAGTTGAAACTAATCCTGCTGACACCTTGACCTTAAACCTCCAGACTCCAGAACTGTGAGAAAATAAATTTCCATCATTGTTTAAGCCATCTCATCTGTAGCGTATCATGGCAGACCTAGCAAACTAACACAGTAAGTAAGCAGCTCCCTCAGCTTCCTCGAGTTTGGGGCATTTATTATTTCCAGGCCTGCCAGATTTTGAAAAACCCTAAGCTAAGATTCCCTCTATCTTGGGCCCATGCAAGTTGTGTTCAAATCACTAATCATACAGTAAGTCTATGAGCTTATTAGAACTTCAAGAAGAATCAGGACGCTAACATATATTAAAATAAATTGTTCCATTGTTTTCAATTACTTGCCCCAAGTATAATTTCTTATTACTAAAATAAGTTCTAATTAAATTATTAGCTGTAGTTACTAATATCACAACACTTTAGACCCATAACGGATCCCAAAACACCCATTTGCAAATCAAGAATAAAGCCCAGAAAGGTTATTGAACTTTCCTAGGTTTACACAGCAAGTATGTGGCCGGAAAGGAATTTGAAATGAGGAAAAGTCTTGAGTGTCTCATAGAGGGACCAGCGACTATGATAGTGGCAGCCCCACCTACCCTCTCCTTAGAGCTGCCCACCAGGCCTCCCCACCTTAACCCATTTGTGACAATCCATGACCCTGGCCTCAGCAGGAAGCCTGGCTCTGTTTCTTAATTTCCCTTGATTTTAGTCTGAATGTCCTTGGAAGCCACGAAGTTCTTCAGGGCACATGCATATCGCTTTTTCACCTCCCGCACACCAGGACAGGCAGTCGTGTCCTTGAAAACTCCCCAGAGCAAACTCCTATGCTCTACCCGTCTCTGGGAAGGAAGGAGGAATGCCCCCTAGTCTGAGGAGTCTATGGATTCCCCTGACATGGACTCTGCCTGGAAAGCAGCTGCCTACAGGGGGGACAGCAGCTTTGCGGGGGGGGGGGGGGGGGGGCCGCAGGCTTTGCAAGGGATCAGACAGACCCACATCTGCTGCCACACAGAGCCCACTTCCCATTTCCCACCCCCCTCCTCTGGCACCAAAGTATTTTAAACCCTGTGCATCAGCACCACAAATAGGCACAATTTCTCAAGCACAATTTTTCACGTTTCCTTTATTTATTTATTTTGTGTGTGTGTGTGTGTCTTTTTGCCATTTCTAGGGCAGCTCCCGCAGCATGTGGAGGTTCCCAGGCTAGGGGTCGAATCGGAGCTGTAGCCGCCAGCCTACACCAAGGCCACAGCAACTCAGGATCCGAGCCGCAACACCGGATCCTTAACCCACTGAGCAAGGGCAGGGATCAAACCCGCAACCTCATGGTTCCTAGTCGGATTCGTTAACCACTGAGCCACGACGGGAACTCCTCTCATGTTTCCTTCATATCCCCTGCTCCACCTGGGCCTCTGGACAGTCTTGGGAGAGTATTATAACTGATCATCATAGCCACTGTATTGGACACTGACGGTCAAAGAAGTGAGACAAGTCCAAGGACAGTTGGTCATTCACACAGCACAGCCAGGAGAAGAATCTGGGCCGTGTGAATCCGCTCCTGGGCTTCTCCTCTCTTCCAGGTCTGCCTGGAATCCCACCATAAAGCAAATCCTAGTAGCTGATTGCTTTGCTTAAAACCTCCATGGCTTCTCATTCCCTGGGAACCAATCCCAACTTCACGGCCTGGCGCCTTCCAACTGCAGCTGCTGTCCCTCCCCGTGCCTGCCCCACAACCTGCCTCTGTGCCAGGCATGCCCTCCCCTCCTTCTCCACTTAACAAATGTCCATTCTCCCTTGAAGACTCCAGCTTTCTTCAGCCTGGAAAAGAGGGAGTCGGTTCTCCCCACAGTCTTTTCCCGACTACTGCTTCTGGGTTTGCAATTACCATTGCTGTGCTGTAAGAATTGCCCTTGTGGACTAGGCTGTGAACACTTGGAAAGCAGGAACTGCCTCTTCTCCATCACTGATTCCAGCCTTCCCCCACCCCCACCCCCACCCCCACCCCCGCCACAGCAGGTGTGAAACCCTGACTGACTGCATCTGATTCCAGCTGCTGGCCCTCAAGCTGCACAGGACAGGGAGGAGGCAGCTTCCAGAACCAGTCTTGCTGAAGCAAGACGGAAATATGTAAATATGCAAATAGATACCTGGCAAAACTCCTCTCTCTACATTAGAACCACAAGAAAGTCTCCAGCAATAAACATTTTTTAGGAGTTCCTGTCGTGACACAGCCGAAACAAATCCGACTAGGAGCCATGAGGTTGCGGGTTCAATCCCTGGCCTCGCTCAGCGGTCAACGATCCGGCATTGCCATGAGCAGTGGTGTACATCGCAGATGTGGCTCAGATCTGGTGTTGCTGTGGCTCTGGCATAGGCTGGCAGCAACAGCTCCGATTGGACCCCTAGCCTGGGGACCCCCATATGCTGCAGGTACAGTCCCAAAAAGACAAAAAATAAAATAAAATAAACATTTTTTAAACAATAATAGTGAGGGGCAGGGGGGTTGTCCAGAGGCTCTTTTTTCCAAGGATCTCAGTCCTGTAACTCCAAACAAGTTAGAATGAACCAAGTTCCTTGGCAGGTGCCAGGAGGGCAGCTTCAGTGAAGCTCAAGAAGCAGATTCTGGAAATAAAGGAGGTGGGGAGAGGAACATCTACAAGCTCATTGGGTCACTGGGTCTGCACCCAACACCAGTGATGCCTGCCCCTTCGAGGGTGGGAAAGTCAATAAAAGATGACTCACCTTAAACTGGTTGATGTGACTCCCTCTCAGCCAACAACTGGGACCACAGTGACACATTCTAAAAGATGCACATACCTTTGCTAATCATTATAGCATCAGGTCCTACAGGATGTTTTTTTTTTTTTTGTCTTTTTGCCATTTCTTGAGCCACTCCCGCAGCATATGGAGGTTCCCAGGCTAGGGGTCTAATCAGAGCTGTAGCCACATGCCTATGCCAGAGACACAGCAACTCAGGATCTGAGCCACACCTGCAACCTACACCACAGCTCGCGGCAACGCTGGATCCTTAACCCACTGAGCAAGGCCAGGGATCGAACCCGCAACCTCATGGTTCCTAGTCGGATTCATTAACCACTGAGCCACAACGGGAACTCCCAGGATGTGATTATTAAAGCTGGTGGTGGGAGGCAGGGATCAAAGGACCTTTAAAAAGGTCAGGCTAATTAATTGTATTATGCCCAGATTAATTATATCATGCCTTCTGGTGTTGAATCTTGGACATCAGAATTGTTTTAGGTTCCCAGATGATTCTAATGCCCAGGCATGGTTGAAAAATACTGGCCTAGACACAGGGGTGGAAAAGCAGTGTCAGGCAAGGCACCTCATTGTTCATTCATCCACCTGCTTCCCTGAGACCTGGTCCTGCCAGTTGGTGGGTCATAGGTGGGTAGTAGGATGGAGCTGTGCTTTCCTAGTTCACGTCTAGCTGGTCTGCTCCCAGAGCCCTGAGGCCTGGCCTCTGAAAACAGAGCTGTGATGCAGGGGGTTTGGGATGCCATCTAGGATAGGGATCCCCAGGCTTTTGGTACTCATAGATGTGAAAAAATTCAAATGAGTGAACAGCTTTTAATTTTTCCAAAAAAGCAATAGAGTATTCTTTTTTAAAGAACTATCACTGATCATTAAAATCAACCATAAAAATGAATCTCATTCTAAGGCCTCTGGACTGTGAGATATTCCAGAGGATGAAGTCTGTCTAACATTTTCAGATGCACCCCCAAGGGCCAGGAAGGCCATGCATTTGGAATGGAATAATGGTGACAGTAATGGGGATATAACTGATGTTTGTGAAATGCTGACTAAACTAACCACATGCCAGGCCCCGCTGTTTAGTCCTCTTGTGACCCCTGAATTCTTACAACAAGCCTGCTCCTTGTACAAGAAACTGGAACAACTCTGGATCCTTTAAGCAGGATGGGATTTCATAAAGGAAATTAGGCACTACACAGCCATTGGAAGGGCTGGATGAGCAGGTTCTCATCTAGGTGCCCAGGGCTGATTTCCAGAACAATAAGAACTAACTAACTTTGGGAGGTGGTCACCTGAGGCCAACCCTGGAACCACCGAGTCCCCAGCCCAGTCCCATCATTGTGAGCTAACCATTGGAAAACAAAGCCAAGAATCCTTCACTCTCAGTGCTGTCACCATAACTACCACTCACCCCAGGGGGCGGAGACTGACACTGCAGCATTGCTGCAAAGCCTCTTTGCAAAGTTTCTGCACCCTTGCTCATCAGCCAAAGGGCCGAGGTCTGTGCCTCCCCCAATGGGAGGAGGGTCTCTAATTCTAGACCAGTGTCTCTAATTAGCAGACCTTCCATTGTTCCTGAACCCTCGTTCCATGGGCATCTGGAAAACGTAGCCTCTCCTGTATAAGAAGGCAGCCCATGGGTATCTATCCAGAGAAAACCACAACTCGCAAAGACACATGTACTCCGATGTTCATTGCAGCACTCGTTGCAATAGCCAAGACATGGAAACAACCCAAATGTCCATCGACAGAGGAGTGGATCCAGAAGATGTGGTACATATACACAATGGAATATTACTCAGCCATTAGAAGGAACAAAATACCGGCATTTTTAGCAACATGGATGGACCTATCCATGCTAATTACCATGCTAATTATCCATGATAGAAATTATCATGCTAAGTGAAGTCAGCCATACAATGAGACACCAACATCAAATGCTTTCACGGACATGTGGAATCTGAAAAAAAGGACAGACTGGGCTTCTTTGCAGAACAGATGCTGATTCACAGACATTGAAAAACTTATGGACTCCAGAGGAGACAGTTTGGGGGGTTGGGGAGATGTGCTTGGGCTGTGGGATGGAAATCCTGTGAAATCAGATTGTTATGATCATTATACAACTACAGATGTGATAAATTCATTTGAGTAATAAAAAAAAGAAGGCAGCCCAGAAGGATGGTAGACTGAAGCAAGTGAATCCACAGCATCACTAGCCAGCCCATGGCAATTATTAGTACTATTTCTACATCTTACAAATAAGGAAACTGAGGCAAGGAGAGGTTACGTAATTTGCTCAGGGTAACACAGCAAATTAGTGGTGAAGTCAGGTTTTGAATCCAGGGGGTCTGACTTAAAAGTCCCCACCCTTAAAATGATCCCTGTCAAGAAAGGATAGTTTGCAATTTTAAACAACCCATTATAGAAGGAATACATACCTTTCTTTAACTGCAGAAAATTACAGCATAAAACATTATTTTTTGATATGGTACTATCAAAGAAATCCATCCATGTAAGGCTTTAAATTCAGCAGGACTGCCTGAAGTTGAGTTCAAATGTTTAGGAATTTTTTTAAGGCCATTGTATAAAATCTAGTTTCACATGTTGATGGAAAAAGGATAAAGCAACACTATTTCATTCAACCCAGACTATTCTGGGAGCACAGAGGAAAGCAGAGACACTGTGGATCCTAAGGCACAAGCAGCTTGTCCTGCCTTCTTCTGGCCGGGCCATGAAAAGAGGTAGATCAGTGCCTGGAGGGGGTTCCAGTACCTTCCCACTCCACGTCTGCTTATCAGAGTCAGGAATGTATTTCCACTAACAACGCCAAAGGCAAAGAACAAGCTGATCAAGGAGGAGCAATGGGGGCCCTCACAGCAACTCCTGCCCCCAGCTACTTTATCTCAGAATCCCTGGGTGGCCGCCTTTCTTTCTTCAAATCTGCCCTCTAGTCTGGGGATCTAGATGTGGGGTCGAAACCCCACTCAAACCAAGTCTGATTTTCCATCTCTGTTTCCAACACAGACAACAAGAGAACATTTTAGGGGAAGAAAGAGAAGCTATAAATGCAGACAAAGTTTGAGATTAACTGAATTTTCCCTTTTTTGAAAAACTGTCTTTGGTTTCCTTGACTATGGGAAAGCATGAGCAGTCCACATCCCTCAGCCAAGCATATTAATCTTTCCTAATTTAGACCCATGGCATACCTGAAGGAATAGGGCATAGTTAGATAGATAAATGGCTTAATCGATGGAAGAATGAATTGGTAGATAAATAATGCCGTGAGAAGAGAAGGACAAAGACAGAGAGGATAAGCTTTTAACAGTCAGCCAGCAAGACCAGAGCTGGAACAAACTGTCTCTCTAGAAATGTCAGGAAGAAGAGTGTGGCTTCCAGGAGGCTGCTGGGGTGTACACTGAACAATATTCAAACTGCAGAACAAAACATAATTAAGGACTTCAGTTATTAGAAACAGAAGTGAAAACCAAATGGAAAGAGACCTCTGAAAAAAAAAAAACGTTAACTCTAACTACAACCAGGTTCAAAGTTAAGTTCAAACCAATCAGCAAAACTCCTAAAAGGAAAAGTTCCCTTTTGGCACTGTGGGTTAAAGATCCAGCGTGGCTCTGGTCATGGTGGCGCAGGTTCAATTCCTGGCCTGGAAATTCCCACATGCTTTGGATGCAGCCAAAAAAAAAGAACCAAAAAACTCCTGAGAGGAGCCTCTTCGTGGGGCTGCAAGAAATCTGCCTGCAGCAGATTTGTCCCTACAGCCAAGATGTTCGGTATAGTCTAGGAAATGAGAGCCAAGGTCACTGCCGTTTCTAGCCAAGGTCACACTGGGGCAGGGAGGACAGAGGATGGAGAAAGCAATCACATGTTTTAAGCAGGGTGGCAGGGAGGGAGGGGAACACGCACAGGTCTTTGGGTTTACATTTTTACTGTGCCACCGGCAGAGCTGTGCCCTTAAGTGAGCTGCCTTACTCCTCTGGACTTTTGCTTCCCCACCGGTGAAAAGAGATAGTGTCTTTCTCCCGATGTTGTTTCAGGACTCAAGATTCTTATGTAAAAGGACCTGTCCTGCAATCAGCAAAAGCTGTCGTCATGGATGTCCAGCCCTGTCCCACCCCCAGCCCTGCAGCCCAGCTCAACTTTGCCCGGGGCTGAGCCTCTGCCCCCATGTGCAGGCTCTGTGTCCCTCTCACTCCCAGAGCAAAGGCAGCTCTAGATGGAAGTTGAAAACCAAGGCTTCCTTGCTGCTACCCCACCCTCATGGGGTTGCCCCAGCTGAGAGGTGGGCCTTGGTCCTGGTGTCTGCCCTTAGTGTCTCCTTCTCATAAACTATTCAGTATTCTTTACGGAATGTTTGTCGAACACCTGCTGACTCAGGTCCCTCTTCCAACACCCTGCTGACTTCGGCCTTGCTTGTGCTGCCTCTCTTCCAGAGATAAGAACCTCTGTTTGGTGGCAGAGGTGCTGTTATTCAGAGAGAAACTTCCAAGCCAACAGAATCCTGAGTACAGGCAAACCTCATCTTACTGCATTTCACTTTATTCTGCTTCACACATCCTGTGCTTTTTATAAATTGAAGGTTTGTGGCAACTCTGCATTGTCATAAGATGGTTGGCAATTTTTAGCAGTAAAGTATTTTTAGTTAAAACATTTACATTTTTTAGATGGCATGCTACTGCACACTTAATAGATTCCAGTATCATGTAAACATAGCTTTATATGCACTGAGAAACAGACAAGAAATCATAGGAGTTCCCATTGCGGCTCAGAGGAAACAAATCTGATGCACATCCACGAGGACGCAGGTTCGATCCCTGGCCTCGCTCAATGGGTTAAGGATCCAGCGTTGCCGTGAGCTGTGGTGTAGGTCGCAAACACAGCCTGGATCTTGCACTGCTGTGTCTGTGGTATAGGCCCGAAGCTACGGCTCCGATTCGGCCCCTAGTCTGGGAACCTCCACATGCCGCAGGAGCGGCACTGAAAAGATTAAAAAAAACCACAAACACATATGTCTCACTTGATTGTAATAGTCCCTTTATTTCAGTGGTCTGGAACCAAAACTTCAGTATCTCTGAGGTTGGCTCTGTCTCCTAGCTCAGGGATCCTGCAGCTGAACTCTGCCCACTTTAACCCCCATCACTTCATTTCAGACCCACCCCAGCTTCAGGAGTTCCCGTCGTGGCGCAGTGGTTAACGAATCCGACTAGGAACCATGAGGTTGCGGGTTCGGTCCCTGCCTTTGCTCAGTGGGTTAACGATCCGGCGTTGCCATGAGCTGTGGTATAGGTTGCAGACGCAGCTCGGATCCCGAGTTGCTGTGGCTCTGGCGTAGGCCGGTGGCTACAGCTCCAATTCAGCCCCTGGCCTGGGAACCTCCATATGCCGCGGGAGCGGCCCAAGAAATAGCAACAACAACAACAACAACAAAAAAAGACAGACCCACCCCAGCTTCGGTCTGCCTGTCAGAGCTTACCAGACACCAGGCTTCCTGCCCAGTTTTTCTCCCTCTGCAGACTGTGGCTTAGTGGAAGAGACACAAACTGGATGTGCAGACCGCCCTGCACATCTACTGTGTGACCTTGCGTTCCTTCACCTCTCTGAACTTTATCTCTAAAATCAGGATAACAGCTTCAGCAAACCATGGAGGAAATTCAAGGCGTGGTGTGCATCCTGAGCCTAGCGCAGTGGTCCCAAAAGCCCCCTCCCTTCTGCCTTTTCCCAACCCAGATGGCCTGTTACGAGTCATGCCCAGCTACATCCAAAGATATGACAGCGGTCATTAAAACAAATTTGTCACTTGATTCTACAGCCAGGTGGCACATGACAGCTATTAATTTTTCATATGAAAAATAGCTCTGCTAATTGAAAAACATCAAAAAGATTGAGGTTTACGCAAATGTTCAGCTCTGTTTATTTTTTCTAATTTACTTTTCAGCAGTCAGTAAGAACTTAATGAGCTCTCATTTATGCTTCCTCCCTATTTATAGCTATCAGAGCCTGTGGTGTTTAGATGGGTGTACAGTTGTCTCTTGCTATCTGCAGGGGATTGGTTCCAGCGCCCCACCCCTGCAGATACCAAAATCCTCGGACTGGTTTTACTATGTAAAATGGCATCGCATTTGCATATAATCTACATACATCCTCCCATATGTTTAAATCATTCCTAGATTACTTACAATACTTAATACAATGTGAATTCTATGTAAACTGTTACCCTGGCTGGGGAACTTCCACATGCCACAGGTGTGGCCAACAAATAAAATTTTTTTTAGATATGTACTTTGGATCTGCCATTGATTGATCAGAGACGGAGAGCCAACTATACTGATAGCACTGGTCTGGGCTACACAGCCGGCAGGAGTGGCTCTTCACAGCAATACCCAAGAGAACTCCAGATAGGAATTACTGCTCCTCAACAACTTAGCTGATACACTCACTGTTCATCAGGAAAACACTTCTGCTGTTTCTTTACATCAGCTGGATTCTTTTTTTTTTTTTTTTTTTGCCGCACCCAAGACATACATAATTTCCCATGGCAGGGATCGAACTCAAGGCACAGCAGCTACCCAAGCCACTGCAATGACAATGCCAGATCCTTAATCCACTGAGCCAAAAGAGAACTCCCACATCAACTGGTTTCTGTTTTTCCTTTTGTTGGCATAGATTTTTCTGTCTTCCAAGTCTTTTTATTGTTTCATTTGGTATGAAATAGGAACAGTTAACATTTTTTCAGCAATTACCCTGTGCCAGGCACTTAACATGGATTATCTCATTTTATACTCATCACGACACCATGAGGAAGGAACTATTATTAAGCTGTTTCTACATGAGGGAACTGAGATGTAAGAGGCGATTAGAAATTCAGACGCCCAGGTCTCTCTGGGCCCAGAGCCCTTTTTTAATCATTGCCTTCTCTTTTCTATAAGCAGAGCAACCACTGTGAGTTCCACCCTTTGAGGAGAGAGACACATGAGGACATAGAGATGGGCCAAGAGTTGGGAGACCCCAATTCAAGACCCACATCCTCCAAGAGCCCCCATGAACTTGAGAGAGCACTTACCTCTGCCTCCAAGTTTAAAGTTTTAGGGTAGGATGGGAGTGAAACACTGACAATTATGCCTATTCCCCTCCAGCTGACCAGCCACCAAAGGAACTGAATTTATTTCTGGCCAGCTTTGCATGAAACAGCTCCCAAAACAAAGAAGCCTCTGACAAAGCTGGAAGGGCAAACACAAATTAGATTGGGGCCCTCCCCAAATTTAGACCTTAGAACCCACAGGAACATGAAGATGCCCTATCAGGCATGGGGTGACAACTGAGCTCTTTGAATCCTGGGGCAAGATGGAGGAGTTCCCACTGCAGTGCAGGAGGTTAAGGATCCAGTGTTGCCACAACCCCTGGCTGGGGAATTTCCATATGTCATGGGTGCAGGCAAAAAAGATGAAAAAAAAAAGAGAGAGTGGATATACTAGGAACCCTGCCCAACAGTAAAACATAAAGAAACCAATCCTCTGGTTTAGAGAAAGACAAACAATAAGAGGACAGAAAGAAGAATAAGCTTACCCTGCAGAATAAGTTTCTCTGATCAGAGCCGTGATAGCAAAAGTTCCCTCCTCTACAGGCCAAGGTGGGAGCCTGAGGAAAGAGGGAGGAAGAGGCCCCTAAATTTCTTCATGTGTAAAGGAAGGGGTTGGACCACTGACTTATGAGACAATGCGAAGAACTAGAGTAATGGCCACAATTATGGAAAGTGATGGATTCAGCAGGTGTAGTGGTACCTGGCTGCAGATTAGAGGTGCAGTGGGGGAGAGGTTGGAGTTTCTGGTTTGGAGAGATGGAGGATGATGCCCTTGGGGGAAAGACCCTGTCTTATTCATTTTTTAATCCCCTATACCCAGCATGGATGGAGCCTGGCCCAGGGTCAATCTCAATCGATATCTGTTGAAGGAATAAGAGATGGGTAGGACTGTGGTTTCAGCACCTTCCTGAGACAGTGGGCTCCCAGGGCTGTTCTGAGACCTGATTCATGAACTTCGTCTGATGTCGTAGGGATGTTAGCTTGTGCTGTACCTGTTTCTTTTGATGCCCAATCACACAATTAACAGCCAAGGTGGCAGCAGTCTGAATAATAGTGTTTGTAGGGAGCTTATAGGAAAATAAGGACTCAGGAGATTAGTGTGTTTGTTACACTTCAATCATGTGCTTCGTCTCAGACCTCAGGCCTTGAGAGGGTATTGAAAATTCACCCTGGAACCCTGGACTCCTGCTCCAGCGTCCCTTCCCTGCCATGGAGGCAGAGCTGCAGCAGCACAGGAGTCCTTGAGGACGCCCGTGGTGTGATCACTTCCTATGAGCTGGGCTTGTCAACTACTCCTGGCCTCCAAGCCCTGGATCACCGCCATCCTCCTCTTGTATCTCAAACACAAATGCCAAGTACACGCAAAACTAGGTATAGGCTGTCTCGTGCGCTTTCTTATTTTAAAATTTTTTCCTGGAGTTCCCGCCATGGCACAGTGGGTTAAGAATCCGACTGCAGTGGCTCAGGTCTCTGTGGAGGCGTGAGTTCAATTCCTGGCCCAGCTCAGTAGGTTAAAGGATCTGGCGTTGTTGCAACTGTGGTATAGATCACAGCTGGGACTCAGATTCAATCCCTGGCCCAGAAATTCCATAGGCTGTGGGCGCAGCCATAAAAAAATTTTTTTAATTTCTTTCCAACTTTATTGAGAAGCAAGTAAATGACAAATACAATTATACGCATCTCAACTTTGATCATTTGATCCACTTCTACATTGTGAAATGATTGTCAAGATAAAGATCATTCACAAATCTCGATCTTATCTTGATAACTGAACTGAGTCCATGCAGCTAGTAAGGAGCTGAGCCCCATGAGATGTGGTCCCAGCTCCCGCCCTGGGCGAAGGGTCAGGAAGAGCTTTTCTAAGGAAGTGATGTTTAAGCTGAGCCCTGATAGAGGAGTAAGCAAGAGTTGGCTTGGGGAAGGGGATGCTGACTATTCCCTACAGGGAAAGGGCCCAGCACATTTGAAGTCCTTGAGGTAAGAGAGCCTATGGGTTTCCATTTGCCTTGCAAAACCCCATTTACATAAATGAAAGGAGGATTTCTCTAGAATAACGATCTCTATAAGGGAGCTCAGGACAGGGGCATAACTCACTATATATCCTGGAGGCATATTCCCCCCTCCAATCGAGGGTGTGTGTGTGAGAGACAGAGAGAGAGAGAGAGAGAGAGAAGAGGAGGGGAGGGGACAGGAGGAGACAAAGAAGAATGTAGATCTAATCCCTTTCCAATATTCCAAAATCCATTTTGCGGGGCACTTATCATCATCATTTTTATGGAGATGCTTCATAAAAACAGAGTTCTGAGACCAAATAAATTTGGGGAATATACATGCTACTACGACTCTTGACAATCCACATGGCTTGTTAACAATTTAAAGAACTTAAGAAATCCTATGTTAAATAATATGTGGTCTTGGGAATTCCTGTCATGGTTCATTGATAACAAACCTGACTAGCAGGAGTTCCCGTCGTGGCGCAGTGGTTAACAAATCCGACTATGAACCATGAGGTTGCGGGTTTGGTCCCTGCCCTTGCTCAGTGGGTTAACGATCCGGCATTGCTGTGAGCTGTGGTGTAGGTTGCAGACGCAGCTCGGATCCTGCGTTGCTGTGGCTCTGGCGTAGGCCGGTGGCTACAGCTCCGATTAGACCCCTAGCCTGGGAACCTCCACATGCCGCGGAAGCGGCCCAGGGAGATAGCAAAAAGACAAAAAAAAAAAACAAAAACCTGACAACCTGACTAGCATCCATGAGGATTCGAGTTCGATCCCTTGCTTTGCTCAGTGGGTGAAGGATCTGGCGCTGCTGTGAGCTGTGGTGTAGGTTGCAGACACAGCTCGGCTGTGCCATGGGCCAGTAGCTGAAGCTCCAATTCAACTGGGAACTTCCATATGCTGCACATCATGTGGCCCTAAAAAGCAAAAAAAAAAAAGAATATGGGTTCCTCGAACTCATTTGACTATTTTATCATGCAATAGCTATTTACAAGCCACAGAAGCTACATCAGGGAAGGACAGCCATAAATTATCTTCAACAGCCACGTGGAAAATGCCAACTCTGACCACAGCCCCAAGGACCAAATTCTCTTAAATAGAACAGTCTATTGCTACAAGTTTCCTGTGCAGTCCCATGAGCGTTGCAAATGTCCCGGTCAAGCCCCAGGCTTATCGCACCCACCCCAAGACGAGGGACGTGCGGAGTGAAGCGCATGCTTTCCATTTGATCCTAGGGAAGAAGGAGGAGGAGGCATGACTCGGGCTGACTTAACAGAGATTTACTTCCTCAGCATCCTTTGGAATGGATATCCTGCATGATTGAGCCGGGCTTTGTTCAATTCTCAAAGCAATTTGCCAGGAGTGAGAAAGGAGCGCTTAGTAAAGCAAGTTGGTCAGTCCTGGATGATTACTTCTTATTCCAAAACAATTACGATAAAGGTAAAATGGGTTATGTTGCTGTAAAAAAATATGACTCTCTCCAAACAGTAACACATGAATTCCCAACCAGAGCCATCAAGGACACAGCCAAAAGCTGCCCAGGCATAGGAACACTGAGGAAGACATTTCTGCCCTGTCAAACAGTACTGGTTTCAAACAGAATTAAAACAGACAAGGGAGGGCTAGATAAGTGCAGAGCGATGGGGTGCCCTGGAGACAAGTACCTACTTAGCAGTCTGAGCATGTCCCTAAAGAGTACCCAGAGGAAGTGGCAAAGACAACCACACAGCTGCCTTCTTCTTCTACCTAGACCCCAAGTCCTAAAAGAATAGGGCTAAAAGCAGGATTTCTCAACTGCAGCACCGCTGACACTTGAGGTGGGTAATTCTTTGCTGTGGGCACCAACCTGTGCACCATAGGGTGTTTAGCAGCATCCCCAACCTCTACCCTCTAGAGGCCAATAACAACTCCACCTTCCTCCAAGTTGTGGTAACCCTGTTTCCAGACATCGCCAGATGTCCCCAGGGGGTAGGAAGTAGGGTAAAATCACTCCTGATTGAGAAGCACTGGACTAAAGCAATATAGACGTGGGTGAAGGGTCCCACCGGGTTCTCAAATCCAGCCCGTCTCCAAGAGAACACTATTATAAATAGAATGTGCTCCACTACTGTATATAGACTGGATGTTTAGTGGGGACCTGCTGTATAGCACAGGGAACTCTACCCAATATCCTGTAATAACCTATATGGGAAAAGAATCTGAAAAAAAAAATGGATATGCCTATATGTATACCTGGGGGATCTGTTCAGAGCTTGTTACTGTTGCCCTTTTCTAGACACTGAGGGAAGAGGAGTGGTCTGACTCCCTGGCCATGCTGTCCAGTGGCTGGCATCACAGCAATGTGTCCCAGATACTCTGCAGAGGACAGCCAACATGGGGGATAGAAGCCAACAGATGTCAGAGAGCCTTCCTACAAGCCAGAGAGCCATCCCAGGCAGCCTCTCCCCTACCCCTGCCTGGCTTCCAGACACTTTAAAGTAGAAAGGTGTGTTATAACTCATGGAGGCCCAGTAGAGTTTGAGAACTCTTCCTCAAAACTAAATCTGCTCATTGTTCTCCAGGAGCAACCAAGGGGTGATATTGCTATATAAGGACCTGAGTCTATTTCCCACAATTTATGAATACCCTCCCATTAATACCAACCACCTATGGATGACAGTGCAGGAAGAATGCCTTACCTTGGAGTTGGATGCTGTGTCATATATTCGGATGCTGACATCTGCTCAAGGTTTCTTCATTTCAGTAGTCCCTGGTTTCCTCTCCACCATAAAATGAAGAAAACAGCAATACCCAACTCACCAGGTTGTTACAAGATTCAAATGGGAAATGTGTGTGAACGTACTTTGCAAATTTAGAGCACTGGGTTGTTTTTATTAACTCACGAGGTATCATGAAAGTTGCAAAGCAGATCAATTTTAATTCATTCACAAGCAGATGCCATGCAGACATTTGCAGAGAAGTGATTGGGAAGGAATACCTACTTGATACATGATTAAGAGCAGCTAAGATGGAAAGAAAAACATGGGACAGTGTTTTTAAGATTTTAAGACTGAATGCTTAGAGTTCCCAAGATGGAAGAGTATGAAGACACTGAGCTCACCTCCTCCCACAGGCACACCAAAATTACAACTACTAAAAGAACAACAATTTATGAAAAAGACCAGAATCTACCAGAAGATATCTTTTACAGCTACAGATCTAAATAAGGAACCACAACAAGATGGGTAGGGGAGATGGATTCCCAGTAGAGTCAAGACCCTTGCCTCTGGGTAAGCCACTCACAAAGAGGAAAATAATTACAATTGCACAGGTTCGCTCCAAAGAGTGAAGGGTCCAAGGCCCACATTAGCCCTCCCCCACAGCCCAGGAGTCCTGTGCTGGGAAGATGATCCCCCAAAATGTTTGGCTTTGAAGGCCATCAGGGCTTAATTACCAGAGAGCCATCAGACCATGGGAAAGAAAGACTCCATTCTTAAAAGGTGCACACAAAATCTCATATACTCCAGGACCCAGGGAAGAAGCAGTAATTTGAAAGGATCCTGGGTCAGACCCACCTACTGATCTTATAAATTCTCCTGGAGAGGCAGGAGATGACTGCAGCTCTCACCCTGGGGACACAGACCCTGGCAGCAATCTTTCTTTTTTTTTTTTTTTTTTTCTGCTGCTTTTTAGGACCACACCCACAGCACATGGAAGTTCCCAGGCTAGGGGGCAAATCGGAGCTACAGCTGCCAGCCTATGCCACAGCCATGGCAACTCAGGATCTGAATTGCATCTTCAACCTACACCACAGCTCATGGCAATGCCAGATCCTTAACCCAGTGAGTGAGGCCAGAGATTGAACCCATGTCCTTGTGAATACTAGTCACATTCATTTCTGCTGTGCCAAAACAGGAACTCAGCAATCATTTTTAAGAGCTCATTCCACCATATGGACTCTGATGCTGGCAAGTGCCATTTTGGAATCCTCCCGCTAGCTTATTAGCTTCTGGACTGAGCCCTGCCCCCACCCACCAGGTTAATAGCACCAGTAATGGGATGTTTCGAGCCAAGCAGCTAACTGGGCAGAGACACAGCCCTATCTGCCAGCTGACAGGCTGCCTTAAGAACCCCTGATGAGTTCCCTTTGTGGCTCAGCAGTTAATGAACCCAACTAGTATCCATGAGGACACGGGTTCGATCCCTGGCCTTGCTCAGTAGGTTAAGGATCTGGCATTGCCGTGAGCGGTGGTATAGGCTGCAGATGTGGCTTAGCTGTGGTGTAGGCCAGCAGCTACAGCTCCGATTGGACCCCTAGCCTGGGAACCTCCATATGCTGCGGGTATGGCCCTAAAAGTTAAAAAAAAAAAAAGCTACCCTTGAATAGAGTTCTGACCACCCAGGCCTTGGTCTCACACCAGAACACAGGCACTAGAACTGGGTCCCCCAGAGCCCTGCAACTAGAGACACTGGGAACGCAGCCCCACCCAGTGGGCAGGCATTAGGGTCAGAAGCCCCTGAGTCCCAGCTCCACCCACCAGGGAACCTGCTCTAGCCTCAGGACCAACCTTACCCACCATCAACAGACACTAGCCTCAGGAAAAGCTGGGCCCTGGCCCCACCCACCACCAGCTAACACCCACTCTAAGACACCTTGGGCCCTTAGCCAGCTGCCACGGGATATGACCACACAAACTAATGGACCAATGCAAGCTTCAGGACCTGGCTCTGCACACCAGTAAGCCATCACAAGCCCCAAGACATGGTGACCCTTGGTGCCACACACCAGCAAGTAAAAGCCAGCTAAAGGATCCTGGAAAACCAGATCCAGCCCACCAGCAGGCCAACACTAGCTAAGAGACACAATGGACCCCTCAACCATCTGCCCCAGGATCCAGCCCCACTCACCAGCCCCACTCACCACCAGGTCAGCACCAAGTAAGGAACCCACCAGAACCCACAGCCAACCATATCAGGAACCAGACCCACCTATCAGGAGGTCAACACTAGATCCAAGAACCCCAGCCCCAACCCACCCATCCAGGAATATGGTCCTGTCCTTCAGTGGGCCAGCACTAGCCCCATAGCACAGAGTTCAGCAGCCAGCTGCCTCATCATCCAGTCGCACCAACAAGCAGCTGATAGCCTCTGCATAAAGTAGACCCTGGAAACCTACTAGACTTGGGAGCCAACCATGCTTACCAGACTAACCACAGTAGTCAGCCCACCACAGCAGAAGGACCCACACAGTCCACACACAGGGCACCTCTATGACATATAGCTCTGATGAGTAGAGGTGTGTGCTGCTGGGATCCCTGGATGTTTCCTATGAAAGACCACTTCTCTGGGGTCAGGAAACAAAACCAACATACCAGATACATAGAAATAGAAACCAGACATTAAGCAAAATGAGATGACCAGAGGAACACTTTCTAAACAAGGGAACAAGACAAACCCCTAGAAGAAAAATTAACTGAAGAGCAGATAGGCAACCTACCTGATAAAGAGCTCAAGGTAAGGATTATAAAGATGATCAAGGAAATTAAGAGAAGACTGGATGAAGAAAGTAAGAAGTTAGAAGTTTTTAACAAAGAGTTAAAATACAAAGAAGCAGAGTTCTCCTGGGGGTTTAGGATCCAGCATTGTCACTTGTAGCAGCTTGGGTCACTGCTGTTGATCCCTGTCCCAGGAACTTCCATATACCATGGGCATGACATATGGGACTCAACAGTAAATTAGATGATAAAGAGGAACAGATCTGCAAGCTGGAAACAAGGCAGTAAAAATCACTAATGTTGAATAGAAAAAAAAAAGAAAAAGAACTAAAAGAAATAACAGTTTAGGGGACCTGTGGGTTAACATCTGGTGTACTTACATTTATATTATAAGGAGAAGAGAAGAGAGAAAGAGGCATAGAACATACTTGAAGATATAATAGGTAAAAACTTCCCTAGCCTTGGAAAGGAAACAGACACCCAGGTGCAGGAAGCATAGACAGTCCCAAACAGGATCAACTCAAAGGGGATCACACAAAGATATATTTTAATTAAAGTGACAAAAATTAAAGATAGGGAGATATTAATAAAAGCAATGAGAGCAAAGACACAAGTTAACTCCAAGAGAACTCCCACAAGGCTATCATCTAATTTCTCAGAAGAAATTCTATAGGCCAGAAGTGGATAGCATGATATATTTAAAGTGATGAAAGGGAAAAACGTTCAACCAAGAATACTCTGTCAAGCAAGGCTCTCATTAGATTTGATGAAGAGATCAAAGGTTATATGGAAAAGCAAAAGCTTACAGAATTCAGCACCATCAAAAGAGCTCTACAAGAAATGTTAAAGGGACTTCACAATTAGAAACATGAAAATTATGAAAGGAAAAACTCTATGATACTCATTGGTATTGGCAAATAGACAACCACATACAAAGCTAAAAGACAGAATTTAAAGACAAATGTAATAAAAATCCTCTACACTCACAATAAGCAGTTAAGAGATACACAAAATAAATAGATCTAAAATATGGAGTTCCCATCGTGGCTCAGTGGTTAATGAATCTGACTAGGAACCATGAGGTTGCAGGTTCGATCCCTGGCCCTGCTCAGTGGGTTAAGGATCTTGCATTGCCATGAGCTGTAGTGTAGGTCGCAGATGCAGCTCGGATCCCTCATTGCTGCAGCTCTGGCGTGGGCCAGCAGCTATAGCTCCGATTGGACCCCTAGCCTGGGAACCTCCATATGCCACAAGTGCAGTCCTAGAAAAGACAAAAGAAAGACCAAAAAAAAAAATAGATGTAAAATATAATGTCAAAAAGAGTAATCATGAGGAAAGGGGAGTAACAATGCAGTGCTGTTAAAATGAATTTGAAATTAAGAGAACAGTAACTTAATCAGATAGATAGATAAATAGATGATAGAGAGAGAGATAGATAGATGATAGATAGATAGATAGATAGATAGATAGATAGATAGATAGATAGACAGACAGACAGATAGATAGGGATTGTTATATATAAACCTCATGGTAACCACAAACCAAAGACCTAAATAGGTTCACACACACACAATCCAAACATAGCACTAAACATAGTCATCAAATCATAAGGGAGGAGAACAAAAGAAGAAAGAAACAAAAAGAACTACAGGAGTTCCCATTGTGGCTCAGTGGTAACAAACCCAACTAGTGTCCATGAGGACATGGGCTTGATCCCTGGTCTCACTCAGCAGGTTAGGGATCTGTCATTGCCTTGTGCTGTGGTGTAGGTCATTCAGACCCTGTGTTGCTGTGGCTGTAGTGTAGGCCAAAAGCTGCAGCTCTGCTTTGACCCCTAAACCTGGGAACTTCAATATGCTGTGGGTGTGGCCCTAAAAAAAATCTGCAAAAACAATTACCAAAATGTCAATAAGTACATACCTATCCATATTACTTCAAATGAAAATGGATTAAATTCTCCAATCAAAAGACATAGAATGGATGGATACAAAAGTCATACCTGAATATATGCTGTCTACAAGAGACACACTTCAGATATAAAGACACACACAGACTGCTAGTGAGGGGATGAAAACAGTTTCCATTTAAATGGAAATCAAAAGAAAGCCAGAATAGCAAGACAAAATAGACTTTAAAACAAAGACTCTTACAAGAGGCAAAGTACACTTCATAACGATCAAAGGATCAATTCAAGAAGATATAACAAGTGTAAACATGTATGACCCCAAATAGAACCACATAAATACGTAAAGCAAATAGTAACTGATAAAAAGGGGAGTTCCCACTGTGGCACAGTGGGTTAAGGATCTGACTGCAGTGGTTTGGTTCACTGCAGAGGCAAAGTTTCAATCCCTTGCCTGGTGCCATGGGTTAAAGGATCTGGTGTTGCTGCAGCTGTGGCATATGTCACAACTATGGCTCAGATTCAATTCCTGGTCTGGTAACTTCCATATGCCATGGCATGGCCATATATAGACAGAGAGAGAAAAAGAGAGAGAAAATATATAAATATATATGGAGAAAATGATACTAACACAGTAATAATAGGGAATGTTAACACCACATCACTGCATTCACATCAATGGACAGATCATTCAGACAGAAAATCAATGAACAATGACCTTAAATAACACTATACACCAGATGCACTTAACGGATACATAGAGAGTATTCTATCCAAAAGCAACAGAATACACAATCTTTTCAAATGCCATGGAACATTATCCAGGATATATCACATGCTAGATCACAAAATAAGCCTCAATAAATTTAAGAAAACTGAAATAATATCCAGCATCTTATCCAACCATGACACTGCAAGACTAGAAATCAACAACAACAAAGAATCCCCAAAACACAAATACATGGAAGTTAAACAAGATGTTACTGAACAACTAACGGGTCACTGAAGAAATCAAAAAATACCTAGTGACAAATGAAAGTGAAAACAACAATCCAAAATCTATAGGGTGCAGGAGTTCCCGTCGTGGTGCAGTGGTTAACGAATCCGACTAGGAACCATGAGGTTGCGGGTTCGGTCCCTGCCCTTGCTCAGTGGGTTAACGATCCCGCGTTGCCGTGAGCTGTGGTGTAGGTTGCAGACGCGGCTCAGATCCCGCATTGCTGTGGCTCTGGCATAGGCCAGGGGCTACAGCTCCGATTCGACCCCTAGCCTGGGAACCTCCACATGCTGCGGAAGTGGCCCAAAGATATAGCAAAAAAAAAAAAAAAAAATCTATAAGGTGCAGCAAAGGAAGTACTAAGAAAGAAATTTATAGCAATATAAGTCTACCTTAGGAAACAAGAAAAATCTCATATAAACAACCTAAACTTACACCTAAAGTTTAGGTGTAGGAAAAGAAGAACCAAAATACCCTCAAAGTTAGTAGAAAGAACGAAATAATAAAGATTGGAGCACAAATAGATGAAATAGAGGTTTAAAAATAGATCGATGAAACTAAAAGCTGGTTCTTTGAAAAGATAAACAAAGCTGATAAACCTTTAGCCAGATTCATCAAGAAAAAAGAAATAACACCTATCCTTCTGAAACTATTCCAAAAAAACCTCAGAGGAGGGAACATTTACAAATTCATTCTATGAGGCCACCATCACCCCAACGTCAAAACCAGACAAAAATGCCTCACAAAAAGAAAATTACAGATCAATGTCACTGATGAACATAGTTACAAAAATCCTCAACAAAACACTAGGAAACTGAATCCAACAATACATTAAAAGGATCATACACCATCAAGTGGGATTTATCCCAGGGGTGCAAGGATTTTTCAATATCCACAAATCAATTACAATACACCACATTAACAAATTTTTATTTTTATTTTTGTATTGTTAGGGCTGCACCCACAGCATATGGAAGTTCCTGAGCTAGGGGTTAAATTGGAGCTGCAGTTGCTGGCCTATGCCACCGCACAGCAACACCAGATCTGAGCTGCGTCTACAACCTACACCACAGCAATGCTGGATCCTTAACCCACTGAGAAAAGCCAGAGATTGAACCTGTGCCCTCATGGATACTAGTCGGATTTATTACTGATGAGCCACAGTGGGAACTCCCACATTAACAAAATGAAGAATAAAAACCATGTGATCCTCTTAACAGATTCAGAAGAAACTTTTAATAAAATTCAACTTCAATTTATGATTCAGCATAATCCCTATTAAAATATCAATGGCATTTTTCACAGAATTAGGAAAAAAGTTTTAAATTTGTGTGGAAACACCAAAGACCCTGAATAGCCAAAGCAATCTTGAGAAAAAACAGAACTGGAAGTATCATTCTCCCTAATTTCAGACTCTACTACAAAGCTATAGTCATCAAAACAGTATTGTGGGAGTTCCCTTTGTGGCTCAGTGGTTAACAAACCAGAGTAGGATCCATGAGGATGCAGGTTCGATTCCTGGCCTCACTCATTGGGTTAAGGATCTGGCATTGCCATGAGCTGTGATGTAGTTCGAAGATGCGGCTTGGATCCTGCATTGCTGTGGCTGTGGTATAGGCCAGTGGCTGCAGCTCTGATTCCACCCTTAGCCTGGGAACCTCCATATGCCACAGGGGCAGCCCTATAAATAAAAAAAAAAAAAATAGTATGCTTCTGGCACAAAAATGGAAATATAGATCAATGGAAGAGGATAGAAAGCCCAGAAATAAACTTGTGTGCCTATGGCCAATTAATCTACAGCAAAGAAGGCAAGAACATACAATGAAGAAAAGACTGCCTGTTCAATAAGTGGTGCTGGGGGAGTTCCCTGGTGGATCAGCTGGTTAAGGATCCAGCATTGTCACTGCAGTGGCTAGGGTTGCTGCTGCAGTGCAAATTCAATCCCTGGCCAGGACATTTTCACACACCATGGGTGTGGCTGAAAAGGTAAAAAAAGAAAACAATAAGTGCTGCTGGGAAAACTAAACAGCTAGCAGTAAAAGAATGAAATTAGAACATTTTCTAACATCACATGCAAAAATAACTTCAATGTGGATTAAAGACCAAAATGTGTAAGATTAGAAACCATAAAACTCCTAGAAGAAAACATAGGCAGGGCACTATTTGGCAAAATTGTAGCAATATTTTTTTGTATCTGCTTTCTAGGGCAAAGGGAACAAGAGCAAAAATATTTTAATGGGACCTCATTAAACTTAAAACTTTTGCACAGGAAAGGAAACCAACAAAATGAAAAGGCTACCTACAGAAATGAGAAAAAATATTTTCAAATGATGTAACCAATAAGGGGTTAATATCCAAAATCGTAAATAGCTCATACAACTCAACATCAAAAAAAACAAACAACCTGATTTAAAAATGGGCAGAAGACCTGAATATACATTTTTCCAAAAAGGAAATGCCGATGGCCAATAGACACATGAAAAGATGCCCAGCATCACTAATTATTAGAGAAATAAACAAATCAAAACTACAATGAGATATCACCTCACACCTGTCAGAATAGCTATCAACAAAAAGGCCACAAGTAGGAGTTGTCTCATGCAGTGGATTAAGGACCTGGTGGTGTCACTGCAGTGACACAGATAGGATCCCTGGTCCAGGAACTTCCACATGCTGTGAGCATGGCCAAAAACAAACAAACAAACAAACAAAAGAACACAAATGTTGGCAAGGATATGGAGAAAAGGAGACCCTTGTGTAGTGTTAGTAGAATGTAAATTGGTACAGCCACTGTGGAGAATAGTATGGAGGTTTCTCAAAAAACTAAAAACTGAACTATCATATGACCCAGGAATTGCACTCCTGAGTGTATATCTGAAAAAGACAAAAACACTAATTCAAAAGATACATTCAGGGAGTTCCCTTCATGGCTTAGCAAACCCAACTAGGATCCCTGAGGACGCAGGTTTGATCCCTGGCCTTGCTCAGTGGGCTAAGGATCCGGCGTTGCTGTGAGCTGTGGTGTTGAAATAGAGTTTTAACTAAAGAACAACCCCCCCTTGGCTAAGAAGGCAGCTGCAAGCCTTTCCAGCTATGCTCATCACTATACCACCCTTCTTGTAATAATGTAACAACTGTGTGCCCTCTGTCCAAGCCAGCAGCCCTGCTAATCAGGTACCCAGCATTGCTTATCAGTTCCGCTTCTGTAACCTTGCTTGCTCAGTTTCTTAGGGAGGAACACTGTCTGCTTGGGGATAGGGGGAGTTTCGGGATGCTTACATGGGAAAATCAAGACCTTGTAGTGTACAAAAGTTACTGAGAACAAAGACCTGGTGCTCAGACTCTGGAGGTGACTCCTCTGAGCCCGCACCGGTGCTGAATAAACCTTGCTTTTCCATATCTCCGAGTGCTGTTTGTCTCCTTCCGTTGCCATGGTTTTTGCAGTTTCCGCAACAGTGTGGGTCGCAAAACTCGGCTCAGATCCCAAGTTGCTGTGGCTGTGGTGTAGGCTGGCCCCGGTAGCTCTGATTCGACCCCTAGCCTGGGAATTTCCATATGCCATGGGAGTATCCCTAAAAAGAAAAAAAAAAAAATACACCTCCATAGCAGCATTATTTATAATTGTCAACATGCAGAAACAACCTAAGTGTCCAACAACAGATGAATGGATAAAGAGATGTAGTATATACACATATTTTATATATCTATATATATGTATGTATGTATATGTAAAATATACAGAGTATTACTGATCCATACAAAAAATAAAGAACTCATGAAATTTTTTCATTTGCAACAACATGGGTGGACTTGGAGGGTATAATTATCAGTGAAATGAGTCCTACAGAGAAAGTCAAATACTGTATAATATCACTTATATGTGGAATCTAAAAAATATGAGTTCCTGTTGTGGCTCAGCAGGTTAAGAACCTGACCAATATCCATGAGGATGCGAGTTCAAAACCTGGCCTCCCTCAGTGACTGATCCAGCGTTGCTGTGAGCTGCAGTGTAAGTCACAGATGCAACTCAGATCTGGCATTGCTATGGCTGTGGCATAGGGGGGCAGCTGTAGCTCTGCTGCAGCCCCTAGCCTGGGAACCTCCATGTGCCGAGGGTGCAGCTCTAATTTTAAAAGAAAGACAGGAGAAGAAATTTTGCCATTTGCAACAACATGGATGGACTTGGAGGGTTATATGCTTACTGAAATAAGTCAGACAGGTAAATATTGCATGTTATCATTTATATGTGGGATCTTAAACATAAAACAAATGAATGACAGAAAAGAAACAGACTCACAGATATAGAAAACAGACTAGTAGTTACCAGCGAGGAGACAGGAGAGGGGAGGGTCAAAACAGGCATAGGGGGTACAAACTACCCTGCATAAAATAAATCAGTGACAAGGAAATATTGTACAGTACAGAGAGGAGAGCCAATGTTTTATAACTATAAATGGATGATAGTTTTTAAAATATTGAATCACTATGGTTCACACCAGAGATTAAGATAATACTGTAAATCAACTATATCTCAATAAAAATATTTTAAGAGTAATATTAAAACACCTCAAACTCTTAGGTACATTGAGAAAAAATAGCATTGCGCTTCCAAGTGGTCCTTTCTGTCCCTTTTTTCTCACTTCTTTGGACCTTTATTCTCTTTTTCCCCCATTTACCTCATTTCCATTTACTCAGTCCCCTCAAGCATACTTAATCATCATTGCCAGCCTCATCCAGCGCCTCCGTGAAGCGTTTAACTGCTCATGGCACCATATCAGTCACTGTACCGAGAAAATTACTATTGCTGTAGGAGCAGGAGAGAGAAGAGGTGGAGAGGGAAACTGGACTTGACCTCTCTAGGTTTGCAATCTCAGACTGCACCTACAAACCTGGAAGTGGGAAGGAGAACTAACATCCCTGGGGGACCTAGCATGGGCAGGACTGTGCCAGGGGCTTTGCACATTTCATTGCCGCTCGTCCTTGCAGCATTACTAAGGACAGCAGCCTTTCCCAAGGTGGCTTCCAAGTAAAGCAAGTCCATTCCTTCATTCATTTATTCAACCAATGTTTAGTGTTTTCTCTGTGCTCATCTTGATAAAGAAAAAATCAAATGTATAGAAGCAGTGTCTGCTGTTTGCCAGATACGTTTTTCTATGTTAATTTATTTAATCACAACTTATTTTGGTCACATCCATGGCATATGGAAGTTCCCGGGCCAGGTATCGAATCCAAGCCACAGTTGCAACCTACACCACAGCTGTGTCAATGCTGGATCCTAACCCCCTGATCTGGGCCAGGGATTGAAACCGCACTGCCATGAGATAAAGCTGGATCCTTAACCTGCTGCACCACAACAGGAACTCCCTAATCTTTATAATCCTTTATAAAGAAGATACTATCATTATCATTCAAATTTTACAGATGAGGAGTTCCTGCTGTGGCACAATGGGATTGGCAGCATCTTGGGAGCACTGAGATGCAGATTCAGTCCCCCAAGGGCAAAATGGGTTAAGGATCTGGCAGTGCTGAAGCTGCAGTTTAGGTCGGGTGTGGCTCAGATCTGATCTCTGGCCTGGGTACTCTTAACTCTGGCCCAGGAGCTCCATATGCTGTGGGGCAGCCAGAAAAGGAAAAAATAAAAAATAAAAATTTACAGGAGTTCCCGTTGTGGCACAGTGGTTAACGAATCTGACTAGGAACAATTAGGCTGCGGGGTCGATCTGTGGCCTTGCTCAGTGGGTTAAGGATCCGGCGTTGCCATGAGCTGTGGTGTAGTTTGCAGACGTGGCTCGGATCTTGCGTTGCTGTGGTTCTGGCGTAGGCTGGCGGCTACAGCTCCGATTGGACCCCTAGCCTGGGAACCTCCATTTGCCTCTGGAGCAGCCCAAGAAATGGCAAAGACAAAAAAATAGAAAATAAAAATAAAGAATTTACAGATGAAAAGACCAAGGCACAGAGTTAACTTATTGCCCAAAGTCACACAATTATGTGACAGGCAGACTCTCAGATGGTCCCCAGTGACCCCTGCCTCGAGCGTGGCTGGACAAGTGACTGCTTCTAGTCAAGAGAATACGGCAAAGGCGATGGGTTCTCATTCCACGATTAGGCTGTGCAAGACCGTGACTTCCATCTTGTCCATCTTGTCAGCAGACGAGATGCTCCCTTGCTGGATGAGAGGACGTAGGCTTCCATGTTAGAGAGGCCCACATAGCAAGAATCCATAGCAGCCTTCAGCCATCAGCCCACAGGGAACTCAATCCTGCCAACAACCATGTGAGCCTGGGAGCACATCCTTCTCCAGCAGAGACATCAGATGAGATCCCAACTGTGGCTCAACACCTTGACGGCAGCCTTGGGACAGGGAAGCAATGGCCCAGCTAAGCTTTCTCGGATTCCTGATCCACAGGAACTGCAAGATAATAAATGTGCATTGTTTTCAGCCCCTACGTTTGTGATGCGTTGTTACACAGCAGTAAATAACGGATACAACTAGTAAGTGACAAAGTGGGGGCTTATACTCAGGCAACCTGGCTCCCAAGTCTTGTCCTTGCCCACTGTATTATACCCTCTTTCATGTCTCAAGGGATACTCTGTCTGTAAGAAAAAAGGTGGTAGAGGGAGTTCCTGTCGTGGCGCAGTGGTTAACGAATCCGGCTAGGAACCATGAGGTTGCAGGTTCAGTCCCTGACTTCTCTCAGTGGGTTAAGGATCCGGCGTTGCCGTGAGCTGTGGTGTAGGTTGCAGACGCGGCTCGGATCCCGTTTTGCTGTGGCTCTGGCGTAGGCCGGCGGCTACAGCTCCGATTCAACCCTTAGCCTGGGAACTTCCCTATGCCGAGGGAGCGGCCCAAAGAAATGGAAAAAAGACAAAAAAAAAGAAAAAGAAAAAGGTGGTAAGATAAGTTTGAAAATGTCAAATATCATTTCCCCTCTTTTTTTTTTTTTTGTCTTTTTGCTATTTCTTTGGGCTTCTCCCACGGCATATGGAGGTTCCCCAGGCTAGGGGTCGAATCGGAGCTGTAGCCACTGGCCTACACCAGAGCCACAGCAACGTGGGATCCGAGCGGCGTCTGCAACCTACACCACAGCTCACGGCAACGCCGGATCGTTAACCCACTGAGCAAAGGCAGGGACCGAACCCGCAACCTCATGGTTCCTAGTCGGATTTGTTAACCACTGCACCACGACGGGAACTCCCATTTCCCCTCTTGAAGATTCATCTTGCAAAAAGGGAAGGCCTAGGAGCTCCTGTCATGGCTCAGTGGAAACGAATCTGACTAGCATCCACGGGGATGAAGGTTCGATCCCTGGCCTCGCTCAGTGGGTTAAGGATCTAGCATTGCCATGAGCTGTGATGTAGATCGCAGACACGGCTGGGATCCCGTGTTGCAGTAGCTGTGGCATAGGCCAGCACCTACAGCTCTGATTTGGATTCGACCCCTTGCACAGGAACCTCCATGTGCCGAAGGTACAGCCCTAAAAGGACCAAAATGAGAGAGAGACAAGACCTATAGTAAGAGAGAGTTTTTATCTTCACTTGACCACAGTTATCTGATCACATAACTGTTCATGTGACACTGGTAGCATCGTCCCAAATCAGGATTCCATAGAAGACATCTTGGAAAATGCTACGAAAAGAATAATCCCCAAATTTTGCAGACGGGAACCTGAGATTTGGAAAGGTTAAGTCATGTCCGAAATCACCTATGAAAGATGCTGAGACTGAACGTATGGTCTGACTCTGAGACTTCTATTTTCCCCATTAATTCACCTTGAAAAGGGAAAGACAAAGAGGCCTGGGGGAGGGGGCCGTGGCGATGAAATAGCCTGAAAAAAAGCCTCACTCGACGGGTCATTAGGCACTGCTTAAGCCTCAGCTAATCAGAAATCAGACAGCCCCACACCCAGAAGCCCTCAGTGCCCAGATGATGGTATCTGTACAGGCTTATCCCCAGTGGCCACAACTGCAAAATGACTGGGTGAGAAAGGATGGGTAGAAGGTGTGGCCTCGTGAGCAGGTGAGAAGGTGCCTCAGGGCCTGTGTCCAGGCACATGCAATCAAAACTTTCCTACAGCCCTTGTTTTACTTGGTCAAACAGGTCCTGACACGCCCTGAGAACCACGCAGAAGTGACCTGGAGACACGCTATCCTCTTAAGTTAGGCGGCCACCTAGAGGCAGTCTTTGAGGGAGCTTGTATTATCACACCAAATTAGATCATCTTTAGAAGAGACTCTAAGGAAACTGAGGGGAGGGAGAGAGGAAGGTTGCCAAGAGGCTACACTGTTCCGTGCTAGAGGCAAAACCTACATTATAATATTTAATCCTCTCTACAAATGTATGGGGTAGTAGCTCTCCTCCCTCCCGCCTCTGACAGAGGAGAAAAATGAGAGCTTCACAAAGATTAAGACACCTGTTCAAGGTAAGCGGCAGAGCCAGGATCTAAATGCAGGTGGGTTTGACTCCAAAGCCCAGGATTTGCTTAAATGCAGCTTGGGGCAGACAGATGTTTGGTAGAAACCCTTTCCCCTCCCTCTGTCTTTCACATACAGGTGATGAAAATATTCGCTCTGGGAGCTTCTGGAGAACTAGCAGTGCCCTTCCCATGTTTCCAGAAAATTTTGGTGCGAAGAACACCTCTAGAAAGGGAACATTTTACCTATTCTGGAGCCAAATGTAGAAAAACACACTGGGAGTTAGCTTGGGATGTGAGGGTTTGGTTTCCTTTTAATGGCCATTTAATCAATGAAGTGAAAGGAGCTACACTTCCTTTTTTTTTTTTTGTCTTTTCTAGGGCCGAACCCACAGCACATGGAGGTTCCCAGGCTAGGGGTTGAATCGGAGCTGTAGCTGCCGGCCACAGCCACAGCCACAGCCACGCCAGGTCTGAGCCGCGTCTGCGACCTACACCACAGCTCACAGCAAAGCCAGATCCTTAACCCACTGAGCGAGGCCAGGGATCGAAACTGCAACCTCATGGTTCCTAATTGGATTCATTAACCACTGAGCCATGACGGGGACTCCGAGCTACACTTCCTGAAAGAACAGAAAGGGAGTTTTGTCATCAGGACGTCCTGAAAGTCGAGGGGCTCAGGCAGAGTTGAGTCCGTCCACGGCAGAAGCTCACCCTGTCATTTGGGTACATGATTGGCATATCAATGCCAGTGGACCCACAAACAGCCCTTTGTGCAGACAGCTGTAAAAGCAGACGGCTCACCTTTCCTTCAGAGAGTCTTGTAAGACTCAATCACCCCTAAATGGACAAATAAACCAATCTACAACAGAACCTGGAAGAGGAAGTTTGCATGTAATGCATTCCTCCCAACTCCGTGCCAAGCACTGTGCATGCATTACCTCACGGAGGTCTCAGCCTCCAGGGAGGGCCCTCCCCAAGCTGCGAGCCCCAGATTACAGATGAGGAAAGGAAGGCTCCAAGAGGTTAATTTACCTGGGTGGGACCACTCAGCTAGTCCAGGATCTCACCCAGGTCTCTCTGGCTACAAAACTCACACTCATCCTCTGCACCACGTTACCGCCTAAAAGAAAAAAAAGGAAAGGGAGGGGAGCAGACCCTGATGAGTCCCAACTGTGTGCACGGTGCCTGTGCTGGCCTCTTACCTAGTCCACGCTTACAGCAATCCTACAAGGAGGATCTTATTAAATTCGCTTCACAGGTGAGAAAGCAAAAGATCCAAAAGGTTTGGTAAATTGCTACAAGATCAGCTGTCATGTGGACCGAGGTCTGTTTGACTCCAAATCCTGCCATCTTTCCGTTCTCGTTTACGCCTTCTGCCCCTCTCCCTGCACCCCTCCACCTCTCTCACCTCTCACCCACTCTCCGGCCCCTCCCCACCCTGCTCCTAAAGCACAGGCTCAAAGGAGCTTAGAAGCACGGATGAGGGCTAGACTGCCTATTGGGCACCAACATACAGGGGGTTCATCTCCACCAGCTGCGGTGAGAGATGATGAATCCAGGCCACGGCTAAGAGTGGTTTTCACGTGGAGCGATGCGTATGAAGAAGGAGGGGTCGGAGCTGCAGCGCGAGCCTGCAGTTGTCCCCTCTGGTCTAGTTACTGAGCTCTCTTAGCTCAGTGGTCCCATCTCTCAGTGTGGCCAACTCGACTGTCTCTGAAGGCAATTAACCCTGCAGATGCATAAGCAGAGGGAGAAGTGGTTTCTGGAGAGAGCAGTAGAGTGAGGCAAGCGCCTTTGGTCCACAGCCAAAATCATTCCAAGTCCCACGTGGCTGAAGGACGTTCATGTCAGACTGGACAAGCTCATTTTACAGACTTGCCTTTCCTACGCCACTGTCCCTTCCTCTCAGTTCTAAAAGATCCATGAATGTTATCATTTCTAGTCTATTTATTTTTGCCTGGATAGGAACCACTTTGCTTCATTTTTGTGTGTCAGATTGCATTATGTGATTCCCACTTTTATTTCACCACATCCATTTAGGGAAGCATCTGAAAATAATGAAACACATTTTTAAGTTAATGTTTCAACAATGAGTCTCCATCTTCTTGCAGGAGGCAGGAGGTCTCAGTCCACTATTCTGCTTGTGCTGTTTTCCACTTGATCCCTACACAGCAGGCTGCCTTGAGATGTCACTCCCTGTCACATCATCCACCTGCGTATTTAATCCCCTCATTCACTAGAATACATATATATATATATATAACAAGCACCAAGTCATAGATTGTGTTGGTTGCTTGGGAAACACAGTCATAGAAGAGCAAAAAATAGACACTGTCCTTCTCCTTGTGGAATTTGATGTCTAGTGGAGGAGAAAGAAATTAATCACATGCAAAAAAAAGATATATAATTAAAAGCCAGGATAAGGCCTTGGAAGGAAGAGTACACGATGTTTTAAGAGCATACAACAGAAGGAGCAGACCTGGTGAGGAAAGGGGTGTTAGAGATGAGATCTAGAGAGCCGGACATGGGTATGGGGAAGTGGAGGCAGGGGCGCCCTGGGAGAACATGGGATTTGCATTTTGAGGGGATCCCTGGCTACAGCGAAGAGAACAGGTAGGGAGAGGTGGCAGCAGGAGAACATGCTCGCCCCAGGGAATAAGGGGAGAGGAGATAGGCGGCTATCACAGAACAACTCCAGGAGAACTTTACCTTGGACTAGGGTGGTAGCTAGAGGAGGACAACACTGGACAGAGTTACGAGCTATCACAGTGATATCATCAACCAGAGGGTGAAGGAAGTGCCACAATTGATTCTGGGGGCCTGGGGAACTGGACGGCCCGTGAATGTAGCACCTACCTGTGCCCAGCACTGGCCTTGGCCTGGCCCTGTGTCCATGCCAGGCAAAGGTGAGGTTTCATAACTACTCACCCAGCCCAGCCAAAATATTAGGTCCAATGTGAATATTACACCCGCTCCCCTGATCATGCGCTGAACCCTGCCCATGTCCTCTCTGACCCAGAAGATGCCAGGCCCAGGTCTAGACTCTGCGTACATGAAACAGGCAAAGGCTGTTGTGGAGGCAGCTCTTCCCTCTCATGCTGACCACAGCCCTCGGTGCGTCCTGCGAGTCAGCCTGGGAAGGGGTGGTGTTGGCCGGGGTGTGACCTCGCTCTCAGTGTCCATTCTGTCCCGGGTCCCACTGGCTTCTCACGCATTTCCCCTGAGCCCCCATCTCAGCTCCTCCTCTAGTGCCTGCACCTGCTGGATCTGGCACTTGAGGTGTCAATCTTTGTGCTCTAGGAGGTCGCAACTCCCTTCTCCCTCTCGTTCTTTCCAGGGCAGGCGGCTATAGTTAAAACAGGTGTAAATTGTTAAATTTATAATTTGCAATTAAAATTACACTTAAAACTAAATTTACAATTAAAAGCCCTGTGACAACGAGCATGAGGGCATCCGTTTTTGGTTTTGTTTCATTTTGGGAGGAGAACAGTAAATATTTAGTGGATAAAGGGATGGATGTGGGGGCTTTGCCAGGGAGCGCATCCCCTGGGCTGAAATTCTGGGACTGGAAAGCATCACTTCATTCTCCTCTGGATGAGAGACAAGGGACAGTATTTAACAGGTCTTCTGCTGATCGCAGGCCCCTTTGAAGAAAGGGCAGAGGAAACAGATCCAAAAAAGTTGTGTGTGAGAACAGAGGCTTTAAAATGGGCTCCCAAATCTTCTGGGAATGACATGACCCACTTGTATTCAGTGCCTTATGGTCGCCAAGCCCCACTTGGACTTCATAATGACCCTTTTGGGTGGATGCTTGTTTCTGTTTTATAGGGAAAAAAACCCAAACTCGGAAAGATGATCTCATCTCTCTGAAATCCCTTACTTACATGGCTAAGAGGTCTCGGACTTAGTATTCTCTCTAAAACCTGGAAGATACTCAAGAAAATCTCCTCTTCATAGTGGTGACTTCAGAGAAAAATCTAAAAATGTTCCATTCCTGCTTTCTGGTCATCCTGCCTCATACAGACAATTATCACATTCTTACACACATACAGTTCACCTGCCAAAACAAAACCAAAAACTGATGTCCTCATGCTCTGTCTCAGGGTCACTCCCTGGATGCCGGAGGTACAGAAGTTTAAAAAAAGCACCTCTTGGAGTTCCCGTCGTGGCGCAGTGGTTAACGAATCCGACTAGGAACCATGAGGTTGCGGGTTCGGTCCCTGCCCTTGCTCAGTGGGTTAAGGATCCAGCGTTGCCGTGAGCTGTGGTGTAGGTTGCAGACGCGGCTCGGATCCCGCGTTGCTGTGGCTCTGGCGTAGGCCGGTGGCTACAGCTGCGATTGGACCCCTAGCCTGGGAACCTCCATATGCCGCGGAAGCGGCCCAAAGAAATAGCATAAAGACAAAAAAAAAAAAAAAAAAAAAAGCACCTCTCAAGGAGCCCCTAGTCAGGGTGGGGGATAGCTAGGTGAACAGCCAGGGGTCCTATGATAGGACTTGTGCCTTACCATAAGGCAGGTGGGTTTTAAGATAAAATGGCAACCGTGAAGAGGAAGATTTAACCAGAAGTCTAAGAGGTTCACAAAAGAGAAGTTTTAAAGAGGGCCTGGGGCAAATGCAGGCAACCTGTGATCTTCATGGAGTCAAGAGCAGAAAAGAGATATTGAGGCCAGGAGGGCTTGCTTGAATGGGAAGGAGCCATACTGGAAAACAGAAAGAATCTTCCCCCTCTCCTTCTGCTCTTCCTGGGGTGCTCTCCTGTCAGGCCAGGGAATTTTTCATTGCAGAGGAATCAAACCTTCATGGATTGGAGAGTGAGACAACTCGCTCGTGCATGTTCTTTTAAAAGCATGTTTTCATAAACCTGGTGACCTGGTAAGAGCCCACAATGGCTTGGTTGTCTTTTTTTCATTTCTTCCTTTGCTTTCCCTTATACCTGAAATGGACAAACGTGACATATACCACCGACACTGGTAAATGAGACAGCCACAGTCACTGAGCGGACCAACTTTGGAAAAAGCAAATATATTTTCTGCAGTTATCACATACACACAGACATGCTCACACACCCAATAATCAAGGGACAAAGAAATTAGCCAACTCTTCAAGTCGCATTCGAAACTCTATCCCTGGCATTTATTTGAAAATACTGAGTTCCTTCAAGGCAAATCACTAAAGTGGCTGAACAATCTCTACTGCAATATTTAATGATGCTTATAAATCCTAAAACCCTTACGGGGCCATTCCTGGCTGGCAACGGAACAGTGATGTGTTTCTGAAATTGTGTGTGCTTAATTATGTCTGACAAAGTCGGTTATGCAATAAAGTGTGCAGCCATGTCTGAATTCAGTTTGTCTCTTCCTCCGTCCTTCAGGATGTCTAGGAATCTGTCTGAACAGGGTCGACAGAGTTCTTCTGTAGAAGTCCACACAGTAAATACTTCGGGTTTTACTGGCCAGAGTGTCTTGGTTGCAACCACTCTGTTGTGGGAGGGCAAGAGCAGCCACCGATGATCTGTAAACAAGCAAATCTGTGTGCCAACCGAACTTAACCATAGACCCCAAAATGTGAATTTCATATACTTTTCGTGTGCCATGAAATACTAGTCCTCTCTTGATTTTTAAAGACTATTTAAAACTGTGAAAACCAGAGTTCTCTGGTGGCCTAGTGGGTTAAGGATCTGGTGTCATCCCAGCTGTGGCTCAGGTCGCTGCTGTGGCGCAGATTCGATCCCTGGTCTGGGAGGGAACTTCTGCGTGCTGCAGACCCAGGCAAAAAATAAAATACAGTGTGAAAACCATTCTTAGAGCAAAGCCATACAGAAAGAGGTGGCGGAGGGGTAGGGGAGGAGTTAGCCTACGGCCATAATTTGCCCACCTCTGATTTGAATAATGAATTGGGCTCTGTTGAAAGAGAACAAAGAACATAAACTTTGCCTTTCCACAGTCCATAGACCTAAGCAACCAGGCAAGATCCTTACCCTCCTGGGTCTCCCTTTCTTCTCTCTAAAATGAAGATAATCAGAGGGCCTTGGTGAGGATTAAATGAAGTAATATACCTAGACAAAAGTCCCCAAAAAATCCAGACAGTTGAGCTCAGGAAGAATCCGAGGGCTCCCTAAATGCCAGCTCTCTTTCTTTCCTCTATTTGCTAATGGTCTTGCTACCTGTGTTTTTTGTTTTTTTCTCTTTCTTTATATTTAATCTTTCCCCACAGCAACTGACTCAACAAAAAAAGCATGTGAACATATTTGCTTCTGGCAGGAGGAAAACCAGCCTCGTTGACTTGAACCCTTGCAGCCTGACCCTTTTCCTCTTGGTGTTGGTGCTGAGCTGGCCCCTGGAGGGCAGGCATCAGCTACCATTAAATATCAGGGACAAGCTAATGAAGCCACAGTTGATTCATCAAGCTGATGCCATCGCCCTGTGAAGGCATCCACACAGGGGCGCAGGGTCTCTTTGAGGGGATTTACAGCGGCAACAAATGACAGTAAGAAATATGGAGTTCCCGTCGTGACGCAATAGTTAACATATCCGACTAGGAACCATGAGGTTGCGGGTTCGATCCCTGCCCTTGCTCAGTGGGTTAAGGATCCGGTGTTGCCGAGAGCTGTGGTGTAGGTTGCAGACATGGCTCGGATCCCACGTTGCTGTGGCTCTGGCGTAGGCCAGGGGCTACAGCTCCGATTTGACCCCTAGTCTGGGGAAATTCCATATGCCATGGGAGCAGCCCAAGAAAAAAAAAAAGAAAAGAAAAGAGAAATATATGTGTCTCATCTTTCTTGGCAGTGCTGTCACCCACTCCTCTCTTCTCTCAGGCTCCCAGGGTTTGCAATAATGAGTTACCAAGCACAAGAATCACCCGGCGAACATCCACCGTCAAGTTCAGTGTGTCCCACAGGCTGAGTGGAGGCGGGGAGGCATCCCTCCCCATGACAGATGGAAAAAGTCAACAGTGAGGCCCAGGAAGATGTGAGCTTTCTGAGAACTGGAGAAAATGGAATCCAGTGGGGTCTTCAGAATCACCAAAAATTGGTCTTTTCCAATTGTGAAAATGCTCGGACATTACTTTAAAGAAACATGTTCTGACCTACTGCTTCTTGAGGAGAGGGATCAGAAATCTTCGCACATCCAACGCTTTAGATCGGATCTTGAGAATACCCAAGGACATCTATTCCCACTGGCCAAGACGCCAAAGCTGAACAGGTATCATCAGAAAGAGTTGAAATATACTAGTGATGATGCTGCTTTAGAATTAGGAGTCAGCGTCCAAATCTCTGCTACTTACTGGCTTGTGAACTTACCTCGCTAATCTTTAGCACCTAAATCACTAAAGCAAAGGGAAGATGCAGATAATAACTCCCAATGTTTTGTTTTGTTTTGTTTTTTCTGTCTTTTTGCCATTTCTTGGACCACTCCTGTGGCATATGGAGGTTCCCAGGCTAGGGGTGGAATTGGAGCTGTAGCCACCAGCATACACCAGAGCCACAGCAATGTGGGATCCGAGCCACGTCTGCAATCCTTAACCCACTGAGCAAGGCCAGGGATCAAACCCACAACCTCGTGGTTCCTAGTCGGATTCGCTCACTACTGAGCCACGACGGGAACTCCAATAACTCCCAATGTTTTTGTGGAGATCACATAAGATAACTGATGAGACAGCATCTATGGAGCTGCTCAGTTTTCCTATTAACATTTCTTCCAGGAAGTTTCTTTCCATCGTAAATTCCTCAACAAAGGTCTATGCCCTCAGTAAGACCCATAAGAGCAGGTGGTGCCTCATATTCCTCACTATCCTGAGCAACTAGCCGAGTGTCTGGACATAGCAAGTGCTCAAGAAGTCCAAATTCTAACCACTGACTCAGGAGTTTTGAACAGAGGGAACGAAAACCAGAGGGGATGAAATTATCGATGAAGTAGTTCAAGATAATTCCCAGATGGAAAGTTCCAAGTACCTACATCCCTAGGCATATTCCTATAAAGTCCTACTTCACCAAGAATAAAAACAGATTCTACCTGAAAAAGAATACATGTGGAGAAGGATAGTTCTGAAAGCATGTATTCAAATGAAATAACGTTTATAAAATGCTTAGCACGGGGCCTGACACATAAGCCCTCAGTATGTGGTAACTCTTATTACTCAGGATCTCATAGATGGAACAGCAAAAGAAAGCTGGAGCCATTTCATGTTTTTCCCTCCAAACCTTTTCAGATTCTATTTGAAAAAGAATATATATACCTGAATCATTTGGCTGTGCACAAGAAACTAACCCAATATTGTAAATCAACTACACTTCAATTTAAAAAAAAAAAAAAAAAACAGATTCTAAAAGCTCCCCAAACCATTTTTTTCAAGTTTCAAGTTTTCTCAAAAGTAAATCAAGTTAGAATATTATCAGATTTCTCAACAGTTAACACTGTATGTCGGAAGAACAACATCTCGGAATTCTAAGGGAGTTAATTCTCAGACTCAAGTTGATAGTTTCGCAACCGCAAGTTCTTAGAAATTTGTCTCCAGTACACCTTATTTTAGGAAGTCATTTGAGAATGTGCCAGAGCAAAACAAAGAACTAAATCAAGAAAATGGAAGACGTGGGACCAGAAAATGGATGATAACAACCAAGAAAGCAGTCAAGGAGCCTCCCAGAGTCCAGATGGGAAAGAAAGTTTCCAGAAACCAGACACCCACAGCTTGGAGTGGGGGTGGAGGAGATGGATTAAAGGAAGGCAGTACCATAAAGTAACTGTAATTAAAATATACGACTTCTTTTTCTTGTTAATAATATTTACTTAGTCATAATAATGGAAACATCAGGTAAATGAAAATAACTAAATTACCATATTGGAAGGATTAACCAGGGGAAGGGAGATTGGTACAAAAGACAAATCCTTATTTGTCGTAGCAGAAAGTAAGCAGAAAATGTCCAAAGATGATAAATCACGAAATAGGAGCGGGGGACTACTTAGCGAAAAGGAAGCAACTACCAGAAGAAAAGGCTAAAGGGATTCAAAGCAGGACTGAGGGGTCAGGAGGGGTGAGGCAGGGACTATTTTGTCATTTTAAATGTTTTCATGGCAACATCCAATCACTTGTGATGGAACATGATGGAAGATAATGTGAGAAAAAGACTGTATATACATGTATAACTGGGTCGCTTTGCTGTATAGCAGAAACCGACAGAACACTGTAAATCAACTATAATAAAAACATTTTTAAAAACATAATAAATGTTTTCATGTCACCTGGTTTCTTAACCCAGCGCAGTATCGCTTTGACAGAAATTATCAAATCTGAGTGAAGTTTGATAGGACAAGACGAAGCACACAAAACAGCTAATGTATTAAGGATGTGGAGTGATTGTTTTCTCTCTGTTACATTTAGTTGTAGTGGTGAAATCGTATATATGTATACAAGTATACACATATGATTATATATTCTTTTTTATTATTACATAGTATGTAATTATTTTAAATATTATATATTTTATATTTATTTATGTGCATATATATGAGGCAAATTTTAGTATATAACACAAAGATTTTTGAATTGTTCTAAAGAGGATTCTAGGAAGATGACAGCAGTGGGACCCTAATTTCTCCTATCTCCCAGTCAGCGTCCATGTACTTCATCTAGGAAGCAAAGAGAAGCTAAGGGGCAGCATCAGAGAACAGAGATGCTGGAGCAGCCCACAGGTATTCAGGCAGAATCACAGAGGCCCAAACTGAAAACAGCTGAAAACAGGGAAGGACACGGCCTTCTCCAGCACTGTGATGAAGACATGGCTGGAGTTCCCATTGTGGCTCAGTGGTTAACGAATCCAACTAGGAACCATGAGATTTCAGGTTCGATCCCTGGCCTCGCTCAGTGGGTTAACGATCCGGCGTTGCCGCAAGCTGTGGTGTAAGTCACAGGCGTGTCTCAGATCCCGCGTGGCTGTGGCTGTGGTGTAGGCTGGTGGCTACAGCTCTGATTAGACCCCTAGCCTGGGAACCTCCATATGCCGTGGGAGTGGCCCTAGAAAAGGTAAAAAGACCAAAAAAGAAAAAAAAAAGACAGGGTTTACTGCTAGGACTAGGAGCCACACATAGGAGATACTACACACCAGAAAGAGATGTCCATAAAACAAAATAAAACTGTGGCTGTTCAGATCAAGCTCAAACACATTTTTTAAAACTATAAGACATAAAAGAATGGAATTCCTGGAGTTCCCATCATGACACAGGGGAAATGAATCTGACTAGGATTCATGAGGACGCAGGTTCGATCCCTGGCCTAGCTCAGTGGGTTAAGGATCCAGCGTTGCCTTGAGCTGTGGTATAGGTTTCAGACGCGGCTCGGATCTGGCTTTGCTGTGCCTGTGGTGTAGGCCAGCGGCAGCTACAGCTCTGGGCTGTGGTGTAGGTGGGCAGCTGCAACTCCAATTCAACACCTAGCCTGGGAACCTCCATGGGTACAGCCCTGAAAAAAAAAAAAAAATGCAGTTCTCGTTGTGGCTCAGCAGTAACGAAACTGACTAGTATCCATGAAGATGATGATTTGATCCATGGTCTCAATCAGTGGGTTAAGGATCCGGTTTTGCCATGAGCTGTGGCATAGGTCACAGATGTGGCTCAGATCCCATGTTATTGTGGCTGTGGTGTAGGCCGGCAGCTGCAGCTCCAATTTGACCCCTAGCCTGGGAACTTCCATATGCTGTGGGTGTGGCCCTTCAAAAAAAAAAAAAAGAATAAATGATACTCTTTTGGTACACACATTTGCATAATAAAACTTAAAAAAGCAAAGAAGTGAATACTCTAAAAGTAGGAGAGTGGTTTTTATAGGAAGAGAGGGCACTAGGTCGGGATGGGACATGAGGGGCTCCCCACATGGGTGGCGAAGTTCTTTTTCTTGACATGGGTGGTATTTTGGTTTGTAATAAATAATTCAGTAAGCCATAAATTTGTAATATGTGAATTTGGGGTGTCTGTGCTTTATTTTTCAATTCAAGATGTGTGATTTGCTTAAGACAGTAAACTGTGGATTTTATTAGGAAAATGGGAGTATAAACTGATAAAGGTTGGATCTGATCCCTGGCCTGGGAACTCCATACACTGTGGGGTGGCCCAAAAATAAAAAAAGAAATAAAGTTTTTGTAAAGCAATCTATCCATATTTCAAATTAATACTGGTCCCATGTGCTTCACGGGGTCAGAAGAAAACAAAAAAATGAGTGTGGCTATGGATGGATAAGTGCGAAGAACAATAGAAACACAAGTTAAACTCAGGCTGACCAAGCACCTAAAAAATATCAGGGACAGCGCTGTATGCAGTCTTTTTTATTTATTTATTTTTTTGGGGGGGGGGCTGCACCCAAAGCACATGGAGGTTCCCAGGCTAGGGGTTGAATCAGAGCTGTAGCCACCGGCCTATGCCAGAGCCACAGCAATGCCAGATCCAAGCCACGTCTGAGACCTACACCACAGCTCACAGCAATGCCAGATTCTTAACCCACTGATTGAGGCCAGGGTTCAAACCTGCAACCTAATCGGATTCTTTTCCACTGTGCCAGGACGGGAACTCTGTATGCAGTCCTTCATACACATCGTCTCATTGAACCCTTTACACATTTCTATCAGATAATTATCATTTCAGATGTGGCAACTAAGTCTCAGAGAGAGTCAGTAAATTGCCCAGAGACACCAACAGGAGAAAAAGCTCTCACTTCTCAGAGGTTGGAGTAAGGAAGCACTAGCATCTATGCTGGCAATGCACTGGAGAGCAAAGAATGAAACCCAGTGCTCTCAGCGAACAAATGGGATGTTGTTGGTGACCTATAAAACCAAGCCCAGAGGCCTCGGATGAAAAATAATCCATGGTAGAAAGAGTAACAGTGTAAAAACACATTGCTGTCTTGTAAATATCATATTACCTGTTATAAGAATTCATTGACTCTGCACTTTTCAAATGCATAAACATGATAGGTCTTATTTCAAGTTGGAGGGATTCAAAGCAGTTCCACTCAATAGACACCTAAGCGAACACCCAGCTGAAGGCTCAGTGCTCCATTACGTGGATGAATCTACCAGCCTTGCAGCCACTAAGTGCTCTTCCTGGCCCCACCTGAGACCTGCATCCCGGTGCTTCTGAGCGCCAGGCACAGGTTTGGCAAGAGGAGGTGCAGCAAGGAGAGAATTCACAGACATGAAAGTCAGGCAGGTCCCCAAGGGAAATGCCACTCATTCCAGCGGCCACTCTTGAGAGCAGACGGAGCACTGGACTCAGAGTCAGGACACCTGGGGTCCTGACTGCCATTTACTGGATTTGTGACCTCAGACCAAGTCATTTCGTGTTTCTGAAACTCAGCCTTCCCAGGGGTATAAAAGGGTTAATAACAACTGACCTGCCTACCTCCCAAGGCTGATGAGACAATAATAACGGCTGGCACTTACTGAATGCTTGCCATGTGTCAGGCAATGGGCGACATGCTTTATATGCTGCAGTTCTACTGAATTCTCCATCAACCCTCTGGAGCGGCCTCTATTATTGCCCCTTTTTACAGGTGAAGAAGCTGAGATTTGGAGAGTAAATAATTTGCCCAAGTTAGGGCTGACATTTAAAAGCAAGTAGACTGGGGAGTTCCCGTCGTGGTTCCGTGGAAACAAATCTGACTAGCATCCATGAGACACAGGTTCGATCCCTGGCCTCGCTCAGTGGGTCAAGTATCCAGGGTTGCCGTGAGCTGTTGTAGGTCCCAGATGTGGCTCAGATTTCATGTTGCTGTGGCTGTGGTGTAGACCAGCAGCTGCAGCTCCATTTTGCCCCCTAGCCTGGGAACTGACATATGCCACGAGTGTGCCCTAAAAAGACCAAAAAAAAAAAATGAAAGAAAGACCGACTCCAGGTTCTGTGCTCTTAACTGTGAGGCGGTACTGACCTCTGGAGCACATCTCTATAAGGACCCTAGGTGCTTAAAATTGTACAACAGGAAGACACATAGTAGGTACCAATAATGCAATGTCTCCCCAAACAAAGCAGAAGGGATGCTTCAAGAACACTTCCAAGCAAAGACTGAGGAGTGTAGGGAGATCCAAGAATACATCCTCCAAACCCTCAAGACAGGACAGACTTGGAAATAGCAGGAGGGGCCCTGTATCCTCCCCCACCCCATCCCCATGCAGGGTGCTCCCTGCAGAGGACAGTGTTCCTGGGATTTCCAGAGCTGCGCAGAATAGCCTACTTTTTGCAGAGGAGCCCTCTGAAATCACATACTCAAGAGCTTTCTGTGAAAACAGCAAGCACCAATGAGCATCCCCACAGAGAGTGGAGCGTATGGGATACTGTAGTAGAAAGAACATTAAAGTGCAAGTCGGGACACTTGGGTTCGAGTTTCAAGACCTGGATCCCAAGTCCAGCTGTGACATTAACAAGCAGTGGATGAATTACCTTGGATAAATTACTCCTCTGTCGGGACCACATGACCTCTAAGGTCCCTACCCAACATGATCCCTACAGCCCTGTCTTCTCTGCCCTGCATGGGCCATGGGGCTTTGAATGGAGGAAAGGACTCATTACTTACCAAGTACTTATTATGGGCAATGTACTGTCAGAATCTTTTAAAAATGATAGCATTAATATAACCTATATCAAGAATTTACTCTGTGCTGGACCTAGTGTCTTTATTGTCTAAGAAGAAAGAGAAGTTGTAGCATCATTTTCCCCAAACTGAGATGGGGGAAGGAGGTGGATGGGGCAGAGCCATCAAAGAGGACAGAGGGGTCCACTGCAGACCCAGGAGCTTCAGGGGGGACCCGGGGTTCCAAAGAAAGAGAAGCAGGGAGTGCACAGGAGTCTCTTCCCAGCAGGAGGGGAAATTCCACAGAGGATGGTGGAGGCCCAGGCCTCAGACAGAAATGGGGTGAGATGGCGGGGAGGAACTGGGCTAACTCCTACTCACTCTTCTGAACTCAATTTATTTATTTATTTATTTATTTATTTATTTTTGTCTTTTTGTCTTTTTAGGGCCGCACCCGGGCATATGGAGGGTCTCAGGCTAGGGGTCGAATCGGAGCTACAGCTGCCGGCCTACCCCAGAGCCTCGGCAATGCCAGATCCGAGCCATGCCTGTGACCTACACCAGAGCTCACGGCAATGCCGCCGGATCGTTAACCCACTGAGCGAGGCCAGGGATCGAACCCGCAACCTCATGGTTCCTAGTCGGATTCATTTCCGCTGCACCACAATGGGAACTCCAGCACTCAATTTAAACATGGCTTCTTACAACATTGTAAATCAACGATACTTCAACAAAACGTTAAAAAGATGAAAAAAACAACAAACCAAACCGAACCAACATGGCTTCCTCAGGGAGCCTTCCAGGACCCTTGGGACCAGGTCAAGCTTCCCTGCTCCACGTTCCCAAAGCACTCTGTCCTTCCTCTGCAGTCACACTTGAACTTGCAATTACCCGCCTAATGTGTGACACCCCCTCCATGAGGGAAGACTCTCTGTCCATGACTGCTGGGAACCTGGCATGAGCAGCATAGTAGCTGACATGGACAGGCGCTCACCTGATATTCAGCGGGTGGATGGACAGATGACCTGAAAATCCAGGTGAGGGCAACAGGCAGAAGACATGACATGTGAGGAAGCAAGAGTTTAAGGTAGAACAGAGGCATATAAAAATAACAGTATTTCATCTTCTGAGAATTTGATTTCCTTTCACAAGTCCATATATGCTTTCTACTTTGGAGGCAGAACCTACAAAGAGGGAATTCTATCACCACTCAGCTGCCAGTGAGATAATGCATTTGCCAACTGCTGACTAATTCAAGTTTCACAGTTTATTTTCAACTCATTACCTATTTTTAAAACTACTGGCTTGAGTTTCAACTCCAGTTCTCTACAGTTCATCTCTCCTTATGCTGCAGCATTTCCTCTTAAGTTCTTTTTTACAACTTAACCTCCAAAGTAGTCCCAATTCCAAATGTTTTGACCTGTGTGTATAAACCATTAATATACTTCAGAAGTTTCATCATTTCTACATTCATGTTGTACCTCCAAGGTGGCTTCTCACATCGAAAAGTGACACAAAAATCCTCAATAGAGGCTTGCATCTTGATTTGACTTTCAGAAAAGGTGTTCTTAGTCATTATTATTCCATGTTTATCCCTTGTTCTCTCTGTAATCATTAGGTTTTTTTAAATTCATAAAAGTGTGTATCTAATATATGGAGCAAGCGTTGTGCTAGATGCTGGAGATAAATGATGAAATACCAGTAGAAGAGAAATATGTTCACAAATGCATGTCAAGACAAGGTTGAAGGGAGGAGGAAAAGACTGTCTTCCCTGAGAAACCAATATCAACTCCTCTTACGGACAACGTGAATCATAGAACTTTCTTTTTTAATGGAATCAAAATCGGAGCATCAGCAAACTCAAGTGACAGCTGTCACTCTCCCTCATTATGAACAATAGCTAGTGATGCAGTTTTATCACTGCTTAGCTGTCAAAGAGAAAGGAAGCAGAATGCTCATCCACACTGGAGAAAATGTCTTTGTCATGGCCTTTTTGGGTTTTCTTTTCTTTTCTTTTTAGGAATATGGACGTTCCCAGGCTAGGGGTCAAATTGGAGCTGCAGCTGCCGGCCTACACCACAGCCACAGTGACTCGGATCCCAAGTCACATCAGGAACCAGCTGACAGCAACACCAGATTCTAAATCCACTGAGAGGGGCCAGGGATCAAACCCGCATCCTCATGGATACTCATTAGGTTCATTATGACTGAGCCACAATGGGAACTCTTGTCATGGCCTTTTTGGAGAGCAATTCTCATCAAACTTTAAAATCAAAATCTTAACTGTCTTTATCTGGCAGTTGTACTTCCACATATCTGGCCTGGAGAAATACACACATGTACCAAGAGACCTGGAGAAGAAAGTTAATTGCAGCATTGTTTACAATAGTAAAAGACAGGAAACTACCCAACTGTTCCTCAGTCAGAGATACTATGCAGTGGTTACAAAGAAGGTAAAGAGTTCCCATCGTGGCTCAGTGGTTAACGAATCCGACTAGGAACCATGAGGTTTTGGGTTCGATCCCTGCCCTTGCTCAGTGGGTTGAGGATCCGGCGTAGCCGTGAGCTGTGGTGTAGGTCGCAGAAGCGACTCGGATCCTGCATTGCTGTGGCTCTGGCGTAGGCCCGGCGGCTACAGCTCCAACTGGACCCCTAGCCTGGGAACCTCCATATGCTGCAGGAGCGGCTCAAGAAAAGGCAAGAAAAAGAAGGTAAATCCATGTGCGCTGAGTAAAAATAGGGAGTTGGAAATATTACAACTTGGGCCCATTGCTGTTAAGATAAATAAATAAAACAAAAAATCTGGAGTTCCCATCCTGGCTCAGGTGCAGCCCTGAAAAGACAAAATACATAAAAATTTTTAAAAATTTAAAACATGCATGATTTAGCACTGTTGGTTTTCTCCCAAAAGTCTTTCCCTCCTCCTCCTTCCTCCTTGCAAACAGAATGCCCAGAGTTTTTCCAAGCAACAGGCAGATAGCTATGTGCTCAGGGGCAGCAGGCCTCACTGCTCTTCTCTGAGTTGAGGCATGATTGGCTTTACGGAAAAACTGGTCCTCTTTGACAGCGACTGGTCTAAAGCTGGGCCTCTGACCTTATTCTGCCAAAGAAACATGAAGGAAAGTCTGCAGGGAGATGTCTAGGCAAGACTTTCTTCTTTGATGAAAAAGAAATGCCCCTGGTGAGGATATGAAGAAAAAAGAACCCTCACGTACTATTGACGGGAATGTAAATGGTGACCTCACTACAGAAAAACAGTATGGAGGATCTGCCCAAAAAAATGAAAAATAGAACTAGCATATGTGATTTAGCAATTTCACCTTTGGAAATACATCCGAAGGTAGTGAAACTGACTCAAAAAAGATATCTGCACCTCCATGTTCACAGCAGCATTATTTGCAACAGCCAAGACAGGGCAACTGTCCACTGATGGATGAATGGATAAAGAAGTTGTGATGGAGTTCTCTGGTGGCGCCGTGGGTTGAGGATCTGGCATTGTCACTGGAGGAGCTCGGGTTGCTGATGTGAAACAGATTCGATCCCTGGCCCAGGCACTTCCACATGCGTGGGTGTGGCCCCAAAAAAGTTGTGATATATGCATATTTATGTATATATGTGTGTACACACACACACACACACACACACACACGGGGATGTTATTCCACCATTAAAAAAAAATGAGGAAATCCTACCATCGGCAAGAAAATGGGTACTTTGCAGACACTATGCTAAGTCAGTCAGATAGAGGAAGATAAATACTGTACGATCTCACATGTGGAATCTAAAAAAAGAATAACCAAACTCATAGAAAAAGAGAACAGACTATGGTTATCAGAAGTGGGGGTTGGGGGAGGAGGGAATTGGAGGAAAGTGGGCAAAAGTAGAAACTTCCAGTCATAAGATAAATAAGTGCAACATGATGACTGGCGCTAACAGCTCTCTGTGGTATGTAGGAAAGTTAGAGTAAATCCCAGGAGTTCTCATCACAAAAATTTATTCTTCTTTCTTTTCATTATACTGCATGAGAAGATAAATGTTAGCTCAACCTATTGTGTTAATCATTTCACAATCTATGTAAATTAATCCATCACGGCTGTATGCCTTAAACATATACAGTGATGTATGGCAATTATTTCTCGACAAAACTGAAAAAAAAGTTTAGAAAGAAAAGCCCTGCCCGGGAAGAAACTGTTTTCTCATTGTCCTCTTCCTTCTAGCTTGGAATGCTCTCAGGTTGTGTGAGCATTTGAGGAACAGCAGCCATTTCACAGCCATGAGAAAACAGGCAAAGAGAATCACAGACACAGGACCGGGGATGGAGCACTGGTGAACCACCAACTGGATTCTGAAGCCAGTCTGCCACCTCTAGACACCTTACACAAAAAGTGTCCTTGTCATTTAAGCCCCTATTTGACAGGTTTTGCTTCTTGCATCTGAACACATAATTAACTCAATACCTCGCACCTTAAAACACGACTAGCAAAATATTTATCAAACTATTAATAGAGGTTCCCTTGGATAGGAAGGGAAAAGAGAATTTTCACTTTTCCTTGAAATATATTTTTCCCCAAAAAAATGTATTACTTAGGCCAAAAATTGAAAAAAAAAATACAGTAAAACTTTAGTGACCACATATGGCCTACATATTTGGGTTCTAATTTCCCCTGTCTTAAGTCTTCATTTTCCCGGGCGCTGCCCTGACCTATTTTTCCTCTTTACCGTGTGTTTTGGAAAGCCACTTCAAATCTTCTATTGAAAGACTGTATATATATTTTTAAAAAAATGCAACAAAGGCTGTAGGTACTATAATAGGAGCCCATCTCAGTCTTGTTAGATGTTCAGAGTTTGAAAGGCAGAAAAAGTAAAGGCAAGGAGGAAGCAAGAACAAAGGCATGCGGGAGAAAAACAGCTAGGTTTATTCAGGGAAATCTCAAGGAACTCGAGATTTCTGGAGCATAAAGTAGGATGGAGAGATTGGAAGAGGCCAAAATAATGGGCCTTTCTACCAAGCACAGCTGCTTGAATGTCATCTTGAACCCGACTGTGGTCATGACGATTATAATGAGGGCAGCTAACATTCACGGAGAGTGTGCCTGGACCATGCACTGTTCTGAACCTAATAACAGTCCTAAAAGCAGGTCAATTTGTATGTGCTTTCCATAGAGGGGCAAACTAAACAGTCTGAGAGAGATGAGCTGTTGAAAGATTTTAAGCAATAGTAGCATGTTGGGATTTATATTTGTAAAACACATCTTTCTACATACTTAAATATTTATAGATGAAATGATACATCTTGGCTTTACTTCAAAATAACCAGAGAGTTTGTGGGTGGGAATATAGATAAAAATCTCCAGGAGCTGATCATTGCTGAAACTGGGTGATACATACAAGAGGGTGAAGTATACTCATTAATCTCTTTCCTTTTGTATACATTTGAAGTTTTCCATAATTATTTTTTTTAAATCCCTGGCTATATATGGAGATCCAAGTGAAAGTGTGAAGTTAGCATAAGATCAGGTAAGCATTGACAAAAGATGGTGAAGTGGAAGAAATACGGAAAAAAAGGAGACTTTATTTTTTTTTTGGTCTTTTTTTTTTTTTGCTATTTCTTGGGCCATTCCCGCGGCATATGGAGGTTCCCAGGCTAGGGGTCGAATCAGAGCTGTAGCCACCAGCCTACACCAGAGCCACAGCAACTCAGGATCCGAGCCACGTCTGCAACCTACACCACAGCTCACGGCAACGCCGGATCGTTAACCCACTGAGCAAGGGCAGGGATCGAACCCAAAACCTCATGGTTCCTAGTCGGATTCGTTAACCACTGCGCCACGACGGGAACTCCAAAAGGAGACATTTTGAGAAAAAGAAAATGCTTGATAACTAGTCTTTGCGGTGGGGAATGGCGTAGAGAAAAACCTTAAAGTCAGTCTTAGGACGCTATAAAACTAGAGGAAAACAGGCTGAACACTCTTTGACATAAATCACAGCTTTTGAATCTATCCTAGAATAATGGAAATAAAAACAAAAGATAAACAAACAGGACCTTATTAAACTTAAAAGCTTTTATACAGCAAAAAAACCATAAACAAAACAAAAAGACAAACTACAGAATGGAAGAAAATATTTGCAACCAAAGCAACAGACAAGGGATTAATTTCCAAAATATACAAATAGGGAGTTCCTGTTGTGGCTCAGCAGGTTACAAACCTGACTAGTATCCATGAGGATGCGGGTTCGATCCCTGGCCTTGCTCAGTGGGTTAAGGATCTGGCACTGCCCTGAGCTGTGGTGTAGGTTGCAGACGTGGCCTGGATCACGTGTTGCTGTGGCTCTGGCGTAGGCCAGCAGCTGAAGCTCTGATTCATCCCCTAGCCCAGGAACTTTCATATGCTGCAGGTACAACCCTAAAAAAAAAACCAAAAAAGAAAAAGAAAAAAAAAATGGGCAGAAGATTTAAATAGACATTTCTCCAAAGAAGACATACATATGGCCAAAAAACACATGAAAAGATACTCAACACTAATTATCAGAAAAACGCAAATCAAAATGACAATCACTTCCTGCTAGTCATAACGGTCATCACCAAAAAGCCTACAGGAGTTCCCACTGTGGCTCAGCAGGTTAAGGACCTGATATTGTCTATGCGAGAACGTGGGTTTGATCCCTGGCCTTGCTCAGTGAGTGAAGGAGGCAGTGGTGCTGCAAGCTGTGGCACAGTTTGCAAATACAGCTCAGATCTGGTATTGCCATGACCATGATATAGGCCTCAGCTGCAGCTTCGATTCGACCCTGGCCTGGGAACTTCCATAAGCTACATGATCAGCCATTAAAAAAAAAAAAATTCTACAAACAATAAACATTGGAGAGGCTGTGAAGAAAAGGGAACCTTCCTACACTGCTGGTGCAGCCACTATGGAGAACAGTAAGGTTGTTCCTCGAGTAAGGTGGTTCTTCAAAAAGCTAAAAATAAGAGTTAACATATGATCCAGCAATCCGACTCCTGGGAATATATCCACAGAAGACCATAATTCAAAAAGATACAAGCACCCCAATGTTCACTGTAGCACTATTTACAACAGCCAAGACATGGAAGCAACCTAAAGGACCACTGACTGAGAAATGTATGAAGATGTGGTACATGTAAACAATGGAATATCACTCAGCCATAAAAAAGAATGAAATAATGCCATTTGCAGCAACATGAACAGATCTAGAGATAATCATACTGAATGAAGTCAGGCAGAAAGACAAATATCATAGGATATAATTACATGTGGATGCTGATAAAAATGATACAAAAGAACCATGCTGTACAGTAGAAAAAAAAATTGTATTGGGGAAATAACTATTAAAAATAACAGTAATAATAATAAAAAGAATGAAATAATGTCATTTGCAACATGGATAGATCTAGAGATTATCACACTAAGTGAAGTAAATCAAAAACAAATGATATATATCACATACGTATATCATATACATATATATGTGATACATATGTAGAATCCAAAAAATAGTACAAATGAACTTATTTACAAAATAGAAACAGATCCACAGATATAGAAAACTAATGATTACCAAAGGGGAGTGTAGGGGAGGATAAATTGGGAGCAGGGGATTAGCAGATGCACAGTGCCATATATAAAATAGATAAAATGGATAAACAATAAGGGTTTACCGTACAGCATAGAGAACTATATTCAATACCTTGTAAACTACAATGGAATAGAATTTTTTTTTTTTGTCTTTTTGCTGTTTCTTGGGCCGCTCCCGCGGCATATGGAGGTTCCCAGGCTAGGGGTCAAATCGGAGCCGTAGCCACTGGCCTACACCAGAGCCACAGCAACACGGGATCCGAGCCGCGTCTGCAACCTACACGAGCCGTGTCTGCAACCTACACCGCAGCTCACGGCAACGCCAGATCGTTAACCCACTGAGCAAGGGCAGGGACCGAACCCGCAACCTCACGGTTCCTAGTCGGATTCGTTAACCACTGCGCCATGACGGGAACTCCATAGAATTTTTTAAAATAGGTATAGATCCATACGTACATATTATGCATAACTGAATTACTGTGCTGTCCACCTGAAACTAACACAATATTGTGAATCAACTGTACATCGATACAAAATAAAAATCAATTTTAAAAAAATGATACAAAAGAGCTTATTTATAAAACAAAAACTCAGATTTCAAAACCAATCTTATGGTTACCACAGGGGAAACTGAGGGGGTGGGAGGAAGAATTGGGAGGGTAAGAATAACAATAAACACACTACGGTATAAAATAATTAACAAGAACCTACTGTATAGCACAGGGAAAATACTCGACAGTTTGTAATATCCTATATGGGAAAAAAGAACAGGTGTGTGTGTGTGTAAAACTGATTCACTTTGCTGAATACCTGAAACTAATACAACACTGTAAGGCAACTGTATTCCAATATAATTTTAAAAATACAAATAAAAAAATTTTTTGAAAGATACAAAGGAAGAGTTCCTGTTATGGCTCAGCAGGTTAAGGACCCGATGCTGTCTCTGTGAGGATGTGGGTTCCATCCCTGGCCTCGCTCAGTGGGTTAAGGATCTGGTTTGTCACAAGCTGCAACATAGATCCAGCATAGATGCATCCTGGATCCGATGTTGCTGTGGCTGTGGTATTGGCCCCAGCTGCAGCTCCGATTCAACCCCTGGCCTGGGGACTTCCATATGCCATAGGTTCGGTGGTAAAAAGAAGGAAAAAAAATACAAATGAACTTACATACAAAACAGAAACAGACCCACAGACATAGAAAACAAACTTGTGGTTACTGAAGTGGAATGGTGGGGGGGAAGGGGGAAGGATAAATTAGGAGGTTGGGATTAACATACACATATAAATAAATAACCAACATGAACCTACTGTACAATAGAGAACGTTACTCAATATTGTAATAACCTGTAAGGGGGAAAAGAATCTGAAAAAGAATAGATAATATCCACATATATGTATCATTGTGCTGTACATCTGAAATGAACTCAACACTGTAAATCAACTATATGTCAACTTAAAATAAAAAAAAAAAGTCAGTCTTAGGTACCTAGCTTAAGTGGCTCAGTCAAAAGGGACTACAAAAATGGATTGGGGAAACAGTGAATGGGTGTGCAAACGTGTTCAGTCTTGGATGTGTCAAGTTTGGTTCGGCGGTGTGCTGTGCATCTAAATCAGGGGCCCTTGGAGTTCCCGTCGTGGCACAGTGGTTAACGAATCCGACCAGGAACCATGAGGTTGCGGGTTCGATCCCTGCCCTTGCTCAGCGGGTTCAGGATCCAGTGTTGCCATGAGCTGTGGTGTAGGTTGCAGACGCGGCTCGGATCCCGAGTTGCTGTGGCTCTGGTGTAGGCTGGTGGCTATGGCTCCGATTGGACCCCTAGCCTGGGAACCTCCATATGCCGTGGGAGAGGCCCAAGAAATAGCAAAAAGACAAGAAAGAAAAATAAAAAAAATCAGGGGCCCTTTCACAGAAAACACTTCAACTTAAACACATTTGTTTATAAGTTATCTAAATTATCTACAATACGAAACAAACAAAAAACATTATGAAACAAACAAACAAAAATTTTCCTAGCACAGAAGTACCCGCAATGTAATTGGCGCTATCACATACTGTCCACACAAAGTATGGACACCCTACCCTTTACTGCTGATCTATCTGAAAGGGATAATTTTAGGACTGGGATGTTCAACCTCTCTGAACCTCAATTTACTTCCATGGTAGAAGAAAATACTACTTTCCTAACAGAAGAGCAATGCAAAAGTCATGACATTATACATATATACTGATACAAGTACAGTGCCAGGAGCTCAGAAATGCTGTTTCCACTCCACAATCTACCTTCTGCCCAAACCTCCTGCCCCGACTTCCATTTCCTCCAGATTAGAGTAACAGAACAGATGATGCTTTTTGCTTTTTATGGGATGAACCTGGAGATGCATTTAAGCGGAATCCCAAGCAGCGTAAGAGCTGACTGCAGGTGTGAACACGCACTTCATTTCACGGGTGTTTGCTTGCTTCCATCCCATCCTCAAGCTGAAGAACAGAAATGCTGGTCACAAACCCTGCAGCTGGTCACTACAGGCTGTGCACGCTTAGGAAGGGTTACACACCCTCACCAGAAACACACACATGCACACTTAACATGTGCTAAGGCAAGACACTCCTCACCTGTAACTTGTTCAAACAACTGAAGAAACCCTCAAGAGACTAATAATTCTTTAGTTCATTGACTATGAGCAGGGATTGGGAGAGATGAATGGGATACAGTATAGAACTCAACTTGTCAATTCATCACTCCAAATGAACCCCGTGTGGCTCTAGAAGGCAAAATATCACCTCACATCTCAGGAGGGTCTCCCCCTGAGGAGTTCCACAGCAGCCTCGTGGTTTAGGATTTGGCATTGTCACCGTGGCTCAGCTTCAATCCCAAGCCCAGGAACTTCTGCACACCGTAGATGCACCCACCCCCCAAAAAAGGCTCCCCCTCAAAACAGACAGAAGCCACATTCATGCTACCTCAGCAACTGCCAATAGAGAATCTAGTAAATAAGTTCATGACTGCAGCTCTTATATCCTTGAAGAGTTAGCTTGGCACTGGTTACAAAGAGGTGAAGTGAAAACCTGACTCAAATCTTCTATTCCCAAAAGGGAAGGAAACAACAACAACAACAAAAACCATAAAAGACAAGACAGGAGTCCCTTGTGGTGCAGTGGGTTGAGTATCTGACTCATTGCAGTGGCCTGGGTCACTGCTGTGGCGTGGGTTTGATCCCTTGCCCAGGAACTAAAAAAGACCCAGGCTTGGTAGCACCTGCCTGTAGAACAAATAGCACATACATCTATCCTGGAAACTAGAACTGGGAATTCTTTATTCTGCCCCTACTAGGGTATAATCTAGAGATGTTAACAAAGTAGAGTTAAAATTCAAACTCTGCTGCTCTAATTTTCTCTAAAATGTTAAGTTCCTATAAACCTTTCACACTCTGAAAACCACATGCAAAATAAGCACATATAAGGCCAGGTGTCCATTCCTTTTTGGGGGGCTGGGAGGTGGTTTAGCCACACCCACAGCATATGAAGTTCCTGGGCTAGGGATCAAATCTGCACCACAGCAGCAACCCAGCTGCTGCAGTGAAAACACTGGATCCTTAGCCAGCTGCACCACAAAGAGAACTCCTGCAGTATCCATTCCTGAAATAATGATTTAGTTGAAGCTAAAGACGTGATGATGATAAAAAGGCTACAAGAGCCTTCCCTTCAATTACATAATACAATGCTGCCCTCTAGCAACTCAAGAGAGAAACAATACTAATAAGCCAACTGGATTCGGGACTCCGAAATTGTTAGCATTAGTTATTATTTACTATGGAAGATGCTGCTGAAAAAGGAGGGCACATAGGAAGGGGTCTCCAAAGTTGTACAGCAATTGCCCATCCTAACAGAAAATGTTCTTTTAGAAAGATCCTGGGATACGTTAATGATCCAGTGTGCTGCTCGAGGTTATCATCCACAGATCTGGAAGGGCCTCAAACACTGAAGATGCCCTGCACTGACCTGTTTGTACAGGTAAGTGGGATCTCTTACCTCTCTGGGCAGAGCCAGAACCATCTTTGTCACTGGAGAAACTTCCCTTCCTAACCTGGTGTTTCTCTTCTTCCAAGTTTTAACGAGGTGGGGTGGAATACACAATGTCAGTTTTTCCTAAGAAATGTAAGATTATACTATGATTAAAGAATTACAGAGAGTTCCTGTCATGGCTCAGTGGTTAACAAACCCAACTAGCATCCATGAGGACACGGGTTGGATCCTTGGCTTCACTCAACGGGTTAAGGATGCAATGTTGCTGTGAGCTGTAATGTAGGTCGCAGACGAGGCTCAGCTCCCGTGTTGCTGTGGCTGTGGTGCAGGCCGCCAGCTATAGCTCTGATGAGACCACCAGCCTGGAAATCTCCATATGCCGTGGGTGCAGCCCTAAAAAGACAAAAAAAAGGAAAAAAAAAAAGAATTACATAACCAACCGTCAAACTTGGAACCTAAACTAAATGGTACTTTTAGGTTGGCACAGTGAACATTTCCAGGAAGGGGAGTGGCTAATAACTAGTAGGACAAGCATACCAGGTTTTCAAATGCCTCCTACCCCACAAAGTAACAATGGCAAACATTCAAAGTACTGAGCCCAGAAAAATCTTTTTGTTTCCAAACGACCTTTCTAGGAAGACCTGCAAGTTCAAAATTCATTCCATTAGATCTCATCACTCTCACAAATGTTGACTGACCTCCACGGCTCATCAGAACCTCTATTAGAAGATACCCCAGTAACAGAGAGATCTATGCTGGAAAAGAGGGACCTGGTAATGAGGGTTAACCGTGTAACACGAGAATATGATTTCTGGCTCCAGACAAGTGCTTCCAATCTCTCATGTTGAGTCTTAAAAGAAATGCACCCAATTCAGTATGCGTGTGTAGATGGAAAGAGAAGAACCATATACACTTGTTTTCAAACAGAAGTTATGGGTTTATTAAAACATTTGTTGGAGTTCCCTCACTGCTCAGTGGGTTAAGGATCCAATGCTGTCACTGCTGTGGCTCTAGTTAGAGCTGTGACACGGGTTTGATCCTTGGCTTGGGAATTTCTGCATGCTGCTGACGTGGTCAAAAAATTTTTTTTAAAAATCCTATTAACCTAAATAAGCACAGTTGGCACAATACATCATTGTCCATATATTATCATACATTCAGGAAAGTTTCTGAGAAAATTCATCAGGACAGGCTTCCTTTGGGCTCAAATGGATCTGAGGAAAGAACACAAGAAGTAACATAATTTATAGCTGCCGGTCATCAATAAACAACATGCCATTGTCATGTCATTTGGGGAAGTCAGGATAGCTGGACTGCTTTCCCTTCCTGGCTAATGATTTGTCCAAAATTCCACTACCTTCAAAAATCCTTTTCCCTAAATCTGAGAGAGAATGGATATGTGTATACGTATGACTAGGTCACTTTGTTGTACAGCAGAATATATCACTACCTTGTAAATTTACTATACCTTAATAAAACTTTAAAAATAAAAAACTTAAATTTAAAAAATTCTTCTCCCTAGAGTTCCCACTGTGGCTCAGGAGGCTAAGGACCCGAGACTGTCTCTCTGAGGATGTGTGTTTGATCCCTGGCCTCACTCAGTAAGATTAAGGATTCAATGTTGCTGCAAGCTGCAAGTTGTGGCTTGGATCCAGTGTTGCTATGGTTAGGGGGTAGGCCTGCAGCTGCAGCTCCGAGTTGACCCTGGACCAAGAACTTCCACATGCCACAGATGCGGCTGTAAAAAAAAAAAAAAAAAAAAAAACTATTTTCCCTAATTAAATCTTTATGCACTCCCAGAGTCTCGTCTTTAACAATTATGAATCTCAGAGAAGACCAAATTAGTCACTTGTGATGAACAGGCCAACTGCAAAGCTCAACCTCAGAACCACTACCATATCTAGGGTGAAAAAAATCAAGCCATGGGAAGAGATGCATGTCCTACTGTTTTTAAATATCAAGCAGCCATTTGCTGAAGGCAGTCAAAAAAGTAGGTACTTCAAGCTATAAGATAAATGAGTACTAACAATGCAATGTACCTCATGATAAATGTAACACTGTCATATGTTATACAGGAAAGTTGTTGAGAGCAAATCCTAAGACTTATCACAAGTAAAAAAATTTTTTTCTATTTCTTTATTATTGTATCTACATGATATGATGGATGATCACTAAACCTACCGTGATAATCATTTCATGACATACGTTAGTTAAATCATCCCGCCGTATTTCTTAAACCTATACAGTGCTGTATGCCAATTATATCTCAATAAAACTGGAATATATATATATATATATGCATATAACCAATATATACATTATATATGGCAGCAAAAACCAATAACCAGCCATTAACTACCTCTGTGACAAGCCACTATTAGGTAGCACAAGGCCAGCCACTTACAATCTCTAAAGAAACATACAAAATAAAAGGGTTTGAGCTCATGGAAGCTGTAATTATAACTGAAGATACTTATCTCTCTGTTAGCTAATCTCCTTTGTGGATTAAATATTCAGTAATTACAATTCTGATGACCATTATGGACACAATATTAGAGATCTGACCTCAGAAGAACAGAGCCAGATTTCTGTGATTTGAAATAAGAAATTTCCAAGGAAGGATCAAGTGCATCTAGGCTCTTCTGATCTACAACCATCCCATTCCCCTAACTGAACATACAGCAACCCAGAGGCACAGAAACAAGATCAATTAAAATGGTCCCTCTGCCAATTAAAAGCAACAGGTGTAACCTTAAAATTTGTAGAATCAATTAAAAAAAAAGATTTTCTTACTTCAAATAATCTCTTTAAAAGTCTGAGTAATGATGCAACCTGAAAAAGAAAGCACAAATCATCAAAACAACAGTTGGGATACCCAGCATTACTGTCAGATCACAGAATAGAATTCAGGAAGACCGTAAGTGCAGAAATGTAATCACAACCATTCTCGCTAGGCAGCTGACATTCTGAAGGATCCTAATGCCAATGCATCAGATTTTAGCTAAAAGTTAAATCAAGACCTATGAAATACCTCCTCAGCCATACCCAACAGAAAGGTTGTCAGTCCAACCCACATGCCAGAAACAGTCTCACTTAGAGACCAATGCTCTGGTGAAAACACTAATGGCTCTGGGGCTTAGAGAAAAGAAAAAAAATCAGTTATTATAACAAACCAACGTGTTGCAAGAGCAGCAAGAATCTACATCCTTTTATGAAAATCCAAACTGAAAGATCACTCTAAAAATGACCTTTAAGGAAATGAAAATAATGGAATTATCAATTTTCCCAGTTCCACCCATTTCCTCTCAAAGTAAGTAAAAAACTATAAAACATATTGTTTGCTATGTTCTATTTTCATAACTATCCCCTCAAAACCAATTTACATTCTCTCTCTTCTTCACCCCAGCTTTTAGCTTCTTTGAAAGCAGGCCTTCAAACATAAAACAGGGTCCTACGTAACATTTGCTGCCAACACATGGAGGCAAGGAAAGGGCAATTTATCAATTAATAATTTATAATTACAATTACAGACAATAAATTATACATAACGGTAGAACCTGGAATGTAACAACCGTTATCTTTACATTTTCAGAGGCTGTTGAGAAACGTTTCTGACTTTTAAACATAAATAATACCTACCTATACATCAGGGCCTTGCCTTTTTCATTCCCCAAGGCAAAGTACCCACTTCTGGGAGAAAAATCCATGGTATGAACAAGAGAAATATTCTTCTTTTTAGCAACTGGGAAGTTTGAAAACACTGTACAGGAAGGAAGGTGGACCTGTAGGAAATAATAAAGAGTTTTAAATTGCAACGACTGGGAACTTATTCTTAAATTTTAGTCTTCAATCTATCTTTTTGCTGGGGGAAAAAAGTTCATTTTGACTGTAGCACACGTGAAAGTTCAGTTCTCTCAAAGCAGGAGAGTGCTCCAAAATTAAAATTTGATTCTCAACGTGCTATTAACTGAGAAAGAAGGAAAGAGAAGAAAGTGTTTTCCCTTTTTTATTCCTTTTCGGGGCCACACCTGCGGCATATGGAAGTTCCCAGGCCAGAGGTCAAACTGGAGCTGCAGCTGCTGGCCTACACCACTGCCTGAGCAACGCCAGATCCGAGCCGCGTCTGTGACCTACACCACAGCTCACAGCAATGCGGAATCCTTAACCCCCTGAATGGGACCACGGATCAAGCCTGCATCCTCATGGGTACTAGTCAGGTTCGTTACTGCTGAGCCACAACGGGAACTCCCAGAAAGTGTTTTCTTGAAGCTTTTAATGCAGCATCTAGCATGGTGCCTGGGAAAGTCAAACAAATAAATGAATAAGGTGAAAAGTCAAGAGGAGTACCCATTAACGCTCTAACCTCATAACCACAGTAAAGAACACTAAAATTTGACCACAAGGAACAGATACTTTGAACATTATAAAGAGTCTGAAGCCAGAATTCCTGTCATGGCTCAGCGGAAACTAATCTGACTAATATCCATGAGGACACAAGTTCGATCTCTGGCCTCCCTCAGTGGGTTAAGGTTCCAGTGTTGCCAGGAGCTATGGTATAGACTGCAGACACAGCTCAGATCTGGCATTGCTGTGGCTGTGGTGTAGGCTGGCAGCTACAGCTCCCATTTGACCCCTAGCCTGGGAACCTCCATATGCTGCAGGTGAGGCCCTGAAAAGAAAAAAAAAAAAAAAAAAAGAGTCTGAAGCAGAGACAAAGGCACACCAAATCTTCCAATATTATGTAACTGCTTTTTTTTCCGCTTTTAGTTCTCAATTGTGTGGTATATTCTTTGCCTTTCACAGTCTCTCCTTGAGGAGGACTAAATGAGGAAAACCTGGTTCATCAAGTGAAACTGTGTTCCGAGAGCCAAAAGCTCACTTCGAGGCCAAGTCATTTTTTCCAGAAAAGTCCACTTCCAGGGAAAACAGGCCCAAATAGGCAAGCCGAGGCCTCATCCAATTTGTGGATAAATAAAACCTAAGCATGGAAGCAGTTACTTTAGCAGACTAGGATTTTAACAACTCGCACCTTCCCACATTCTCTAAGCTCTGCCAAGAAAAACAGCACCTTCACACTCAAAGACATAAAGAATTATCATTCAGCTGTTTATCTTCGTAGTCTATCATTCTTCACACTTTTCGATGAGACTTTAAACCACCCCATCAAGGTGCTTTTCATAGTACTTACCATGTAAAACACACTGTTAGAGATACTTCTGTCCACTGAACAGGTTTCAGCCGTTACTTGGCCCTGATCCCCCTGACATAATATACCTATTGATCATTTTTGTCAAGAAGTCAAGTTGACAGTGAAATCTCCAACCCATTTTCAATTCTTCTCAACTTCTCCAGGAAGCAGGTTCTGCCTGCATAGCATGGTATCAATGCAAAGGCATTGGTGCTACTGAGAAGTGGTCTTGACCCATTAATGCCAAAAAGTTGACAAAAACTGGGGCACAAGACACAAAGCAATTTTTTAAAGCCCATGATTACCAGCAGGTTGCTGTGTATTTATTCTACCTAAATAAACAGAACAATTCTATTACCAAAATTACCGGAAATAATGTGGTAAAAATAAACACAAGGTGTATGATGTAAACAGTGTCCCTTCAGATATGGTGCCCTTGTGCAACAAATAACAACACAACCACATGCAGAGGCCATGGTTTCATACAAGCTGGTGTGTTCTTTCTGATGGAGAATACAGACCAAATTACCATTTTTTTTTTTTTAATTTATCTTCCACTGACTTGGGTATCAGGGGCGAAGAAACATGTTTACAAGCCCTCATAAAAGACTCAACTGCATCTACCCGCAAATTTCCCTGGTGTAATCTCCCTGCTTTCATACACCTTCCCTCAGACCAATGACCCCCACCTGGTTAGAACTCAGCTGTGCTCTAACCTCTCTTTAGAAACCCTGTATTAAAAGCTATAATTGAACAAAGAAGAAAAAGCCCGGTAAGAACTCAGCTTCTTTAATTCAAAAAGTTTCCTTTATCGCCCACATAATTTTTGTCATTACATTTTAGGGTCCAGATATCAAAAATCAACAAATAAAAGCACTCTCGTCCTTAATTTAATGGATAAGAAGTTCCAGTTCGTCTGCAACGTCCAAGATTGCAGATGTGATAACAATTTAACTTCTGGGCCTTTTACTGGTGCAATGCCTTAGATTTATCTTCCCTACTTTGTGCCCAGATAACAGAACTCTTTGGATCATTATAAGAGACGGCATTTAATGATACTAAAACTGTTTCACTGAGCCATTCTGAAGCTGCTATGCCTGGTTTCTTTCCATTAGACATTATGGTTGACTACCATTTAAAAAACAGGAGTTGGCTGTTACTAATGAATTCCTTGTGTGATTTTGCCACAATAAAAACCATAAATGCTGCCATGATTACTGAAGCAAACTAGGCAGAACTAACTACTAGGCATCTTGCAGAATTTATTACATTAACAGAGATAGATCCCATGGTTTTCTGAAACAATTTACTACCACTAAAATGATAAAAGGTTAGTATGAATTAGTCCACCACTCCCCTCACAGGAGTAGGGATTTTAAAGCTGGCTTGAATTAGAACCTTCTCATTTATCAAACGATTCATTCAATAAGGAACCACTAAAATGCAATGCTCTATTTTCCAAACTCTTTTTGCAGCACAATCCTTTCTTCCCTCAAAAAAAAATCTTACGCAGAATACCAATATGTACCACAGATAACCATGAAGCTGCTCCATGTGATACAGGGAGGAGCTTAGCCTCCTACTTGACCTATTTGCCACCTAAGAGGCCCTGAATATGTCCTAGGGCTCTGAGGAATTTAGCAAGAAAACCATTAAAATGCTAGAAAGAATATGGAATCTAGTATCACCACCCTTTACTAGCTGTTGACTATGGGTGGGCTAATCATCTGAGGACTGCTAATTGGCTCAAATTTCTTTGGTAAAATTCTTGATAAATCTTTGTAAACTATACACTATTAAACAAAGCTGATGAAACGCATGGCTAATTTGCTGAATGAGCAAGAGAAAAATAAGAATCTCTGTAACGTGCTTACAATCTGGTAGTCACATAACCATAGCACAATGCAATGCTGCTATTCAAAGTTCTATGCCATCTGTATGCCTGACTTAGAGCAAGTTGAATGAATGAAGAAATTGGTTCTGCCTGAAAGGTAAGAAACTTCAGTGATGGAGTGACACAAGCTGAGCTCTGAGGTTGGGCAGAAAAGAGTCAACACAGGCCTGAGGCTGACATCCTTAGAAAGGCCCACTTGCAAGAGTGGCCCTTAGATGGCATCTGAGAACTTGACTGGTACACAGCTCCCTACAGTGATGGGAAACTTAACCTAAATGATAAGGACCACTCACTGTGCCTAAGTGATTTGTCGAATGTGGCTTATGCTGAACACTTGTCTTTACTTTGGGTACCTCCCAGGCAGAGGATACTTACATGATCGACCCTTAATAAGAACTCTGGGCACTGAGTCTCAAATGAGCTTCTCTGGGAGAAAAACACTTAACACATGCGGTCACAACTCGCTGGAGAAATTAGACGTGTCCTATGTGATCACGCCAGGAGAGGACTCTTAGAAAGCTGTGCCCGGTTTCCTCCAGGCTTCGCCCCATGGGCCTTTTCCTTTTGCTGATTTTTTTTTTTTTTTTTTGGTATAATTCACCAAGGAGTTCCCGTCGTGGCTCAGTGGTTAATGAATCTAACTAGCACCCATGAGGACAGAGGTTCAATCCCTGGCCTCGCTCAGTGGATTAAGGATCTGGCATTGGCATGAGCTATGGTGTAGGTTGCAGACATGGCTCGAATTTGGCGTTGCTGTGGCTGGGGTGTAGGCTGGCGGCTACAGCTCTGACTTGACCCCTAGCCTGGGATCCTCCATGTGGCGCAGGTGTGGCCCTAAAAAGACCAAAAAAAAAAAAAAAAAAGAATAATTCACCAAATCTGGGGGAGGTCCTGGGGACCCCTGGCACAGAGCTATCTTCACAAATACTATCCAGCTATTTAAATTTAAATCTTTTTATACATTTTCAAGCTCAATTTATTTTCAAAATTTAAGAATTGTCTCCATATGACAACAGGCTTTAAAGAGGTAGATGAAGAAAGAAAACTACAGAGGAATGAAGTCTTTAAATATATTCCTTCATATATAAGCTGAAAGAAACATCTGAAAATGAAGACCACCACTTAAGAAATGCTAGGAATGGGAGTTTCCTGGTGGCTCAGCAGATAAAAGATCCAGTGCTGAAACTGCCATGGCAGGGGTTCGATCCCTGGCCCAGAAACTTCCACATGCCACAGGCATGGCCAAAGAAAGAAATGCTAGGAATGGACAGCACAGCTTTCCCAAAAGAACTTAATACAAATTTAGTGGCTACTGTGCATCCTTTCTACAATCACACCCCAAAGCTACAATACTAGCAATTTCTACATCAAAAGAGGCTACTCTTTTTAAAATAATCCAACACTTTCCTATTATCTTTCCATGTTTTCAACTTAAATTTTAAAATGATCAATGCTACCATATGATCCAGCGATCTCACTCGTAGGCATAAATCTGGACAAAACTTTCATTCAAAAAGTTACATGCACCCCTATGTTCACTGCTGCACTATTCACAACAGCCAAGACATGGAAACAACCTAAATATTCAATGACAGATTAAGAAGATGTAGTACATATACACAATGGAATACTACTTAGCTATAAAAAAGAACAAAATAATGCCATCTGCAGCAACATGGATGAAACTAGAGACTCTCATATGAAGTGAAGTCAGAAAGAGAAAGACAAATACCATATGATATCACATATTTGGAATGTAACATATGGCACAAATGAACCTATCTACAGAAAAGAAACAAACTCATGGACTTGAGAACAGACTTGTGGTTGCCAAGGGGGAGGAGCAGGGAGTGGGATGGACCAGGAGTTTGTGGTTAGTAGATTGCATTTGGAGTGAATAAGCAATGAGATCCTGCTGTATAGCACAGGGAACTATATCTAATCACTTGCAATGGAAAATGATGGAGAATAATATGAAAAGAAGAATGTGTATGTGTGTGTGTGTGTGTGTGTGTGTGTGTGTGTGTGTGTGTGTATATATATATGTATAACTGGGTCACTTTGCTGTACAGCAGAAATCAACACAACACTAAATCAACTATAAAATTTTTAAATAAAATTTAAAAAAAAATTTTAAATAAAATGATCAATGCTAAAAGGAAAGGGTAAGGAAATATTACCAATCTGACTGCTTCTTTCATTTTTTCTGAAGCAATGGCCAAGATTTCTGTAGTAGGATTGAAAGTCAGAGAAGTAACACCTGTTACTAAGTTCATTATAGCTTTAATCGGCTTTGGGTTTGTTTCTTGGAGACAAGACTCTTGATTGTATATGTTTACCACTCCACAATTAGAACTGCGAAGAGAAAAAAGAATATAACAGATTAAAAACAAGCAAAAGGGCTTTCACAACCTACGTGAATATAGATTTAAACCCACAAACTGATATTTACAGGAAGCATATGGTGTTACATGAGGCCCATGGCTGGAAAGCTCAACCAAAGGCAAAAGCTAGACACAGTCTATCAGTTCTACTGCAATCTTGCCAAATTCTTATTAACTCAGGCAGCTTTTCAATTACTAGTCTAGCTAGAAAATCCAAGAGAGTGCAGAATCTTCATTATTCAGTCCTTCAATAAATATTTACTGAATTTCTTTTTTTTTTTATCTTTTCTAAGGGCCTCACCCGAGACATATGGAGGTTCCCAGGCTAGGGCTCTAATCAGAGCTGTAGCCGCTGGCCTATGCCACAGCCACAGCAAGGTGGGATCCGAGCCGCATCTGCGACCTACACCACAGCTCATGGCAACGCCAGATCCCTAACCCACTGAGCGAGGCCAGGGATTGAACCCACAACCTCATGGTTCCTAGGTGGATTCATTAACCACTGAGCCACGACGGGAACTCCTGAATTTCTTCTCTATGCCTATTTAAGTGCCTGGGATACTAAAGAAACAAAAGGGACTAAGACTGCCACTCTCATAGCATTTATGGTCAACCTAATATTCCAACATGCAAATGGAAGCTGTCCTTCCCCTACTTAGATCACCTCCTTTCTTTTTATATTCCATTCTATTTATGAGAACTTCCAAATCAGTGGTGAACAAGAGCTGGGACAGCAGGCATCTTAGTTTTTGAACATCTACCGACAAGAGTTAATGAAGTGACCATCCACTCCAAGTTTTGAAATATTTACCAGCAATGAATTACACTCATGAAAAGTACATCTTAATGACTTTATCATTAACAGTATCATTGACAGACAAGAACTTTCAGTAAACATTTTTGACTTGAATATTCAGACCACCTAATGTTATGGGCATTATTTATAAGAAACATGAATAGGTCCTTGTAATTCACAGATACTTATATTTAATTAGCAAATGCAATATAAACCAGAAAGATGCAAGAAATTAAGCCTCAAACTCAGAAAGGCGGCACTCGTGCATTCTACTCTGCATTCTCCCATTCCTATCACTCAAATGTTATTTATTTTCTTAATATTTACTGCGCACAATGAACCAGGCACAATGCATAAAAGAGACAAATTCAGTTCACACACACGATTCCACAGCTTGAAATTATAGCTGACACACCAAAAAGTATGCTAGATGTAATGCTTTAAAGTCTTCAAACTACTCACAAATACATTTTCTCATGCACATTTCATATACATTAGGAACCCCTTAATTTAAGCCCTGCTAACTCTATGTAGTCCATGCTAATCACTCAGGAGAAATAATATATACCCTGGGTTTGTGTAATTTTGTTATGGACTGAACAATTGTGTCCCACTAAAATTCTTATGTTGAAATCTTAATCCAAAATATAACGATATTAGGAGGTGGGCTTTTGGGAAATGATCAGGTCATGAGAATAGAGCTCTCGCAAATGGGATTAAGGCCTTTATAAAAATGACCCCAGAAGCTCTCTCACTCTCTTTTCACCCTGTGAGGACACAGCAAGAAGTCAGCCTTCTGTAACCTGGGACAAAAGCCCTTACCATGACCCAAGCATGCGGGCAATATGATCTCAGATTTCCAGTCTCCAGAAATATGAGAAACAAATTTTCTGTTGACTATAAGCCACCCAGTCTCTACGGTACTTTGTTACGACAACCCAAAATGACACAAAATTTATCTTTATTTATATTTTTGACTTGGATCAAAATACCTATTATTACTTATACCAAATCTCTTTTCTACTGAAAAAGAATTTATACCTAAATCCATCTTAATTAAAGACAAGAAGCTATAATCCATATAGCTCTCTTCTAAATACCAATTTTAGATCAAATCTTACCGTTATGAACATCAGGGTATCCTTAAATTAAACCCTTAATTAATTCTTACTTGACTATTGCTTAAATGTGTGGAACAAAAATGGCACAATAATTTTGATAAACAGACTATTATAGTGGCATTTGTGTTAAAATATAACTGATTCTAACATGCTGAGAGTGTTTAGTCGATATTTATTGAATGTTATCTGTACATACTGCAGTACACAAACTGTCTCAGGAATACAGAGTATCAGAAGAAATTTATCCCAGAAAAACCATGCCTGCAAGAAATACCCAGAAATACAAGAGAACATAAGCTAAGTTCTGTATGGGATCCAGAACCTCAAGAAGGGAAAAAGTAATATGAGTTGAAGTTGCTCCAGTGAAGCTTTGTAGAAGAGGTGAGACTTAAGGTGGGAAAGTGAGAAATCAGGCTTAAAAAAAAAAAAAAAAAAAAACCACACAAAAAGTATCATTAGGTGGAAGAACAAAGGGAGAAAGGAGCTCATCCCTGAACTTCAAACTAAAAAAACAGATGTGACTATCATCCTCCCAACCCTAACCACAGCTGATTAGACTAGAAACAGTTCTTGAATCAAGAGGTCAATTCAGAGTTCCCGTCGTGGCTCAGTGGTTAACGAATCCGACTAGGAACCATGAGGTTGCGGGTTCAATCCCTGGCCTTGCCCAGTGGATTAAGGGTTCGATGTTGCTGTGGCACTGGCGTAGACTGGCGGCTACAGCTCCAATGAGACCCCTAGCCTGGGAACCTCCATGTGCCGCAGGTGCAGCCCTAGAAAAAGACAAAAAAAAAAAAAGAGGAGAGCTCAATCCATTATCAGATCCCAACAGGAATGATGGCAATTAGCCAGATCAACCTACCTTATTAAGAGATAAAGGTCTCTCTCTTCTCATTTATTCCCATGGACCACCAATGATGTCCAAACGAGTGTCTTTAATTCCATACTGATTTCTAACCGCTTGTGGACACGGCTGTGAACCTATCTCTGACACTTCTCTCCTCCACCCTCACATGGACAACTCTTCTGGTTGATCAGGCCTGGAGCCTGAGAGCGTCACTGCTTTTCTCCCATCCCAATCTTCCCAGCAGTTATGACATATGTTACAAGCGTCATTTACCTATCTCCCTATTCTCACTTGCACCCGTATCACTTAATGCCTGGATTACTGCAATGATCTCAAGGCTCATCTCCCTGCATCTCTATTCTTCTAGAGGCTGTCATGAGAATTATCTACTTCAAATCCTGAAATTCAGATATCATCATGATTCTCTACTTAAAAATCCTTAACGGTTTCTTTTCCCACTTAATATCACGTCCACACTCTTCAACACAGCACAAAAGACTTCTCTACAAGTTATCCCCAACTGCTTACCTTGTAGCCAAGCCCCCCTTAAGAGTCATCCCATCCATACTCCTCTCAGAACACAAACCCGAATTCTCTCACCCTTTCCACTACCCCTGCAGTGGCAGTGCCTTTCTCTGAATCCCATCTGGCCCTGAAAATGCCCAGGTAAAGTGCCAATATATCCAAAAAACCTTTTCTAGATGTTCAATTATAACAACCCTCACCATTCCTAATATCCTTAAAATTAAAACTGTTACACTGGAGTTCCCACCATGGCTCAGCAGAAATGAATCAGATCATGAGGATGCAGGTTTGATCTCTGGCCTTGCTCAATGGGTTAAGGATCCAGTGGTGCTGTGAGACTCGCACAGACTCGGCTCGGATCCCGCATTGCTGTGACTGGTGTAGGCCAGCAGCTACAGCTCCGATTCAACCCCTAGCCTGGGAACCTCCATATGCCATGGGCGTGGCCCTAAAAAGACAAAAAAAAAAAAAGAATCCAACTGCAGCAGCTCTGGTTGCTGTGGAGGTACAGGTTCAATCCCCAGCCTGGCGCAGTGGGATCCAGCGTGGCAGCTTGGATTCAATCTCTGCCCATACACTGCAGGTGCAGCTATAAAACAAAACAACCTCTCTGCATCTCACCTGCAGTCTTTATGATATGGCTTGCCTTGTAAACAGAGATACATGGATGCATCGGTCCCCACTGGAAGATCATTAACTATAAGATGCATCGTTCTATCGTACAGGCCCCAGCTCAATGCTCAATAAATGGTTTCATGAATAAGGACAATGAAGCAAAAACATCACTAAATAAAATAGGTTTTTCTTGCATTATAAAGCACCCGTGTCCTGAAGAATCTCCAGAAGAAGCAAAATGAAACCCATTTTTTGTCCAATGAGAGCACTAAAATTAAAGGCCTATTAACTCCAGGCCCTAAATCAAAATGAATTTCATACTTTCCTACAGTCCTGAATTATTCCGTATTCTCTGCAACAATTTAGATGGAAACTAGTAAAAAGGCAAGTTTAATTTGTGTATTTATAAAAAGCTTAGTGAAGATGGAGGTCAACAAACATCTAATCACCTGACAGAATTTTGATTAGAAATATAAAAATAGGTATTTTTATGGCTTTGACCATTGGTTCCCCAAATGCAAAGACTCCAAAGTGGTGTATAGCTTGCACACACCTAATAAAGACAGAAACCCCAAGCTAGTGATATTCCGTGGCTGTAGCACAAGATTCTCCTAACCTCTTCACTGTAAGCAAAGACTATGAAGCAATGGAAAGAAAATAATGGGTATTCTCCAAGTCACCTTATGGGGCCACGTGAATTCAGTGAGCCACCTTCCAAGGTCTGTGTTCCAAGGGCTGCCACATGCAGAGGAATAAATATGCCAGGTCTTAACTATTTCCCATTCTCCAATATACAGTTCTTTATACATAGCCACCATTCAAATGTTTCTTTCTTCTACTGACTTCTAGACCAGATAAGAAGTCACAAACAAAACACACTACTGCATTTACAGAAGAAAGGTACAACTTAACTACAGATCCCACCCAGTGAAGTGAGAAGGGCAGTGCCACCGGGAAAAGTAAGACTGCAGAGTTCAAGACCCTACCTTATCAATGATTTCAGTTGTCTTACCCACCACTTCAGAGCACTCAGCCCCTCATCTATTATTAGGAAGGATTAGTCCAGAAGGATTTTCCCAGTACATTCCAATACTGATGTTGTATGAATTAATGTGACAACTTTTTCTTATTGCTTTTTAGGGCCACAGGTACCGCATATCAAAGTTCCCAGGCTAGGGGTTGAATCGCAGCTGCAGCTGCCAGCCTACGCCACAGCCACAACCACAGCCACACAGGATCCGAGCACAGTCTGTGACCTACACCACAGCTCACGGCAACCCTCTCAACAAAGCCACGGATTGAACCCCCATCCTCATGGATACTAGTCTGGTCTGTTACTGCTGAGCCACAACAGGAACTCTCAACTACTTTCTAAAAATATGTAGCAATCCTTAGATTAACCAAAGGCATAGAAAAGATACTATAAACTAAAAGACTTCTCTATTCACAATATTCTTATTTTCCCTCTCAGAGCAAACTTTTAAATCAAAAGCATCTACTTCATATCAGGACACTGAAAAGAGTTAACAGATACTAACAGATGAATTATGAGATTCAAAGGAGAAGTTAATTCCTAGCACCAAAGGCTAGGACAGAGGGGTTTCACTCAATACATGGACAGAGCAAAGAGAGGGAGGGAGGAAGAAGGGAAGGAGCAGCCAATCAACCAGCTTAAGTGAGTTCAGTTTCTCCTACCTCTCTCTGCCCTGATGCCACCACCAGTAACTCTTCCCCACCTGCCTGATAACATGAAGAAATTCCCCTAACAGGGGTTAAGGCCTTCTTTAGAGGTTTAACAATAAAAACTTAATAATGGTCCTTGACCAAGCACATCTGAGCTCAATTACACTGAAGGGCAATTAAACTCAAATGAGCTTTAACTACTAATATCAGATTCTTTCCTCTCTGGGCCCTTCAAAGAGGATTAATGAAAAGGCTTTAAAAAAAAAAAAAAGTGATACAAAAAAAGAGAGGCAAGCCCAGGAAAGGACTAAATTAACTTCACAAATTTGAGTGAAGGTTATTTCTGTGTAGTATTCTTGTACCACATAAAGACAAAAGGTCTGCTTAAAATTACTTATCAATAGTTTAAATACCAGTCTTCATTTTAAAGGAGCTTTAGTCTCAGAAGAGCTGCTAATCATGAGTTGCTGCCACAGAGCTCACTACTCTGGCAAAGGCCAGGCTCATGCTGTCTCCTGCCCACGGCAGAGCCACATGATGTTAGCCTGTACGCCAGGCACCACAGCCTGGATCTTCTTTCCTTGCTTCCCAGGCCCCAAGCTAACCAACTGCCAAATGGTGGTCGAACTATTTATAAGCAGTTTCCCCAGTTTTAACTTCTGAAAGATGGAGACACGAAGAAACAGTGGGGAGTGTGCTATGCTTTTGAAAAGGAAGATCCACAGGCTCTCCCACCAAGGGAGAGTGCGACTGAAATCTCTATGATCAATCGTGTTCAGTCCAAGAAAATCATAAAAGACAGACTTCTGGAAGTTCTAAAATCACGAGTGGCGAGTAGTGATTTGATAGGTAAAATCGCTCAGATTTACAGGTAAGTATCCAATACCTCCTCCTCCAACCCGGCATCTTTAGAACCAAGTAGGGAAATAAAGTCATCTTCTCCCAGTATAATAACCATTTTTCTCAGCAACATGTTCTAGATAATATTTTCAAAGCCTCTATAATACTAACAAAGAGGAGTTCCTGTTGGGGTTCAGCAGATGAAGGACCCGACTCAATCCCTGGCCTTGCTCAATGAGTTAAGGATCCAGTGTTGCTGTGAGCTGTGGCACAGGGTAGATACAGCGTTGCTGTGGCCTAGGCCAGCAACTGCAGCTCTAATCAACTACAGCCTTAAGAGGAAAGAAAAAAAAAAAAAAACTAACAAACAGTATTCCTAAGGGATATATTTTTGGTTTAAATTACTTACCTAGGCAAAGGAAAAAATGCTTTAAGTATTTTTAAGACCTCAAATCAAAGTTTAACTTATTCTACTGCATCGTCAATGATAAGAAGCTAAAACAGTAACAGGAACACTTGATGTAATCAAATGAGTACTTCAAACATAAGAACAAATGTAATAATGTCGGCGTTCTCTAGTGGTGCAGCGAGTTAAGGATCTGGCATTGTCATTGCAGCAGCTCAAGTTACTGCTGTGGCATAGGTTCGAACCCTGGCCCAGGAACTTCCACGTGCCACAAGAGTAGCAAAAAAAGAAAATGTGACAAGATAGTCCAGTATTTTCTTTGCTTAAGAGCAGAAAAACTGCCATTAATAACATTATTAAATACAAATATTAACAGATATTAAGATGATAAAATGTAAAATAAAAAACTTGGGTTTACAGATTTCATATTACCAAAGAGTTTATAAACAGACCTATTCAAGCATCATCTAGTATATTCAATTATTTAATGTTTTCTCATTAGCAAAAGGTGATTAAAGATTACCAGGACCGGGAGTTCCCGTTGTGGTACAGTGGAAACGAACCCGACTAGGAACCATGAGGTTTCGGGTTCAATCCCTGGCCTAGCTCAGTGGGTTAAGGATCCGCTGCTGCTGTGGCTGTGGTGTAGGCCAGCAGCTATAGCTCCAATTTGATCCCCCTAGCCTGGGAACTTCCATATGCTGCAGGTGTGGCCCTAAAAAGCAAAAAAAGAAAAGATTACTGGAACCTCTTTGTACTTACCCACAAGCCACATACTGTCCATTTCTAGATGTGGCAATGCTTAAGCCATATAAACTGCCTTCATCAACAAATCTGTTAAGACACTTCCTAGAGTTCACATCCCAAACATAAACTTCCCCATCCGCTAAAGGAGACAAAAAAAAAAAAAGGGCTTGTGGTTAATTTTGCTTTAAACTTTTAGAGTGAAAATCGCAATCTCTTGGCTTGAGTTGAGCTTTTAAGAACGTTTCCACATTTCACTCAGAAAAATTATTGGAGCGAAATTCAAAAAAAAAAAAAATACTACCACACAGGTCTTCCAACATCTATCAAGAGGTATTTGCACCTAATATGCAAGGCTAGGTGATTCAGACACCAAACTAAGAATGCAGCTGACGAGAGAAAAGGAAGAAGTGAAGAATGAACTGATCCAGATCAAAAGGAATTTATAATTAAGGAGGAATGCACAATTTATCCATTTACCACTCATTTAAATAAGAAATGCTAAATGTGAGTGATGAACACAAGTAGTTTATACAAATGAGAGAATGTATAAAAGAAAAGATATTAAATCTGAAGAGAACACAAATATTTTCATGATAGATACGGCTATCTAGGAGTTCTCTTGCGGCACAGTGGGTTAAGGATCCAACACGTCTCTGCAGGGGCTTAAGTCCCTACTGTGGTACAGGTTCCATCCCTGGCCTAGGAAATTTCATATGCTTCAGATGCAGCCAAAAAAAAAAAAGAAAGAAAGAAAGAAATAGCCATCTAATTGTCAAAATCAGTCCTTATTCTTTTGTCTCGTCCTCTACATTCAATATGGATGAGCACCCTCTTCCACATAGCCACTATCAAGTTTCAATAATGACCTTACACCCATCTCAAAGATGGTCCCTCAATCACCTACTTCACCTTTCTTTTTGGTGATAATGCTCGAAAGTTCATCCTTCCCTATACTATTATCCTTCTATTGAAAATTCAGTGAGGAGTTCCTGTCGTGGCACAGTGGTTAACAAATCCAATAGGAACCCTGAGGTTGTGGGTTCGATCCCTGGCCTCACTCAGTGGGTTAAGGATCTGGCGTTGCCGTGAGCTGTGGAGTGTAGGTTGCAGACATGGCTCAGATCCCGAGTTGCTGTGGCTGTGGTGTAGGCCAACAGCTACAGCTCCGATTAGACTCCTAGCCTGGGAACCTCCATATGCCAAGAGAGCGGCCCTAGAAAAGGCAAAAAGACAAAAAAAAAAAAAGAAAAGAAAAGAAAATTCAGTGAATCTCATCATTTCAACTATTTCATTAATAAAAATTCTTAGGCTGGTGCAAGGATTCAGATTAGGTAATAGTAAAATACGTATTTAGAAATAATTTAATATGGTCAAATTTTAAAAACTCTATGTCTGCAGAGTAATAAAGGAAGGTGTCTAAGGACATGTCTAGCTGGCAACAGACAAAAATGGGAAGGGAAGGGATCAAGGGCAGGAAAATCACCTAGAAAGTACATGGACTTGAATCATCATGAATTGATGACGACTTAAGATAAAAGAAGTAACAATTAATTACTCCAGGAGGAAACAAAAAGAAAAACCTGATTAAGTTGAAAAGATAAAAGGTAAATTCCTTCTTCAACCCTCCTTCTCTAAAAATATTCTTTAGGGGAGTTCCCGTCATGGCTCCACGGTAACGAATCCGACTAGTATCCATGAGGACATGGGTATGACTCCTGGCCTTGCTCCGTGGGTTAAGGATCAGGCGTTGCCATGAGCTGTGTCGTAGGTGACAAATGCAGCTTGCATCTGGCTTTGCTATGGCTGTGGCGTAGGCCAGCAGCTACAGCTCCAATTTGACCCCTAAGCTGGGAACTTCCATATGCCACAGGTGCAGCTCTAAAAAAGCTGAGAAGAAAAAAAAAATCCTTTAGGAGTTCCTATTGTGGCTCAGTGGGGTTAAGAACCCAACTAGTATCCATGAGGATGCAAGTTTGATCCCCGGCCTCGCTCAGTGGGTTAAGGATCTGGTGTCACCATGAGCTGTGATGTAGGTCGCAGATGCGGCTCGGATCTGGTGTTGCTGTGGCTCTGGTGTAGCTGCAGCTCTGATATGATCCCTAGCCTAGGAATTTCCATGTCATGGCCCTAAAAAGACAAAAGAAAAAGTTAACGCTAAATTTAGTAAAAAAGTTTTTAAAGCTTAAAAAAAATTAATACTATATTATCAGATGCTCCTAGCTGAAGTAAAATAAAAATTATGCTAAGGTCTGTATGTGGGCAATAAATCTGAAAAAGAATGGACATGTGTACATGCATCACCGAATCACTGTGCTGTACAATAGAAATTATCATAACATTGTAAATCAAATATACATCAATAAAACCTTTAAAAAATGGAAAAAAATATGCTAAAAAGGGCCACATAAATATAAGAGTACTACTCACTGGCAGAACTATTCTGATGCCTCCCGCTACCAAGCAGCATGAGCTTGTGAAGGCCCCCAAGATCCTTTGGGAAGGGAGTAAGAGTCAGAGGTGACATGGGATAGTGAAAAAGGCCAGCAGAAAAGCACAAGACTAGGGACCATCAGGAAAGACAAAGAGTTGGTCAACAGTACTACAAAAATGTCAGAATGAGATCAAACCTGTCTTCAGTCAATAATGAAGAAAATTCCGAACATTATCCAAGTAAAAAGGGGCTAAAAGAAAAAGGGTAATGACTCTAAGCATCTTTCAAAAAAAAAAAGTGAGAAAGTCTTAGAGTGAATCATCTTTTATTTATTTATTTTTTGCTTTTTAGAGCCACATTCATGGTACATGGGGGTTTCCAGGCTAGGGGTCAAATGAGAGCTACAATTGCCATCCTACGCCACAGTCGCAGAAATTCCGGATCCGAGCCACATCTGAGACTTTCACCACAGCTCACAGCAAAGCTGGATCCCCGACCCACTGAGCAAGGCCAGGGATCAAACCTGCACCCTCATGTATACTAGTTGGGTTCGTTTCCGCTGCACCACAATGGGAACTCCTGAATCATCTTTTTTTTTTTTTTTTGTCTTTTTGCCATTTTTGGGGCTGCTTCTGTGGCATATGGCAGGCTAGGGGTCAAATCGGAGCTGTAGCCACCGGCCTACACCAGAGCCACAGCAACACGGGGATCTAAGCCATGTCTGCAACCTACACCACAGCTCACGGCAACGCCGGATCCTTAACCCATGGAGCAAGGCCAGGGATCGAACCCGCAACCTCATGGTTCCTAGGTGGATTCATTAACCACTGAGCCACGACGGGAACTCTCTGAATCATCTTTTAAATGTGCATTTTCTTCTCATCTTTTCCTCAAACTGTGCATGTTAAGCGGTTAGCACTTCACCATTACCAGTTAGTAAATGAGAAGGCAAAGAACAATGAAAAATGAATTCTAAAAATAGAAATGATTTTCTTACTGTGATGATCTTATTCGGATCATCTTGTCGTTAACTTACCTGAAGAGGCATATACTTTCTTACTATCTGAAGTGAACGTGGATGCTGCAATCCTTCCATTAATTTTCATACTGCCTATCAGTTCCTTAGTCTGAAAGAATAAACATTACTTATCAAACTGTTAGGAGCTGCACAGAAGAATCTCAAAGTGTAGAATAAAAACAATCCAGTTCTCTATTTTGTAGCACGTACTCAACTTTGTTTTTCCCCATACTCCAAAAGTTCTCCCCGAAAGAGAATGGACATGTACATGTATAACAGAAACGCTTTGTTGTACAGCAGAAATTATCACCACACTGTAAATCAACTATACTTCAATACAACTTTAAAAAAATGAAAAGAAAAAAAAAAATTCTTCCCTAACTGCCCACAACTTCTCCCAAGTCCCACTACGTTTCTCTACTTCACATGCAGATTTAAGGACACCATGCGTTACGGTTCAAGACTATCCCTACACCAATGTCCTATCCTAGAAGAACAAGCAACAACTGATAACGGTTCACCTTCATTGACAGCAAATGAAAATATCCAGCAACACCATTTATAAGCAGGAAGGACCCATCCGGGGAGACTTCGAAGCGCCTCACTATCTTCTCCTTCAAGCCTAAGAAAGGAGATGAATCAGTAGGATTAATGGTTTGCAATAAAGCTATCTTTCACTGACAACTGAGAGTTTCTTACTTTTCAAGTGCCTCAAGTTAAATACAACTGGGCTCAAGGAGCTTCCATTGTGGCTCAGTGGAAACAAATCTGACTCGTATTCATGAGGATGCAGGTTCGATCCCTGGCCTTGCTTAGTGGGTTAAGGGATCTGGCATGGCTGTGGCTGTGGTACAGGTCAGCAGCTACAACTCCTAGCCTGGGAACCTCCAAATACCACAAGTGCAGCCCTAAAAAGACCAAAAAAAAAAAAGACCTGGACTCAGACTGTGACCCATGCATCAGTGAGTCTGACCCAAATATAAGGTCACTACAAAATGCTTAGCCAACTTCTGTAATTTGTCTTGGTTAACATTCACCAATTTACCCTCAGGCCAGAGATCCAGCTCTCCAAATATTAACTTAGTCACTACTTGTCCAAATGTAAACAGTAATACCTATAATTAACAAAAAGGATAAATGACACTTCTCTGTCTCGACATTCATCACCAGAAGAGAAATGCACTGCCATCAGAGACAGCTAAAACACAGTAACCCGGAGAAACAAGTTACTAGCCACCTACTAAATATCTCATGATCAACAGAAGTCTAATTCTTAACTTTGTTGATATAAAACAAAAACAAAACAAAACCATGTGTCAGTGTATTCAAGGATTGATTAGCTTCTCAAGGCAAGACTCATGTAACCAAATCACAAGGTAAGTATAGAGAACAGAGCATCAATTTACTTACTGATAAAGGGACATGTTCTTTTTCTATGCCTGAAAGGCTCATATTGACCTTTCAGCTCTGATTCAACCCCTAGCCTGGGAACTTCCATATGCCGCAGGTGCAGCCCTAAAAAGAAAAAAAGAGAAAGAAATTTAAATTGCTAAGTTAAAACTTAGAAAAACCCAGTGAAGAGTCCTTGTCCCCCCACAGGAAAGTGATGGGTAAAGGTCCCACAGACTATCTCTGTGCTAATAACAGTCTCTGTCTAGATGGTTCACAATACGACCAAACTGGGCCTCCAATCGTGTCCCTCCTCCACTCCCCCACCCCTCCTCGAGACTATATACCCTAGCTTCCTTGACTGGAATCAATCCAGAGAGGTATTTCCAAGTTCTAGGGTTACTTCTGCTAAGGATGACCAATCTTCTTCACCATGACTATTTCTACTAAGGGTAATGGTCATCCCAAATTTGGGTCAAATATTGTGTACTGACCACAACATACAGGAATAGCTCCAAACATAAGGAGATATCAGTACATGACAAAGCAGGGAAAGGAGAGTAGTTCTAGCAGCGTGAGGCTACATCCTGAAACCCCGCCAGACCTAACCCTCATGGCACAGCATCAGACTGCTTTCGTGAGAACGAAAGCGAGAACTCCAAGTGTTCACCTTGGAACCTACAGCTGGGCCCCACCATGGTTCTGGAAGACGGCAGAGCGCACCAGTGTTATAAGGGCAACAGAAAACAAAGGTCCCTCATACTGTGCAGGACTCGTGTGAACACAGACCCAATTATGATAGCAACAGATGCAAAATGCCAGAGGACTCATTACACTGCTCTCTGCCTGTACTCACAGACCTTACCATTTTGAGTAAGCCTAGAGTTATGGGGCAATTCAGGGGAGGGGGCTGTCTTAAAGAAGGAGATATCAGTCTTCCAACAAATAAGGACAAATAGTTGCTTTATCAATTAATTGGAAAAATAAGATAACCATATTTTCATCCAGAGTTTACAATATCACAGCATTTGCTTTTAACTTCACAAAAAAAGTGATAGTAAGTACTAATATCAACGATTGCTTTTTACAAAAGATAGGCCTCTCAAAAAGCCTGATAAAATTTATAATATGGTCTTGAGGAAGAAGATACAAAGCTCTAAAGATGTCAGATACACAGAGATTAGGGAAGGAGATTTCTAGGTCAACTGCTAAGCAACTGATAAGAAAAGGAATGTCTGATTTAATTAGAATGGAGCCGAATTCCACAGGATACAAAGTGGACTGACTGACCAGATCAATTATATGTCGTCCTTAACAACATCAGCAGTATCTAAAAGCTTGTTCGAGATGCAGAAATCAGGCCCCCCTCAGAATAGCAGAACCAGAATCTGCATATTAACAAGATGCCCTGGAGATTCAGATGTACATTAAGGTTTGAGAGACACATGTTTAAAGCACAAATAGATAAATTAAGAATCTGCTTGGAAAGGACGACTAAAAGCATCAGTAACGCAGGAAAGAGGAGACTAGAAACCCTGAAAATAAACACTGTAAAGGTTTCTAAAATTGGCCTTACTCCCTTTGAACCAACAGACAAAAGGCTGTACAGAGCAATGCTTGTCCTTTACAGCCTCACGTACAAGCAATTTATCAGGGAGACTGAAGGTGAGCTGCCAGCATCACCTCCCAAGTTTTACAATGTTAACCCAAATAACTTCATTAGCAGGAGTCTGGCTCCCAAAGGATTCATAAAGGCATCACCATATCTCGTGGTAACAGGAGTAGAAGAATGCAAGTGAAGAATACATAAGGCAGAGGAAAGATGAATTTTCATTTGATAAAAAAGATGTATGCTTTACATAGTTCATTCTTTAAAATACAAAACAACCTCCAAAAGCAGTAGTTTATTTCCTTTAAATGTAAAACAAAATTCTATTATAACAAATAGCAGAACTGAAGGGTACTCAAATTTCCTGAAGATCAGAAAGAAATAATTTATCCGGAGTTCCCGTTGTGGCTCAGTGGTTAACAAATCCAACTAAGAACCATGAGGTTGCGGGTTCGATCCCTGGCCTTGCTTAGTGGGTTAAGGACCTGGTGTTGCCGTGAGCTGTGGTGCGGGTCGCAGACACGGCTGGGATTCCACATTGCTGTGGCTGTGGTGTAGGCTGGCAGCTACAGCTCCGATGAGACCCCTAGCCTGGGAACCTCCATATGCCGCGGGAGTGGCCCCAGAAAAGGCAAACAGACAAAAGAATAAAAAATAAATTAAATAATAATTTATCCAAAGAAGTAGAACTCAGGTCTTCTAGCTCCCAGGCTCATGCTCTTTCTGCTGCAGCCAATAGCTAAGTTTACAGCCAAGTATTTATTACTGTTGTTCTGGTCTAGGGGAACACACATTTGCAAATTATCATTTTTCCCATGTGCTCAGTAAAAAGTCAGTTCGCTTTTTTCATTCAAACATATTGTCTCAACATCATGACATTTTTCCAAATGCTAAAACCAAAGAAACTCTCATTTTTAAAGAACTTTATGGGGGGAAAAAACAAGTGGCTGTAAATACTGTTAAGGGAACTTATTAGCTGTTGGCTGTGGGGAGGTGCTGGGGGTTCAAAAGACACCTCACCTCTTACTTGATGCACAGGAATTAGCTTTCCAGCCAGCATATCATAGACATAAAGCACCCTGCTGTGAGTACTCGTGGCTAAAACTTCTTCTCCATTAGCACTAAAACGAGCCTTAAAGATTGGAAACTTTTCCAAATAGATGCTCTGAATTTTAGGATTTGTTTTTCCATCAACCTATAAAGAAGTACAAAATATTACTTTTGGTTATTTCCACAGACCATGTATGCTGATGGTAAACGCTTTTCATACAGGCTTCATTTAAAAATGCATACCTGAAACAGCGATATGGCGTTATCTAGTCCCGCGACCATCACAACCTGTGCACGAGGATGGAACTGCACAGATGAGATCTCAGCAGTAGTAGGACGTTCAGCATTAGCATGTTGGCAGTTCTTCATCTATGGAAAAATTAAGCTAAAATTTTATCAATTCAAGTGGGTTAACCTTGTTTTTCTTTTAAGTACAAAGAAAAGACATTATAATGCAGTTTACAATGCAGAAGAATGTGCACTGGGATGGTAACCAGATCACAGCTCTGTTACCAACTAGTATTCTAGTACAGTACTTCACTATGCAAGAATTCACTTTTTTCTTTTCTTTTCTTTTTTTTTTGGTCTTTTTACAGCTGTACCTGTGGCACAGGAAGTTTCCAGGCTAGGGGTCCAATTGGAGCTGCAACTGCAGGCCATAGCCACAGCCACAGCAGATCCAAGCTACATCTGTGACCTACACAGCAGTGTGAGGCAACACTGGATCCTTAACCCACTGAGCAAGGCCAGGATCAAACCTACATCCTCACAGGGACTACATGGGGTTCTTAACCTGCTAAGCCACCATGGGAACTCCAAGAATTCAGTTTTAACATAGAAAACAAACTTACATTTCCAAAGGGGAAAGGAAAAGGTAGGGAAAAATTACAAGTTTGGGAATAACATATCCACACCACTGTAAGTAAAACATAACCCACAAGGACCTACTGTATAGCACAGGGAACCATACTCAATATTTTGCAACAACTTATAAAGGGAAAAGAATCTCAGAGAGTGCAAAGAATATATATATTTGTGTAATAATATACGACAGCATGGCCCCCTTCTCCGCCATCATATGCACGCCCCCATTCTTCCAGGGGGAAAATTGAGTCAGAGATCTGTTCATCTGACAGCTATTTAACGAAGCAAGCAACCAGGCAGGCACTCAGTCACCAAAAAGAACACGTGAGACAGGGTGATGAGTTAGAATGTAACCAGTAAGCCACTTCAGCTAGGAAGGCCAGAAAAGACATTTCTAGGGTGTCACTGGAGTAGAAAGGTTAAGAATGAGTTGGCCACTGGCTGTGCCTGAAGAGCAGAGAGACAGAAGAATGAGCAAGAAAAAAGATTCAGCAAAGGACTCGGCATGTTTAAGAAACAGAAAAAAGGCTTATGTGGCCTGAGTAAGGAAGAAGAGAGAAAAGTATGAGATGAAGTTGAAAATATAAACAGAAGCCGGATCATGTGAAGAGCAATGTAGACTCTAAGGAATTTTCAAAGAGCAATGAAATGTAACAGGACATGATGTTTTGTTTTATTTTTTATTTATGATGTATCAGAATTAATGTATCTATGTGTATATATGCACATGGTAACTTGGAGAATTACACACACATACACACCTAAACACATCAGTTGTGACATTCTTGTCCTCCAACTTTAATCAGGCACACGCCTTGGACTGTGTGTCCTTTTTTTTTTTTCTTGCTTTTTAGGGCCACAGCCATGGCATATGCAAGTTCCCAGGCTGGGGGTGGAATCGGAACTACAGCTGCTGGCCTACACCACAGCCACAACAGGATCCAAGCCACATCTGCAACCTACACCACAGATCACAGCAACACCAGATCCTCAACCCACTGAGCGAGGCCAGGGATCAAACCTGCAACCTCATGGCTTCTAGTTGGATTCATTTCCTCTGTGCTACAACAGGAATTACGGATGTTTTATTTTTATTTGTGTGTGTGTGTGTGTGTGTGTGTGTGTGTGTGTGTGTGTGTGTGTGTGGTAAGGTTGTTTTGTTTTTTCTTTTGGTTTTTTTTTTTTTTTTGATGTTTTATTTTTAAAAGTCCTCTCGGGCTAGTGTAGGAAGAACAGTTTCGGAAGAAGTAAAGGGCAGTGAAGAGTCTGGTCACAAAGCTGCTTTAGTGCACTGGGTAAAAGACAACAGCAGCATAAACTAGGCTGGTGCCAACAGAAAGGATGAGAAATGCAAAAGGAGAAATCAAATATGATTCCTAAAAGATTCCTGGGGCCATAATTTAACCTTATTCATCATTTTGACAGAAGTAAAAAAAACTAACAAATATTTACTGAGGCAGAATGACACCATGCACAATTAATCCCATCAATAACAGGAATCCATACATTTGTGCCTGGGAAGCATGATGGATTTCAGAGGTAATTAGCTGGACAGACCCAGCTTTACTGATTCTCACCTTCAAGATTCCTTTAGGAAGAGAGGTTGATGTGGCTATGAAATTCCCAGTCCTTTGCAACAAATCATCTTCATCCTCTTCACTTTCATCTAAGTCAAACAAACCCACAGACTAATCTTTAGAACCAAGGAGATGGCCATTACTTACCCTAAACATCTATATTTCAAACTTCGACTACCCTCCCAGTTTCCCAACCTCAGTCATTTTATTTAAGCTGTAATTGGCAAAAGTAAAACAGTAAAATAAATGTCAAAGGAGAGGAAAAAGATGACAAAGACCTCAATATATATGGTTAACTCAAAGCCTGACTCTGGAATGAAAGACACACATTCACAGACAGTGACTAAAACAGCATGAAATGAGAGAGACTCAGAATTTAATTTAAAAAGAGAAACTCCTAACTGTGGCAAATTTTGCAACAGGATGAACAGCAGATCTAGCTTAACAGCCCACATGAAAAAGAACTAGAACTTTTAGCTGATTCAAAGATCAATGTCAGCAAACTATGTATCAGAACTTCAAAGAGTGGTAATAGGGCTGCTTTTCCCCTGGATATGACGGATGATTCTAGCAAAGAAAGCTGAGAAGCTAAGCATAGTGTTTAAAACACTTGCAGGGTTACGTGGGCAAAAACCAGCACCAAAAGCCCTCTAAGGTTCCTAAGAGGTCTGGCAAACCATCAGGCTCTGGATTGCTGCCATAAAAGACTACACATAAAATTAAAGGTGAAATCAGGGAGTTCCCGTCGTGGCGCAGTGGTTAACGAATCCGACCAGGAACCATGAGGTCTCGGGTTCGATCCCTGCCCTTGCTCAGTGGGTTAACAATCCGGCGTTGCCGTGAGCTGTGGTGTAGGTTGCAGACTCGGCTCGGATCCCGCGTTGCTGTGGCTCTGGCGTAGGCTGGCAGCTACAGCTCCCGATTCGATCCCCTAGCCTGGGAACCTCCCATATGCCGTGGGAGCAGCCCAAGAAATGGCAAAAAAAAAAAGGTGAAATCAAAGAACATCTCCCAGGAACTGAAACCCAGCTTTGAATCCTCACACTCTCAATAAAACAAGATGCTTTAGGATGCTAGTGCCCGCTGCCCAGCCAGCTACCCAAAAACAAATATATAAATTCTCTGGAAAAAGATATCCCTGTCCTTGGCCTCTAATTAATCAGTATTATTTTTCATATACAACGTCCACCACTCAATGAAATATAATGAGGTCAGTTATGACAAGGTAAAATAATCTGACTCAAAATCTAAGGAAAAACAATCCTCATAGGAGATCTAGATAGTGGAATTACCAGACATAATTTTTTGTCTTTTTTTTTTTGCTATTTCTTTGGGCCGCTCCTACAGCATATGGAGGTTCCCAGGCTAGGGGTCAAATCGGAGCTGCAGCCCCTGGCCTATGCCAGAGCCACAGCAACTCGGGATCCAAGCCGCGTCTGCAACCTACACCACAGCTCACGGCAACACCAGATCGTTAACCCACTGAGCAAGGGCAGGGATCGAACCCGCAACCTCATGGTTCCTAGTCGGATTCGTTAACCACTGCGCCACGACGGGAACTCCAGACATAATTTTTTTTAAAACTCAGAAAGAGATCAGATTTACCACAGGTGGTGGGTAAGGTAAAGCGGAGCTGGATGAAGTCAAAAGGTACAAACTTATTTATAAGATAAATAAGTACTAGGGATATAATGTACAACATGGTAACTACAACTCTGCTGTATGTAACATATGAAAGTTGCTTAGACAGTAAATCCTAAGACTTCTCATTACAAGTAAAAATATTTTTCTTACTTATTTCTTTAATTTTTGTATCTATATAAGATAATGGATATTCACTGAACTTATTGTGGTAACGATTTCATGATATAAGTCAAATCATCATGCTGCACACCTTAAACTTACACAATGCTATGTGTCAGTTATATCCTAAAAAAACTAGAAGGAAAATAATAAAAAATAAAAATAGGAGTTCCTGCCATGGCACAGTGGGTTAAGAATCCAATGGCAGAGGTCTGGATAGCTGCAGAGGCACAGGTTCGATCCCTGGCCCAGCATAGTGGGATCAAGGATCTAGCGTTGTCGAAACTGTGGCTCAGATTCAATCCCTGAAACAGATACGTCCATGTACCACAGGTGCAGCAGTAAAAAGAAGAAAAACAAAAAAAAAAATTCTACTGAGTTCCCGTCTTGCCTCAGCGGTTAACAACCTGACCAGGATCCATGAGGACGTGGGTTCGACCCCTGGCCTCAAGCAGTGGTTAAGGATCAGGTGTTGCCATGAGCTATGGTGTAGGTCACAGATGTAGCTCGGATCTGGCATGGCTGTGGCACAGGCCAGCAGCAACAGCTCCAATTAGACCCCTAGCCTGGGAACCTCCTTATGCCGCAGGTGCAGCCCTTAAAAAAAAAAATTCTAGGAGTTCCCAGGTTAAGGATCCAGCATTGTTGCAGCTGTAGCACAGGTCACAGCTGTGGCTTGGGTTCGATTCCTGACCTAGGAACTTCCACGTGCCACAAGTGCAGCCAAAAAATAAAATAAAATGCTGTGGTTCTATGAATGCAATATTCTAAAATGGATAATAAAATTAAATTTCATCTAGGAGGGAAAAGTGGTGACCAAGGTTTGAAAATTGGTCACGCAAAAACAGCCAAAGGACAAGAAATGATTAATATATTAAAAAACTTGGAAAAATCATGTCTCAAATAACAGAAAAGTTTGTAAGAAAGATAAAATTACATCTCTTTAAAAGGTAGGACTCCAGAATGTTGGGAGGTTAAATTTCAAAATAATGAAAAAAAAAAAAAAAACCTGTAACAACTAATTCTTCAAGAAAAGGAGAACAGGGGAACAAAGAGTCCAATGAGGAGCACATTACAGGCTGACTTATTAAGAGCCCTTCATCCTCTTAAGCACTGGAAACCAGAGGGTGGATTTCTACTTAACTGACTGCAAGAATTACATAAAACAGCTGGCTCCTTGCAAGGGCTCCCTATACTTGAAGACCATGAGGACTGACAGGCATGGGGAGAAGGGAGAGAGAAGTGAAGACGGTAATGAAAGAGAAGTTCATCAGATACCAGGGATGCAAAGAAAGGAGTGCCTGCATTACATACAAGGATATACTCTCAAGTCCCTTAAGGACTTCGAAGGTCAATTTCAAGTCTAAAATTTGTAACTCCAAAGCACTCAAATTACACCTTCGCCAAAACCATCCATGCTTTAATGTCTAAACTAAGAAGAGTGTTTTGGTTCCAGTCCAACTTAAAATCTGGAGTTGGAAAACAGGTTTGTATGAAGTGAGTAACCATCTGGGCCTGACCTAACATGTGCGCCTTAGAAAACATTCCACTGCCTCGTGGACAGCGAGGTCCGATGCTTCAGAAGGGGCTCTGAACCAAGGAAGAATACTCCACTCGTTTTCACTTAACCCTATGCCACAATGCAACATAGTTCTGCTGAGAAAACACATGAGAAGATTCGTCCACTATTCTCTTTTCGCGTGGAGAATATGCAATGAAGTAAGCCTTACACACTACTGTAAATAAAAAGGCTTCCCTCAGAAAAATGGTACACTTCAAAACCAGACATTAAAAAACAAACAAAACATTTTAAACACCTAGGTTTTAATGAGCTTCATGAGACAGCTCAAATAATAACAGAACAGGGATCTATTTACCAACTTAAACAGAGGTGTCAATACTTACCATCTGAAGATGTTTTCCGCCTACTGGTCTCTGCCCAGGCAGGCACACCCCCCATGGCATGCTGGAATCTAAGCAAAAATACAACATTTTGTAGTAATCACATATTTTTACAGAGCTTAACACATCAAAAGAGCATAGGTCAGAGATCATCCTTAAGAGGATGAATAGAATCTGTTTTCAAAGAAGTTATTATCTTGAAGCACAGGTTACTCACACAGCATAGTCCCAACTTGCCTAAATTGGAAACTTTCATGAACTTCTAAACCATCTAAAGTAGTTCTGAATACAGGACACCTGGCTATGGATGTGTGGTTGATTATTCACATCTAGTTACACGGCTGCAAATAAGTTGCTCATATCAACACACCAGACCTTGGGACTAGGTAAAGAAATCGCTTTGTGGTTATAAATCAACGCTACATAGTACACAGAGTGCAACACAAGAACATGTCTGGAAAAAAATATATATATATACCACGTTGGTAAAATACACAAATTTATCATATAGCCTTTGAATAAAACAGGAGCATTTCACCCTGGAAAAAGTAAGCTTCAGGAGAAGGATGAAAGTTAAAATCTGAAGGGTTGGTATCCGGAAGCATGCGAAGAATCATTCTAATTGTTTAATGCAGAATTACAGACAAGTCCACCTAACTAAGCTCACTTAGCCATAACTAACTAGAAAAGCAGCCAAAACATATGAATGAATATATTTTCAGAAATTGGACAAAAGGCAACATAGGACTATGATCCCTAAGAGAAAGAAAATAACAAGGTGAACCCTGCCATCCCTGGGATTTTCCCCTCAAGTCATTTTTGTAAGACCTTTACACAGAGACGAGGAGAAAAACATCAGACGTGGGCGAGGTAGAGACAACAGAAATTTGAAGGGGCAGTCAACTGTAGAAGAGAAAGACAAAGAGCTCCAAAAAGCTACACCAGGGTCATTGGGTCTGAATACCAAGCTTCACACTCTTAGGATGAAACTCCATAAAATCAAGCAAAGAATTACTAGGGAGCTGTAAGTTGCACTGAACCAAAGCTCAGACACTTGAGATCAACCTGTCAGAGGGAATGCCCTTGAACACTCTCAGGGCATTCAGTAGAGATATCAGAAAGGTCATACCTTAATAATGGGGCAAACCTAGCTTAGAATAAATGCTCCCTTAGAAGAAAGCTAAAAACAAATTTTGAGGACGTTCCCGTTGTAGCTCAGTGGTAACGAGTCCAACTAGTACCCATGAGGATGCAGGTTCGATCCCTGGCCTTGGTCAGTGGGTTAAGGATCCAGCATTGCTGTGAGCTGTGTTGGAGACCAGCACCTGTAGCTCCAATTCAATCCCTAGCCAAGGAATTTCCATATGCCACACCCAAGGCCCTAAAAAGCAAAAAAAAGAAAAAAAAAATCTTGAAAGGATCAAACTGGTTTCCAAGTCAATCAACTGCCTGCCAAGGCAAAGTTCAACACTCATTAAAAGCAGGAAACAAAATCCAGACACTGAACAACATGAACACTGCCCAGAATCCAATCAAAATTACTACATATGCAGAGAAACAGAAAAACATGAGCCATAACCAGAAGAAAAAGCAGTCAAGGAGTTTCCATTGTAGCTCAGGTGTTATGGACCCAACACTATCTGTGAGGATGCAGGTTCAATCCCTGGCCTTGCTCAATGGGTTAAGGATCCAGTATTGCCACAAGCTGTAGTGTAGGTCACAGAGGCAGCTCAGATACAGTGTTGCTGCGGCTGTGGCAGAGGCTTCAGCTGCAGCTCCAATTCAACCCCTAGTCCAGGAGCTTCCATATGCCACAGGTATGGTGGTAAAAAGGAGGAAAAAAAAAAAAAAAAGGCAGCCAAGAGACAATGCAACAGCTAAAGACAGACCTGATAGAATTAGTACACAATGACTTTAAAAGAGTGAATACAAATATTTTCAAGTATTTAAACAAAGTTATAAAAGGAAAAATAAGAACTGAACACAACAAAAGGTCTAGGTTTCCTCTCAAACTGGAAAATACCTGAAGTAATAAATTCACTAAATGGGTTTAACAGATTCAAAGGACTATACACTGTATTACTGTATTTATATAACATTCTGGAAAAGGCAAATTTATAAAGACATAAAATGGATCAGTGGTTGTCAGGGGCTGAAGGAGTTAGAAGAGGAGGAGAGAGGGTTGACTACCCAAGACCTGTAAGTGAACTTTTTGGGTGAAAGGAATGTTCTGTATCTTGTTTCCATACGTTGTTACCATATGGTACTTATAATGACTACACGTGCTTAACAAAATTCATAGGATTTGAATTTAAATTCAAAATTTAAAAGTGAATTTCACTATATGTAAATTATACCTTGAGGAATCTACTTTCAAAAAAAGTGATAATGCAATGAATCTCTAGGAATTAAAAAATGTTCTCAGTACAAAGAAAAATATTTTAAAATACTTTTAAAGGTCTGTTAAGTTTGAATTGAAAGTATCAACATAAAATCATCATTTTAAGGAGTTCCCATCATGGGTGAGCGGTAACAAACCCAACTAGTATCCATGAGGAGGCAGGTTTAATCCCTGGCCTCACTCAGTGGGTTAAGGACCCCGAGTTGCTGTGAGCTGTGGTGTAGGCAGGCAGCTACATCTCAGATTCGACCCCTAGCCTGGGAACCTCCCTATGCCACAGGTGTGGCCCTAAAAAGACAAAGAAAAAGAAATTATTTTAAAATATGTATTTCCCAGTTCTGTTCAACTGAAAGAACCTAGAAGTTGTGGAAAAGAGATAGTTTACCATATACCAATGAACAAACAAGTAAATGACAGTATCACTGATTATATTTGGATGGTGGGATTACAAGTATTTATCCAAAACTTTTTGGACTTGTTGCATTCCCTCCCCCTCATGCTAAAATGTAATCATGTCTTCCATGAGCAATGCTTTTACTTGAAAATGGAAGTCTGACTACTAAAGAGTCTGAGGCTGCTTATAGCCAAACACTGAGTGAATCAAAAAAAAAAAAAAAAAAAGTACCGGTTATAAATACCACTTAGTAAATCACATGAAGTGTACTTACTCTTCTTTAAGTCTCTTTTGAAGCTCATCTTTGGAAAGTTTACTTTCGCTGGCATTTTTCATCATATCTTTCCGAAAACGGTTGTTCATCATGTCGACCCTGTAAAAAATGGAACAGCGTGCTTTAAATAACTTTTAAAGAATCAACATAAACAGTTGTTGCATTTAGTATCTTGAGCAAACAATAAGGGTCAAGATTTGTAACATGTGGGAGTTCCTGCTATGGCATAATGGAATCAGCAGCAGTGCCAAGATGCAGGTTCAACCCCTAGGCCCGGGAATTCCATAGGCCACAGCATGGCCAAAAAAATAAATAAATAAAACGGACAAAGTTCGAAAAAAGAGAAATCATGCTTTTAAAATGAAGTGAAACGGACCCCTTTCGATGTAAGGTAAATTGGTAGACCCTCAGGGTCAGCCTGTATTTATCAAGAACCTTAAAAATGCCTGCTCTTTGGGATTCCCACTGTGGCACAGTGGGTTAATGATTCAACTTGTCTCTGTGGAAGTGCCAGTTCAATCGCCGGCCTGGCTCAGTGGGTTGAGGATCTAGCATCCTTGGCCCAGGAATTTCCACATGCCACAGGAGAAACCAGAAAAAAAAATAAAGGAGTTAATTAAAAATATCAGCAGAAAGAGTTCCTATCAAGGCTTAGCAGGAACAAACCCAACTAGTATCCCTGGGGACTCGGGTTTGATCCCTGGCCCTGCTCAGTGGGTTAAGGATCTAGCGTCACCGTGAGCTGAGGTCGCAGACATAGCTCGGATTCTGAGTTGCTGTGGCAGTAGTGCAGGCCAGCAGCTGCAGCTCCGATTTGACCCTTAGCCTGGGAGCCTCCATGTGCCATAGGTATAGCCCTAAAAAGCAAAAAAATATATATATATATACATATATATTTTTTTTAAATATGTTCTTTGATTAAGTAATTCTACCTCAAATAATCTCTCTTAAATAACTGAGGAGTTCCCATTGTGGCTCGTGGTAATGAACCCGATTAGGATCCATGAGGATGCGGATTTGAACCCTGGCCTCACTCAGCAAGTTAAGGATCCGGCACTGCCCTGAGCTGTGGTGCAGGTAGCAGACATGGCTTGGATCCCATGTTGCTGTGGCTGTGGGGAGGCCAACAACTGCAGATCCCATCCAACCCCTAGCCTGAGAACTTCCATATGGTGCAGGTGCAGCCCTAAAAAGCAAAAATAACAATAATAATTGAAAAAACAGAAAAAGGTTTATGCATAAAAATGCTCATCTCGATGCCTAAAAAAGTAAGAGTATATCTAGGAGTTCCCATTATGGTATAGTGGAAGTGAATCCAACTCGGAACCATGAGGCTGAGGGTTTGATCACTGGCCTTGCTCAGTGGGTTAAGGATCCGGCGTTGCTGTGGGCTGTGGTGTACGTCACAGATGTGGCCTGGATCCCATGTTGCTGTGGCATAGGCCGGCAGATGTAGCTCTGATTCGACCCCTAGCCTGGGAACCTCCCTATGCCACAAGTGCGGCCCTTTAAAAAAAAAAATAAATAAATAAATATATATATATATATATATATATATATATATATATATCTCCAACAAAAACTACATAAATTATGGTTAAATATTTAGTCATATAAGGACTATAATATATCCATTTAAAATGCTTATAAAGCTTTTTTTAAAGTGCCAAGAAATGCTTGCAATACATTTACCTATTAAAATACACATTGTGCATATAAGCTAACTTTTTTTTAGCCTTTTCTCAAATTCAGGCATTGTGTTAAGAGCACTACAAACACTATTTCATTTAATCTCAAGAGCCTTCTTATATAGGTATTATTACCTCCATTTTACAAATGAACAAAGGTGGGTTCCAATCTTGCCCATGGTCAGTTAGGAACTGGCCAAATCAGGAGGTAAACCCAAGTCTGACCCCAAACACTGCTCTCTTAGCTTTTGTATACGGGATAGGAGAGAGAGAGAGATATACCAGTATATGTATATAACAGTGGTTCTCCTTGGGAGCTGCAGCTCCGATTTGACCCTTAGCCTGGGAGCCTCCATATGCCGTGGGTACAGCTCTAAAAAGCAAAAAAAAAAACAGAAAAATTTTTTGAAAAATATGTTAAGTAATTCTACCTCAAATAATCTCTCTTAAATAACTGAGGAGTGCCCATTGTGGTTCGTGGTAATGAACCTGACGATGATCCATGAGGGTGTGGATTTGATCCCTGGCCTCACTCACTGAGTTAAGGATCTGGCATTGCCCTGAGCTGTGGTGCAGGTAGCAGACATGGATCCCATGTTGCTGTGGCTGTGGGATTATGAATCATTTTTGCTCTACTTTCCAGTATTTTTTTCAAGCCTTCACATAATCACATATTAGGAAAACTTTCTTAAACTCTGCAAAATAACTTCTGAAATATCCCGAGGGATTCTTAAAGAAAAATTAGGCAACCTACATCTCCTCATCTTCATCTTCTTCATCCAGCCAAACTGGCTTCTTTTGAGGTGGAAAATTATCTTTTGCTTCATTCTCCACTTCCGAGTCGCCTGAGTCTTCCTGTACTTGAACCTAGAGGAGACAAAATGCCTACAAGCACTGAGTCTTTCATACCCCTTGGTGGGAGACAAGGACACTCTGTAGTCAAATGGCTTGTAGAATGCTTTGGTTTTAAGGCCCTCCGAAGAAATAATGGGGCCTGAATGCAACCACAGCAAAAGCCCGAGGCTGGAATAAAAAATGCGATCAGAGAACGGCACCACCCACTAGACAGGAGATGGAAGATGGAACAGTCCACGAGAAAAAGTCAACTTGCTAAAAGGAAAAAAACCAAGATCAGAAAAGGTAAACTGACAGAAGAAGAAGGGAGCAGGGAAAATCATAGAACCGCAGAAATCATGGGACCAGAGGCAGACTAACATTAAAGGTAAAATAACACAATTGAATGTCATAATTTATATCCCATATTCTTAGAAATACCTTTTCTCTGCTTTTCTTCACTATTCTTGACCACCTACCTCTTTAAGAAACTTTATACCATACAATCAAATCTAAATCTCAACCATGAGATTTTCCCTTAAGTAAGTTTGAGCTTTCCCCAAACCACATGTTAAAAATGTCCAGATGGGAGTTCCCTTTGTGGCTCAGTGGCTAATGAATCCCACTAGGAACCATGAGATTGTGGGTTCGATCCCTGGCCTCACTCAGTGGGTTACGGATCTGGCTTTGCCATGAGCTGTGGTGTGGGTTGCAGATGTGGCTCAGACCTGGAGTTGCTGTTGCTGTGGCTGTGGCCGGCAGCTACAGCTCTGATTCGACCCCTAGCCTGGGAACGTCCACATGCCGTGGGAGCAGGCCTAAAAATGGCAAAAACACACACACAAAAAATAATAAATAAATAAATAAATAAAAATGCCCAGATGATTTCTACTTGCTCCATTCCTGGCCTGTGATCCTCCAAAGCCCTACAAACCCCAACTCACGAGACTGTTTCTTTTTCTGTCTGGGAAACTGTCACCCAGTTCAGCATTTTTTCAGTAGTATTTCTCTATCTCCCAAATAGATTCTGCAACCTCTCCCATAAGCACCCAAAGAAAGTTCTGGCAATCAACTAATACTTAATAGGTCCATATTCACTTATCAAATAGAGTAATTTTCAGTAAGGCTTTGCTTGGCCACCCGATGTAAAATTTCATAGGCCTCCTCTACACACACTTATCTCCCTTTCTCGAATACCTTTATTTTTTCTCTTCAGCACTTCACGGACATACCTGAACTTTATCTTCTGCCTCTACCACTAACACAAAAGGGCCAAGAAGGAAGGGATGTTTTCATGCATTGCTGTTTCTCTTCCAGTGCCTAGAGAATGCCTAGAAATAGCCTACCTTGGAATAAAAGACAGGTTCAGGATTTAAAAAAAAAAAGAGGCAAAAAGTGTGCAAAAAAATATCATGCAGGGTTCTCAATGCCAGGAAAAGTATCTGGTGCCAAACTGGCCCACAGAGATTTACTGGCTAGACGAAGGCAAGATCGTTCTCAAAAGCTAGCTAATCTATCATGGATAAACTGTTAAAACAGACTCTCAGGCCCGTGCCCATGAATTCTTACTCCACAAACGAGGTGGAATCCCCGAATCACAAGATATTGAGGCAGGCTACTGAACGGCCAAGCGGAAAGAAGCACCGAGTTTAGAAGAAGATGATGGGGTTGAGCCGCGAAAAATGCTTAAGACTTTCAACACAGATTAATATGTATTGAGCGCCTGCTGGATACCTGGGAAAGCGGTTCCCAAGGGAGTGAAGCGCTGTCTCCGCCCTCCGGAGACTTTCAGAGTGGCACTCCTGGGCGCCCGCGTTCCCGGCTCCCTCCCACCTGAGAGCTCCTCTGCGCCGCAGGTCTCCCAGGCTCCGCCCCTGGAGACTCACCGCCCACCGAGCGCCCAGCCCGCGCGCCTCGGCCTTCCTCACCCGCGGGCCCCGCAGACGCCGCAGCAGCGCGTCCTCGTCGTCCAACACATCGCCGAAGACCAGCTCCTCCAAGCACTGCTCCACGGCCGGCTTGTCCTCCTCCAGCCTCAAGCGATTCCGCTGCCGGAGCCGTCTCTCCTCCTCCGCCGCGATTGCTATCGCAGCGGCCGCTGCTCCCGGCGGGGCCGGCGGTTGCCGCTGGGATGAAGCAGCAGCCTTTCGGGGCGGCCCAGCCCGCCCCAGTCCAGCTCTCCGGCCCGGCTTCACTTGGGTCTTCCGGCCCGGTCTCACTCCGGCTCTCCTGTCCGGTCTCGCTCGGCTCCTCGGTTCCGGCGGCATCCTTGGGTTTGAGAAGGAACGCGGGCGCTCACGTGGAACCTCACTGCGCATGCGCTGAGGCCCCTCGCTTTCCGCTGCGGCTGGGGCTGCCGGAGGCCGGAAAGAGCCTGCAACGCCTGTGAGCACGTGACCAACACTCTCTCGCTCTACGTAACGCCCACTCCCCGCAAGAGCTCCTCCCCGTGTGGGAGTTCCTCCGGGAAGACCAATCTTCCGAGTAGAGGGGGAAGCGTCGTAACTGGAGTGGGAATTTTTTTCCAACACAACTTCGCAGCTACAAGTGATTGAAAGGAACGCAAGAATGCTAGGGTATAAACTGAGGTGACGGGATGAAACTTCTCCTTTCCTTCCTGACTTTTTAACCACTTGACTTACACGAGCCCCAATTGCCTTTTCCACCCCTTCGTCTTGGTACGGCCCGTGGAGTACGGAGCCTGCAGAGGGTCCCATGCTGGAAGACTGAGAGGAGGGTATGTAGGGAAGTGGGCCAATCGGGGCGCGGGTCACGGCGCAGGCGCGCTAGGGAGGGAGGGCTATGCTAATGTTGTTGATATCCTGGGGCCACCCGAGTTAAAGGGGGGAAATCCGGGGGCTGCCGCAGCTGCCACCGGTCTGGGCCCATCCGGGGCCCCCCCTGTAGTCGCCATAGTCCTGGGCAGAGGCGTCTGCCCCCAGCTCGGGAGGGGGCGCCGCGGGCCTGGGGAGCACGGACAACCCCTACCCATGAGGCCCTGATGGAAAACACAAAGGATCTGGTGAGAGCCGAGCGCGGCAGCTGCTTTGTGTGCCAGGTGGGGGGGACGCCCGCAGCTCCCCAACCTCAGGAACCCCTGCAGCTCCCTGACCCTGCTCCCTGGCCTGCTTCTCCATCCCACGCCCCCTTCACCTCCGGAGTCCCCCTCCCCCCTGCCGGCCGTTAAACGATGCGGGGAGAGGGGGTTTCCCCTCCCCCCACCCGCTCAGCCCCGGACTGTTCGGGGTTCTCTCTCTCTCTCTCTCTCTCTCTCTCTCTCTCTCTCTCTCCCCCCCCCCCCCGCCTCCGCTTTCTGGACAAGAAATTTTAGAAGAAAGTTATTCTTTGCGTCCCGCCCCCCTCCTCCATCAGCTCTGACTGCGAGGGGGGCAGACTGGATTTGAGAGTTCCTTTTTTGGCCGCTCAGGGTCGCAGAGTGGACGCCTCACCTCTCCCAGGGGGGCAGAGTTTCGGTGCTTTGCAGGGGAAGGCGCTCTCCGCTGTGGGGCGAGTGCTGCGAGGCGTTTCGCACGTGGAGGTGGAAAAATTGAAAGGGGGCGGGGTGGGCACGTGTGGGAGGGAGAGGTGGGAGTGGTGTTTGGGAAGCTGCCGACGAGGCAGCCTATTTACAAGGGTCCTAAGGCGGAGGGCTTTATGACCGTCGCTTTCCCTTTTGTGAAGTGAGAATCCTAACATTTCAGAGTCGGAAGAGACAGTAGAGGTCACCCAAGGCAGCCGGCCCCCGTGCAGCCTCTCTGAAAAGTGGTAGGTAGCCTGGCCTCTGCCCCAACCCTTACAGACGCGCTCGCTGCTTCCCAGGAAAGCCCTTTCCGTTCATTTCTGATTGTTGCTGGCCTGCCCTTATGAGACTCATTAATGTCCCTGTTAAGTGGATTCCGTTTTTACTTCTCATATTTTCTCTCACATCCTCCTCACCCACCCACCGCTCACTGGCCTATATTTTGTGTGCCAGGAAAGCAACAGCAGGGAAGTGAAGGAAGGCGGGCTGGAGAGAGAGTGAGGGCTGTCTGAAGACTTGTCTAGATGAGGTCAAATGAGCTGGCTTCGATGTGTGAGCATAGTTGATATTTTTCTACAGGAAGCTTGAGAAATATGATCTGGGGATTTCATGGTTGTTTTCTCTAAGTTGGACATTTCAAGACCATCTCCGTAGTACTCCTGTTTCAAAGCACATGTCTTGTTGCCTCAGTCACTTAAGGATGCCTAAAATTGCCTCTTGGTAGAGGGGAGAACGGAAGTACTGCAGGCCCCCTCCCCACCTCCCTTTGACCTGTGTGCTTCAATCAAGCTTCCTTCTCAGGGCCCTCTTTTCACAGTACTTTCGTTTATTTCTTTTTTTCCCTCCAGTTTTTTATGATATTTGAATTTTTTGCAACACTTTAACATTTGCGTAGAGTTTGCAATATTTTTTAATGCTCCTTGCATTAACCTGTTCCAGGGATTATCACTCAGAAGTTGAGATAGTTCAGTTCTACTTTTGTCACTTAGCATTTTCTTGATGTTCTTCATTTGGTGAGCTATGCTGCTTCCAAAGTAGTTTTATTGGCATAGGAATCTTGGGGGCACATGTTTTCCTCTTCCTAATATGGTGAAGTGAGAGTGAAGACATAACAGATAAAATGTCGAAGTAATGAATTGGTTGTAAAAGCCAGAGAATAAATTTCACTTTGAACTCCCAGTCTGTTGTTTAAAATGTTAGAGCACAGAAATTTTTGTCTCTCCCCCTTTTTATGACTCGGAGACTGTTTCTCTGCTCTAATGTATTTACACTGGGTTTTTTTTGTTTGTTTATTTACTTCAACACCAGTGAGTGTTGAGAAAGAAAATAGTTGTCCTTTTTTGCACCACCTCCTTCTCTGAATAACAAGAATTTCTATTTATGTAGAAGCCCATACTCCAAGGTTCTGGTGCACAGTATGGCAAAAACTGTCTTGAATAAGTATCTGTTCTTAAGTATCTGATATTGGACCATATCTTTTAACTGTCCAATTTTTAACTTCATATACGCTTTGACATGTGATGTTTTCTCTAAATCTAGTCACTAAGATTTAACCTGAGACTGAATACTAGGTACTGATAAAAGTTAATGGAACTGTTCCCTTCAAACATGAACTGTCATGATTTAAGTTGAGTGACTTTGGAGACATTTGCATTCCAAACATACTAGACAGGAATGACTGGTTTTATTTTTAAAGAAGACACTACATTGTATTTTCATGGCTGGTTATATGTTGACTTAATTCCTGTAAAAACCTTCTTGGTTGTTCAGAGGCTTCAAACCCTTCGTTACCTTGGAATTTAAATTGTTTTAAATGTAACGCAATAGTCAAAGGAAGGTAAAACTATAGCTTAGAAGTGAAAACAACATATTAATGTCATAAATACTAAGCCACTAGGTTACCAAAAGCCAAGAGTTCTCAGTGGTTTGAATGACCACATCCTAAAATTAGACAAGTCACTTCATTTGGTTGCTTCTTGCTTCTGAGTTTTTCATCTTTAAAATGTTTGCTAAATAAGATTTCACTTTTCCACATTTATAATGTTAAGGTAGGTGAGGTAAAATGTGTCGTTTGTCCAGGATTTGAAAAACGAAAGATAAAAACATCAGGCCCATAAAAGAGGACGTACTTAATAATGGTTAAACAAGGCTAAGATATGCTTCCTAACAGTAGGATATTCTTAACTCTCCAAGGCCACTTTAATTTTATGCAGAAATTGCAGATTGTTTTAGATTTAATCATGAAATTTGAATAAAACTTTTATATAGGACTTTTTTCCCCCACAAATTTAGAATTTCTCTTCTTGCTTTGTTGCATCCCACAAAGAAGGATGGAAAGAAAGTAAACCCTGAATTTGAGATGGGATGAAGTGATCTAGTAAGAGGAACACTGGCAGACTAGGTTAGCATTTCAATTCTCCACTATCTTCATAGCCCTTGTTGACAAGGTCTTGTACCTCAGTTTTCTTATCCTTAGAGTGGAAGGGTTGGTCTATAATTAACATTATCCGATAGAATTTTCTGCAGTGATTGAAATGTCCTGAATCTGTGCCACCTGCATGGTGGCCACTAGCCACCTGTGGCTGCTGAGCACTTAAAAGTGACTGAGGAACCCAATTTTTAATTTTATTTAATCAGTGTGAATTTAAATAGCCACGTCTGCCACAATGAATATGCAGATATAGAGCAAGCTTATCAGCAGAATCTTCTCTTGGGGATGTTGTAAAAATACAAAACCTCTCCCAGAGGTTTATCATTCAGTATGTCTGCATTGGAGACTAGGATTGCATTCTTCAGAAAGGTTTTTTTCAGTTTGGTTAGAGAAACACTGCATTAGAAGATTTCTGAGCTCCCTTCTAGTTCTCACTTTGGTATTGATAGCCTAAAATACAGTGTAGCAGAAACGAGCTCAGGACAAAGTTGGCAGACTGGCCGGGCTATATAGCTCTGCCACCTCCTGACCTGTGATCTCTGGCAAGTTGCGTAATCTCTTTGAGGTTCATTTTCCTCCTCTAAAATAAGGGCCAGGCATCAGCCCTGCCTTCCTCCCAAGGTTTCTGTAAACCTCCAGTCATTTGTGATGGCTACTGTATAAGAAAGTGTGGGTTGCTGTGAAGGATAAAGTGTTAAGATATCTTTCCAGAATTTCTTTTTCTTTTTTCCCTTTTCACTCTATTATCTAATTCCTACTTAAATTATAGAATTGGTTGTACACAATACTTATTATTTAATTTAGTAATTTCTTATCCTCCCAAATATTTGGCCATAGTATGTAGTCTAGTTTAAGGACATGCTTGTTAAGTTTAATACCTTTTTGTAGTTCTAGTGCCTAGTATAATGATTTGCATATGTTGCTCAGTAAATATTGGATAATATTATCTGTTATTTTACATTAGACTTCAAAACTATAATTAGCTAGTTTCAGATTATTTTATACACCAGATTAATAACCTCCTTGGGTACACATGTGTTTAACTATGTTTTAATTTTTCCATTATTAATACCCTATAGTTATTATTGTTCAGTGATTATATATCTTTTGAGCAACAAGCTCCAGATAAATTTTTTAAAGATGAACACCAAGAGAATATCACCATTTTACATCAGTATTTTTAGGTGTATCAAATCAACATGATGCTAAATGATGTATTTAACTTATTTTTGCTGCATTAACATTAGTAATAAATGATCTTGTTTGATTGCTTAAATTACATTTACACCACAGCCCAGCCTTAGTGTGAATTCTTTCATTTGGAGTAGAGTTAATAGCTGATCTTAAAGACCTTCTAGGCTACTGCATTTCAAACTTAATTTTGACAAAATCATCTTATTTTTAATTAGCTTTTCAGGTTCATACTTAAGGATTCATAACTTTCCTCTGAAGAACTGAAAGCCCATTCATGTGAATTATTTTATTTTTCATACGTCCTTCCTGTGTGGTAAGTGGTGTTTTACTTATTTAGAAGAGAGGGAAACTGGGACCCAAGTAACTGTTACATCCAAAGTCCTAGGTAGTAGAACCAGAACTTGAACCCAAAGAGATTTGTGTTTGTTATGTATCAAAGATTAGCTTCCTTTTGCTCACTGTGGCTTTAAATGTTAGACTATTGCCATGTAGAATATTGAATATTGTCTTCTCTCCTTCCCTGGGTACTTTTCAGTTTCTGTAGGTGAAATATTCAGGATATTGGAGTTCCCGTCGTGGCGCAGTGGTTAACGAATCCAATTAGGAGCCATGAGGTTGCGGGTTCGATCCCTGCCCTTGCCCAGTGGGTTAAGGATCCGGCATTGCCGTGAGCTGTGGTGTAGGTCGCAGACGCGGCTCGGATCCTGCGTTGCTGTGGCTCTGGCGTAGGCCGGCGGCTACAACTCCGATTCGATCCCTAGCCTGGGAACCTCCATATGCTGTGGGAGCAGCCCAAGAAATGACAAAAAGACAAAAAAAAAATTTCAGGATATTATAGCTCGATTGGTGCTGATTCAATGATTGTATCATTGACATGGATATATTCTTTCTTTCACAATGAACTTGTGGGAAACAAAAACCTAACAATCCCAAATCCATAGCATTTACTTTTCTTCTAATAGTAAGCTTAGAAAGCATGAATGCACTTCTGTTTAGTCCAGTGAATTGTGTTCTGATAGTGGAGTGAGGAAGAGACCAGCAAAAGCAAAGTAGCTCCCCAGCTGCTATTGAGTCCAGTCGTCACAGAGGATCTGTGAGTTCTTATTTCGTACTCGGTCAGTTCACACACACAACTTTCAAACTTATGGTTCTAGAAAACTTGTAGTCCATGACTAAATATAAAACTTTGAAAATTATGTGGGCCACTGTACCCTCTTGGTGCTGATAATGGAGAGCTGGTTAAGTGTTAATTGGCTTATTCATATTGAGATCATTCTCTTATTACTTGGTTGCATATTTCTTATTACATGTTTGCATTTAGAATCTCAAGTATTTTCTGTAAAATCCTGGAGAGATTTACACTTTTATTAGAACCTGTGGGTGATTATATAAATAAGTTAATGGATATACTTTTTAATTTCTCTGTAAGAGTTTTATAAGGAAGAAGGTTCGTCAGTGTGGCAGTCATGTTAGGAAAATGAAATTCTATGATAGATGACTTCTTCCTACGTTTTGTCATATAACAACCTCTGTTTGATTTTTCATTATGGAAGTGTTGCATATTTGCTGTTTAAAAAAAGAAAATGGGGAGTTCCTATCCTGGCTCAGCATAAACAAATCTGACTAGCATACATGAGGACTTGGGTTTGGTTCCTGGCTTCGCTCAGTGGGTTAAGGATCTTGCATTGCCATGAGCTGTGGTGTGGTTCACAGACGCAACTCAGATCTGACCTTGCTATGGCTGTGGCGTAGGCCAGCAGCTACAGCTCCAATTTGACCCCTAGCCTGGGAACCTCCTTATGCCTCAGGTACGGCCCTAAAAAGACAAAAAATAAATAAAAGAGGAGTTCCCTTTGTGGCACAGTGGAAACGAATCCAACTAGGAACCATGAGGTTGCCAGTTCAATCCCTGGCCTCGGTCAGTGGGTTAAGGATCTGACGTTGCTGTGAGCTGTGGTGTAGGTCACAGACGCTGCTTGGATCTGATGTTGCTGCGGCTGTGGTGTAGGCCTGCAGCTACAGCTCCGAATAGACCCCTAGCCTGGGAACCTCCATATGCCGTGGGTGCTGCCCTAAAAAAAAAAAAAAAAAAAGACAATAAATAAATAAATGAAAAAAAGAAAATGAAAAGGAAAAGATAAAATTATCCTCTCAGCCCATTCTCACCTTGTTAATAGTTTAGCTTTTCCTTTTGGGATCTTTCTAAATGCGTAAACAAACATGGATATATCAGTCTGTGCATATACCAGCATGTATTGTTTCTTTTGGTAAAAAATGAGTCATGCTATTCATATTTGGCAGTTCGCTTTTTTTCACTCAGTGTTTTACCTGTTGTTAATCATTCCCCTAATGATGATTAGATTGCTTTCGGTTTGTCACTATTACATTATTACTGTAAGAAATATCCTTCCACATAGATTCCTGTGTCCTGTGAGTATTTCAGATTCCTAAAAGCAAAATTCCCTGATCAAAAGGCATACTTATTTTTAAATTTTCGTTAAGTAATACAAATTGCCTTCCAAAAAGATAGCATATATTTGCCTTCATACCAAGCATACATGAGTGCTGTTTCTCCCACAGAAAAAATTGCTCAATGCCAGATATCAGTCTCAATTTTTACCAGTTTATTGAATTTTTTAGAGATAGTTCATACTTTATAAAAATCAAAAGTGGAGCTCTCTTGTGGCACAATGGGTTAAGGATCCAGCATTGTCACTGCGGCGGCTCAGGTCACTGCTGTGCCGTGGGTTCCATCTTTCTTCCAGGAACTTCCACATGCCACAGGCACAGCCAAAAAAAAAAATTAAAAGTAATACACACACTGGATAGTATCATGCAAACAGTAATACAAAAGTACACCCCAAAAGGATACCTTGCAGCATTTCTTTCTCTTTCCAGTTCAGTTTTTTTTTTAATATAATGATTTTGATTTTTTCCATTATAGCTGGTTTTCAGTGTTCTGTCAATTTTCTACTGTACAGCAAGAAGACCCAGTCACACATACATGTATATGTTCTTTTTTCTCACGTTATAATGCTCCATCATAAGTGACTGGATATAGTTCCCAGTGCTATACAGCAGGATCTCATTGCTTATCCATTTCAGCTTTCATGAGACAACTTAGTTTTTTTATCTTTTTGATTTAGTATCTGTCTCTATAATTCTAAATATTAGCCTTATGTTACTTGGTGTATGAACTTTAGATATTATCTTTTGACTTCCTCTGTGGTGAATGAGGAGTTACTGTATATGCCCTAATATTAGGAAGAGTTTTCTCATCTGTAATCGTTCTGTCCTCTTATATTCAAGCCCTTGAGTAGTCGTCTAACATGATTATTTTATTTTGAAAAGTAAAGTGTTCCAAAAGGCACATTATCTGAAACAATTTTATTTGATCTTTGTTTTCTGTGCTTATAGAAGTTAGTTCATAGCACCATAATTAAGAAAGAAAAAAGAGGAAATGTTAAAATTGAACATTATTCCCTGGATTCATATTGTTAGTGTTCATTTTAGCTTTATGACCTTCTGCAGATTTGAACCTCTGCTTCCTCGTCTGTAAAATGGAAGTAATAATAGTTGTAAGGACTACGTGCAGTACTACAAGTTAAGTGTTTAAAAATGTCTCTGGCACATACTGAGCATCTTGTTAGTTGTAATACTTGTATTACTAATCATAACAGACTTTGTACAAATCGGTAACAAAAAATGGTTCATAAAGTTATTAGGGATTTATGATGTGATTCTGAATCGAATTTGATAAAAATGAAAAAGATTTATACTCTGGAAAACTGTGAGGTAATACAAAAAGTGAATCTATTGTGTGACATGTGAAATGTTTTAGAAAATGGCAAAAGAGGAGTTCCCGTCGTGGCTCAGTGGTTAACGAACCCAGCTAGTATCCATGAGGATGCAGGTTCAATCCCTGGCCTTGCTTAGTGGGTTAAGGATCCGGCGTTGCTGTGAGCTGTGGTGTAGGCTGGCAGCTACAGCTCCAATTTGACCCCTAGCCTGGGAACCTCTGTATGCTGCAGGTATGGCCCTAAAAAGACAAAAGAAAAAAAAATGGCAAAAAAAAATACTTCTAAACTATTTCTAATATATTCTAACATACTATTCAGATGTGTATAGACTTCCAAGTCTGGAGAACAAGCAGAAGCCTGATGTAATTTTCCCACCCATCTACCTATAAACCAATAAAGAACACATACAAATCACTTGTTACCGCTGCCTTCAGCATTGAGAAACAGATTACCACATGGAGTTCCCGTCGTGGCACAGCAAAAACCAATCCGACTAGGAACCATGAGGTTGCGGGTTCGATCCTCAGCCTCGCTCAGTGGGTTAAGGATCCGGCGTTGCTGTGAGCTGAGGTGTAGGTTGCAGACGTAGCTTGGATCTGGCGTTGCTGTGGCTGTGGTGTAGGCAGTGCTTTAAGGGAAGGAGTGAAGACATAAAGACTTCAAGTCATAAAGAGAAAGAAGGAAAAAAAAAAATCTTTCAGAAAAAGAAAGACAGTGTTCTTAAATTAGGAACCCTGACTGTGAAATGAATAGAAAAGAATGGGTCACATTCATACAGAACTCTTTAAGAAAAAACAACATGAAGGAGTTCCCATCGTGGCTCAGTGGAAATGAATCTGACTAGCATCCATGAGGACGCAGGTTCGATCCCTGGCCTCGATCAGTGGATTAAGGATCTGGTGTTGCTGTGAGCTGTGGTGTAGGTCACAGACTTCGTCTCAGATATGGTGTTACTGTGGCTGTGGTGTGGACCAGCAGCTGTTAACTCCAATTCGACCCCTAGCCTGGGAACCTCCATATGCCGTGGGTGCAGCCCTAAAAAAAAAAAAAGAAAGAAAAAGAAAAAACAATATAAATCTAAGCATATTGGCTGATGAAAATCTCTCCTCCCCCAACCAAAAAAAAATGTGAGGCAGAAGAAAATTGACACAATAATACTCAAAACCAATATTTAAACAGAATAGAAAGGGACAAAAAGCAGGAAGGAATAAAGTCAGATTAGGGTAAATTGAGAAAAGAGAAGGAAAAAAGTATCAGAAATGAAGACTGGAGTTCCCTGGTTGCTCAGCACATTAAGGATCCAGCATTGTCGTTACCACGGCTTGCATTCGATCCTGGCTGGGGAACTTCCACATGCTGAGGGCAAGGGGAGGAGAGGTGAAGACTAAGTTACAAGTTTCCCAGCAAACAATAGTCAAACACAAATAAAATAAAAGACATAGAAGAAAAACAGGAAAACAAGAGAATGGACGTGAGTTTTTTTTAATCTACAGTTTCAGTGAAAGATGGTTCTGAAAAGTCTTACATGTATTGACATCTCAAGAAGGAAAAACAAAACCATGTTTAAAACCATAATCCAAGAAAACTTTCTGGAATAAAAGATCTGCATGTTGAATACATCAAAAGTTCATAACAAGATAAAACTCTAGGATATATTCTAGTAAAGCTATACAACCTTAAAGATACAGAAAAATTCTCAACCCCCAGGCAAAAAGATGAAATAACTTACAAGGACCAGATAATTAGAATGGTATCGGGTTTCTCAAAAGCAACATACAGGGAGTTACCTTGTGGCCTAGCAGATTAAGGATCCAGCATTGTCACTGCAGTGGCTCAGGTCACTGCTGTGGTCCAGGTCTGATCCCTGGCCCAGGAATTTCTGCATGCTGTCGGCATGGCCACAAAAACGCAGCAATATACAAAGCAAAACAATAGTGGAGAAGCATAAGGAAAGAAAAACCAAAGATTCTATATCCAGTCAACTATCCTTCAAGACTGTAGAGTATCAATTTTGAACATGCCTAGAGTTAAGAGAATACTGTACTCTCTAGTCCTTCCTGGAAACAATTAAAGGATGTCCTTCATCTAGAGAAGATATTTGGGAAATTTTCTAAAAACTGACAGTATTTTATATCTTTTTGAACTAAGGATAAAACCAAAAGTAGGGACGTACATAAAAGAAGAGTACATAATTGTTACAGGTTTTGAGAAAGCGGAAAGAATGCAGCTAAAAAATATGGGAGGGGAAAGGGAAAGAAAAGGAGACAAACCAAAATAATTGATGACAATGTTTAGCTATCACTCAGGATTTAAAGGATACCATCTGAAACTGAAAGAAAAGGTTAGATAAGAAAAAAGTTACCTGGGGAGTTCCCATCGTGGCTCAGTGGTTAACGAATCTGACTAGGAACCAAGAGGTTGCGGGTTCAATCCCTGGCCTTGCTCAGTGGGTTAAGGATCCGGCATTGCCATGAGCTGGGGTGTAGGTTGCAGACGCAGCTCAGATCCCACATTGCTGTGGCTCTGGCGTAGGCCGGTGGCTACAGTTCCAATTGGACCCCTAGCCTGGGAATCTCCATATGCCGCGGGAGCGGCCCTAGAAAAGGCCAAAAAAGGCAAAAAGAAAAAGAAAAAAAAGTTACCTGGAACAGTAAATGACTAATTCAAAAGTAAGCACTGAAAAAAAAAAGTACAAACCTTCCAAAATACAGAAAGAAATTTTTTAAAGACCAGCCAAAGAAAACTATCATGAAGTGAAAAATGATAGTGTAAATATTATGTAATGTAGTCAGCAGTTCATCATAATATTTCAGAATTGAAATCAAACATACCAGTCATATCACTGGTATAATATGATATTGATATGATATCACTGGTATGATGGTACAATAATTGCTGAGGATTCCCTCACGAATTAAAAATATTTTCAAATTGGATCAAAAAAACCAAAACCAGTGCCCATTATGGCTCAGTGGTAACGAACCTGACCTAGTATCCATGAGGATGCAGGTTTGATCCCTGGCCTCACTCCATGAGTTAAGGATCCGGTGTTGTGAGCTGTGGTGTAGGTTGCAGACACAGCTCGGATCCACTGTGGCGTACCTAGGCTGGCAGCTGCAGCTCTGATTTGACCCCTGCAGCAACAGTCTGTGTAAATCAGAAGCTATTAAAAATGCAAGTAGAAGAAACACTAAAAATTGGAGACTTTAAATTCTCTTAGCACAAGATAGATGTTATAGATAAAAAATAAGGATATGAAAAGTCTGAACCACAAAATAAGGTAGACCTTCAGGTATATCCATCACTATATCCTAATGATGTAGAATATGCTGTATTTGAAACACTGGATATTCACAAAAAGTGTTGCTCTATTAGGAAAATATCAGTAGGTCCCATTCAAGAAACCAAGCAAAAAGCAAAAGGATACATTTTGAAATGTAGAAACCTATCACATGTTAGAGAGCCTTGTACAAGAATGTTCATAGGAAAAAATGAATCCATACAAGTATAGAGAAAAAAAAAGAATGTTCATAGCAGTTTTATTCATAGTAGTCAAATCTTGGTGGAGAATAGAGTAATATATTGATAGAGAATATATTGATAAAGCACAATATTACTGAGGAGTAAGAAGCAATGAGCTAGTATACATGCAATAACATAAATAAATCTCAAAAATACTATGATGAGTGAAATAGATACAAACTTGTCTGTGTAACTTTATTGTATTTATGTACAATCTTAAATATATGCAAAATTAACCAATGGTGCTAAAACCCAAGGGAGGAGAAAAACTGGTAGAGGGCAGGAGGGAGCTTTCTAGAGTGACAGAAAAATTCTGCATCTTGATGTGCATTCAGAATTATACCTCAGGAGTTCCTTTTATGGTTCAGTGGAAACAAATCTGACTAGCATCCATGAGGAGGCAGGTTTGATCTCTGACCTTGCTCCGTAGGTTAAGGATCCGGCGTTGCCATGAGCTGTGGTGTAGGTCACAGACACAGCTTGGATCTGATGTTGCTGTGGCTGTGGTGTGGACCAGCACCTGCAGCTCCAGTTCGACGCCTAGGCTGGGAACCTCTGTATGCTGCAGCTGCAGCCATAAGAAAGACAAAAAAAGAAAAAATTATGCCTCAACTGGGAGTTCCTTGTGGCCTATCAGGTTAAGAATCTGGCATTGTCACTACAGCAGCTTGGGTCACTGCTGTGGTGCAGGTTTGATTCCTGGCCCAAGGAACTTCCACATGCTGCAGGCCCAACCAAAAACCCCAAAATTATGACTCAATTAAAAAAAAAAAAAAAGGAGTTCCCATCGTGGCTCAGTGGTAATGAACCCTAGTAATATCCATGAGGATACGGGTTCAATCCCTGGCCCCCTCAGTAGGTTAAGGATCCGTGTTGCCAGGAACTGCGGTGTAGGTCACAGAAGCAGCTCGGATCTGGTGTGGCTGTGACGTAGGCCTGCAGCTGCTGCTCCAGTTCAACCCCTAGCCTGGGAACTTCATATGCCATATGTGCGGCCCTAGAAAGCAAAAAAAAAAAAAAAAAGAAAGAAAAGAAAAAGGAAAAACAAATTTGTCAGGGGTGTATCTCACAAAACACCAGGCCCAAGTGATTTCACAAGGGAGTCTACAAAACCTTTCAGAAACCATATAGACTCAATGCTGTATGAATCATTTCAGACCATAGAAAATGAAGGCAAACTTTCTAATCTTTGTGCAGCAAGAGTAGTACCAATTTCTAAGCCTGATAATGATAGTGCAGAAAGATGAAAGTTAGACATTTATGAATATCAGTGCAAAATCCTAAATGTTGTGCAGCCTCTAACATTAAAATACGCTGTGATGAAGTGAGCTTTATAGAAGGAATACAGGAATGATTCGAAATTTGGAACTCTATTAATATGATTTACAATATTAATAGCTCTAAGGAGAACAATTATTCTATTTATAGGTGCTGGGAAAGTCTGTGACAAGGTTCAACACCTATTCCTAATAAAAACCTTTGAGTAAACAGGAATGGATAGATTCTTCCTTAACATGATTTTCATAAATACACTCACATTCACACATTTATACACATAACCTTAATCCTAAAGTAGCATCTTAATAGAGAAACACTAAGATCAGAAAGGATGGAGGAAAAAAAATGAAACAGAAGGTATCCATTGTCTCTCCAATTTTTTTTTTTTTTCCTTTCTGTTCCAGTGGCATGTAGAAGTTCCCAGGCCAGGGATCTAACTCATGCCACAGCAGTGATAAAGCTGGATCCTTAACTGCTAGACTACCAGGGAACTCCCATCTCCACTATTTAACATTGTACTGGAAATATGAACCAATACAATTAGGAAAAAGAAAATATAGGCATAATAGGAAAGAAATAAAAGTTTTTGGAGTTCCCGTTGTAGCTCAGTGGGTTAAGAATCCGACTAATGTCCATGAGGACGTGGGTTCCATCCCTGGCCTTACTCTGTGGGTTAAGGATCTGGCGTTGCCATAAGCTGCTGCATAGGTTGCAGATGCAGCTCGGATCCAGCATTGCTGTGACTGGTGTAGGTTGGCAGCTGCAGCTCCAATTCGACCCCTAGCCTGGGAACCTCCATATGCCATAGGGTGTGGCCCTAATGATAAAAAATTAAAAAGTTTTTTAAAAAAAGGTTTCTTTGAAGGTGACATGCTAATTTATCTGGAAAGCCCTAGAGAATCAATAACAAAACTTTAAAAATAATTTAGCAAGATTGAAGTTTATAAAATAAATATTAATGTACTCAATAACCAATTCCACAATATAATAAAAGGGAAAACTGAATTTACATTAGCCAGAAAAAGTAAATAAAGTACTTACATTCATAAGGAATTGCCTCTAAACAAAAGTTGCTTAAAAGCTTATATGATGCAGACTATAAAGCATTCATTGTTCCTTGTTACGACATCTCAACCACATGGAGATGTCACTTCTTCCTAAGTTATAAATATAATGAGACCCTAATAAAAAATACCATCAATTTGTGGTATAGAGCTAAACTAATTAATACTAATGTTCATTTGAAAAAATAAACATGCAAGAATATCAAAACATTAAAAGGAAGATCTTTGAGAAGATATCTAGGCCTACCAGATATCAAAATATACTTGGAAGCCTCTATAATTTAAAAAGCAAGATACTGGCACATGAATAGACAGACCAGTAAAATAGTATAAAGGTCAGATATGGACATGATTGTGTATGGAAACCTAGTACTTAAAGTGGTATTTCAAATCATGACAAAGTGGACATTTTAGTAAAAGGTACTGGCACAACTAGATAGCCGGTTGGGAAAAGATAGTATTAGGTCCCTTCACACCATACTTAAAAGACAATGGATCAGAGATGTAAATATCGAAAGCTGTACACATAGTAGGAAAATATGGGTTAATTTTTATATACTATGCCGTATGGGAAAATTTGCTAACTATGATTCAAAGTAATAAGGTACAATAAAAGAAAATACTGACAAATTTTAGTACAGTAAAAGATTTTTTATTACACGGTAAAAAAAAAAAACTCCATAAGCCAGATCAGAATTTGCCATATATATAACAGATAAGGGTAAATTTAGGATAGATTCCTAAATGTAATTTTGAAAAAAACATTTAAAAAATTAAAAACCTAAAAAAAGGACAAAAGGTAATAACAGAGAAGTCCACACACATGAGAAGAAATGAAAAAGTGTGTGTAGAAGTGTCCTGGGTTTTTGTTTGCTTTTTGTTTTTCTTTTTTCTTTTTTTCTCTTTTTTTTCTTTTTTTCTTTTTTCTTTTTTGCTTTTTAGGGCCATACCTGCACCACATGGAAGTTTCTGGGCTAGGGATTGAATCCAAGGTACAGCTGCTAGCCTGCACCACAGCCACAACAACACCAGATTCAAGCTGCCTCTGTGACCTATGCCACAGCTCGTGGCAACACCAAATCCTTAACCCACTGAACAAGGCCAAGGATCAAATACACATTTTTAGGGATACTAGTTCATTTCTTAACCTGCTGAGCCACAGTGAAAACTCCCAATATACCAGTTTTTAATACCAGTCCCCACTAAAAAGGATGAGAGTTCCTTGGAGAAATGATAGATTTCAGAGCTGGAGCAGCATAGGTATGAAATTATCCTAAAATATTTTCAAATCCCAGAAAGTAAGGCATTACTCAGAAATTCACATGGGCATGTCAAAATGCCATGAGTCAGTTCAGCAGGATCCTAGTAGCCAAATCTGAGATAATTTGACCCCTGAAATAATTAAGGACAGTAATGAATTATAAACCTTTGACGGAGGGGAGTTCCCACTGTAGAACAGGGGGTTAATGATCCAGCTTGTCTCCGTGGAGGCGCTGGCTCCATCCCTTGCACAGTGGGTTAAGGCTCCAGCATTGCTGCAGGTATGGTGTAGGTCATAGTTTCAGCCGGATTTGATCCCTGGCCAGGGAACTTATATATGCCACAGGGACAGCCCAAGAAAAAGAAATATATGTGTGGGTCTATTTTTGAACTCTATTTCTCTTTGTCTTTATGTCAAAATCCCACTGCCTTGATAGTGTAGCTTCATCATACATCTTGGAGTCAGGAAACTTAAGTCTTTCAACTTTGTTCTTCTCAAATTTGTTTTAGCTGTTCTGGATCCTTGCATTTCCATGTGAATTTTAAAATCAGCTTATCAGTTTGTACCCCAAAATCTCCTTTGTTTTGATCACATGTGTGGAATCTATAAATCAGTTTGGGAAGAATTGGCATTTTAACAATATTGATTCTTCTGATCTGTGAATACAGTACATCTTTATTTAGATCTTTAACTTTTTCAGCAACATTCAGTAGTTTTCATAGTATCAGTCTTGCACATCTTTTGGCAGTTTTATCTGAATTATTTCATAATTTTTATGCTATTGTGGTATTTTCTTATTTCAGTGTCCAGGTTTTTTTGTGGGGTTTTTTTTGTTTTGTTTTGTTTTGTTTTTTGCCAGTATATAGAAATACAGCTGATTTTTCTGTATTGATATTTTGTCCCTGCATCCTTGCCATACACGCTTGGGATTAGCCTAAGTAGCTTTTTGTATGTTTATCAGATTTTTTATAATCATGGTATCTGGGAATAAAGATGTGTTTATCTTTCTTTCCAGTCTGGATTCTTTTATTATTTTTTTTTTCCTTATTCCACTGGCTAGAATAAAAGTGGCAAAAGCAGACATACTGGGTAACATCTAGATTTTCACCGTTAAATTTGATGCTAGCTTTAAGATTTTCCTAAATGTTCTTTATGGGGGGGAAGAAGTTGTCTTCTATTCCTAGTTTGCTGAGGGTTTTTAAAATCACAAATAGGTCTTAGACTGTGTCAAATGCTTTTCCTGCATCTCTTGATAATCATATGACCTTTCTTTTAAAGTCTATTAATGTTAATTAATTTTCAAATATTGAATTATCTTTGCATTCCTGGGAGAAACCCACTTGGCCATCTTATATTATTCCTTTTTTTTTTTTTTTTTTTGGCTTTTTGCCTTTTCTAGGGCCATTCCTGCAGCATATGGAGGTTCCCAGGCTAGGGGTCTAGTTGGAGCTGTAGCTGCCAGCCTACGCCACAGCCACAGCAATGCCAGTTCCAAGCCGTGTCTCCAACCTACACAGCTCACAGCAACACTGGATCCTTAACCCACTGAGCAAGGCCAGGGATCGAACCCTCAACCTCATGGTTCCTAGTCGGATTTGTTAACCACTGAGCCACGACGGGAACTCCCTATGTTATTCTTTTTATATATTGTTCTATTCAGTCTGCTAAAATTTAGTTAGGAATATTTGCATCCTGGAGTTCCTCTTGTGGCAAGGCGGAAACGAATCCAGCCAGTATCCATGAGGACACAGGTCTGATCCCTGACCTCACTCAGTGGTTCAGGGATCTGGTGTTACCGTGAGCTGTGGTGAAGGTTGCAGACTCGGCTCGGATGCCAGGTTGCTGTGGCTGTGGCATAGGCCAGCAGCTGTAGCTCCGATTCAACCCCTATCCTGGGAACTTCCATATGCCATGTGTGTGGCCCTAAAAAGAAAAAAAAAAAAGGTTGCATCCTATCTTCATGAGTAATACTGTTCTGTGGTTCTCTTGTAATGGCTTTGTCTAGTTTTGGAATCAGAGTAATGCTGGCCTAATAGGATGAATTGGAAACTTTTTCATCCTCTTCAGTTTCCTAGAAGAGTTGGTATAAAATCAGTAGTATTTCTTAAGTAGTATTCTCCAGGGAAGTCATTTGGACCTGGAGTTTTCTTTGTGTGAAGATTTTTAAATACAGATTTAGTTTCTTTACCTATTCAGGTTATTATAGTTATTTACCTATTCAGGTTATTATAGTTATTTACCTGTTCAGGTAATGTGTTTCTTTATGGTGAGATTTGGTTTTCTGTCTTTCAAAAATATGTCCATTTCTTCTAAACTGTCAAATTTATTAGCATAAGTTTGTTGGTAATATTATTAATCTCCTGTTAATATCTATAGAATCTGTAGTGATGTCACTTCATTTGTGATATTGGAAATTTTGTCTTTTCTCCTTTTTTCTCTATCTCTGTTTTAAGGTTAATCAGTCTCACTGATCTTGTTAAAGAACGAGCTTTGATTTCATTTTTTCTTTTTGGCATACCCACAGCATGTGACAGGTTTCCAGGCCAGAGATTGAACCCTTGCCACCACAGTGGCCTAGGCTGCTGAAGTGACAATGCCAGATCTTTAACACACTGTGATACAGGAGAACTCCTAGTTGATTTTCACTTGGAGTGTAGGTTTTCTGGTAAGAATTTTTTCCCTTTAGAAATTTGAAGGCATTGCTCTTGTTTATCTTGTTATTGAGAAGTCCACTGATATCCTAATTCCTTTCTCTATCTTTTTTTTTTTTTTGGTCTTTTGTCTTATAAGGGCTGCACCTGCGCACATGGAGGTTCCCAGGCTAGTGGTCCAGTCAGAGCTGTTGCTGCCAGCCTACACAACAGCCACAGCAAGGCCAGATCTGAGCTGCATCTGTGACCTACACCACAGCTCAGAGCAACGCCACATCTTCAACCCACTGAACGAGGCCAGGGATCGAACCCGCAACCTCATGGTTCCTAGTTGGATTCATTTCCACTGCACCACGACAGGAACTCCTCTTTCACTTTTTATGTGATGTTTCTATTGAAGCTTTTAGCATGACTGAGTTCTATAATTTTTATAATGATGTACCCAGGTATAGTTTTGTTGTTTTGTTTTGTTTTTTGAAGACTAATTAAGCTGGACTTACTTACATGGTCTCTCAATATAGAAGCTCTGTCTTTTGATCCTGGAATTTTTGTTGTTGTATTTTTTTCTTTTTTCTATTTGTTTTCTTTCTTGATAATCTCTGTTCTTTGGATTTTGTATCTTCCGGATTTAACTTTTATGCTTTTTATAATCTGGCTGTTTGTGTGTATATCCACAACACATGCTTTTTAAAAGATTTCTTTGATTTTATTATCCATTTACTAATTTATTGTTTCGCCTTTTCTGTTTTTTAAATTCCAAGATCTATCTTGTTCACCAGTAGTATCCTGTTCTTAACATTTCTGAAGAATTGTTTTCACTTTTTTTGAAGTTTTCTTTTGCGCCTTGTATTACTTCTGTTTTCTATGGATTCTTTTTTTCTGAAGATTAGTTGCAGTCTTTCACTCTTTTTTTTTTGGTTGCAGCACGCAACTGCTTGATGTGGGTTCTCAATTCTCAACAAAACAAAACAACAAAACTATACCTAGGTACATCATTATAAAAATTATAGAACTCAGTCATGCTAAAAGCTTCAATAGAAACATCACATAAAAAGTGAAAGAGGAGTTCCTGTCGTGGCGCAGTGGAAATGAATCCAACTAGGAACCATGAGGTTGCGGGTTCCATCCCTGGCCTCGTTCAGTGGGTTGGAGATGTGGCGTTGCTCTGAGCTGTGGTGTAATCAGGGATTGAACCCAGGCCACAGCAGTGAAAGTGCAGAGTCCTAACCCCTAAACCACCAAGGAAACTCCCTGGTCTTTCACATTCTTAAGAGGCCTTTCTCAAAAGGTTAGTAATCCTTGCCTGTTTATTCATGTTTAATGGCTAGTTACTAATCAACTGATGGAACTAAATGTGCCTAAGTTGGGCTTGTTGACTAGTGAAATTCACTATTGTGATTGGTTAATTTTTTTTTCCTTTTTGGGCAGCACCCAGGGCATATGGGAATTCCCAGGCTAGGGGTCTAATCAGAGCTGCAGCTGCCAGCCTATGCCACAGCTCACAACAGTGCCAGATCCTTAACCCACTGATCGGGGTCAGGGATCAAACACGCATCCTCATGGATACTACTCAGGTTCATTACCTCTGAGCCACAACAGGAACTCCAGTATAAAGAATATATAACCAATTACAACTTTAAATCTTTTCTCTGATTTGCTTTTTTTACTGTAATCTGTTTAGATGTGGGTTTCTTTTTGTTGTGCTTAATATACATCGTAGTTCTATCTGAATTCATGTTTCTATTTTTTGGTTTTGTTTGTTTTTTGGGTTTTTTGTTTTTGTTTTTGCCTTTTTCTGGGGCTGCTCCTGTGGCATATTGGAGGTTCCAGACTAGGGGTCTAATCGGAGCTGTGGCCACCAGCCTACACCAGAGCCATGGCAACTTGGGATCCGAGCCACGTCTGCGACCTACACCACAGCCCACAGCAACGCCGGATCCTTAACCCACCGAGCAAGGCCAGGGATCGAACCCTCAACCTCATGGTTCCTAGTTGGATTTGTTAACCACTGAGCCACGACGGGAACTCCCCTGTTTCTGTTATTTCTTCAACATTCTCAGCCAATATCTCATTCAGCTTTACTTTTTTCCATTCTCCATATTCTCTCCTTTGAGAATTCTAACTGACATTTATTAGATCTTTACATTCAGTGCTCTTTTAACCTTTTATTTTCTATGTTTCTGTTCTTTGCTGTTTGGGGATTTCTTTTTCTTTTCCTTTTTTTTTAATGTTTATCTTCCATTTCCCCAGTTATTTTCCAGTCAGGTCTAATCTGCTTTCATCACATCCATCAATGTTTTTTGTTGTTTTTTATTTTTATTTTTATTTTGGCTGTGCCCACAGCATGTGGAAGTTCCCAGGCCAGGGATGGAATCTGAGCCACAACAGTGATAACACCGAATCCTTAACCACTAGGCCACCAGGGAGCTCCTGTGTTTATTTCTTCTTTGTTCTTCTAGGGTTATTTTATATTCTGTCTCTGTCAGTTCCAGTGCATAACTATTTGGGATTCCTCATCTCTTTGTGCTGATACTTGGTTTGTGGTGGATTGCTTATTATGCGTTTGATATTTGATTTTACTGATATTTGATAAAAATCTTTGGGAATGCTGAAAGACCTGAATTGTAGGTGATATTTTCCTGAAATGATTTAGGGTTGCTTTTGTTGGGTGTCAAGGGGCACTGGTAGCCTGGAACCACTTTCTTGATCTGGCAACTTTCTGACCATCTAGGGTGGCGTAAGTTATAACCTCAGGCCTTTGATTGCAAAATCCCAGAGAAGCCTCTCCACCCAGAGCATAGACTGAGAGGGTTCTTTTGTAGTCCCCTTTGCACATAGTCAGATTTTTTTCCCATCAGTTTTGCAGCTTTTATTGAAGTTGCATTCTGCTTAAGGGTTTTGGTCTGACGCAAGGCTTTCCAGATAAGCTTCTCACAGTAAATAAATGGTAGGTTTTACATAAGGTCAATTCATTATAATTCATATACATAGTTCACTAGTATTCTGTATAACTCTAAGAAAACATACTTGGGGAACAACATTTCCCATGTAGAATACAGCTTCCCGACTTGGATTACATGTATGTCAAGATACTCCTCCCTGTAGCACTTGGGACAGTCAGAGGCCTCAGGCTGGTGCATCCAGGGGCCTATTCCCCTCGTGTTATATAGGTGATCATTTTCCATGTGTGCAGGGACCACAGAAGAGATGAGAGAGCATAGCTCTAAAACATTCGTCATTAAAGATGCTTTGGAAAAGACTACCTACTATATATCCCTCTTAAATTATTTTAATGTTCATAAGCATATTAAGGGTTTGGAGAGGGCTTCAAAATAAGGAAAATTTCCCAGATGTGTTTGGCAATAGTACTTTTTCTTTAATGTTAACAGCCTATAATTGTTGAAACCAAAATATTTATAATTATTGGCTCCCTGAAAATTTAGGGTTATGTTCTCTAACAAGTTGAGTCAGAATAAGATAGCCCCTGTTGACAGTAAGGGTCAGTAAATATGTGTTAACTGCTAACCAGGCTGGCTGTAAAGTGAACAACAAGCTTAGAAGAAAACTCTGGGTATAAAAGGTCGTCTCTGCATGGAATCAGGGTGTATGAATTTATCAGAACTTAGAATTCTAGTCAGTGTTTACTAATTGTATTATTTAGGCATTATGATAAGTATTTCATAGTCTCTTTGTTTTGTTTTTTTAATGACTGTACCCACAGCAAATGGAAGTTCCCAGGCTAGGGATCGAACGCAAGCCACATCTGCAGCAACACCAGATAACCCAATGTGCCGGGTTGGGAATCAAACCCGAACCTCTGCACTGACCCAAGTCACTGCAGTCGGTTTCTTAATCCATTGCACCACAGCGGGAACTCCCCATAGTGTCTTAATGTTGCACTCAGGAAAGAAATATATCGAACTTTACCCTGGCCTTCAAGTGTCCTGCTGATCTGTCCACTGCATCCTCCTCTAGCCTTATCTCACACTAGGCACCAGCCACACTGGTCTTTCAGTGCCCCCAGAACATTCCAGGCTGAAAGCCTTCATCTTGCTCCTTTCTTTGCCTGGAATATTCCAGCACTAGATGTTCAAGTGATTGCCTTTTTTGTCCTCAGGACTTTGCTCACCAGTGACTCAGTTGACTGCCTTTGCCTTGTTACTCTATTATCATGTGGTCTTGCTTGGATTTCTCCAACCAGTAGACCATAACTTTTATGAGAGCCATGGATCTTGTCTGCTCTGTACAGCACTTTCTCTTTAGCCTCTCTTACTGCGCAACGTAAAAGTGCTTAATGAATAGTTGTTGAATGTTGAATGTATAAGAGAAGGAAACCTATCCATTTGCCCAAGTTCACGGCTAATAAATGCCAAAGCTGAGTCTCAGACCGCGATCTGTCAGAATTCTGTGTTGTTAGCACTACACTTACATCTAAACAAGGACTGGAGTTCCTATTGTGGCGCAGCAGAAACAAATCTGACTAGGAACCATGAGGTTGCGGGTTCAATCCCTGGCCTCGCTCAGTGGGTTAAGGATTTGGTGTTGCTGTGAGCTGTGGTATAGGTTGCAGACGTGACTCAGATCCTACATTGCTGTGTCTGTGGTGTATGCCAGCAGCTGTAGCTCCAATTGGACCCCTAGCCTGGGAACCTCCATATGCTGCAGGTACAGCCCTAAAAAGCAAAATAAATAAATAAACAAACAAGGACGATTCCATTCCCAGCCCCCTTATCAGCTCAAAATATTGTTAGACTTTTCCTTTCGAAAAGCCTTCAGAGTCTTACTTATTCTTCTGAAATCTCCTGGTGGTAGCAGATTTTGATTCTTTAAACATACGTTGGATTTATAGAAATAACCAAAAGTGGGAGTTCCCTTCATGGCTCAGCAGTTAATGAACCCGACTAGGATCCATGAGGATGCAGGTTCAATCTCAGTGGCTTAAGGATCTGGTGTTTCCATGAGCTGTGGTGGAGGTCAAAGACACAGCTCAGATCCTCTGTGGCTGTGGCATAGGCCGGCAGCTGTAGCTCCGATTCAGCCCGTAGCCTAGAAACTTCCATATGCCACAGGTGTGGCCCTAAAAAGCAAAAAAAAAAAAGAAGAAGAAGAAGAAATAACTGAAAGTTATTCAGAATGAAGTCTGCTAAATAATCAGGCTAGGGAAAACAATAGTGGGGGGATGAGAAAATAATTATAGAGTGACCGTGAACAGTAGACTTTTCTTTTTTAAACTGGGTCTAAAAGAGAGTTCTGAAAGAATAGGTTTTTGGGTTTTTTTGTTTTTTTTTTTAAAGAGTTAAAAGTTGTGTCAGTATCAGTAGAACATGTACAGCCTCCCAAGGGAGCTTCTTAAAAGACAAGATTCATTTGAGTATGTATTTCCATTGTGTGGACTAAGAAACCAGTTTTGTTCCTTTCACAGTTACACCTGATACACGTGAAAATCAGTTTTCCATCTTAATACAAATGTTTAATAGTAGAATATCTGAAAATGACAGTTTATTCAGTAAAACTAAGAGATGCATTTGGATGGTTTTATTTTGTCAAGCTTTGAACAACAGATTTCAACTTTGCTATTGGCTATATTAAGACATTAAACTAAGCGAGAAAGCAAACTGTGCATTAAGTGTAAGATAATGCCAAAAAGAATTATAACTGAAGCAAAAGAGTAAGATAGGTGCCAAACTCTATTAAGATTTTTTTGGTTGATAATTTCTACTACTTTATATGTATACTCAATATATGTTTAGTGATGGTTTGATTTTTTTTCCATTTCAGATAGTCTTTTTTTTTTTCTCTTTATTATTTCCTGTTTTCCTTTGACTTTCTTCTCACTAAACATGAAACTTTGGAATTTATTTTAGGAAAAGTTGGAACGTCAGTAGGTATTCATTTTGGAATGTTTTTGTGGCTTAAAGTGAGGGAACATCTTTTAGAGGAACATATGAGTAGATTCATTGAATGTAATATATAGAATCTTTGTGCTTGTCTTTTGAAAAGGGATTAGTGTTTAGATTGGGTTTTTTATAACCATTTACATAAAGAAAAAAATATTATTACTTGTAGAAATGCTATCTTTAAATAGCTAATATCTAAAAATTGTCTCCAAAATTTTAAATTTTCAATCCCTCCAGAACTTTTAGCAGTGATTTTTAAAAGTATCCATATATTTCCTAGATGTTCTGAATAATAACAGAAATTTACAGTTTTAAAGATAAAAAAAGGCAAATTAAGAAATCTTTTTTTTTTTTTTTTGGTCTTTTTAGGGCCACATGCACCTAAAATGGTGGAGGTTCCCAGGCTAGGGGTCGAATTCAAGCTGTAGCTACCAGCCTACACCACAGCTACAGTAATGCTGGATCCTTAACCCACTGAGCGAGGCCAGGAATCGAACCTGCGTCCTCATGGATACTAGTCAGATTCGTTTCCTCTGAGCCATAACTTGGAACTCCAGAAATCATGTATTGTTTTGTGTATTTCACCACAGGTTTTTGGGGTTTCTTTTTTTCTGTTGTTTTTTGTTTTTGTTTTTGAGAAAAAATAGTCTGAACTAATTTCACTTTTATAGAGATGTGCTATATCTAGTTTATAGCAAAACTTGAATTACATGATGATCTTCTGGTTCCCATTCACTTTTTTTATTTATTTATTCATTCATTCATTTATTTTTTGGTCGCATCCTCTACATGTGGAAGTTCCTGGGACAGGGATCAAACCTGCACCACAGCAGCAACCCAAGCTGCTGCAGTGACAGTGCTGGGTCCTTAACCCACTGTGCCACAAGGAAACTCTTCCAGTATTTTTTCCGTCAGTACTGTTACTCCTGTTAGCTAAGATAATAGCTAATAGATTTGTGTGTCATGAAGTGGAGGGCTCCATTTTGATAATCTTTTCTCAGTCCTAGAAGATTTTCATTTTTCAAATGTCATTTATCACAATTGAATGAAGGTCTTTTAGGTGTTGCATATGAGTGCTGTGTCATGTGTTACTGATTTTTTTCTACTTTTAAGACTGAACATTCTTCACAGTCTGAAAGGAAAAGAAGAGACTCATTCGGGATGTTTGACGGTTATGATAGCTGCAGTGAGGACACAAGTAGCAGCTCCAGCTCTGAGGAAAGTGAAGAAGAGGTTGCTCCTTTACCTTCTAACCTCCCAATTATCAAAAACAATGGCCAAGTCTACACATACCCGGATGGTAAATCCGGCATGGGTGAGTATAGATACTTTAGCCTTCACCTGTTACACAGTTTTGTATTTGAGGGGATGTTTTGATTCCATCTCTTCGGTCATTTCTCTTAGAATTTTTAAAGTATAGTTTGAAGAAACTGTGTGAAACTTGTAGTTTTAGGTAAGATCACTGGGTTTGTGTTAGATCTCATTATTTTGCCTATTTACCATTTTCCACAAAAGAAAATAGAAAAAAAAGAAAACAAAAGGCTGTTGAGAAACTTAATGGGACTTAAATTCCATAATTAAACAATAAATCCTTAGGGAATTAAAAGTAAGATAATAGACTTGCACAGTTGAAAGAGACTCTCAAGGTAAGTCTCCCTCCTCTACAACAATTCCTTACAAAATGTTTTCTGGAGCTCCCTGGTGGCTCTCTGGGTTAAAGATTCAGCATTGTCACTGCTATGGTGGGGGTGCAGTCGCTGTCCCAGGAACGTCTGCATGCCACAGGTGCTGCCAAAAAATAAAAAGTTTTTCTGTTATAACACTTCAGTGATAGGGTATCTCTTACGGCCAGAATATTCTTTGTATTGAACCAAAATTATCCTTGCTCTCACATTTGTCTTTTGATCTTAATTTTGCTTTAGAAAGGTACACAGAGGATAATGCTAATCCTTACTATGATGACATCTCTTCTCTTCAGGTATTTGTAGTTTTCTGTAGGGCACACTAATCTTGGTTGCTTCAGCTATTTCACAGTAATTTAATTCTCACTTTCTTCTGGGGATACTTCAGATTATGTGGTAGTAGGGTGACAACTTGTCCTCATTTGCCCAAAACTGTCATGGTTTTAGGATTAAAAGTCCCACATCCTGGAAAAGACCTCAGGCAAGTGGTTGGTCACCCTATGTGACTAGGGCAAAAGGTGGCTCAGCTTCTTTCTCTCTTTTTCAGGACATTTTGTTTCCATTCAGGCCACCAAAATTGCTTTACCTTTTTTGAAACTAATACTGAATTTGCAAATAACTGAAATCACAAGACCTAGACCAGTTTAAACCAATCTTGTGCTTTTGCTGTTGATTTTTTTTTCTTTTTTTTTCTTTTTAGGGCCACACCCATGGCACATGGAAGTTCCCAGGAGAGAGGGGTCAAATCAGAGCTGCAGCTGTCGGCATATAGCACAGCCACAGCAAGGCAGGATCCAAGCTGCATCTGTGACCTCACAGTAACACAAGATCCTTAACCCACTGAGCGAGGCCAGAGATCGAACCCATGTCCTCATGGATACTAGTCAGGTTCGTTAACTGCTGACCATGATGGGAACTCGTGCAGTTGATTTTTTCAAACCAAAAATGTAAAACTTTAAAATTCTTCATGAAACCTTTGTCTTATTAAATTTCAGTCTCAGAAATTTTTTTTTCCTAATTCTACCACCTAATGTTGGATACAATATCGTCTGATCATCATTTGCAGATTTGATAACAATGCCCCTACAGGTCACATTCTATTCTTTTGATTATGAAGTTGAGCAGTGCAGGGCCTGGTACAGAATCCTGCAGATCATATCAAAGAACTTAACTTCATTTATCAGGACCCACTAGGTGTGGTCGTCCAGCTAGTTAAGAACTGCCTAGATGTCTTATACTTCATCTTACATTTCTCAATCTTTATTGACAAAGCTACATGAGAGATTTTATCAAATGTGTTAACTCCTTGCCATGGTTTAGCTATAACATACCAGTCTAGTAATCATACATAGCACAAAAGGAACTTCATATGTGCCAGACTCTGTTTTAAATACTAGAGATACAGATATGAACAATACGGAATAAAATCCCTGATAGAACTTATATCCTAGTCATGGTAATTCTAGTTTGACATGTTCAATTATTATATCAAAGATATAATCTGTTCTAGAATTTTACAACATAATATCATTCAGGGTTTTTTTTTCCTTTAGAACACCGTTTGTTTTTTTTCTAATCCTCTGACACCTTACCTTTTTTCCATGTTTTCTCATAATTTGTAAGTGCTGATTAACATGAGTCCCTCCAGTTTGTTTGTTTTTTTTTTTTTTCTTTTAATGGCTGCACCTGAAGCATATAGAATTTCCCAGATCAGGAGTCAAATCAGAGCTGCAGCTGCCAGCCTATGCCACAGCCATAGCAACATCAGATCTAAGCCACATCCTCACAGACACTACGTTGGATTCTTAGCCCGCTGAGCCACGACAGGAACCAGCAACTAACTCTTCATAAGGGCACCAAGAACACAGTGGGGAAAGGATAGTCTTTTTCAGTAAAACCTGTTGGGAGGTTGGATATCCACATGCAAAAGAATGAAACTAGATCCCTGTCTTAAACCACTCAAAAATAAACTTGAAGTGAGCAAAAAAAAAAAAAAAAAAAAGGGCAGTGGGGTTTACTGTGGGAGGTCATAAACCACAGAGAGATTAACCTAATCATCCTGGCTCTTTTCCATCCTCCACCCATGCAGAACAAACATCCTCTAAGAAGTGAGTCATAATTATCCAAATGTTTTCTGAATCCTTGATAAGCTCCTCTATGTTTCTTTCATTCTGAAGTTGTTCTCTGAGGAGCTGTTTTATTCCAATACTGACCCATGCTTGTCTGCTCTAATATGAGGCCATCCATTTAGCAGGAATGAATATTATAGATTGCGGTCCCATTCAGAGAAGCCATATCGTAGAGACTGCTAGCCATCAATAATTGAGCAAGACTGTCTTTCTATAAGCAAATATTGAGCAGAATGGGCCTCTGACAGCAAAGTGGGTAAACAAATGTAGTTGGCCTAACATCATCTCCTCTATACTCCAGGAATGCAAATTAGAGATTTACTTATCTAAAATTTAATTCCTTCTTCAGGGCCAAGTTAATAATTAAAACCAAGAAACTCCTGATTAAACTGGATGTGGAGTATTTTGTAGACAGGGCTGCACATTTTGGCTTTATTATATTTCTGCTTTCTCAGTTAACATCTTAGAGCTGAAACATTCAGCTCTAAGCTTACGTTCTGACTAAAAATCACCCTGCTTCTACCTTATCCAAATTATTATTATCACACTACCCAGGAGATACACTAGCAAATTGTGCAATTGAATGAAACCCACACTTTTCATTTAGATTCTTGCAACTGTATCATATGTAACAGTATCACTTTTTCTACATTTTGATCAAATAAATTTTTACATAAACTACAAAAAAAGTTAACTTGAAATGGATTAAAATGTAAATGTAGGACTTGAAACTGTAAAACTCTTAAAACACAGGAAAAAGTCTCCTTGATGTTGATCTTGGCAGTGATTTCTTATGTTTCCAAAAACATAGGAAACAAAAGCTAAAATAAAAGTGAGATTACATCAAAGTAAAGAGGTTCTGCGCAGCAAAGGAAACAATAAGTTGAAAAGGCCACCTACAGAGTGGGAGAAAATATTTGTGAACCATATACCTGATAAAGGGTTAATATCTAAATATACAAATAATTCATATAACTCAATAGAAAAAAAGGAAACAATCCAGTTAAAAAATTGGTAAAGGCCCTAAATCGACACTTTTTCAAAAGAAGACATACATGTGATCGATCAATAGATACATGAAAAGGTGCTCAACATCTCTGATCATCAGGGAAATGATGATCAAAACCATAACGAGATACCATCTCACACCTGTTAGGTTAGCTAACATCAAAAAGACGAGAAGAGTTCCTATTAAGGACCCAGTGTGTCTGTGAGGATGTGGGTTCAATTACCTGGCTTTGCTCAGTGGGTTAAGGATTCAGTATTTTCGCATGGGTCTCACATGTAGCTTGGATCCAGTGTTGCCGTGGCTGTGGCCTAAGCCTATACCAGCTCTCAGATTCAACCCCCAGCCCAGAACTTCCATATGCTGCAGGTGTAGCCATAAAAGAAAAAAAAAGACAAGATAACAACTGCCAAGGAGGATGTGGAGAAAGGGAACTTTTCCCGTCATGGCTCAGTGGTTAACGAATCCGACTAGGAACCATGAGGTTGAGGGTTCAGTCCCTGGCCTTGCTTAGTGGGTTAGGGATCCAGTGTTGCCATGAGCTGTGGTGAAGGTCACAGATGTGGGTTGGATCCCACATTGCTGTGGCTCTGGCATACGCTGGGCGGCTATGGCTCCGATTAAACCCCTAGCCTGGGAACCTCTATATGCCAAGGGAGCAGCCCAAGAAATGGCAAAAAAGACCAAAAAAAGAAAGAAAAGAAAAGAAAAAACAGTATGCAATTCCTCAAAAACTTTAATAGAACTACTGGGAGTGCCTGCCGTGGTACAGTAGGATCAGCAGCAGCTCTGCAGCTCCAGGACTTAGGGTCAATCCCCAGCCTGCACAGTGGGTTCAGGGATCTGGTGTTAATGCAGCTGTGTTGTAGGCCACAGCTGTAGCTCAGATCTGATCTCTGGCCAAGGAGCTCCGTATGCTTCCGGACAGCCAAACATGGAAAAACAAATTAATAAAATGAAATAAAAATAGAACTGCCATATAATTAGCAATCCCACAACCTATGTAGTTTCTGTTTGAAGGAAACTTTTTAGGAGTTCCCGTCATGGCTCAGTGGTAGTAACAAACCCTGCTAGTATCCATGAGGACACAGGTTCACTCCCTGGCCTTGCTCAGTGGGTTAAGGATCCAGCATTGCCATGAGCTGTGCTGTAGGTCGCAGACGTGGCCCGGATCCTGTGTTGCCGTGGCTGTGGCATAGGCTGGCAGCTGTAGCTCCGATTTAACTCCTAGCCTGGGAACTTCCATATGCCATAGATGTGGCCCTAAAAAGACCAAAAAAAAAAAAATTAAAATCTTTGGATAATTGGAGAAGTTATTAAACCGTTAGATAAAAATCAGTTTTATGATTATAATACCAATGTTTTAATTTTGTTAATTAGCTACCTGTGAAATGTGTGGGATGGTTGGTGTGCGAGATGCTTTTTACTCTAAAACAAAGCGTTTCTGCAGTGTTTCATGTTCAAGAAGTTATTCGTCAAACTCCAAGAAGGCAAGCATTTTGGCCAGACTTCAGGTAACGGTACAGAAACCTTCTTATTCTTTATACCTGTTATTTCTATGGCTCTCACCGTTTATCTGTCATTTGATTGTGATTCACTGCACTCCACCTCTACCCAGTTGGCTAGTTATTTTGTATCCACACTTTTAAGAAATATGTGAGCCCCAGTGTTTTTTCATTCTATAAAATTGAATCAGCTGTTATAAATAGAGAAGGCGTACTATCCAAACTAAATAATGATTGTTGGTGTAAGTGAATTAAAATGTTTATCCCTTTTCTAAATAAGTATAAATGTAATAAACATCTTTTTATGTACATAAATCGAGGCCACTTTCCCCCTTGTTTTCTTTTGCATTAATACCAAAGTAGAAACTTTCAGTGTTGGGGGAAAAGTGATTTACCCTTTGGTTTTATTTTTCCACCATCTTTGGTTTGTACTTTTGATTGCAGCCCGTTTGATAACTTGACCAAGTGTATTTGGTTAATACAACTAACCTTTTTGAAAACATTCGTAATACGAAAAGAAAATCATCCTTTATTTAATGTGTGTCAGTGCCTGCAAAATGACTGGAGATTTGACCTTTGACTAAGTTATACTACTGTAGCATAAAAACGACATTTTAAAGACATCGCATAACTGATTTTTATAATATATTTTATTTGAGTGATCACATTTTTTAACTTTTCCTTTGTGATCATTACATAGCACTGAAAGGATTATTTAAATTCCCCAAATTAAGGAAATACATCACTTAGATGTATTTCTATATTTCAGATAGACAGTACCTAAAGATCCTGAGCAATGGTCTGTACCCAAATGGATGGCAGTTTGTCACACTGAATTTGGCCCATGATCATTTTGTCATTGATCTTTTGCGTTAGCACTAAAGGTATAAACCTGTCACTTGCTCTTTAAACATTAAATTATCTTCTCTTATCATATAAATAGCAATGCTTTGCAAGCTGCATGAGTGAATAACCACTGGTTTTATCTAGTATAAGAAGGAATCAATTATCTACCACAGCCTATTTTTAACTTTTTATGGGATATAATTTTTTATTAACATATTAATTTGCATATTGCTATTTTAGTCTATGCCAGCTCTGCTACCCATATTAGACATCTCCATTGTAGCAGAACTCCAGAAAACATTTCTCATGTTAAAATTCCTTGTATGTTTTCTTTGCTTTAATAATTTTCTAAACCCTCAATGTTACTTAAGCAGAATGAGTAGTACGCAGTCAAGTTAGTTTTTGGGTTTGGGGGTGGGGGGGGATGAGAAAGAATCCTATTTACTTAACTCTTCTTGTTTTAGGGTAAGCCTCCGACAAAGAAAGCAAAAGTTCTTCAGAAACAACCTTTAGTCGCTAAACTAGCCGCATATGCTCAGTATCAAGCTACCTTGCAAAACCAAGCAAAGACTAAAGCAGGTAATATGGGTGAATGTAGTAGAGGTGAAATATTTGACCCTGCTTCACCTACTTTTCTTTTTTTAGGGCTGCAAGTGTGGCATATGGAAGTTCCCAGGCTAGAAGTCGAATCGGAGCTGCAGCTGCCAGCCTATACCACAGCAGTTCAGGAACAGAGCTGGATTCTTAACCCACTGAGCATGGTCAAGGATCGATCAAACCCAAGTTCTCTTGGATACTAGTCAGGTTCATTCATTACTGCTGAGCCACAGAAAGAACTCCAATTCATCTACTTTTTTTTTTGTCTTTTTGCCTTTTCTTGGGCCACTCCCATGGCATGTGGAGGTTCCCAGGCTAGAGGTCGAATCGGAGCTGTAGCCGCCGGCCTATGCCAGAGCCACAGCAACACGGGATCCGAGCCGTGTCTGCAACCTGCACCACAGTTCATGGCAACGTCGGATCCTTGACCCACTGAGCGAGGCCAGGGATCAAACCCGCAACCTCATGGTTCCTAGTTGGATTCGTTAACCACTGCACCACAACGGGAACTCTTAATTCATCTACTTTTAATTAATAACAGTTTAAGTTTGGATTCCGTTAACTAAGCTGTTTGTGTTCCCTATTTACACATTGTGACACTAGGCTTCCTGATAATGGTTTTGGTTTCAGTAAATTTTTCTGAAAGAGAATAGTTACGTTCACAAGTTATGGTGCTTTTGGCAATCTCGTTAATGTTTTTTATTTGGTGTATTTTGTTTTTTTTAATGTACTGATCATGCTGTGGACAGTGGGAAACATTGTGGAGATAATGGACAAAGAAATGGGACATTTATTAGGCTTTAGAGGGATGGGGGAAAAGAGAGTAATAAGAGAAAGGACTGTTTTTGACAGAAGATTCTTAACAGGAGTGGAAAGGCAAGGGAATAAGTAGGAAGTAAGGCAGTGGAAAACCCTAGTGAAAGTATTAGGTAGGGGAGTTCCCTTCGTGGCCCAGTGGTTAACAAACCTGACTAGGATTCACAAGGATGCGGGTTCGATCCCTGGCCTTGCCCAGTGGGTTCAGGATCCAGAGTTGCCATGAGACATGGCTCGTATCCCGCATTGCTGTGCCTGTGGCATAAGCCAGCAGCTCTAGCTCTGATTTGACCTGGCCTGGGAATTTCTATATGCCATAAGTGCAGCCCTAAAAAAGCAAAAAAAAAAAAAAGTATTAGGGTGGTAGATACTAGATAGAAATCTCATTGGGGTGCGTGGTAGGAGCTTCGTGGGAATAAAACACAAGAGCAGCTAGAACAGCATTTGTTGTACCAAGTGTTTCTTCGACTCTGGGCTCTTTTTTAAAAGTCTCTTGTAACTGCAGAACTCTTACTTCACTTCCCAAGGAGCATGTTGTATATAGAAGAATTAAACTGCTATTTGTGTTTGCAGATATGATAAGTGTCAAAGTTCATGTTTGTCTAGAGACATTCTATCTTTACAGGGAAAAAAAAAACTTTTTTTTGAAGGTGATAAATTAAATCGTGTAATTTCACATCTTAAAATAATAGACTTCTTACCAAAAAAAAAAAATCTGAGAAGTTCCCATCGTGGCTCAGCAGAAATAAATCTGACTAGCATCCATGAGGACACAGGTTCAAACCCTGGCCTCACTCAGTGGGTTAAGGATCTGGCGTTGCCGTGAGCTGTGATGTAGGTCACAGACGTGGCTCAAATCTGGGGTCGCTGTGGCTGTGGAGTAGGCCAGCAGTTACAGCTCTGACTGGACCCCTAGCCTGGGAACCTCCATGTGCTGCAGGTGAGGCCCTTTAAAAAAAGAAAGAAAGAAAAGACGTGAAAACTGTAATATATCTAAATTTATTTTATTTCAGCAGCAGTCTCCATGGAAGGTTTCAGCTGGGGTAACTACATCAATAGCAATAGCTTTATAGCAGCTCCAGTTACCTGCTTTAAACATGTGAGTATCAAATTTCTCACCCAGTGAATTGCTTAGTCCTTCTTTCAGTCTGAAAGCACAATAACTTTAAGTATCTTATCCTTAAAAGGTCTTCATTTTATAAATCATAATGGAAATTTTTTAGTAATTATTATACTTATTAATAGTTAACTTCTTGAAGTTTTATAAATAAAAGGTTCCCATAAAGACATTGCAAGTTGAAGTTATTTTAAACAGGGAAAGGTACTAGTCTTATTCAGTTTTCATAAGTTGAACCATATAAAATTATTGGTTTTGCATTATCATATTGGAGCCTTATAATGTTCAACCTCATAGAAATCATCCATTGTATTGATGTTATCTACATTTTTTTTGTCTTTTAGGGCCACACCTGCAGCATATGGAGATTGCCAGGCTGAGGTCTACTCGGAGCTGTTGCTGCCGGCCTGCACCACAGCCTCAGCAATGCAGAATCTGAGCCGCGTCTGTGAACTACACTACGGTTCACAGCAGTGCCAGATCCTTAATCCACTGAGTGAAACCGGGGATCGAACCCGATTTCTCAGTTTGTAACCCACTGAGCCACAGTGGCAACTCCCAGTTACCTACATTTTGGTGATTTGACCTAATATTTGAGAAAAGAAAAGATCTAGTTTTATTTTGTCACTCAATGTAAAATCACAAAAACAAAGAACTATTAGTAGGATAGTATTGTGGGCTGAAATTACCTTTTGCAAGGTAATCTTTTTAAGGAGTAGATTGTGACCGAATGTCTGAAGTAATTTAAGAATTATGTTAAAAATGTATCTAATGACAAGTTCTTTCCTTGTGATTTCATTTCTTTTGATTCAGTTATCTGTGGTTAATTCTCTTCAATACTTTGTTATACCTGACTACAAGTTTGATTTATGTTTAAAGATATTATCTGCTACTGGTCATGTATAAGAAGAAAAGACAATTTAGAAAATTAATGAATGTTGAGTTCCTGTTGTGGCTCAGAGGTAACAAACCCGACTAGTATCCATGAGGACACGGGTTCGATCCTTGGCCTTGCTCAGTGGGTTAAGGATCCGGCGTTGCCATGAGCTGTGGTGTGGGTCACAGACACAGGTACAACTCAGGCCCCGTATTGCTGTGCCTGTGGCATAGGCCAGCAGCTGCAGCTTCCATTCTCCCCCTAGCCAGGATCTTCCATATGCCATAGATTTGACCTTAAAAAGGAAGAAAGAAAAGAAAATTAACGAATGAAATTTTGTTTACGTTTAACATTTTAATTTGGGACTTTACTGTTAAATAACAGCATGTAAACAAAACAAAGGTTGAGTTCTTGCTCTGGAAATCTTCATGAATTTTCTTCATTCCTGGCCAGTAAAGGATTTTAATCAAGGCCAAACGTATTAACTCAGTGGTAGAGATACAAATTAAACCCAAGTTCATTCATTTGTTAGTTTTCTTTCTTGAAAGTACAGGTGTTAAGCCCTTAGTCAGTGGCATGCTGACTATCTAAACCAGCCTAAGTGGAATCTTAGATACTTTATCTCAGTGTTTAATAACTAATATATTTTATTGTTTTATTGATAGTAATGTCACTTTTGTAGGTAAATTTAATACATGGCAGCAGCAGCTTTCATGAAAACTGCAGAGCAAATCTTTAATTCTCTTCTCTTAGAATAGTTCTTTTTCATATTAAGAAGCTCAGAATTAGATAAGTACTCAGTTATAACACTTTCATCCCAGATTCCTGAATAGGAATTTGTCTATTGTTTTCTGAATAGCCTTTATCTTTTATCCTATCTTTATTTTAATATTTTGTTTTTTTATGTCCTAATATCATAAGCCATGCAAGCTATTAAGTAGTCAATATTTTTAAAATAGCATTTCACAATCCCCAAAATATGTTTTGTTTCATGTCTGTGTCTTTGGATAGTAATATTAAAAGTTCTTTGCAAGAACATCTCTATTATAATGAAATTGATTTTGTATTTGACTTTGCTTTTTGTTTTGTTTTGTTTTGTTTTTTGTTTTTTTGTCTTTTTAGGGCTGTACCTGCAGCATATGGAGGTTCCCAGGCTAGGGGTCAACTCAGAGCTGTAGCAGCCCACCTACGCCACAGTCACAGCAGCTCGGGATCTGAGCCACATCTGCAATCTGCACCACAGCTCACGGCAGTGCCGTTTCCTTAACCCACTGAGCAAGGCCAGGGATTGAACCCGCAACCTCATGGTTACTACTCAGGTTCATTAACCACTGAGCCACAACGGGAACGCCTGACTTTGCTTTTTTAAGATTAAAATGTTCTGTCATATGTAATCATATATTCTATCATATAGAATAGGTAGCCAGCCTTAGTTGTGTAATTACTAATGATACTGCGGAACTTCCTCTTTCTCACTCAGAAGCAAGGCATTTGTCACCCAGTGCTGTCCTGCTTCACTCCTCTTCCTCCTCCTCCTAACCAAATAGAAAACATTTTATATGGGTAATGTCTTAGTACATTTCAGTACAAAATAAGTTTTCTTTGTTGCTTTAACCAACATCTTCATTTGAAGCCATTTGGTTTAGGATGTCAGACTTGATGCTGTACTTGATTTTGTCCTTTAGAGTTGAGTCTTCATGGTTCTCCCCCAGATAGTTTCCGCTGTCTCTAAGGAGAGTTACAGGCTTTAGCTTTAGAAACTCTATTGCCGGGAATGGCTGCAAGCACACAGTCCTGCCTTGAGTCATCAGTCTTCTAACACTTGATGCCTGCTCTAACACCAGTTCATCAGTAGGGCCCCTTCCTTCAGATTCTACATCTGCTCTACCTCCAAGTTGAGCACAGGTTGGGAGCCTTTCCCTGTTCCTAGGGGATTCTTTTTTCAAATATCATGTTTAAAAACATTCAATACGTAACATGAAAACCGAGCTATTCTAGTTAAACCAGGATTTGGGGTGAGGGGCACTGTGATAGCCTTAACTACCTTGCTTCTTTAACATAACCCCTTCTGCAGTAAGGACCTCAGGTGAGTATGTTTTCCAGCACTTAAATTTGATTGTGATTAGTTGTAAACCATACAATTTCAGTAGAATTACTCTTTTCCATGGTCTATCTTTAAGTTTCTTGAAAGTTTCTGCAAAGTATATCATAGAATGATATTCTCTTTGATTATTGCTGTAATTGTGCATAAAGGTTTATTCTCAATCACTGTTACCACAATGACATTTTTAATAATTATCAGTGGAAATGGAGCCCAGGTGTCGTTAAATATATCAACTTAGAAATCTGTATATTATGATTGCTATATACTTTCATTTTTATCTAGGTAGAAGTTTTCAGACTTCTTTTTTTCCTAAGCATTACAATTCTGCTTCTCCCTAACAACATAGATAGGATAAGGGGACGCTGTGCTGATTGGTCTGGCAGTAGTAGGGTTTGGCTTGAGCCCTGGTCCTTGACCCCTGGCTTTCTCTTGGCAGTCTCTGAGGTTGGAAACCACTGAATTAGGCAATATCAAATAAATCCTAAATCATATGGTCACAAAGCCATAAGTTATCTTTAAAATTATTACTTTACCTCTTACTACTTTTTTCAGTTAGTAGATTGAAATTTTCAACTTTGGACTTTAACCTGCTCTTCTCTGTGCAATTGTTTTGGTTTTGTTTTTTTGTTTTTTTTTAAAGCATAATTTTAAATGTAGCCCCTATTGGAAAAACAGTCCTTTGTTTGCCCTTTACTTACACAGCTCTACTACGCAGTACTTCTCATACCAGATGTGTGGCATTTCTCTGACACCAGTTGGATGTCCTGTCTGTCATTTAGTTCAGTTCTGACACTATCCGGAATTAGCATCAGATCCCATCAGATTAAGGGCACAGTCCCACAAGGGGACTGAGACACCAGTTGCAAGTACCACATTGTCACCTATACTTCTAATGGATCGGCTATAGACAAGGATTCCCATGCCCCCTTCCTTGGGTTTGATAATCTGCTGGAATGGCTTGCAGAATCCAGGGATACACTTAAGTTTACTGGTTTGTTACTGTCTTTTGTCCTTTTTTTTTTTTTTTAAGGTCCACACATGCATCATGTGGAGGTTCCCAAGCTAGGGGTCAAATCACAGCTGCAGCTGCTGGCCTACACCACAGCCACAGCGACTCGGGATCCGACCCCTGTCTTTGACCTATACTGTAGGTCACAGCAACGCCAGGTTCTTAACCCACTGAGCAAGGCCAGGGATCAAACCCATGTCCCCATGGATACTAGTTGGGTTCGTTAACCACTGAGCCATGATGGGAACTCCTTACTGGATTATTATTAAGAGTATAATTAAAGGAGCTCCATCTGTGGTGCAGTGGGATCACTGGCTGCATCTTGGGAGCACTGGGATGCAGGTTTGATCCTCAGCCCAGCACAGTGGGTTAAGGATCCGGTGTTGGTGCAGCTGCAGCTTGGGTTTCGACGGTGGCTCAGATCTGATCCCTGACCCAGGAGCTCCATATGTTTTGGAGTGACCAAAAGGAAAAAAAGGATGTAATTTTTAAAAATAGAGATGAACAGCCAGATGAAGAGCTATATGTAAGGTCAGGTATGTGAGAAGAGGCAGAGTTTCCATGCCCTTTCCACACACACTCTCCTAGCACATTTATTCATCCATCAACACGGAAGCTCTCCAAACCCTGTATGTTGGGATTTTTATGGAGGCTTCATCACATGGGCATAATGGGTCATTAACTCAGTCTCTAGCTCCTCTCCCTTTCCTGGAAGATGGTTGATGTGGCTGAAAGTTCCAAGCTTCTAATCACTCTTTGATCTGTGTGGTGACCAACTCCCATGCTGAAGCTTTCTAGGGGCCCGCAAAGAGTTGCCTCATTAGAACAAAATAGGAATTCCCATTGTGGCTCACCTGGTTAAGAACCTGACATAGTGTCCATGAAGATGCACGTTCTATCTCTGGCCTCACTCAGTCAGTTAAGGATCAGTCGCAGATGCAGTTGGGATCTGATGTTGCTGTGGCACAAATCTCAGCCAGTTCAGACCCCTAGCCTAGGAACTTACATATGCTGCAGGTGTGACCATTAAAAAAAAAAAAAATTCTTAAGGATATAAAAGCTCTGTGTCAGGAATAAGGGTTGAAGATCAAATATTAGAAGAAAAGATATGTCAGGTTCTCTTATCACTTAGGAAGTCATGAAGGTTTTAAGAGCTCTGTGGTGGAACAGGACCAAAGACCAAGATGTATTTTTTCTGTTATTTCACAATCCCTAAAAAGCGGTAACTATATCTTTCCTAATCGTGGGAAAATCTCCAAAGTACTGCTGCAGTACTATGTGCCAGTTAGGTACATTGTACACATTAATGAAATTCACAGGTTGCTTTCTTCTGTTGGTAATTTATGTTGAACCCAAGAGAGTCTCCAGTTGATCTAGTTGTATGCAGAGTATTTAGCTTTAGAGTAGTCTTAATTTTTTTTTACTAAGTAGTCTTTTAAATTGTAGCATTCCTATTTTTGCCATTATTTGCCTTGTAAGATATTTCTTTTCTAAGCGTTACAGCACAGGCCAAAATCTGCTAATAATATCAAGTGTACGTAAATCATACAAAAGCTACAATCATATTCCTTTAGTTATATATTTACAAACTTCAGATTTCTCTGGTTGATACCTGGACTATATACTCTGATGTCTTGATACTGTCATTACTAAAACCAGAAATGTAATCATCCTACTGTTTCTTCCCTTAAAAATAGTTGTAGTTACGTCTTTTTTAAAAAAAAGGGTCCTTTGCACACATGCATGCCATAGCTTTAGAGCTAAGTTTACCATAATAGTTCATCCTGCTTTCACAAATATCACCTGATATTGCTTACATGAAATTTTCTAATCCTCTTTCGTACCTGACCTGTACACCGGCTGTTTTGAAGGGGAGAAGATTATCCATATTTCTTTGCAACATGTATTACAAGTATATTTGGGGGTTTAAAGATAAAAACAAAAGCCCTTTGTTTATGTATGTGCAGTAACAAGTTTATAGTAAAACTCATCTATTTATTTCTCAGGTATATGTTTATTAATAAAACAGTCTCTTTCAAATAAAATTATTTGTTTTTTTTTCCCTAACCTTAACCATACATACATAACTCCGTTAAAAATTAAGTAAATATGGGAATTCCCATCACAGCTCAGCAATTAATGAACCCGACTAGTATCCATGAGGACTTGGGTTCAATCCCTGGCCTCATTCAGTGGGTTAAGAATCCAGCGTTGCCGTGAGCTGTTGTGTAGGTCTGAGACGTGGCTCAGATCACGAGTTGCTGTGGCTGTGATATGGGCTGGCAGCTATAGCTCTGACTTGACCCCTAGCCTAGGGTGTGGCCCTAAAAAGACAAAAGACAAAAAAAAAGGAAATGTAACTTTGCATCCATTTTAACTAAAGTAAGAATCTTCAGTATATCATCCTAGATTGCAGAATTTCTTTCTGATGGAAATAAAACTTAGTTTCTGGCACATGTTATTACTTCACATTGATTTAGCTATCGTGAATGTTGCCACAAAATAGATTGTCTGCAGAAAAGCAGTGGACTCTAATATACTAAAAGCCGCTTGTTTGTTTTTTGTTTGGGGGGTTTTTTTGGCCACACCTACAGCATATGGAAGTTCCCAAGCCAGGGATCAAACCCACGCCACAGCAGTGAGTTGAGCCACTGCAGTGACAATGCTGGATCCTTAACCTGCTGTGCCACAAGGGAACTCCTAAAAATCCCTTGGTTTTTTTCGTTTGTTTGTTCATTTTTGTCTTCTTAGAGCCACACTCATGGCACATGGAAGTTTCCAGGCTAGGGGTCGAATTGGAGCTATAGCCACTGGCCTATGCCACAGCCACAGCAACTTGGGATCCACGCAGAGACTGTGACCTACACTACAGCTCATGGCAACGCCGGATCCTTAAACCACTTAGTGAGGCCAGGAATTGAACCTCCCTCCTCATGGATACTAGTCAGATTCGTTTACACTGAACCACACGGGAACTCCCCAAAATCACTTGTTTTAGGAAACCTTAAATAATCTAGGTTTATTTTCATTTAAATTATGGACTTTTATTAAATTATAGATTCAGTGGGGTGTTTTTTTTTTTTTTGTATTATGGACTTTTATGGCTTTCAGATTTGTAACCACTGCTTCCTGTTTCTTTTTACATGCACTAGCATTTCCTCATTCTTAATCTTTCTCTCACCCCAAGCATCCCATTTTCTTTTTCTCTTCTCTTTTCTTTTTTTTTTCTTTTTAGCACTGCACCCACAGCATATGGAAGTTCCCAGGCTAGGGGTCGAATTGGAACTGCAGCCACCAGCCTACGCCACAGCCACAGCAATGCCAGATCTAAGCCATGTCTGCGACCTGCACTGCAGCTCATGGCAACGCTGGATCCTTAACCCACTGAGCAAGGCCAGGGATCAAACCCGCATCCTCATGGGTACTAGTCAGGTTTGTTACCTCTGAGCCACACAGAAACTCCCCATTTTCCTTTTGTACTCTCCTTGTACTCCCCATCTCCCTGTTGACACTTCCCTAAAGAATAGTTTCTGTTATCAAACCAAAAGGTGAGTGGACTTTCTGGAGACATGTGAAACAATTTTTTTTTTTTTTTCTGTTTCTACTTCCTATCAATTCCAGCAAATAGTATTTAGGAGTTCTAACTTCTTTCTAGTTAATCTTTTATAATGTTTTCTCCCCTTTTTAGCCAAATAATAGTTTGTCTTTACTAGATGAACTTTAGTAATCATATGCCTACTAGTCAAAGTATCTCAGTGGTGGCTTTTTGTATATTCGCCAGATCATTATTGGGTTCAGTTCCTTCTTGGTTACCTATGTGCACCTTCAGGGATAACCTCTGCCTGCTTAACGTCTTTGTCACTATTGAAGATTGAGTGTGATTATCAAAAGTTATAGGTGGTCAGCTCTATGGAGGGAAATCTGTATTTCTGTCATAAAGCATCGTGTACAGTGTGTCAGCCCTCTGAGAGTAAATAGTAGCCATCTGGGCTATTGGACTATCTGAGAATGTTCTTGAAGTACAGAAAAAATAAGACATCCCACCCAGTTACTTTCCTATAGACAGACAGGTGGAGATTTTCATACATTTGCATTGGGGAGCCCTCAACATTTGGATTTGGCCGTGTCCTGCAGGACCTGATGACAGCTTACCTTGCAGGGAAGGAGAGTCGCTCCCACATAGCCCTCACGAGTGGTCCTGGAGCAGGAAGTGGTGAAGCAGATCTTCCTGGTTTGGGAGGAACCTGAGGTGGACCTCTCTCGTCCTGAGTCTGGAAGGTAAATTTGTTGTTACCTGTAAATTATGGTTCTGCTAGTTCATGCTATGCCAATCCAGACTTTCAGAGGTATCCCTCCTGCCAGCAAGAGAAGACAGATGACTTGGATGAAGATGGCTCTCAAGCCCTGGGTCATTTAGTCTTCCACACTTAAGAATATTCTTTTTAAGCAAAAGGGCAGATATATCTATGAAATTACTTTATTATTTCAACACATTGAGCACATACTATGCAATGACTGTGGTGCTCTTTTTTTGTTACTGGTTTTGTTTCTTCATTTTTCTTCTTAGAGTGAATCATATGGATTGGTTTAAGAGGGCCTAGCAGAACCACAACCTTACAGGCAAGAACAAATGTCACTTTCTGCTACTTTCTCCTATACCAATCCAGACTGTAGGGACCAAAACATAACATCCCCCACTAAAATGACCATTAGCTTTATTTTTTAAGTTACACCTATTTTCCTTAATAAAATGTGACTAAAAGTTGTTTTCTCCAAACAATCAAAAAGATTTTTTAAAAGGTCAGTGTGACATTGTCATATTTAGCTCAAAAGGGAGTCAGTCCTTTGTACCAAATTCACTTAGCAGTGTGCTAACAAACCCGCAACTTGTCAGCATAACCATGCCTCTTCCTTCTCAATGAAGAAGAAAGCCCATTCCACAAGATTTGGCAGCCGAACAAAGAGGGATGGATATCCTACTTAAATGCATACATTTCACTGCATCTGTCTGCTCTAACTGGTTCATCCTCACAGAAATTAATACACAGTCTTTGTGTTGATACCCTATATTCTTTCCAGCCTCTCCTTTTCTGATCATATCTGCTGGCAATAGGGATGGCCCTACAGTCTAGAATGATATAGGGGGAGACAGCAGAACCTGAAGAGTCCATTCTTTCAATTTAAAAATAGCAGAAAAGGGTAGACCTAATGGATGTATTATTTTTTGCGCAGCTTAGGAAGATAGTTATGTGTATCCTTCCAGAATCACAAATAGTTGAGATAGGCCACTGTCTCCAGGTGACTGAAGAGTATTCTTTACTTGATACTTAAAGCAATAGCCATAAGTTGACTCTGTGTTTAGTATCCTAGTTCAGTATCATTTGACATTTTCTTCCTCTCCTTCAGAAATTCCATAAACTATTGAGAGCATAGGGGTTGAGTAATGTTTTAGGCAATCCTCCTGTGGGGTTATCATCCACCAAGGTATGAGCAGCCTTGCATGGAAGACATGTGCCCAGTGTCTAGATGGACTAGTGTGTATTAACTCTTAGATATCTTTATTTACTCATCTTTGAGCTATTTGTCTTTTCCTGATCTGCTCATATTATCAGGCCTTTTATAACATTCCCTAATCTTTTTCTCTGTGGTCAAGGTTCTAAATTATGTTTAATAAAGAGCTCATTATCAGAGTTCCCCCATGGCTCAGCAGGTTAAGGATCCAGCAGTGTCACTGCTATGGCTCTGGTTACAGCTGTGGCACAGATTCGATCCCTGGCCCAGGAATTTCTGCATGCCGCAGGCACAGCCAAAAAGCTGGTTATCAAGGGCTGTAGAGACTGATATTGTAAGCATTTAAATTCCTAAATTTGGGAGTTCTCATTGTGGCTCAGCAATAACACACCCGACAAGTATCCATGAGGATGGAGGTTCGATCCCTAACCTCGCTCAGTTGGTTAAGGATCTGGTTTGCCATGAGCTATGGTGTAGGTTTCAGACACGGCTCAGATCCAGAGTTGCTATGGCTGTGGCATAAGCTGGCAACTACAGCTCCAATTCGACCCCTATCCTGGGAACTTCCATTTGCCACGGATACGGCCCTAAAAAGACAAAAAAAAAAAAAAAAAAGCTGAATTCACTTATTTGGTTTAATTAACCATTGCATAAACTCTTATTAATTGTAAATTACCTCAAATTTAAGAATTAAAATATAATAGAAGTTGTAACTTGGGAGCATATAATAGATTTTGGAAAACCCCTTCATGATATTCATTTAATCATTTTCTGAATCCCCATCTTAATAGTTTGTGTGCAGGCCATTTATTACCAGGTCTAACATTGAAAATTTTCTCTTTGTTTATAGTAATTCTTGCAGAAGAAATTTTGAAATAATAAATTACTTAATTTACCATGGTATGATTCTTCAAAAACTCTTGAACTCCATCTTTTTAATAATTATCTGGTGCTTTTGCCATAGGTCTGTTTTAACAGACTGTAAATCTATTCTATGAATTAACTTAAGTTGAAAATATAGGTAACTAAGCTTCATTTCTCTGTGTCATTGGAAACCACATTGCTGACTGGAATTATCTTTCTTCTTGCTCTTTGAATAGATCTTTTAGAATTAGAGGTTAAGGTAAAGTACATTCATTTAGTTCATATTAAAAATAATGAATGTCTTAAGTCACTTTTTTCCTGTGATACCTATTATCAAGTTTGTAATTTGGCTTTTGCAAAAATTGGTACTCAAGTTTTGTATTAGGGGAATATTGAATTTTGAACTTGATGTGAATCTCTTCTGATACATGTGGCTTCTCTTGAACATCTTGAGCTTGTCCTTAACACCAGCTTTTTCCAAATAGGATTCTGTGAAAAAGGAAATAACAGTTACATTTTTAGAGAAAAATGAATGAATTAAATGATATTTTTAGTTTAATTTTTCCATGATTGATGGTAATGCTTGATTTTGAATGATGTATTTCAGGCTTTTATTTAATAAGATGATAATTTAATAATTTTTATATGACAGGCACCCATGGGGACCTGCTGGGGTGATATCTCAGAAAATGTGAGAGTAGAAGTTCCCAATACAGACTGCAGCCTACCTACCAAAGTCTTCTGGATTGCTGGAATTGTAAAATTAGCAGGTGAAAAGCATGCATAATAATTTACTAAAAACGTCAATTATATTTGTAATTTATAAGAAAACATGTTTGTAAATTTTCAAATATTGCCAAATAAGTATGATATAGGGCAGAAGTTAGCATTATTTTTTTCTATAAAGGACCATACAATAAATGGAATTCCCATTGTAGCTCAGCAGTAGTGAACCCAACTAGTATCCATGAGGACATGGTTTGATCCCTGGCCCCACTCAGTGGATTAAAGATCCAGCATTGCCTTGAACTATGATATAGTTCACAGACATGGCTTGGATCTGGTGTGGCTGTGGCTGTGGCTGTGGTGTAGGCTGGCAGCTGCAGCTCCAACTCAACCCCTAGCCTAGGAATTTTCATATGCCTCAGGTGTGGCCCTAAAAAATTTTTTTAAATAAAATTTTTTTTTAAAGACCAGACAATAAATATTTTCAGCTTTATGGACAATAAAATCTCTGTCACAACATTTAACTCTACCGTCATAGCATAGAAGCAGCTATAGCAATACATAAATGAATAGGCATGGCTGTGTTCTAGTAAAACTTTATTTATGGGCACCGATATTTGAATTGCATATAATTGTTACATATCATTATTTTATCTTTTTATTTTCAACCATTTAAAAATGTAAAAGCCATACTTAGATGACAGACTGAAAAATAAAAGATATCAGGCAGTAGGCCAGATCTGTGGGCCATATATAATTTACCAGCCCCTGGTAAGGGGAAGTACTTTGCATAGTAATAAAAAATTGAAGTACTAAAGAAAAGTTATATAATCCATAACATCGAAAGTAAGCTAGTGTTGACATTTTCATCAGTTTTGGGTACTGTCTTTTTCTTCATTCTCCACCTCTTCCATGTACCCTAGCCCTTATTATATTAGTGCTCATGAAGTAAACATGTTAGGTATCCACTGTGTTAGACACTGGGCAGGTGACATGCAGACGTTTAAGATTTGGTTTTCTCTGCACCCTCACATCTGTTAAATATTGAATACCTTTGTGACAGAGGTGTTCAGTGAGTGGTGGGGTAGGATACTGTGGTACTGCGAAGAAGGAGCAGCTGCTCACATAGTAGAAGTTGTCCTAAGAGTACTAGAAGGAGGTGTCTTACTCATCCTCGTCTTTCTAGTCTTACATCCTGTCATCCTCCCCAAAACACCCTGCCTGTAGCTCCGGGTGTACTGCTGATAGACTTAATTTACCCAAAAAAATGATAATCTGTCTTCAATGTTTTCTTTGTCCTTAAAAGATCTGAACAGTTAGGATTTATAGCTATCGATGAATTTCACCACACACTGCTTACCAGGTTTTTTGTTGTTTCCCAACATAAATGATCTGTTCTGGTGAGATTAGTTTCCCTCCTCCCTCACATGGCATGTTCGGTCAGCTCCATGCCTTTTACTCACTCACAAAAAAAGTGTCCCATGCTCCCTTCTTACCGTGTTTAACCCAGTTCAGTTCCTGTCTTTTCCTTGAAACATTTGCCCAGGTATATAAGCATTTTCTAAATAGTTATACTCTTCTCTACACTTTAGTTTAAAACAGCAGTATATGGTTTCTGTCCTAGATGTTTAAGTCAGTTGCATTTAAAGAGATCTAGGGAGTTCCTATCAAGGCTCAGTGGTTAACAAACCCTACTAGTATCCATGAGGAATCGGGTTTGATCCCTTGCCTCGCTCAGTGGGTTAAGGATCTGGCATTGCCGTGAGCTGTGGTGTAGGTCAAAGATGCGGCTCGGATCCCGAGTTGTTGTCCCTGTTGCATAGGCTCTGATTCGACCTCTAGCCTTGGGAATTCCATATGCCATGGGTATGGCCTTAAAAAGACCAAAAAAAAAAAAATAGCTCTAAATATCAGTGCATTTAATATCCAAGAATTTATTATCTTAGGTTTTACATTTGTATTTTATCTAACTGCAACATCTCACTTTAAGCTGCTTTACTGACATCTTGGAAGTGAGCTTAATATTCCTGAGCCTAGAGCTCAGCAATAGTTAGTGGACTCATAAGTTGTTTTGTGAGTTACTGAATTTTAAAACTAAAGGTTTAAGACTGTGAACTTTCATCGTACATATTAACACATGAAAATGCTGACTCAGCATAACTCCTGGCTGAAATAGAACTCCTGGGGCGGGGCAAGTTTCTGCTGTGACTCAGTGGTAATGAACCCGACTAGTATTCATGAGGAATCAGGTTCAATACCTGGCCTTGCTCAGTGGGTTAAGGATCTAGCATTGCCATGAGCTTGTAGTGAAAGTCGCAGATGTGGCTCAGATCCTACATTGTAGTGGCTGTGGAGTAGGCCAGCAGCTGCAGCTCTGATTAGACCCCAGCCTGGGAACTTCTGTATGCTACAGGTTTGACCCAAAAAAATAAATAAATAAAAGTTTATTGGGACTTTTTATTGCACTAAAGACTTTAAATTAAACATTAATCTATTATCAATATAAGGTTTATTCAGTTATAAACAGTATACATCATATTCTGTTCTTTCTAGGAGATCAATCTTCCTGTTTATAGATTGTATACAGTCCTGTTTGTAGATTGTATAGATTTTAAGTTATTTCACATATTTTTATTTGTGTTTATTGAACTTTTTTTTTTTTTGGTCTTTTGTCTTTTTAGGGCTGCACCCGAGGCATATGGAGGTTTCCAGGCTAGGGGTCTAATCGGAGCTACAGCTGCCAGCCTTCGCCACAGCCACAGCAATGCGGGTTCTGAGCTGCGTCTGTGACCTACACCACAGCTCACAGCAACGCCAGATCCTTAACTCACTGAACAAGGCCAGGGATCAAACCCAAGTCCTCATGGATGCTAGTTGGGTTCGTTAACCACTGAGCCACAACAGGAACTTGTATTGAGCTTCTTCACCTAGCATTTTTAAATCTAATTTCCAAATAAACAAAAAAATTTACACTCTTGAAGAGGGCACATCCAAATTATCCAAGAATAATTTGGTCACTTGATCTACTGGATGAAGCAGTTTCTTTGAAATGTACTTTTTTTTTTTTTCTTTTTGCCTTTGCTTTTTAGGGTCGCACTCAGGACATACGGAGTTCTCAGGCTAGGGGTCCAGTCGGAGCTGTAGCTGCTGTCTTACTCCACAGCCCCAGCAACGCAGGATCCGAACTGCATCTGTAACCTACACCACAGCTCACAGCAACACCAGACCCTTAACCCACTGAGTGAGGCCTGCAATCAAATCCAAAACCTCGTGGTTCCTAGTCGGATTCATTTCCACTGTGCCACAACAGGAATTCCCTGAAATGTACTTTTAACTGGATTTCTGTGACTTAACAGGATTATACTAATTTACCATAATTTTCTTTATTTCCAAAACTACAACTTCTAGTAGAACTTTCCCACCCCTGTTTTCACTGAGAACTTCTTTCCTAGAATTTAAGTAACTGTGGGTAAAGTTGAAATATATTCAGAGGAGGAGGCCATGCCCTGAAAACAGTTAAATGAGTTTAATCGCACTATTCAAATAGTTATCAGTTTCATTCATATACCAGTAGTGGCAGCAGCCTCTGGGAACTTGTTAGAAGTGCAGATTCTGAGACTCACCAAGATCTACTAAATCAGAATCCTGGGGTTTGCGGCCCAGCCATCTGCCTGTTATCAAGCCCTGCACTTGAATCCATTGCAGGTGTTCACCAACATCTGATGACCACTACCAGCAGCTATATCTGGTTTTATTTCATTTGGTTTTCTTATTATGAAAAGAAATAAGATTTGTTGATTGTTGGTGATTGATTTGTTGGTTTCAGGTTACAATGCCCTTTTAAGATATGAAGGATTTGAAAATGATTCTGGTCTGGACTTCTGGTGCAATATATGTGGTTCTGATATCCATCCAGTTGGTTGGTGTGCAGCCAGTGGAAAACCTCTTGTCCCTCCTAGAAGTGAGTAGCTTCTTTACCTTTACTGTAACCTAAATATATGCACTTTAATGAAATTTCATGCTTAGTCACAGTGAAGTGACTTAAAAATTAAAATAGTATTTTTTGGTTTGCTAGCAAGACATATTTGCTTTCCCTATTTTTGTTACTCTTCTTCATAGCTATAATTGCAGGAAAATTTGTTACTTTTTTTTTTTTTTAACAAATAGCTTATGATGGAATTCTACTCTTTGCTAAAGTGTAACTGGTTATTTCTTTCATTTTAGCTATTCAGCATAAGTATACAAACTGGAAAGCTTTTCTAGTGAAACGACTTACTGGTGCCAAAACACTTCCTCCTGATTTCTCACAAAAGGTAAAGTCAGGATCTTAGAAAGGACTGAAGTGGCAAATAAAAGCTCTTAAAAAATGGAGTAACCTCACAATTTTTAAGGAATTGTTTTAATTTAGTGAGTCAGATGACCAATGTTAACTGTTGAATACACTCAGTATTTTTATAGTACTACAGATATTTTTATAGTATTGCAGTTATTTGTAGACCTTTGTCATGAATACCTAACAGCTTTTTTTCTGCTTTTGTTTCAAGGTTTCTGAGAGCATGCAGTATCCTTTCAAACCTTGCATGAGAGTAGAAGTGGTTGACAAGAGGCATTTGTGTCGAACACGGGTCGCAGTGGTGGAAAGTGTAATTGGAGGAAGATTAAGACTAGTGTATGAAGAGAGCGAAGATAGAACAGATGACTTCTGGTGCCATATGCACAGCCCATTAATCCATCATATTGGTTGGTCCCGAAGCATAGGCCATCGATTCAAAAGATCTGGTAAGCACCTGTCACAAGAACTCCTGTTGAAAATATCCTTGAGGCTAAATTGTACTACTTAGTTATTTTTCTTTACGGAATAGAATAGATAAAAACTAGCATTCTAGTTACCTGGGCTGCTTATTCTACCTTAATTAGGGAAGCTTCATATCGGAATATTAATATCCTAACCAGTTCATTTATATTCCTTCCATTTCTGCCCAAGTAAAACAATAATGCACTTTTGGAGTTCTCTTGTGGCACAATGGATTAGGATCTGGTCTTGTCACTACTGTGGCTCAGGTTGCTGCTGTGGTGTGGGTTGGATCCCTGGCCTGGGAACTTAACACATGCCATGGCTGTGGCCAGGGGAAAAAAAAAAAAAAAAGCTCTTTTGGTCACATTTGTTTTCTTACACATTTTCATCCAGCCCATTTGAAAGCTCTAAAGGTAGCCTTTCCAGGAGTTCCCGTCATGGCTCAGCAGAAACAAATCTGACCAGTATCCATGAGGATGCAGGTTCAATCCCTGGCCTCGCTCAGTGGGTTAAGAATCCAGCGTTGCCGTGAGCTGTGGTGTAGGTCGAAGACCCGGCTCGAATTCTGCATTGCTGTGACTGTGGCGTAGGCCAGCAGCTACGGCTCCCATTTGACCTGGGAACCTCCATGTGGCCCAGGTGCGGTCCTAAAAATACCAAAAAAAAATAAAATAAAGGTAGCTTTTCCCTTTCCATTCAATTTTAGTCAAAATAGCAAAGTTAAGACTAAGTTTAGTCTTAACTACTAAACACATTAGAACATAATTCTAAAGTTGTAATTCTCCTAACTAGGGAATTTTCAGCACTCCAGTTGGCTGACTGTATTTTGATAGCACATGTACTCTGAAGAGAGAAAGACTTTTAAAGAATATCATTGACCATAAATGTAGAAGGCATGTATTCTCGCCATATTTTAGCGTATCTACATACCTTGTGAGTTTGAAACCTTCAAAGAAACGTGGTTTTTGGTCTTCTCACAAATGCTGACAGATTAGTATGTAACTTTTCCTTGTAGATATTACAAAGAAACAGGATGGACATTTTGATACACCACCACATTTATTTGCTAAGGTAAGAAAGTTTTTATAAGAACCCTCATTTATAAACTAGGTTTGAAAGAGGGTTGTGGGTTTTTTCCCTAATATTTTGGAAATCACAATTACATATGTTCACCTAAAAGGATTAAGACCTTATAATCCATATGTGTCACAATTATTGATTATAACTATTCTTAAATTCTGTCTATTGCCTGAATTCTCTCTATTCCCTAATGGAAGTCTGAGTTATAATATTAGGTAGGTAGGAGAAGGCACTTGCTATTTTCATCTGGTAAATCTTTTCATATTGGTATTATTTTAATTACTAAAATGATAACAGTTGTAATAGTAGATGTGCTTTCATGTAATTCTTTAGGTAAAAGAAGTAGACCAGACTGGGGAATGGTTCAAGGAAGGAATGAAATTGGAAGCTATAGACCCATTAAATCTTTCCACAATATGTGTTGCGACCATTAGAAAGGTAAGAGAATAGGTTGTAAAATATGGAAATGCAGTTATCAGAGCTGGGTTTAAGGTAATAGGAGGAACCCCTAACATACTCATTTTGATATAAAATTTGTGCATCTGGGTCTTCACTGGGGAGAAGGTTACTAGTCATTTCAAAATAAATTCGAATTCTTGGACGTTCCCTTGTGGGTCAGCGAGTTAAGGATCCAGCCTTGTCACTGCTGCTGCTCGCATCACTCTGTGGCTCAGGTTCGATCCCTGGCTGGCACCTTCCACGTGCCACAGGCACAGCCAAAAAACAAAAAAAAAAAATTAAGCATTCCTGCTGTGGCGCAATGGGATGGGAGAAATCTCTACAGCTCCAGGACGCAGGTTTGATCCCCAGCCCAGCACAGTGGGTTAAAGGATTTGGTATTGCTGCAGCTGTGGCTTAGGTCTCAACTGCAGTGCAGGGAACTCCATGTGCCAGGGTGGGGCAAAAAAAAGAAAAAAAAAATTGAATTGTCTTATCAGAGGTTCTCTTTTTTTGTTTGTTTTTTTGTTTCGGGTTTGTTGGTTTGTTTGTTACTTAACCTGCTGTGCAGCAAAGGAACTCTACTGGCTTAAGGCTTTAAACTATGTTGAAATGCAAATCACAATTTAATTATATCTTTATGTAGATAGATGCTGGATCAACAGGTTGATTTTTTTTTTAGTGTTTTGTTTTTTGTTTGTTTGTTTGTTTTTGGTCTTTTTAGGGCTGCACTTGCAGCATATGGAAGTTCCCAGGCCAGGGGTCGAATCAGAGCTACAGCTGCCAGCCTCAGCCACAGCCACAGCAGCTCAGGATTGAGCCGCATCTGTGACCTGTTCCCCAGCTTACAGCAACACCATATCCTTGACCCACTAGGCGAGGCCAGGATAGCCCAAGTCTATGTGGAAACTCGTCAGATTCGTTTCTGCTGCACCACAATGGAAACTCCCAGAGGTTCTCTTTTTATATATCTTCTTGTCCAGATTGTCATCTTGAGTCTGCTGCCTTTATCTTATCAAGTTAGAGGAGGAATATTTTAAGTTACTTCCTGATCAGAGCTTCTGGTCTAATACAAAATTGTAACAAGGCCAAGTTTAGGATCAGTTTCCTGTGTTTCCATTTTGTGCTTTTTTTTCCCTGTTTTTCCTTTTTTTCTCTTTTTCCTATCTTCTGAAACTGCTTTTACAAAAAGGTATAGAAGAGCGGTTCTCAATTCTCAGTAAGCATCAGAATCTCCTGGGACACTTAAAAAAATATCGTTAACTAGACCTCTTCCTCAACCCCACCCCACCCCCAATTCTGATTTAATCAGCCTGGTTTGGATTCCTAGCATTGGCATTTTTTAAATATTAATCTTTTTTAAGTTTTATTGGAGTATAGTTGAATAACAAAGTCCAGGTGATTCTCAAGTACAACCAGGGTTAAGAATTGTTGATCCAGGATTTCCCACTGTGGCTCAGCAGTTGAAGAACCCGACTGGTATCCATGAGGATACAGGTTCAATCCCTGGCCTCACTCACTGAGTTAAGGATTCTATGTTGCCACAAGCTGTGGCATAGGTTGCAGAGACGCAGCTTGGATCCAGCGTTGCTGTGGCATGGGCCAGCAACTGCAGCTCCAATTGGACCCCTAGCCTGGGAACTTCCATATGCCACAAGCGGCCCTAAAAAGACCAAAAAAAAAAAAATCTGTTGATCCAACATCGATTTACATAAAGATATAATTAAATTGTGATTTGCATTTCAACATAATTTAAAGCCTTAAGCCAGTAGAGTTCCTTTGCTTCACAGCAGGTTAAATATCCAGTGTTTCACTGCTGTGACTCAGGTTGAATCCCTGGCCCAGGAACTTCTGCCTGCTGTGGGTGCGGGAGCTTGGGGGGGAGACCTTAAGCCGAAAGAATTGAATTCTTTTTGTAATTTTTATTTTTTCCGTTATAGCTGGCTTTAAAGCCGAAAGAATTTAAAACAGTTATGATAGCAGCCACGTCACATGCACTTACTTGTGTTCAAGGTCACATAGCTAGACCAGACTGCCTCCTGGTCTCTTCACCTGACTAGGGATCAGAACCACCTGGTACTATTTAAAACATAGATCTCGGAGTTCCCATCATGGCACAGCGGAAATGAATCCAATTAGGAACCATGAGGTTGCAGGTTCGATCCCTGGCCTTGCTCAGTGGGTTAAGGATCCAGCATTGCCATGAACTTTGGTGTATATTCGAATCTGGTGTTGCTGTGGCTGTGCTGTAGGCCGGCAGCTATAGCTCCAATTCAACCCCTAGCCTAGGAACCTCCACGTGTCTTGGGTGCAGCCCTAAAAAAAGAACAAAAAAAAAAAAAGAGAGAAGAAAATACTTAATGAATTCTTGCCCTGCTGGGTTTGGTTTGGATTCTTATAGAACAAGATGAGGCATATAAAAGTAAGTTAACACCTAAGGTCAACTATGATTTTAGAAAGGCACAAGTACTGTTGGAAATCAGATAAAGAAGAGGTTGGAGGAATCAAGGAAAGCTTTATGGAAGAGAGGGCATCTGAATCGTCTTGAGTAATGGGGGTGGGGGGAATGGGCCAAGCAGAGATTCAGGAGGAAACTGTGCCCTGGAAAGAGAATATGTACAGAAGCATCAGGACTGGAATGTACAGGCCATGCTTAGGCAATGGGGAGTGTTTCACACAAAACCAAACTAGTTGATTTGAGGAGTTCCTGTCGTGGCACAGTGGAAACAAATCCAACCAGGAACCATGAGGTTGTGGGTTCAATTCCTGGCCTTGCTCAGTGGGTTAAGGATCCAGTTTTGCCATGAGATGTGATGTAGGTCGCAGATGAATCTCAGATATGGTGTTGCTATGGCTGTGGTGTAGGCCAACAGCTGTAACTCCAACTCAACCCCTAGCCTGCAAACCTCCATATGCCACAGCCCTAAAAAGCAAGAAAATAAAATAAAATAAAAAAACAAGTTGCTTTGAATATTCTGGGCCAGGCTTTTTGTTTCTAAGGAACAGAAACCCACTCAAATGAGCTCTAGGAAAGGTACTGAGGGTGCAGGGGGCACTCCCACAGATGTGCAAGGACACAGGGATGAGACCTGGCAAGTGCTACTCTCCACTTTTCAGGGTCCCCTTTGTTCTTTCTCTGCTCTTCATCTCTGCCACTGTTCTTTCACTCTGCCTCAGTCGGTGTCCTGTCGCTCAAGCCACCTGTGATAGCTCCTAGCTCTATCTGTACCACATAGCCTTGCAGTCCAGTTCCAGCGCATGACTTGACTGCAGTCTCTGTGTCTGTTAATTCTAATTCCTCAGAGAAAATCTACACTGAGCCCAGCTTTTGGCTTGGCCCTCTAAAGATTAGATACTAGTCTTTGATCTAGTCAGCTTATTTAGAAAGGGAGGAAAGAATCTCATGTGAATCTAAGACCTCCTATCCAGAAGTCTTAGAACTGTTACGGTTAAAGGGAAAGTTAGTGTACATATCCATTATGGTCGAAATAACTAGGAGAAAGGAACTTGCAGGCAGAGGCAAAAGATGATGTGGAATTAGATTGTGCAGTTTGTAATGCTTAGTCTGGCTATCTGAGCTTTCTTTTTTTCTTTTTCTTTTTCTTTTTTTTTTTTGTCTTTTTGCCTTTTCTAGGGCCGCTCCTGCAGCATATGGAGGTTCCCAGGCTAGGGGTCTAATTGGAGCTGTAGCCGCTAGAGCCACAGCAACACAGGATCCAAGCCACATCTGCAACCTACACCACAGCCCACAGCAACGCCAGATCAGCCCACAGCAACGCCAGATCAACCCACTGAGCAAGGCCAAGGACCAAACCTGCAACCTCATGGTTCCTAGTCGGATTCGTTAACCACTGCGCCACGATGGGAACTCCGTGTCTGAGCTTTCTTTAGTGAACAGGATAAGTTGGTAAAGGTTTTCTGCTCATACCAAAAGGAAGTTTAACTGGGTAAGAGGGGAAATGTCCATAGAGGAAGGCTGAAAGCAGTGGTATCAAACAACATAGTGGAGAGAGAGTTAATGGCAAGGATAAAGGGACTGAATATTTGGGGAGAGCATTGGGGACCCCATGATTGATTGCCTGTGAAAGGAGCAGGAGAAGGCATTGTTGGGTTGGTGCCCTGTACTAACTCTCAGTATGTTCAGCATGCAGGTCAAGTACAGGCCTGGGACACTGAAAAAGTGACAAACTCGTCATAAAACTTGAGGAATTGGAGTTCCCGTCGTGGCTCAGCAGTTAACAAACCCAACTAGCATCCAAGAGGACATGGGTTCAATCCCTGGCCTCGCTCAGTGGGTTAAGGATCCGTCATGAGCTGTGGTATAGGTTGCAAATGTGGCTTGGAGCCTACATTGCTGTGGCTCTCTGGTGTAGGCTGGTGGCTACAGCTCCAATTCAGCCCCTAGCCTGGGAACCTCCATATGCTTCGGGTGTGGCCGTAAAAAGACCAAAAAAAAAAAAAATTTGAGGAATTGTTGGCATAAAAGTCACTCATTGAAGCATTGGGTGTGGACTAAAAGAAATGGAATAAAATCAGAAATAAGGATGTGAGGTGAAAGAGTAGCCACCAAAACAATGTGAAAGGAATGAACAGAGAAGTGAAAAGGTGGATGGGTATACTATAATGAGAGTCTGGGAGAAAATGTTTCAAAAAATTGAGGCTTAGCGGTAACGAATCTGACTAGTATACATGAGCACTCGGGTTCAATCCCTGGCCTCTCTCAGTGGGTTAAGGATCTGATGTTGCTGTGAGCTGTGTGTAGACACAGCTCAAATCCCGAGTGGCTATGGCTGTGGCTTAGGTCAGCAGCTGTAGCTCCGATTCGACTCCTAGCCTAGAAACTTCCATATGCCAGGGGTGCGGCCCTAAAAAGACAAAAAATTTTTTTTCTTTTTTGAGAACAGTATGTTATGGGATAGCTGCAGGGAGGCCAAAGTGTTGGGAGGAAAGGCACTGGATTTGACAAACTAGGAGGTAGTTGGTGAATTTAGTAGCTGAAAAGGGTAAGGACAGATGTCAGACTGCAACGAGTTACACTGTATATAACTTGAATTTGGTCTCTGGGTAAAGAGTATAAAGGAGTTCATTGTACTATTCTTATACCTGTTCTGTAAGTGTGAATGGTTTAAGTTTTTTTTTTTTTTTTTTTTTCAAGCTCCACCTGTGACATATGGAAGTTCGCAGACAAAGGATCAAATTTGAGCCTCGGCTGCATCCTGTGCCACAGCTGTGGCAATGCTGGATACTTAACACTGCACCACAACAGGAACTCCCAAAATAAAAGATATTTCCTGTAATGGGAATGGGGTGACAACAGAGCATAAGAGATGGTGTTTTAGGAGCAAGGTACCAATAATGATAGGACAAGATGGATAAGTTTGTCTTGAGGGGCAAAGAAAGGACCACTATTACAACAATCTGAGTGGCTAAAGGAAGGACTTGAGAGGCCCTCACATAGTTTTTGTCGTAGTGGAGCACGATTATCCAGAGCATGAGACAGGTAAAGTTAGAGCTTGAGGAAGGTAGAAAAAGTTTGGGAAAACCCCTTTATGTGATAAATCACAAGGAAATAAGTTATTTCTGAGTAAAATTTAAAGCTTAGCCGAGACTAGGTACTTAAATTATAAACAGCAGACAGCCTTAGCCATTGACAGAGACACTGTTATCCCTAGACTTCTGAAATCACTTCTGTGCAGCCATGCTTTAGTTTCTGGCACACTCTAAAATGTACACAGATTTTTTTCATTACAATTCCAGTTATTTAACAAAATTCAGTGAAGAAGCATTTTTGACTTTTAAGAGATCTTTATGTAATAGATTTTTCCTTTTTGGTTAGTGATACTAATATTAAATACTTGGAATTTTTTTCATTTAAAAGGTGCTGGCTGATGGATTCCTGATGATTGGGATCGATGGCTCAGAAGCAGCAGATGGTTCTGACTGGTTCTGTTATCATGCAACCTCCCCTTCTATTTTCCCTGTTGGTTTCTGTGAAATTAACATGATTGAACTTACTCCACCCAGAGGTACTTCTTCCTAATATATACACTGAGTTTTCATCTTTGCTTTTTACATGGTACCTGTTAACATTTACCACAGCTCTAGATTTCCTGCTGTATGAAAATAAGAGTATATGTGTGTATATATATATATATATATATATATATATATATATATATATATAAACACACACAAGAGCTGTTGGGTGCTCTGAAAACATAACGAACTGTATCCTAACTAGCTTTAATAATTGGTATAAAACTTTTTCTGAGCATCTATACATTTTATAATATGAAATAATATTCTCAAGCCCTGTTGAGATGGTGATTTAGGCTCAAAAGTCTGTTGTACACATAAACTTTTTTTAAAAAATACATACTTTAGGAGTCCCTGTTGTGGCGCAGCGAAAACAAATCCAACTAGGAACCATGAGGTTGCAGGTTCTATCCCTGGCCTCGATCGGTGAGTTAAGGATCTGGCATTGCCGTGAGCTGTTGTGTAGGTTGCAGATGTGGCTTGGATCTGGCGTTGCTGTGGCTCTGGCATAGGCTGGTGGCTACAGCTCTGATTAGACCCCTAGCCTGCGAACCTCTATATGCTGTGGGTGCGGCCCCTAAAAAAAAAATAGATACTTTAGGCTGTCCCGTTGTGGTGCAGCAGAAACAAGTCTTACTAGGAACCATGACGTTTCAGGTTCAATCCCTGGCCTCACTTAGTGGATTAAGGATCTGGTGTTGCTGTGAGCTGTGGTGTGGGTCGCAGGCGTGGCTCAGATCCCAAGTTGCTGTGGCTGTGGTGTAGACCAGCAGCTGTAGCTCTGATTAAGCCCCTAGCCTGGGAAGCTCCATATGCTGTGGGTGTGGCCCTTAAAAAAAAAAAAAAAAAAAACTTTAGCTTTTGAGGAAAAGCAAGTTTTCATCTTTGGATTACCGTGTGACTCTTTAAAAGCAGGTATATGCTTAAATAGCTCTTATGGTTTAAGCAATGACTTTCCTAATTTCAGTATCTGAGCCTTAGGTTTTTTTCTCTTTAAGAAATGGAGAAAAGCCAAAAGAGTGGACTATTAAAAAAAAAAAAAAAAGTATTTGCCCAGCCTGTTTTCTTTCTTACAAAGAAAGAAAAATATTACTGAAAAGTGTTAAATGTTAGGCTATTCTAAGCCTAGGATGGAAAAAGCAGAAGTCTGTAGTTCTTACAGAGTGAGGAGGGGAGAGTCACTTTGGCATTAGAATAAGTGGGTACTTGTTTCTGTCTAAAAAAGAGGAAAATCCATATAACAAGGAGGAACTATCAAACTCTACAGCATCAGAGCACAATTCATATAACACAGAGCTTGTCATATAACAAAATCTGTGATTATAGTGTATACTAAATTACTTTACATCTGCATTTTAATATATGCTCATTTTAAAAGAACTGCTAGTTAAACTAGTTGTGTTTTTCAGGTTACACAAAACTTCCTTTTAAATGGTTTGACTACCTCAGGGAAACTGGCTCCATTGCAGCACCAGTAAAACTGTTTAATAAGGTAAGTTTTAAATGATGCCTCACAAATGCAAATCAGTGTTGGTCAGAATGTCTTTGCCTTATGCTAGAATTCCTAAGATTAATATGAATATATAATAGTAAAACAATGCTAAGTATTTTCTTTACATAGGACTTTTAGGTTGTTTCCAGATTTTGTTTTATTTTTAATCTGAGTAAAATAGGAATGAATACATTTCTTAAGTAGTGCTTAATATGCTTCAGCCTCATATGTTTCAATAATTAAAGAATTATTTCAGATTTTTTGGTCTAAATTGTCAATTTGTTGTGTTCTTTTTTTTTCTTCCTTAGTAATGGCGGATTATACATTCTTCTTTTCACCAGTGTTAATGTTTTGCTTCTCCACGTTAGGATGTTCCCAATCACGGATTTCGTGTAGGAATGAAATTAGAAGCAGTAGATCTCATGGAGCCGCGATTAATATGTGTAGCCACAGTAACTCGAATTATTCATCGTCTCTTAAGGATACATTTTGATGGATGGGAAGAAGAATATGATCAGTGGGTAGACTGTGAGTCCCCTGACCTCTATCCTGTAGGGTGGTGTCAATTAACTGGATATCAGCTACAGCCTCCAGCATCACAGTGTAAGTTGGTATACAGAAAAGGTGTCCTTTTGTAAAAATCAGCAATTCTCGGAGGACTATCTCACATAAATCATCTTGTGAGCTCACAGGACAAGAATATACCTAAGTCTGATTGGTTGCCAGGTAAGATCTTAAGACTCAACGACAATATCACAGAATCAGACCATGTGTACCATGGCAGTGTGAACTCAGTAGTCAGTTACATAATGACTATAGAAACACAACATCAAGAGCACTCACCAAATTAAACTGTACTTATTTTAATGAGTTTAAAGTTACAGGCTAATAAATTTTATGTTATTGGTATATTTTAAGGACTTATTGAATAAGTAGTGGAATCTGTCTGGTATAGAAGTTCATGGTTTTGCAGGAAAAAGTACCCTTATTTTTGAAACATCGTATACTTTTATAAGCCTAATGTTCTTGGTAAACTAACTTCTATCTAGATTTGTAAGGAGTGTCTGGTACCAATTTTCCCTTTTATTTTTCAGCATCAAGAGAAAGCCAATCAGGTTCATCAAAGCAGAAGAAAAAGGCTAAGTCCCAGCAATACAAAGGACATAAGAAAAGTGGGTCACCATGTGGTGTTTATATACACTTTGTAACTTGTTAACCAGTTGGGGTCTTAAATATTCTTGCACAGAAATGATACCCTTTTTGAGAGCAGACAACTGTGCATTCTGTATTATGCTTAAAGGTGCAGTATGCTATAAAAGGCAAACCTTTTCAGTAATGAGAAACACTTACCTTTGATAGGGGAAATTATTACCACAATATTTAATATGTGGTAAAGAATAGAGTCTATGGACAATTCTTGAAGTAACATGTAAACCTTCTGAAAATTAATCTTTTTTAAATCTTTAAGAGTTTTACAACTTTAAAAGCAGATGCTTACAATAGACTTGGAGATTAATAAACCCATCCTTATAAATGAAAACTCTTTCTAGAATGATGCTTTTGAGAAATTCAAGGTGATAGCTAACAAAATCAGACCTAAGAAAAGTTTTCTCAGAATGCTCCTGTGCGGCAGGTTCAGCCCCTGGCCCAGGAACTTCTACGTGCCATCGGTGTGGCCAAAAAAGAAAATTTTTCTTGGGACTTCCCGTGATGACTCAGTGGGTTAAGAACCCAACTAGTATCCTTGAAGATGTCGGTTCAATCCCTGGCCTCGCTCAGGGAGTTAAGGATCTGGCGTTGTCGTGAGCTGTGGTGTAGGTCGCAGACGTTGGTCGCATCTTGTGTTGCTGTGGCTGTGGTGTAGGCCAGCAGCTCCAGCTCTGATTCAACCCCTAGCCTGGGAACCTCCATATGCCACAGGTGCGGCCCTAAAAAGCAAAAAAAAAAAAAAAAAAAAAAGCTAACTCTGATTTTTTTTTTTTAATCTTTTTTCCCCCAACATAGGAAACCACAGATTTTTTTTCTTCATGAAACTTGTGGAATATTTTGCTCTGAGATATGGTTATTTTTATTTAAAGATTTTTTTTTAAGTAAAAAGTACATTCAAGGATTAAAATTAAAACAGATTTTTCCAACTAACTTGCCATATGTTCAAGGATCCCCTGTGGCATATGGAAGTTGATTGAACCTGAACCACAGCAGTAACCTGAACCACTGCAGTGACAGCCCTGGATCCTTAACCATCTGTGCCACAAGGAAAATCCAGCCCTTATCTTTTTGATCATAGATGTTTGTTTATAATTTCTTCAGTGAGGAACCTAACTTCTAGCAGCCAGTGCAGTGGTTCTTTGGTTTCCTCCGCATAAAAAACCCATATCAGCCTCACAGTAGTGATAACCATCAGGCCCCTAACCCTCTCTTTCATATTATAGACATAAGCCTCCTACAGTCCCAGAATTGTTTTGCCACCCAGCTGCTTACCATGTTTGATCACTAAGCTTTCTCTAAGGCTGAGTAGTACAGGCCACTTTGGCCTGTCTTTTCACATTTTATTAGATAAGACTTTGAGATATCAGGATTTTTTTTCCATAATGTGTGGAATTTCAGAACATTTTTTATTACTTAGTAACCGTGTGATGTATGTTTTTTAGATCTAATTTCTGAGCATTGTATGCACAGATCGCATACCTCCGTTGGTGTAACTCTTACTGGGTTTGTTTGTGGCTTATGGGGTGTAATGATTTTGAATGAATGGGCTAGGGACATGGGAAGAAATGTGAAATTAATAAAGTGGTAATATCACTATCCTAGTTTTTAGTGATAACAGTACTAGATTTCAGGATTAGCTGAAAAACTGGATAGAGCTACAATATGATGTGTCCTTTAACATCTTAGTAGCTCTTAATATTATGACATCATCTCCAATGCCTTTAAATTGTCCTTTGGACATAAAAAAGAACTGTGGACCCACAGTCCCTTATTAGAAATCCTTAAGGCCAGATGTGTTTTGAAATTTAGAATTATTTGGATTTTAGAAAAGAAGTACATTGTTTGTAGCATATATTATATAACATCCCTTGTAGGCTCTGCAGCATTTCCCAAAGCAAAATATGCGTAAATAGTTACATTTAATGGGCTAAATAAAGGTTATAAATAGTATACTAAGTAAGGTCTGGTTTTGTCGCCAAAGTTGTGCCGAAAAAACTTTGAATTTTTGGAATTGAGGATAAGGAATTGTAGTTCTGTGTGCATGAAGAGGCAGTCTTCTTGTAAGAGTACTCTTTGCTCCTTTAATTTTTTTTTCACATTACTCAGCAGCAAGTAGTTTATTACAACCTTTTCACACAAAACTTTATTTACCAAAATAAGAAAGAATTGGGGGGTCCAAAAACTTAAGTCATCCATTGTATGCAGATTTATGTCAGACAGGCTACAAAACCTTCTATTTGGTTTTAAGGTTGTCTACAGATTATTATATTCTGGTTCTGTTGTTTCATCTTTGGTCTTACTGTACCTAAAATCATCCATCAGTGTATTCTTTTGGTAGGGCTTACTTTTTACAGAAATAGATTGGCTTCATTGTCCTAGCTTGTCTTTCGATTAGCTGTGTATGAACATGCTTTATAGCATAACTAGTGCTGTTGAGAAATAAGAGTTATGTTCTGTCAAGAGGATCATTGTATGCAAGTCATCTATCCAATCTGAAAAGCCTTTTTTCCCTCAAGGTTTAATAATTCTAGAGCAGGAAAATCAACACTAATTTCTGTACCATCTTCGGGGCTTTTGTAAGTAGTAGAAAGGTAGAAACTCTCCTGGCATTTTTATCTCCAAGTGTGTGATACATTAGACTCTCGTCTACATGATTGCTGCAAATGATTTTGGTTTGGCAGTTGAGAATTAAATGTGTACTCATAGGAGCTTGGTTTCCAGATCATTTTACATAGGAATACTGTCTGACTTGTATTTATCTTTTTAGTCCTAATTTTGCAAAGCATAATTTCTAATTGATCCTGCCTGGGTCATTTGTAAGGAAAAAAAACACTCTTAAAGAAAACATGTAATTTATAGTCACAAAGCTATGTAAGTATCCTTCAGCTTTCAACCTATTAATGCAGAATGCTTGTTTATTCAATATTCGCAGAGCTTAGATTATTATTTGTTGGTGGTGAAAGCATTGTGTAAGTCTTCGAAGGTTTTTGTGTGCTTATGAAACTCTAATGAAAAGTGTTTTAAAAGCAATTAGATTGCTTACAAACATGCAGGCAACAAATGTTTAAACTTTAGAACTGCTTTTCAGATTAAGAATTATGACTTTCCTGAAAGAGTGGATTATAAACCGAAAGTTAGAGAAGTACATTTCATATCAGTAAAATCCTGCCATGTGTCAAATACATTTATTAAATTGTTTGATTTCTCTCTGAAGGACAGTGTTTGTCTTACATAGGCAGCCACTGACTTTGGCCTGCAAGTAGGGTTTTTAAACCCTCTCTCTTCTAGTGGATTTTCAATCCCCTCAAATTAAAATTTTCCTAAAGGTAATTAGCCAGCTAATTCTCCACACTCAGTGCTCTCTGTAGTTTATTTTGCTTTCTTTTGTTTTCAGTGGAGAGTCAGGATCCAGGAGTTGGACTTGCAGAGACTAGAAATAATCACCTGTCATCCATTCCGCAGCCCACGCACACACACATACATGCCCACCCACCCCTTGGTTTTAGAAATGCAAACCTTGCATAGTTGGCTCTCTTTTCAGAGTACCCTATGCAATGCAGCCTTTCCTAGTTATGATGCACTTTTCTTACCACACATGTAAGTAAAAGCTTACTTTAGTTTGACTTGATATTTAGAGAGGAAGATGCCAAGTGGGAAGAAGCCTGTCAGTTTGTCGAGCCTACCCATGACAGGTGGGCTGCGGAGGAGCTTCTCTGGTGACGAAGAGTTGACTCCTCCTCCATATCGAACCCTTCCAGCACAGACAGCCTCGGAGGCCTTCCCACCTCCCCGCACTAGCCGAGAGTTCAGTCCCAGCCTCAAAACAGGTAATTAATTAGTCCCATCAGCACCTCAGGTACTGCAGAGGGTCAAGGTCTGGGTTCGGGTCGGGGGAGCGAAGGCGGGGGAGAGAAGGCATGGTCTGGCGTGACAGATGCTGGCTCATTAAATTTTTCTTTTTCTTTCAACTGAAAATTTCATTTTCACTAGTTCTTGATAGTCACTTCACTAAGATGAATCATCAGGGAAAGACTTTTATTTTGTTATAAGCCACTTCTGAGCTTCAAATTCAGACAAAGCTATAATTTCAGTTTATGAAATTGCGAGACAACTTATACTATTTCATGGTCTCATTAAAATAGTTGAACATCTTCCATTACAGAATTCTATGTTACTTGACCTGGAGGAGAAATAGGCCATGAGGGATCAATCCGATTAATCAGATCCAGAAATGAGGCTTTGTTCTTAGCATTCCATAGCATCTCATTCAGTAGAAATAATGTGTTTTGTGTTCCTTTGTAATTTTGGTTCTGGTAGTAACATTTACCACAATTTTAGTTGAATAGCATGGACTTGGAAATACAATATCAGTATAATTTGGGTGTTGAATTTGAGCAAAATTCATTTGTGTAATTTTGTGTTTATGTAGGTACAGTGATTTAAGTAAGTGACATTTAGTTGAATTGGTTAGGCCAAGCTGGTAGAGTGTGAGAAAGACTGCCCTTTGTAATTGCTAAGAACAAACATGTTATCATAGAATATCAGAAAGGCTTCAGTTAACGTTTGGTGAGTCTTAGAGATGAGTACAGATCACATAGCTTCAAAGCCAAAGTTGTATCTGCTGTGGCCTGTATTCTGCCGTATCCTAACTATTGCTTTTAAATTAATTTTTTAATCTGACTGGCATTCTTTAAAGTGCCTTCTCTATGTTGAAAATGCTGATGGGACTTAATACCCAGCTCTGTTTTCTTCTCATTGCTCTGTTTGCTAATATTTTTGCATCTGAAGTTGTCATCAGCCTTTTTTTCGAGTATTAAGATGTGTTCTTTAGCTTTTGCCTTATTAAACAGTGTGTTAGGTGATCTTGATCCTTCCTAGTCTGTTTCTCTGAAGATGACTCTCATCTTTATATCTAATAAAATCACTATATATACCTCTTTGTATAAAAAAGTAGATTAGGACTGCAAATCCAAGTTTATTTTCTCTTTAATAGAAATACATTCAGGAGTTCCCGTCGTGGCGCAGTGGTTAACGAATCCGACTAGAAACCATGAGGTTGCGGGTTCAGTCCCTGCCCTTGCTCAGTGGGTTACCGATCCGGCGTTGCCGTGAGCTGTGGTGTAGGTTGCAGACGCGGCTCGGATCCCGAGTTGCTGTGGCTCTGGCGTAGGCCGGTGGCTACAGCTCCGATTGGACCCCTAGCCTGGGAACCTCCATATGCCGCGGGAGCGGCCCAAGAAATAGCAACAACAACAACAACAACAAAAAAAGACAAAAGACAAAAATAAAAAAAAATATTCAAAGTCTATCGAAGGAGCGTTTCAGCTTGTATTATTTCTTTTTATTTGTGTTTATTTATTTATTTTTATTTTGCTTTTTACGGCCACACCTGTGGCATCTGGAGGTTCCCAGGCTAGGGGTCCAGTTGGAGCTACAGCTGCCGGCCTACTCCACAGACATAGGAACATCATATCTGAGCTGCTTCACCCTACACCATAGCTCACAGCAATGCTGGATCCTTAACCCACTGAGCCAGGCCGGGGATCGAACCCTCAACCTTATGGTTCCTAATCGGATCATTTCCACTGCCCCATGACGTGAACTCCTATTTGTCTTTTTAACTTTTTTCTTTTTGTATGTATGTATTATTAGGAAAGTCTTCTGTAACCTAATTAATTATAGGTACTGTGAGCTCCGAATTTCTGTTGGATTTTAGATGTGTTTTCTCATGCATTAGACTGATTTTGAAGGTGTGTGTCATGTTTTGTAAGAGAACTTGACTTTTAGGATTGGCGAAACCCAGGAACTTGGAGTAGACGTACAGGATGGCAACCAGAAGGCCTAAGGGACTTCCTTTCCACGAGTCTGTCGTGTGTGTCTTGATCAGGGGGCGTGTCCTGTGGGACTTAAGTGCGATTTTACTCTGGTGAAACTTTGTAGGGAGTGTGTTGCTGTCTTCACTATCTGAAAGCTGAAGTTTGTGTAGCTATTGAAAAAATTTATTATCTATGGACTTCTAACTAAGAAAATGTGATTTCCGTTGGCTTATCTTCTGAAACGTTAGTGATAAGAGTCAGCAGAGTGCCTTCCTTTTAAAAACAGAGCCAAGAAAATGCATTTTTGTAGAAATTGACATCAGCCACAATCTATTTTATTTTATCCATCATTCATTGAGAACAAGGCTTATAAAGGAGAAATGATTAGCGTGAAGTTACCAAACAGGCTTTATTTTAGATTCCATGAAAACAGTGAAACCTTGCATTAAAACATTCCACATCTGAGTGAATGTTTCACCTTTATCTTGAGTTACTTTTTTTTAAGCACATTGTTTCCATATTTTAGCATGAGTAGAAGTATAATCCAGAACTTGTTATTGTTAGTAAATGTGCATAGTTTCAGGATGTGTTTTAGAATCTCAGCTTATCTCAATTTACCTTTCTTACATTTTAAAAAAAACAAAAAACATCCGTTTGAATGGAACATGTTTGGTCTTGAAGCACAGTAATTCTTTTCTCATTCATTTAGCCATCTGATCATCATATAATAAGATACTGTTTTAATCAACCTTTTATTGTGGGTACTGCACCTTTAATGAAATGTGGGGGGTTATCCTTTTCCATGTCTTAACAATTAATGCATGTTGGTATTAATATCTTCCATTTTATTATATTAAGCAATTTTTTTGTGTCTTTTTAGGGCCGCACCCACGACATATAGAGGTTCCCAGGCTAGGGGATGAATCAGAACTATAGCCGTTGGCCTACGCCACAGTCACAAAAACATCAGATCCAAGCCGTGTCTGCCAGCTATACCACAGCTCATAGCAACACCGGATCCTTAACCCACTGAGGGAGGCCAGGGGTCGAACCCACATCCTCATGGATCCTAGTCAGGTTCGGTAACCATTGAAACACGGTGGTAATTCCCATATTAAGCAATTTTTTTAAAGAATTTTTTTTACAGAATGCAAGCACAGTCACTTTCGCTTTACCTTTCAAAAATCTGATTAGTATCTGTTTTGCTATTATTTGTTGCTTTTTATAGCTTTTTTAGTTTTGATTGATTGATTTTTGCTTTTTAGGGCTGCACCCGTGGCATATGGATGTTCCCAGGCTAGGGGGTGGAATCGGAGCTACAGCTGTCAGCTTACACCGCAGCTCACGGCAATGTCAGATCCGTTTCCACTGAGCCACAACCAGAACTCCTGTTTTGCTATTATACGGATAGTGTATTCACTTTTCTGCCTTTGGGCTATTAAATTTTTTAACACCATTACCAAAACAAGTACCAAAGTAAAACAAAATGAATTCGTATACCTCAAAAGACTATTCTTTAAATTATTAAATAAGATTTCACAGAGCATTATTTTTGAAACTAATCTTTTGTAGCTAAAATCAAGACACAAAGTATTTTTTATTGTTATTTGACTTTAAAAGTGTAGTCATTTTAATATTGTTCCACATGGTGACACTGTCGAGTTTTTGCTTCATGAAAACTTAGTTGGCTTACTCATCTAAATACTCTTTGAGTTTTTTTGTTTTTTGTTTTTTGTCTTTTTGCCATTTCTAGGGCCGCTCCCACGGCATATGGAGGTTCCCAGGCTAGGGGTCGAATCGGAGCTGAAGCCACTGGCCTACGCCAGAGCCACAGCAACGCGGGATCCGAGCCGCATCTGCGACCTACACCACAGCTCACGGCAATGCCGGATCATTAACCCACTGAGCAAGGGCAGGGACCGAACCCGCAACCTCATGGTTCCTAGTCAGATTCGTTAACCACTGCGTCACGACGGGAACTCCACTCTTTGAGTTCTTATTCTTCTCATAAGTTGATGTGGTTTCAGCTGTGTAAGCAGTTCCCAATTTGCATTCCATATATATCTGCATCCTCTCACTCTTGTTATAATGAAAAGATCCACAATAAAGAAAATTTTTTCATCTTTTCCTTCAAACCAGTGCCTGCAGGAAGCAAGCAGTTGGTTACTCTTGGCTGAGTGACCAGCCTGAGAGTTAACACACTGCGCAGGGAGAGGCCTCAGCCTATCCTGCCGGGCTGTAGCAGCCCCCTGGTTCCCACTGTTAACAGTCCTTCAGGAATGCTGGTTTCATGTTACCAAGTCTCTCTACTTTTCAGGGTTTTAAGTGAGATCTCCTGTTTGAGAGTATTCAGTCAAATGTAAAAGAACCACAGGGCAAAGGTGAGAGGGAGAAGCCCAGTTTGTGACCTCTGATTTGGCAGATCTGTGTGCTAGAAAAATTGAAGAAGAAAGTTAGCGTTACTCAGCATGGGATTAGATTCCAGCGAATATGGGAGCATAAAAGGTCACCTGTTCTTTAAATTATTTGAAACTTTACCAACTCAATTTTGGTTAAACAATAGCTTTTTAAGAAACTTGATCACATCTATGAAAGGTTGGTAGTCACTTAGACTAGTGTTTGACATCTAGTTGAGATCATTTTCATTTAAAATGGGAAATGGGAGTTCCTGTTGCCGCTCAGCAGGTTAAGAACCCAGCTAGTATCCATGAGGATGCGGGCTTGATCCCTGGCCTCGCACAGTGGGTTAAGGATCTGGCATTGCTATGTAGATCACAGATCTCTGATCTGGTGTTGCTGTGGCTGCAATATAGGTCGTCAACCGACCCCTACCCTGGAAACTCCCATACGCCATGGGTGTGGCCCTGAAAAGACAAAAATTAAAATTTAAAATAGACAAGTGACTTTTTTGAAGGGAGGAGTGCTATAGGAAGCAGGGGGTAGGCTTCAGGGAAGGGATTCAAGGCAGTCTGAATTTACTGGCTAATTGTGTTGAGGGACAGTAATTTCAGAGAGGTTTATAAAAAGAGATAGGAAAATCTCAGACTTCAAACAGCCTACGTTTTTGCGTAAGACCATTTCTGGGAACAGCAACAAATTCCTCTTTCTCTTGTTTGTTCATGCATTAGAAAGAGCCTTTGTGGCTCAGCGGTAACAAACCCGGCTAATATCCATGAGGACGCTCAGTGAGTTAAGGATCTGTTGTTGCCATGAGCTATGGTGTAGGTTGCAGTTGTGGTTCAGATTCCACACGGCTGTAGCCATGGTGTAGGCTGGCAGCTGCAGCTCTGATTTGACCCCTAGCCTGGGAACCTCCATGTGCCGCAGGTGTGGCCCTAAAAAAAAAAAAGCCCTTCTGTCACTAAAAATTCTGACTACCATGACTTCAGTGGCTACCAAGAAACCTAATCCCCATTGACAGTACTGGAAACTGAAAATCAGTTGTCCATAAAAATGAAGATCTATTGGAACATGTTCATAAATTGAGGACTGCCTATACTGTCATTTGCTCTCATTAAAAAAAGTCATCGGACGAGAACTCAGACAGGCAGTACTACTGTCAAGTTAGCTGTTTACGTTGCTGATGCCAGTCAATTTTTATGTTACCTAAAATGATTACTTAATTTTTGTCTATTTTAAACAAGTCAAGGTGTTTAATATAAGATTATTTGTTTTTTATGACTATGTAATTATATATTTGCATGATATTTATATTGTAGATAATATATTTTATGGTTTTTTGGGGTTTTTTTTTTGCCATTTCTTGGGCCGCTCCCGCGGCATATGGAGGTTCCCAGGCTAGGGGTCAAATCGGAGCTGTAGCCACCGGCCTACGTCAGAGCCACAGCAACTCGGGATCCGAGCCATGTCTGCAACCTACACCACAGCTCACAGCAACACCACATCCTTAACCCACTGAGCAAAGCCAGGGATCGAACCCGCAACCTCATGGTTCCTAGTCGGATTCGTTAACCACTGAGCCACGATGGGAACTCCTAATACTTTTAAATTATCAGATTTATGTCTTTTTTTTTGTCTTTTTTTGTCTTTTTGCTATTTCTTTGGGCCGCTCTCGCGGCATATGGAGGTTCCCAGGCTAGGGGTCAAATCGGAGCTGTAGCCACTGGCCTATGCCAGAGCCATAGCAACGCGGGATCCGAGCTGCGTCTGCAACCTACACATATCACGGCAACGCCGGATCGTTAACCCACTGAGCAAGGGCAGGGACCGAACCCGCAATCATGGTTCCTAGTCAGATTCATTAACCACTGCGCCACGACGGGAACTCCTGTTTTTTTTTTCTGAAGGGAGTCTTTTTAATAAAAGTACTCCTTGAGATAATGTATTAAAGTCATATTTATTGTGTTACTGCTTATAAGTTCAGAGCCATCAAAGAAATTCATCATTGTTTATGGAGACATTGACGTAAAAGTGAATACTTAATCATGAGAAAAATTCTAATTATTCTAGTCAGATCAGTGATCACTGTTACCCTGAGTATTTCATTAACAGTGTCCATTCTGCAGTATTGAGTATGCAGTGTTGTTTCTCTTTGGAACTTGCCTTAACTGCACATACACTTTGAAAATAACATTAAATACTTCTCCTTCAGGGGGTTAATTTTAAGAGTTATTGAAGGCATGAAGAGGTCTTACTAAATGAAAAGCTGGTGGAACATGAAGATTAAAAACAATCTGAATATTCCAGAAATTCTTAATAACATCTCGTACGTTTATCTCTTTTTTTGCAGTGACTACATTGCAACTGAAGGAGGAGTTGATAGATGGAGAGGATTATAATTTCCTCCAAGGAGCATCTGATCAGGAGAGCAATGGCTCTGCCAACTTCTACATCAAACAAGAGCCCTGAGGTGGCTCAGAAACTGTGGGTGGGAGGGAAAGAATTTTACACAGGACTGATTTATAATCAATCCAGCTGTACAGTGGGGCTATTCTACTGGGACATTTTGCTAAACATAGAAAATTTCAGTTCCAGATTTTTCAAGTGGGTAGGGAAACTATTTTAGCCGTGGGGGGAAATTTTTCAATTTATAAAGATGGACAATTTTTGTGTTGTATTTGAAGCTTTTGAAAGAATTTTGTAATATTTTCCAAGTTTGGATTTATGTGCATTGTTAACAAGAACTGAAATTCTAACTTTTTTGGTAAGATTAAAGTTTAGGTAGCAGGATTGAAGGAAATGATTTAAGAAGGATATAGTTGTAAATGCAAATGAACTGTCATTACAAATGAACCTTTTTGGTACCTGTTGGGAGACTTTGGGATTTCAGAAGTTAGGCCAGTCACATCTCCAGCTTCCTCTGCTGCAGAATATGCAACTGAACCCTGCCCCCTCGGAGGGCTCATCACCACATAGATCATGGAAGGGTAATTAATTCTGCTTGTTGGCATTTTATTGCAGCCCATTTTAAATATTTGTACAGAAATGTTCTTCTTTCTGTGAAATTTTATTTGGAGTTCTGTATGAAACTGGAAGAACTCTGGATACTTTTATATGTTCTCTCTTAATTAAAAAATGAGTAAAATTATCCTAACACTAAAGTGTTAAACTGGAATGGTTGACAAGATACATACAAGATCTCAGTCTACATGTTGAGGGGTTGGGGAAACTGTAATATTGTCCTTAGTTTATTTTATTTTCCTTATTAAAAAAAAAAATACCCCACAAAAGAGATTCTGATCAGTTCTCTGCCACTTGCCACCATCTGTGAGATAATACTTGGTATAACCACACCCCAAAACACATGTTCTGTATTACCAGGAGAATCAAATTAAGTTGCTTAAAGCCAAAATAACTTTAGATTTCAAAATCATTCCAGCTCTGCTTTTAACTATTCTGGATTTGTTAGAAAGCTAATTTGAAAGAGAATTTAATTTTCTTAAAATTCCGTATATATATATATAGTATGAATTTTCTTTAATTATATTCAGAATTAATTTTAACAATAGTAATTCATTTGGACCATTTTGAACATTCCCTATTTTAAAACTAACATAGCCTCCTTTTAAAAAAGGATATAAGGGTAAATTTGTGAAAGGTTTGCTCTCTGCATTTTTCTGACTTTCTGAGTTGTGACTGAATGAGAGAGCTTTAGCATTTACCAGTGAGGTTCATAAACTAAACTCTCAGGAATTAATTGCATCTGTTCTAGAAGTGCTTCTGGGTCTTAGCCTGGCCTCCTCAGAGTGGTAATGTTGACCATCTCCTCTGGAATGTAGGTAGGGCTAATTAGAAATTAATCAAAATGATTAACCTCTACAGTCCTTCAGCCTACGGAATGCTTTAAAAAATGTTAATGGAAAGCCCCAGGAGACCATTTTAGGTAAGGTTTTTTGTTTGAATTTTAAAATGCATAGAACATTAAAAACCAGCAATTTATTTTCTAAAATATTGCTCTACTTTTGGGAATAATAGCATTGGTAATATGCACAGGTTTACCTCATTCTATGCAAGAGGGGTTAATATCATAAGGTTTTGTAGTTGCTACTGGAAGTAAAATTTGTTACTTTATAGTGTAAGAATGTATGGAATCGCATGTCAACATTTCTTAATACTGACTCTTTAGGGGCATAAAATGCAGATCATATCAACGCCAAGTTGATTCTCATGTGTCAAATATATGTGAATTCAACTGTTAAATTACTGGATATTTATCTTAAACGTTACTGAGAGGGACCTACTGTAAATGTGACATCCTCACACTTCCCAAATCTTTAACTTTTAAGAATCTTCCCGTACACTTAAAGCCTGGAAGACTTCCAAAGCAAGGGTTACAAAGTCTTTATTCTCAGGCTTAGTGAATTAAACCCAGGACTCTGATTTCATGCGATGAGCACAAGCAGCCAGTTGTATCAAGTGCTCTAACAATACCCTGGGCTTAGGGGCTCTACGGGGAACTGAATAAACCAGGAGGGATTTGATTTAGAGCCTGGTAATTAGCTCTGTGAAATGCTCAGTTGTAGCCAGGTTTTATAAGCTTCCAGTTCTACAGCAAAGCCAGGCTCTGAGTGTTTTCAAATTTCCCACGTACTTATGAAGTGTTCCTGTCTTAATCCCATGACCAACAGTTAAAGGTTGGTAAGACTTCTACCATCTAAACACAACATAAAGCCCTCTTCATTGCTCCGACTCTAACTCCTACTGCCGATGAACAGAAAATGAGTTGATGCAGAGGAGATTTATGTCTTAGCAGCAACTCCGAGCATACAACTCAGCCCCATTCTCTCTTACGGTTCAAACGTACTGCTGACCTTTGGTTTGTTTTTGTTTTTTTCCTGTTAGGATTATTTGGGAATTTTTGGTAGTTTAAACCCTTTAACCTTTTCCTTGCTGTGTATGAGGAAAGCTAAAGCTGTTATCAACTTCTTCTACGGATACTAACACGGGTTTTCAGTGTTTGTTTGTTTTTATTATTATTAATTTTGCGTGATGTGAATACCCTCTCCCATCAATATTTGTATTATGGTGCTATATATTTGGTAATGATCCTTTACTATTGGGAAGGGATTTTAAAAATACTGTGATTAAACTGGGTTTCTTCCTTTGATTTTCATACTTTAAATATTAAAGCCACAGTCATTTATACAAAAGAAAAGCGTCTGTCCCTGGGCAAATCTTTTGAGGACAGAGGTCAAAGTAAACTGCATAAGGTTTTTACATCATTTCTGTATGTATTTGATATATAGATCAATATCTGTACAAATTTAATCTTTTATTTTCTTGGTAACTTGTGATCATTGAGAAAGCATTTGAGACTTTCTCATGAAATGTATATATATAATGGCGTGAAAAATTCCTTCAGAGAAATTTATGTTCCTTTCATTTTTACCAAATTACCAATTTTCAGCATGGATGTGGAAAGCATTAAAATTATAACTTTGTGTACAAGATGAAAATAATTCACTAAATTTGCCCTTTTTTACACAAAATAAAACATTAAAGTTAAGTTGTATGTGAGCAGTTCTTTAATATGCTTTGGTGGTATTGAGGGGTTCCTTTTTTTATTCAAAACATGGAGTGCCTTGGAGTTCCTGTCATGGCTCAGCAGAAATGAATCTGACGAGTGTCTACGAGGACGCAGGTTCGATCCTTGGCCTCGCTCAGTAGGTTAAGGATCCAGCATTCCTGTGAGCTGTGGTGTAGGTCACAGATGTGGCTCTGGTCTGGCGTTGCTGTGGTGTAGGCCAGCGGCTACAGCTCTGATTCAACCCCTAGCCTGGGAACCTCCATGTGCCGAGGGTGCAGCCCTAAAAAGCAAAATATTGAGTGCCTTTTATAAGTAATCTAAGGCCCTTGTAAAAGATCAGCTCCTCAGTTCCTCCCTCACAGAAGCTGTGCTTTCACAAGGTAAAGCCAGCATGAGTGAGAAGGAATTTAACTACTGGCTGACAAGGGAGGAAGAGAATATGGATGGGTAATTTAGCCATGGTTGCGTTTGAGCCAGGATCTCACATAGAGGGAATAAGGCAAAACCTACAGCAGGAGTGAGTGTGGCGCACTTGTGGGGAAATTAAATCACCTTGTTAGATAGAACATGGTGTTTCAGGGTTGGCATGCCTGCTAGGGGACTTTTTTTTTTCTTTTTTTCTTTTTTTCTTCAGTTCCATTAACCTCCACAACAAAGTTCATAGGATGTAAATGAATTAGTCCAGCTTGCTCTTGCTATTTACATTGAGGGAATGCACAGACAACTGATGTGGGCAATTATTCAGCTTTGACTGTAGAAGCAGTTTGTAGAGAATTTTTATGGGTGTTAGTAATGAGATGGGCTGGGTCTCTTCAGGGGTTATTTTCATCACACTTCAGCAAAATATAACACACTCCGAGAAAAACAGAACCTAATTCCTGTCCTGCTTCCTACCTTAAGTGGCTTGAGCAGTTGTTCTAGTAAATTGGAATTCCCAGGTTGTCCTCAATTACTATCTCATGAGCTTTGACATATATATTCTTCCTTAAATCATTACATGCCTCTTGAGAAACCAGTTTCTTAATGTGCTTTATGCCCATAGCATATTTTATGAGAAGTCTTTCCCCAGAACAAGTATCTTTTTAGCACTGTGTTGTTTATCCAGCCTTGTGAGATAGGAAGAACAGCTAAACTATTCCCTTTCTACAGACTTGCTGAGGCTAGAGTAACAACCTTTTCTGGCCTGTTAAGAATTACAAGCCTTGGAGTTACTGTCGTGGCTCAGTGGTTAACGAATCCGACTAGGAACCATGAGGATGATGTGGCTTCCTATCCCTGGCCTCGCTCAGTGGGTTAAGGATCCGGCGTTGCTGTGCGCTGTGGTGTAGGTCGCAGACAAAGCTCAGATCCCGCACTGCTGTGGCTCCAGTGTAGGCTGGCGGCTACAGCGCCAATTACACCCCTAACCTGGGAACCTACATAGGCCTCGGGAGTGGCCCTAGAAAAGGCAAAAAGACAAAAAAAAAAAAGAATTACAAAGCTGGAGTTCCCACTGTGGCACAAACGGGATCGGCGGTGTCTTGGGATCGATGGGATGCAGGATCCATCCCTGGCCCAGCACAGTGGGTTAAAGATCCAGCATTGTCACAGCTGTGGCTTAGGTCCCAGCTACAGCTTGGATCTGATATCCAAGGAGCCCAGGAACTCCATAGGCAGCGGAGCAGCCAAAATAGGGCTTAGTTATTGACAACAAATAATTGTGTAAAAAGTAAAGCAGTTTAATGCAATTACTATGTGTTCAAAAGACAATTATTTTTTTCTTCTTCAGGGCTACACCTGCAGCATGTGAAAGTTCCCAGGCTAGGGTTCAAATCAAAGCTGCAGCTACCAGCCTACACCAAAGCCACAGCAACGCTGGATCCCAGCTGCATCTGCAACCTACACCACAGTTCACAGCAATGCCAGATTCTTTTTTTTAATGATTTTTATTTTTTTCATTATAGTTGGTTTATAGTGGTCTGTCAGTTTTCTACTGTACAGCAAAATGACTCAGTCACACATACATACATTCTTTTTCTCACATTATCCTCCATCATGCTCCATCATAAGTGACTAGTTAGAGCTTCCAGTGCTATACAGCAGGATCTCATTGCTTATCCATTCCAAAGGCAATAGTTTGCATAACACAAGATTCTTTTTTTTTTTTTTTTGTCTTTTTGCTATTTCTTTGGGCCGCTCCCACGGCATATGGAGTTTGCCAGGCTAGGGGTCAAATTGGAGCTGTAGCCACCGGCCTACGCCACAGCCACCGCCACGCAGGATCCAAGCCGCGTCTGCAACCTACACCGCAGCTCACGGCAACGCCGGATCCTTAACCCACTGAGCAAGGCCAGGGACCGAACCCGCAACCTCATGGTTCCTAGTCGGATTCGTTAACCACTGCGCCATGACGGGAACTCCTAACACAAGATTCTTAACCCACTGTGCAAGGCCAGGGCTCAAACCCCTATCCTCATAGATACTAGACAGGTTCATAATCCAACGGGAACTCCCGAAATACAGTTTTATTGAAAGCATAACAGGTACTGAATGAGTTGCACACTTTTACACACTCAGCTACACACTCAGCTGGTATATAAAATTAAGTCCAAAACTCAGCCTTGCTATGGAGTACTTTTATTCTCACCATTGTCTACCCTTCCTCAGTCAACTCTACCAAAGTCCTAATATCCATATCCTTCCTCTCCTTTCTCACCAGTCCAAGTATGACTTCACTCACCTGCCAAAGTCAAGATTTTATTATATCACTTGGAAAACTATATAAAAGCAGTAAAGCATTGGTCAAGAACACAATCTGGGCGTTCCCGTCATGGCCCAGTGGAAACAAATCTGACCAGTATCCATGAGGACGCAGGTTCAATCCCTAGCCTTGCTGAGTGGGTTGGGGATCCTGCATTGCTATGAGCTGTAGTGTAGGTCGAAGACCCAGCCCTGCTCAGATCTGGCGTGGCTGTGGCTGTGCCTGTGGCTTAGGCCTGTATTTACAGCTCTGATTCAGACCCTAGCCTGGGAACCTCCATGTGCTGCAGGTGCAGCCCAAAAAAAAAAAAAAAAACATAGTCTGAGGCCAGCTGCTTGTATTGGAACCGGACTCCATCACTTGTTAGCTCTGTAATGAATCAGGTTCCTCAGGTGTTAAACAGGATAGTAGTACCAACCTCTTAAGCATTGTGATGATTAAATGAATTCACGTACATAAAGTTGTTAGAACTTCCCTAGTGGGGGTTGCCATCGTGCCTCAGAGGTAATTAAATGAGTAACCATGAGGATGCAGGTTTGATCCCTGGCCTCGCTCAGCGGGCTAAGGACCCATCATTGCTGTGAGCTGTGGCGTGGGTTGTAGACATGACTCGGATCCAGAGTTGCTGTCCCTGTGCTGTAAGCTGGCAGCTGCAGCTGACTCAACCCCTAGCCTGGGAACTTCCGTGTGCTGCAGGTATGGCCCTAAAAAGAAAGACCCCCCCCCCCCAAAAAAAAAAAAATCCCTGGCATAGAGTAAGCCTATGCACAACTGCCTCTGCTAATTACAAGTACCTCAGCCAGTGTGCATGGGGATCACGGGAGGTACTATATTAAAATACAGAGCCTCAGGGAATTCCCGTCGTGGCTCAGCATTAACGAATCCACATGGTAGCCATGAGGATGTGGGTTGGATCCCAGGCCCTGCACAGTGGGTTAAGGATCTGGCACTGCCATGAGCTGTGGTATAGGTCACAGATGCAGCTCTTGGATCCCTAGTTGCAGCCCTAAAAAGAAAAAAACAAAAACAAACAAAAAAAGGCAGAGCCCCAGAATCTGTAGTTTTAATAAACTGCAACTTAATGTAGTGAAAGCAGATAGTATGTATGAGATTCATTTGAAAATATGGGAGTTCCCACTGTGGCTCAGCAAGTTAAGAACCTGACTGGTATGATGTGGGATCGATTCCTTGCCTCGATCAGTGGGTTTAAGGTCCAGCGTTGCCATGAACTGTGGCGTAGTTTGCAGATATGGCTAGGATCCCACCTTGCTGTGGTTGTGGCTGTGGCATAGGCTGGCAGCTACAGCTCCAATTAGACCCCTAACCTGGGAACTTCCATATGCTGCGGGTGCAGCCATAAAAAGAAAAAAAAATGACTGAGAAAATGTTAAATTCTTGTTAATTGTTGACTTGAAATTAAAATCCTGACACATTTTTCCTACCAAGCTATCAGTACATTTGTCATTATAGCAATGTATATAAAAAACAAGTGTTGGGTTATATGGAAGCAGCATAAAAAGCTTTCATCAGTCTCTTAAGAAAGCAGGTAGTCATAAACTCACAATTTCTATAATCTCCAGGGTTTTTTTTAACTTTTTTTCCTTTTAGGGCCACACCCACAGCATATGGAAGTTCCCAGGCCAGGGGTCTATTTGGAGATACAGCTGCCGGCCTACACCACAGCCATGCTAGATCCGAGCCTTGTCTGCCACCTACACGACAGTTCATGGCAACGCGGATCCTTAACCCACTGAGCAAGGGCGGGGACCGAACCCGCAACCTCATGGTTCCTAGTCGGATTCTTTAACCACTGTGCCACGACAGGAACTCCAAAATCTTTTATTTTTAAAAGCATTCAGTATGGGAGTTCCCATCGTGGCGCAGTGGTTAACGAATCGGACTAGGAACCATGAGGTTGCGGGTTCGGTCCCCGCCCTTGCTCAGTGGGTTAAGGATCCGGCATTGCCTTGAGCTGTGGTGTAGGTTGCAGAAGCGGCTCGGATCCTGCGTTGCTGTGCCTCTGGCGTAGGCTGGCAGCTACAGCTCCGATTAGACCCCTAGCCTGGGAACCTCCATGTGCCACAGGAGCGGCCCAAGAAATAACAAAAAGACAAAAAAAAAAAGCATTCAGTATGGATTTTGTAACCACACAGGCCAAGCACTAGGTTAACTGTTTTATATGCATCATTTCATTTAACTCTGCATTGCCACAGTATCCCCGTCACCTTTCATGTGTCACTAGGCTTCCTTTTCCTCATATATAACTTCTCCAGTTTGCAGTTAACAAAAACATAAATCTGGACAATTTGATGAGGTTTCACTCTATCTCAAATTTCAACCAATCCTTTGTATAGAAATGTGCATTTCACCAACAAGGACTTACTGTACAGCACAGGGAACTCTACTCAATATTCTGTAATAACCTGATGGGAAAAGAATCCAAAAAGGAATGGATATAACTGAATCACTTTTCCATACACCTGTAACTAATAACACTTTAAATCAACTATACTCCAATAAATTTTTTTTTCCTTCCATTTCTTGGGCCGCTCCCACGGCATATGGAGGTTCCCAGGCTAGGGATCCAATCGGAGCTCCAGCCACCAGCCTACACCAGAGCCACAGCAACACAGGATCCGAGCTGCGTCTGCAACCCACACCACAGCTCACGGCAACGCCAGATCCTTAACCCACTGAGCGAGGCCAGGGATCGAACCCACAACTTCATGGTTCCTAGTCGGATTCGTTAACCACAGAGCCACAACAGGAACTCCCAATACAATTTTTTTAAAAAATAAAACTACTACTTTGGCTTTAAAAATAATGTGCATTTTTTGGAGTTCCCGTCGTGGCGCAGTGATTAACGAATCGGACTAGGAACCATGAGGTCATGGGTTCGGTCCCTGCCCTCGCTCAGTGGGTTAAGGATCTGGCGTTGCTGTGAGCTGTGGTGTAGGTTGCAGACGCGGCTCGGATCCGGAATTGTTGCGACTGTGGCATAGGCCGGTGGCTACAGCTCTGATTAGACCCCTAGCCTGGGAACCTCCATATGCCGTGGGAAGCGGCCCTAAAAAAGGCAAAAAGACAAATAAATAAATAAATAAAATAATGTGCATTTTTACATCAGCTAAAGCAGTTGCGATCCTTGTTATGTTGGTTCTTTCCTTACTGGTTTTCTCAGCTGTACAACCAGTGCCACATCTGTCCTCTTCGGCCTCACTGCTTTCCCGCTTCAAGTCTGGAAGGACACCAGGTACCTCCAGAAGGGTCAGATCATTTTTCCGTAACAAGCAGGATTAATGAATTCCGGATAATGCTATAATACAAGGGAACCGCATCGCTTCTTCCAGGTTGGCAACAAGCAATCACAGGAGGCTGCACCCAGTTTTTAAAGGCTTTATTGGTAAATACGCCTCAGGGAAGACCCATCCTACTGCTTCCAAGTCCATGGAATGAAGAGCTGTGTCTCAGGACACATCAGGCCGTGCCAAAGGGGACTGATGCTCTGTCCACCTCTTATTCATAGATCCAGTCAAAAGCACAAGACTTGTACTCAACCAATTCTTCGGGCTTAAACCACAGGCTGATTTCTTTCTCAGCGCTTTTTACTGAATCACTGCCATGAATGATGTTCCTAAGAAGGAGAACAGTTGACCAGTTACCACATTTTAAAGTACAAAAGTCTGGAGTTCCCGTCATGGCTTGGTGGTTAAAGAACCCAACGTATATCCACGAAGACGCAGGTTCGATCCCTGGCCTTGCTCAGTGGGTTAAAGATCCAGCATTGCCGTGAGCTGTGGTGTAGGTTGCAGACACGGCTCAGATCCCATGTGGCTGTGGCTGTGGCTGTGGCTCTGGTGTAGGCCGGTGGCTACAGCTCCAATTTGACCCCTAGCCTGGGAACCTCCATATGCTGCGAGTGTGGCCCTTAAAAAAAAAAAGACAAAGTGCAAAAGTCTGTATAATGGATAAAGAGAGCTTCAGCCAACTGTCTCCTGAAGCAGGAGACTACCCCAAAGTATTTTCTCTTTAAAGCCACTTTAAAACTATAAAAGTACTTCATCCAAAAGCATCTCTCGGTTCAGTGTTATCATGCTTCCATGTTTTCAAAACAGTGCTTGTGCCCAAGACTGCCATGCCACTAAACATCCCTTCTCAAATTCTGAAAAACACAGGACTGGCCAGACCAAAACCCAAACAAGATGTAACATATTCATTTTCAAGGGCCATTTCTGCTGCATTTTCTTACAACAATAATTTGTAAAGCCCAACTAAGACGGTCCTGCTTACTGACAAATCCTTTATTCCATTTCAATTGTGTAACTGTAAAATTTTGGTAGAGATTTTGTATCAGTGAGGGTACCAAAAGGCTAATAGTGACACACCGTTGACACAGCGCCACTCAGGGCAGAGCCAAGGGATCCCTCCCTCCCTTGCCTCATTCTTCACATGTTCTGCTGTGTCACACAGGAACCTACCATAGGCAGCTCCTTTGTGCAGTGTCTTGGCTAAAACATTAAGTAACCTAGAGAAGTAACTGCTTAAGAACACTTTCATCGGATGATAATTACTACCTAATCTAAAAGTTCAAATTTTTCTAAAATTGGAATATGCCAAAAATGTCTTAATCTTAATTAACTGGCTTTGAGGAAAAGTCATTAGTGCCCCTCGGAACTCACCTGCCAACTTGAATGCAGAAGTCCCCGCGAATGGTGCCTGGCTTAGAATCCGCTGGGTTGGTCTCTCCAAGCATCACTCGGCCTGTCTTCACTACATTCAGCCCCTCCCAGACCTTGACGGCAGAAGAAATGGCATCAGTTCTGCCACTCAGGACCATTAAAAACATGTCTCCTTCCCATCGTGGCTCGGCAGAAAGGAATCCGACTAGGAACCATGAGGTTGCGGGTTCGGTCCCTGGCCTCAGTGGGTTAAGGATCGGGCATTGCCGTGAGCTGTGGTGTAGGTCACAGACGTGGCTTAGATCTGGCATTGCTATGGCTGTGGCATAGACTGGCAGCTGTAGCTCAGATTGGACCCCTAGCCTGGGAACATCCATATGCCACGAGTGTGGCCCTAAAAAGCAAAAACAAAAACAAAAACAACAACAAAATGTCTCCTTACCTAGTAGCACACATCAATCAAATTAGTGACATGATCATCAGATAACCTCAGTAGTAGTAAGAGGACAGTATAGAATTTTCTTTTTTATTTTTTTTCGTCTTTTTAGGGCCACACCCGTGGCATATGAAGGTTCCCAGCCTAGGGGTCTAATCAGAGCTGTTGCTGCCCATCTATGCACAGCCACAGCAAGGCGGGATCCAAGCTGCATCTGCAGCCTACACCACAGCTCGTGGCAACGCCAGATCCTTAACTCACTGAGCAAGGCCAGGGATCGAACCCGTGTCCTCATGGATACTAGTTGGGTTCATTAAGCCACGATGTGGTTCACTGAGCCATGACAGGAACTCCTAAGTGGCCAATATAAAATAAATACTCCATGTTCAGAGTTCCCACCATGGCACAGCAGGTTAAGGATCTTGCGTTGCCACAGCTATGGCTCGGATTCAGTGTCTAGCCCAGGAATTCCCTTATGTCAAAGGATCGGCCATAAAGTGGAAAAAATAAAATACGCCGAGCTGCAACCCAAGTGTACTGCTAGAATACAGAGATAAAGTCTGCCCAACCCGGGGGCTTCCTAGTCTAGCTGAAACAGAGATTAACAAGACTGAAGGACTCTCATGCACCCACAAACTCTTAAATAATGATGAAAGGGTATGGAGTTCCCGCTATGGCTCATTGGAAATGAAGCTGACTAGTATCCATGAAGATGCGGGTTCAATCCCTGGCCTTGCTCAGTGGGTTAAGGATCCGGGCGATGCCGTGAGCTGTGGTGTAGGTCGCAGATGCGGCGCAGATCCTGATCCCTCATTCCTGTGGCTGTGGCATTAGGCCAGCGGCTACAGCTCAGATTAAACCTCTAGCCTGCAAACCTCCATATGCTGTGGGTGCGGCCCTAAAAAGCACACACACACAAAAAAAGTGATGAAAGAAAGAAAAGTGACCAGACTGGTACAGGAGCAGTGAGCAGGGCATCCCAGAAGACTATTAGAGCAAGAGATGGCAAAGAGTGACATGAAAAAGGAAAGTGTGTTCCAGGGAAGAGCAAAAAGGAGAAGAGGTCATCCTTAGGGAACAGGAAGTAGGTCTTCTTTCTCAACAATTTCACTGCCTCCCTGTTATATCCTCTGCTTCTATTCACTTCATTTCCAATTGGACATTAATGCCACAGGAAGAAATAAACCACTTCATTTCTAGCACAATATTGAAGAAAAATTTTTGTAAGATCTGATTCTTGCTTTCTTTTTCGTCCCAAGCTCCCAGCTACCCTATAAACTAACTCCAATAAAGAATTTGGGAGTTCCCATTGTGGTGCAGGAGAAGCAAATCCGGCTGGTAACCATGAGGTTGCAGGTTTGATCCCTGGCCTTGCTCAGTGGGTTAAGGATCCAGCATTGCTGTGAGCTGTGGTGTAGGTTGCAGATGCAGCTCGGATCCTGCATTGCTGTGGCTGTGGTGTAGACTGACAGCTGTAGCTCTGATTTGACCCCTAACTTGGGGACCTCCATATGCTGTGGGTGCGGCCCTAAAAAGACAGACAAAAAAAAAAAAAAAAGCCCCCCCCAAAAAAGAGAAAATTTGGAGTATCTAAGGAAGATGTCTTTTTTTTCTTTTTTTTGTCTTTTTGCCTTTTCTAGGGCTGCTCCCTCGGCATATGGAGTTCCCAGGCTAGGGGTCGAATCGGAGCTGTAGCCACCAGCCTACACCAGAGCCACAGCAACACAGGATCTGAGCCGTGTCTGCGACCTACACCACAGCTCACGGCAATGCCAGATCCTTAACCCACTGAGCAAGGCCAGGGATCGAACCCGCAACCTCATGGTTCCTATTCTGATTCGTTAACCACTGAGCCACAAAGGGAACTCCAGGAAGATGTCTAAAAGGGACATGCAGACATGAAGCACACCCACTAACCTGTCAGCAAACCCAGTAATCTTATTTTCCTTAGTGCCCCCTTCCCTAGCACCAGCACTTACCATGGCCACAACTGGCCCTGAGCCCATGTACTTCACCAGCCCCGGGAAGAAGGGCCGGTCTTTCAGGTCAATGTAGTGCTGCTTCAGGAGTTCCTCAGAGGCCTGGCATTGAAGAGGAGGTGCCAATTAGGAAATAAATTTAAAAGGCCCAAAGAGGGCCCTACCCCATCCTCACAAACCCCCGCCCCCAACCACCACCATTCTATAACAGGGTAGGTTCTCTAAAAGCCCTGATTTTAGCCAGGATTCATAAGGTGTGGTTTTGCTTTTTATAATCCCATCCAGGAGCTCCCGCTGTGACACAACGGGATCAGCAGCATCTCTGAGGCACTGGGATTCAGGATGGATCCCTGGCCTGGCACAGTGCATTAAGGATCGCACTTTATGCCGTAGCTGCAGCTGGGATCTGATCCCTGGCCTGGGAGCTCCATATGCTGCAAGGCAGCCAAAAATGAAAAAAGTCGGTGGTTTGAGGATCTAGATTTAGGAAGTTAACTGTTGGCTGGAATCAAAGGAAATATGGCAGCAGCCATATCGAACCCTCTGGCCCACACTGCCCTTTTAAACATTTCAGACTTGAACTGAGAACCACCTCTTCACTGATGAGTTTAGTTTAAATTTCAGTTCTTATTTATCCCTGACGGGTCCGGATCCAAGCCCCAATTTTAATGTGGAAAATAAAGTTACTGCCCTAAGCCAACGAGAGCCTGCAGAAAATGAGCAGAAGAAAGGGCGCCCCCCTGAAAACCTCAAGCCTCTCAAGAGTTGCAAGCTAAAGCACAAAAGGATTCCACCCTCCAGCCCCAGCCTGGGTGGACCCGCGTGGGCCCGAGGCTCAGGCCTTCGCCACTCCCTGCTGCCCCCCTGCGGCTCACGGCCCAACGCAGCCGCGGGAAGGAAGCAGCCCCGGGGCCCGAGTCACGTTACCTCCGCTTAACCTTCCAAGGGCGTCTTTCCCCCCCCGGGCTGCGAGGAAGGGTCAGTGGGGCCGAGGCACCCTGGGGAGGGGATCCAGGGCAAAGAGGTTCTCGCAGGGGCGAAATCATTCAAGGCTGGGGGGGGAGTCTCTGACTGGGAAAAAAGACCCGCATCGCCACTGGGGTAAGAAGAACCACCCGCGACCCTGCGGCCGCAGGGGCAGGGGAGCGGGGCATATACCTGAAGGAACTTCAAGGCAACGAGGCGGAATCCCTTCTGCTCGAAGCGCTTGATGATCTCGCCCACGAGACCGCGCTGGACGCCGTCCGGCTTGACCGCGATGAAGGTGCGCTCCGCGTGGGCCATGGTCCTGCAAGCGGCAGGTGCATTCAGGACCCCGCGGCAGGGCCCACACAGGCCGCACCGGGGCCCCAGACCCGGGCCCCGAGGCCACGTGGCACCCGCCCCCGCCCGCAGACGCTTCTGCGGGGACACGTGGCCTCCCGGAGGCCGCCGCCCTGCCGCCGCCCCTCAGCCAACCCGGGCGCCAGCGGAGGGGACGCGGCAGGGGCCCCGAGAGGAAGGCCGGGCCTGCGGGGCCGAGCGGGGGGGGGGGGGGGGGCTGCGGCCCGGGACCGGCCGGCCACGGCGCGAGCGGAAAGGGGCCCGAGGGCGGGAAGGCGAAGGAGCCGCTACCTTACCGGTTGGAGGGCGGACTGCGAGCGGCGGTGGAGAAGTGAGCGGAGACCTGAGAGCGGAGGGACCCCCCGCGGCCTGGAGCCCGCGGAGGAGGGGCCCACCGCGGCCACACCCCGGACGGCCCGCCGCCCAACCCGCGAGGCGGGAGGCGGCCGGACGACTCTGTCCTCGCCCCGGGTTTGCGGAAGAAGCCGGGGAGGGCTCCTGGGCCAGGAAGTGGTTTCCTCTCCACCTGGACGTGCCGCCGCAGGGCCGCGGGCGTCCAATCCAACTCCTTTCCAAATTGCCTCCCATCGCGCGCTCGCACGAAAACCTGTCCCGCTCTCGAGGCCGCATCCCGGCCGGTACCTTCTGCTTTCCCCCTCCGCCGAGCACCCAGAGCTAAGCTCTCTCGCCTCCCGCTCAGGCACCACAGGTCCTTATTCTACCTGTGAAATCCAGTTTCCCCTTTCCCTCCTCTCTGCTGGAGCCCTGCTTCTAGCCCTCCACCTCCCTCATCGAACCGGCAGCCTCTCAGTGCGCCTCAACCTCACATCTTTGGCAAGGAACCTCCCTCAGAAGGCTTCTCAAACACTATCTGACCCCTCGGCCCTGCTCTGATGACTCATCCTGCCTGGAGATGGCATGAATGCTCATTTAGCAAAATACCCAGTGATTTCCACAGAGTGCCCGGCTCCGTGCTGCCTGTCTCCCCACCCACTTTCCCAGCCCAATTTCGCTGCCCTGTTCCCACTCAGAAATGATGATCTCTGCCCCAGTATTATCCTGCGGTCAGATTATCCAGTTCAGCCTGAGATACACCCTTGACTAGATGCTAGATTCTCATAGAAATCAGGCCTGACAGGAGTTCCTGTCGTGGCGCAGTGGTTAACGAATCCGACTAGGAACCATGAGGTTGCGCGTTCGTTCCCGGCCTTGCTCAGTGGGTTAAGGATCCGGCGTGGCCGTGAGCTGTGGTGTAGGTCGCAGACGCGGCTCGGATCCCGCGTTGCTGTGGCTCTGGCATAGGCCTGTGGCTGCAGCTCCGATTAGACCCCTAGCCTGGGAACCTCCATATGCTGCTGGAGCGGCCCTAGAAAAGGCAAAAATACAAAAAAGAAAGAAAGAAAGAAAGAAATCAGCCCTGACATATGTTTGCAGACAATCTCTGTCTCCTCTCTGCCTGCAAACCACTAGCTACGCTTCGGTGGTACCCAGCTTCCCTGGAGGAGCCAGCAAGCCCATCCTCTCAGTATGTGTCCTGACCCCTGTACAGCAGTGTTTGTAGCCTGAGATGAGCAGAGCCCCAGTGTCTCTATTCTCAGGGCAGTGAGCTGACCACAGGAATCCTGGGTCATCCCCCTAGCAGTCCTGGCACCCCGCCGATAACCTGTGTTGGATGACATGGCTCTATTACCCCTTGCAGGCTTTTCAGACTTCTAGTGTAGGGCCTTAAATGAAACCACAGTACACCTGCAGTCTTCATTCCAAAGCAGGGACACCCGGTGTTCCCTTGGGCCTCAATCTGCAGTACACTTTTATTGGGGCTTCCTTTTTAGAGTTATCACATGTTGAGAGTAGACATTCCACTGGCTCTTTCCCTGCAGAGCTTTGTGTCTCTTGTCGCTAATACCACCTTGTGGTACAGCCAGTCGAAGCCCTCTGCCTTTCACCTCTCCTTTCCTTCCTGAGAAGACTGTCCTTAACTGGAGAAGGTATAACCCTCCTGCCTTGCTGCACATATACTCCTTCTCCTCCGAGTTCTGGTTCTCTACCTCAGCCCCTCTCCCCCTTTTTATGGCATTTTAGGGCCGCACCTGCAGCATGTGGAGGTTCCCAGCCTAGGAGTTGAATCAGAGTTGCAGCTGCCGGCCTACCCCACAGCCACGGCAACATCAGATCTGAGCCACATCTGCAACCCACACCATGGCTCATGGCAACGCTGGATTCTTAACCCACTGAGCGAGGCCAGGGACTGAATGCGAAACCCCATGGTTCCTAGTTGGATTCGTTTCTGCCACTACACGATGGGAACTCCTCAGCCCCTAATCTTTGAGTGAAACAGAAATGAACTTAAGTCCTCAGCTGCCCCCCCCCCCAAAAAAGCCCCTCCCATTGGGGGAAATCCTTTCACAATGTATACTTATGTCATCATGTTGTACACTTTAAATATCTAACAGTTTTGGAGTTCCCTTCGTTGCACAGGGAAACGAATCTGACTAGGAACCATGAGATTGAGGGTTCAATCCCTGGCCTCGCTCAGCAGGTCAAGGATCCCAATGTTGCCCTGAGCCTCAGTGTTGGTCGCAGACGCGGCTCAGATCTGGTGTTGCTGTGGCTGTGGTGTAGGCCTGTGGCTATAGCTCCGATTAGACCCCTAGCCTGGGAACCTCCATATGCCGCAAATGCAGCCCTAAAAAGACAAAAGAAAAAAAATCTAACAGTTTTATGTGTCAAGTATACAGCAATAAAACTGGGGCAGGGAGTTCCTGTCGTGGCGCAGTGGTTAACGAATCCGACTAAGAACCATGAGGTTGCGGGTTCGATCCCTGGCCTTGCTTAGTGAGTTAAGGATCCGGCGTTGCCGTGAGCTGTAGTGTAGGTTGCAAACTCGGGTCGGATCCCGCATTGCTGTGGCTCTGGCGTAGGCCGGTGGCTACAGCTCCGATTCGACCCCTAGCCTGGGAATCTCCATATGCCTCGGGAGTGGCCCAAGTAATGGCAAAAAGACAAAAAAAAAAAAAAAACTGGGGTGGGGAGGGGGGATCCCAGCAGTTACATAGAGGTGGTGATGGGTGATGGTGCAGGTTCTGATCCTTGAGGTGCTCCAGGGACTTGGTTCCCTCAAGCCAGTTCAAGACAGTTACCACCCCTACATCCGCCTTCCATCAAGTTGGGAAGGGAAGTAGGATTATCCCTTCCTTTCAAAGGTACAACCTTGAATTTACCACCTTTGCTTTTTCACATCTCTTTGGCCAGAACTTAATCTTGTGGCTGTATCTAGCTGCAAGTGATACAATCAAGCTACTTCACATAACAATCACTTCCCATAGTTACCATTTTCTTTTCCTTTTTTTTTTTTTGTGAGAACACTTAAGATCTACCCTGTTAGCAAATTTCAAATATACAGTACAGTATTACTAACTATAGTCACAGTGCTTTATGATAGAGCTCCAGTTTGAGATTTTAAATAAATAATTTCCATCTTATCCCAGTTAAAGCAACCAAATCAATATCATAACAAATCAAAATGATTTACAGGATATCTCTTTCTTCTTTTGAGGTCATCCCAGAAAGCCAGACCCACTATCCACATAGCTTTATTTTATTTTTTTTTTGCCTTTTGTCTTTTTAGGGCCAAATCTGCGGCATATGGAGGTTCCCAGGCTAGGGGTCTAATCAGCGCTGTAGCCGCCAGCCAGATCCTTAACCCACTGAGTAAGGTGAGGGATCGAACCTGAAACCTCATGGTTGCTAGTCATATTCGTTTCTGCTGCACCATGACGAGAGCTCCTAGCTTTTCTATTTTAGAGAAGCTACAACTTCTCACACTCCCCCAGCCACTGAATTCCCTAAGATCTTCTCAAGAGCAGGAAAGGTTATCTTTTTGTTTTGTTTTGTTTTTTTGCCATTTCTAGGGCCGCTCCCACAGCATAGGGAGGTTCCTAGGCCAGAGCCACAGCAACTCGGGATCCGAGCTGAGTCTGCAACCTACACCACAGCTCACCGCAACACCAGATCCTTAATCCACTGAGCAAGGCCAGGGATCAAACCCGCAACCTCATGGTTCCTAGTCAGATTCGTTAACCACTGAGCCATGACAGGAACTCCAGGAAAAGTTATCTTTTATTTCCAGTGAATCCTCAATGCATAGTACAGTCTTGGCAACCTAGCAGATCCCTGATGGATAGCTGTTGACTGGTTCAGTGCCAAGCATGGATGGAAGACAGGAGGGACAAGAGGAACAGATAAAGAGTGTGTGTGTGTATGTGTGAGCTCTCAGGCTAATATAAATAATTTATATACTATTTACACTCTCAGATAAATACCTTATAAGTTATAAATGTATAAATTATAAAATTATAAATTATAACTCAGGGAGTTCCTACTGTGGCAGAGTGGGTTAAGAATCCGACTGCAGCAGCTCAGGTCAATGTGAAGGTGTGGGTTCAATCCCCAGCCCAGCGCAGTGGGTTAAAGGATCCAAAGTTGCCACAGCTGCGGCGTGAGGCACAACTGTGGCTTGGATTCAGTCCCTGGCCCAGGAACTTCCATGTGCCATGGGTACAGCCATAAAAGTTTTAAATTAATTAATTAATTTATTATAGCTCAGGTAGGCCAGAGTAGGTGAAAAGGAAAAAAAAAAAAATACAAAGCAACACGACAAGACAAAGTCATCTCAGAGACTCCTTCCTTGCGATGAAACATTTTAATCTGATGGTAGCACATAACACTGTACAGGGAGCACTCACAGCTCCAAGAGTTTCCCTCCAGATGAAAAGGAAGTTCTCAGAAATAACTCGATTTGCTAGAGCCTGGTCCCCTGCCCGTGGGAGAGAGGAGAAATGGAATGGGACAAGCACTGCGGTCTGCTTTCATGTCACTCGTAGATCCAGGCCTGAGCACAGCTCTTGTAATCTACCAGTTCCTCAGGGTGAAACCACAAGCCAATCTCTTTCTCTGCGCTCTCCACAGAGTCACTGCCATGGATGATGTTTCTGGATGGACAAAGAGAGGGCCGAAATTACCAAGACCAGAAGGACTAAACTGCCCAGACGCTCACCTCATTCCCACTGCTAGAAAGCCAACAATCACTGGAGTAGGAAAAAAACAAAGCTCCATGTACATTATTCCATGTCAAAAGCAAAAAGCCCATGACTACCAGGGAATTAGGAAATGCGCTCCCCACCTCCATCCCTCCTAGCAACACTGATGCAAGCAGTGGCAGCCTTCAGGAAGGACTCTGGCCAGCAAAGTCCACTGCACCAGGTTCTGCTCTCACAGCAGAGGGGCAACCAGTGATGTTGATGACCAAGCAGAGAGCCTGCCAAGCCAAACACCAGTTTAAGATGGAAAAAAACCTGATTCCAAATTGATCAGTATATGGTATCATGTGCATCCCCAGTTTCAGAAACAAAATTCTTATGGCACCTAACTTGGAATTTATTTAGCAAAGGGTAAAGTGCACCAACTCCCACCTGCCGACTTGGATGCAGAAGTCCCCTCGGATGGTCCCAGGCTTGGAATCTGCAGGGTTGGTCTCCCCAAGCATCACTCGACCTGTCTTCACAACATTCAGCCCTTCCCAGACCTCCAAGGACAAAAGAAGATATGGTCAAGGAAGAAAACCAATCTCAGTGGAAACTTAATTCAAGAAAAAAAAGAAAAAGATTCATTCATTTATGGAGCATTGACGTGTTCCAGCACTGAAAATACTGGTTTCCCTGCCCTTTCTACAATCCATTATATATATATATATTTTTAGGGCCGCACCCACAGCATATGGAGATTCCCAGGCTAGGGGTCTAATCAGAGCTATACCTGCCGGCCTATACCAGAGCCACAGCAACGCAGGATCCACGCTGCATCTGTGACCTACACCACAGTTCACGGCAACGCTGGATCCTTAACCCACTGAGCAAGGTCAGGAATCGAACCTGTGTCCTCATGGATGCTAGTAAGATTCCTTAACCCCTGAGCCATGATGGGAACTCCTCTACAATCCATTCTTGATAAATCTTTTTGGCCAAAACCGCAGCACACAGAAGTTTCCGGTCCAGTGATAGAACCCATTCCTCCACAGTGACCCATGCTGCTACAATCACATTTTTTTTTTTTTCCTTTTTATGGCCATGCCTGCAGCACGTGGAAGTTCCCAGGCTAAAGGGTGCGTCAGAGCTGCAGCTGCCAGCCTATGCCACAGCCACAGCAATGCTGGACCTGAATCACAACTGTGACCTACACTGCATCTTACAGCAATGCCAGATACTTAATCCACTGAACAAGGCTAGCATCCTCAAGGACACTATGCCAGGTTCTTAACCCACTGAGCCACAACAGGAACTCCTGCAGCTGAATTCTTAACCCACTGCACCATGGTGAGAACTTCCCAGAGTGGGCCTTACACCAAGTGTAGGAGTTAACATCATGGCACAGTGAGTTAAGAATTTGACTGCAGGAGTTCCCGTGGTGGCACAGCAGAAACGAATCCAACTAGTATCCATGAGGTTGTGGGTTGGATCCCTGGCCTCGCTCAGTGAGTTAAGGGTCCAGCATTGCCATGACCTGTGGCGTAGGTTGCAGACATGGCTTGGATCCAGTGTTGCTGTGGCTGTGGCGTAGGCCAGCAGCTGTAGCTCCAGTTTAACCCCTAGCCTGGGAACTTCCATATGCCTTGACCCTAAAAAGCAAAGAAAAAAAAAAAAAAGAATGTGACTGCAGCATTTCAGGTTGCTGCGAAGGCGCTGGTTCAGTCCCCAGCCTGGGCAGTGGATTAAAGGATCCAGCATTGCCACAGCTGCGGCTTAGGTAGCAGTTGCAGCTCAGATTCAATCCCTGCCTGGGAGCCTCCGTATGCCACAGGTGCAGCCATAAAAATAGGAAAAAATAAAATAAAATAAAAAATTAAAAAATAAAACACCAAAATGTAAAATACTTCCCATAGCTTCCTAGTCCTACATGATCTGGCCTCTTTGCCTGTGCCTCTGAACCCATCGATGAGAGTTTTATGCGTAAAAGGGAACCCAACCTTCCTTTTTACCTGCCAGGCTTCCACTACTCCAAACTTCTTTCTTTCTTTCTTTTTTTTTTTGTCTTTTTGCTATTTCTTGGGCCACTCCCGCGGCATACGGAGGTTCCCAGGCTAGGGGTCTAATCGGAGCTGTAGCCACTGGCCTACGCCACAGCCACAGCAACTTGGGGATCCGAGCTGCGTCTGCGACCTACACCACAGCTCACGGCAACGCCGGATCGTCAACCTACTGAGCGAGGGTAGGGATCGAACCTGCAACCTCATGGTTTCTAGTCGGATTCGTTAACCACTGAGCCACGACGGGAACTTCCCCAAACTTCTTTCTGTACTTCAAAAACTCCCCCACCCCAGGTCCCTTGCACATGCTATTTTCATGGCTGAGACTGCTCTTCACTGTGAAATGTGTGCAAGGCTGGCTCCTTATCATTAAGATCTCAGCATAAAAATCACATTGCTTGACCACCAAATCTAAAGTGGTCACTTGCTATCACAATATCCTATTTCATTCATCCTATTTCAGCTATCACTAATCATTAGCAGATATGTATATTAGGTTTCTTTATGATCTGCCCATCCTCCCTGTTCAAGAAATGTAGGCAAGGAAAGCTATGAAAACCATTACCTATTTTGTCTCATTCTTGACTGTGTCCCTAAGGTCTAGAAATGAGGCTGGCACAAAGATGACAACCAATACATACTCAGAGAAGAATCACTGCTTTAAACAAGAAACCGTCTCCCTGCCCTCCAGGAGCTTACAATCAGGCAGATTTCTTCTGATCTCTCTGGATGTGAGTCTTCAGTTCCCCAAGCAAATGTATTTTGTCTTTGGTGACTCAGAGAGCTGACTCACATCCTAAATGTCCAACGCCCCAGCCTCCGTATCCTCTGGCATCAGAAGCAGGAATCGCAACATTCCCTCTTCCCTCCCAACTGAGTCATTCACGCCAGCATCCCACACATGTCCACTCACCATGGCAACCACTGGCCCTGAATGCATGTACGTCACCAGGCCAGCAAAAAAGGGACGGTCCTTCAGGTCAATGTAATGCTCCTTGAGAAGGTCTTCGGAAGCCTATTCCGCAGGATAGAGAATGAGAATTGTAATTATTTCCCACTTACCCGTCCTGCTGTTTGAAATGTGAGCTCTTAGCTCACTTGTTCTGTTACAACCCAACTCTTGACTTTACTACAGGGAAGGAGTGACAGTTACTAAAAGTGCTTCAGCTTTATACCAGTTTTCCCCTTACCAGCCTGGATTGATCAGGATAAATTTATAGAACATTAGAACTGAATCCAGCCATGGAATTTTTTTTTTTTTTTTTGGCCACACCCTCGGCATGTGCAAGCTCCTGGGCCAGGGATTGAACTCACGTCTCAACGGCTGCAATCTGAGCCACATCAGTGGCAACGCCAGATCCTTAACCCACTGTGCCCCCAAGGAGCTCCATTTCTCTTCACATTTATTTAGAGAATAAAGGCCTGGTGAGGAGATTACGCAGTTCCCACAGTTCCCTACCAACCACCCAAAAGTACATGACATCTGGCAGTAAGTAATTTGACGTAAGAGGGAATTACAATCTTTCATGTCAAAAGGCTGGTGTTTGGGAACAAATCAAGTTAACGAGAGAGCAAACCACCTGCTCAGCAAGGCCGGCTCGACTCTTCTGTGTTCTCTCATCCCCACCGCAGACATACGTGTTAAGGGTCTAATGAGGTCCATTAGTTTTCCCAGTTCTGTGGGGCTGCAGCGCATGGCACATCACACACCTCGGTAATACACACAAATGTGGGAGGGTTGCTGCCGAAAGGCACAGCCTGAACATCCTATCATTCAGCCCCCATTTGAGTGTCAATTGCCAAATGACACAGCGAAGGGATCACTCTGTGTCAGCCTTCACCCTGACCCATCCCCTTCAATCCAAATGGCAGACCTGCAAGGGGTAGTCTCCTCACACACACTGATGACCCTCCCTTACCACAGTACTCTCTTTTTTTTTTTTTTTTTTTAAGGGCCACAGCCTATGGAAGTTTCTAGGCTAGGGATTGAATTAGAGCTGTGGCTGCCAGCCTACGCCACAGCCATAGCCACACCAGATCCAAGCCACGTCTTTGACCTACCCCACAGCTCCCGGCAATGCCAAATCCTTAACCCACTGAGCAAGACCAGGGATCGAACTCACGTCCTCGTGGATACTAGTAGGGTTCGTGACTGCTGAGCCGAGCCAGGACAGAAATGCCAGAATACTCTTTTCATTCTGCTAATTGGTTCTGATGACCTTTACTCTGCAAAACAGATCAGAGGCTTTTGGGGGAGGTGGGGAGAGGCGTGGACTGGGCTCAGGATTTCCCTCACTTTGCTCCACATCAGATTTACATAACCCTGTAGGCTCATGGCAACTATCCCTCCTCCTTGGTGGAGAATTTCACCAAGTCCATGTCCTTGACAGGAAACTCAGTATAAAGGTCAAAATGTATGCTCTTAGGGGTCAAGAGACCCCGCTGCAGAGTTCCTGTTGTGGCTCAGCGGGTTAAGAACTGGACTTGTATCCATGAGGATGTAGGTCAGACCCCAGGCCTCGCCCAGAGGGGTAAGGATCTGGTGTTGCCAAAAGCTATAGTGTAGATTGCGGATGTGTCTGAGATCCCGAATTGCTGTGGCTGTGGCATAGGCCAGCAGCTGCAGCTCTGATGGATCCCACCCTGGAAACTTACATATGCTGCAGGTGAGGCCAGAAAAAGAAAAGGAAAAAAAAAAAAATCCCAGCTGCATCATGGACTAGGTAGCCACACATTACTCACTCTCTCTAAGCCTCAGCTTCCTCATCACCAACGACCATGGACATAGGAGTAAGTATCTCTCTGGGTTGTCATGAGAGCTGGATGAGAAAACACATGTGCCCAGCACATGGCAAATACTTGATCAACAATACTCTGGGGAATTCCCGTTGTGGCTTAGTGGAAACAGAATCCAACTAGTATCCATGAGGACACAGGTTCGATCCCTGGCTTCGCTCAATGGGTTAAGGATCCGGTGTTGCCGTGAGCTCTGGTGTAGGTCACAGATGTGGCTCAGATCCCTAGTTGCTGTGGTATAGGCCAGTGGCTGCAACTCTGATTCAACCCTAGCCTGGGAACCTCCTTATGCCATGGGTGTGGCCCTAAAAAGACAAAATAAAATAAAATAAACCAATGGGACCCCATCAAACTTAAAAAAAAAGTTTCCTTCCTGGCTCAGTGGTTAATGACACCGACTAGGAACCATGAGGATGTGGGTTCGATTCCTGGCCTCGCTCAGTGGGTTAAGGATCTGGCACTGCTGTGAGTGTAGTTCAAAGACACAGCTCAGATCCTGTGTTGCTGTGGCTGTGGTGTAGGTTGGCAGCTATAGCTCCAATTCGACCCCTAGCCTGGGAATTTCCACATGAAAAGCAAAAAAATATTAAAAAATAAAAAATAAACTTTAAGAAAAAAAATACTTCTGACTTCACTTTACCTTCAAATCTGATATACGAACGAACTCTCTAGAAAGCACTGCTTGTCCAATACCTGACTCTAATCATTCCATCGTGCTTTCCCCTCAACATTAACATCAGTCTACTTCCTTTTGTATTAACACAGTTTTTCTAAAACATCACATAGGAAATAGGTTCGAATCAAACTAAATTTGGAGTTCCCGTTGTGGCACAGCAGAAACGAATCTGACTAGGAACCATGAGGTTGCAGGTGCGATCCCTGGCCTCACTCAGTGGGTTAAGGATCTGGCATTGATGGGAGCTGTGGTGTAGGTCACAGAAGTGGCTCAGACCTGGCATTGCTGTGGCTGTGGCACAGGCTGGCAGCTGTAGCTCTAATTGGACCCCTAGCCTGGGAACCTCCCTATGCCTCGAGGGCAGCCCTAAAAAGCAAAAAAAAAAAAAAAAAATCCACACTAAATTTAAAATGCACTACGGAAGTTCCTACTGTGGTGAAGTGGAATCAACAGTGTCTCCAAAGCAGCAGGGATGTGAGTTCGAACCCCAGCTCAGCAAGTGATAAGAATCCAGCATTACCACAAGCTGCAGCATAGGTCACAGATGCAGCTTGGATCCAGCGTTGCTGTGGCTGTGGCACAGGCCCCAGCTACAGTTCTGATTCAACCCCTAGCCCAAGAACTTCCATATGCCACAGGTGCAGCCACAAAAAAAGTAAAGTAATATGCACTAGGAAAGTCCAACGTTAACTTCTAATAGGAAAAAAGGTGATCTCCTAATTTATTTGCTTTGGAAGTTTAAATTCTCATTTGCCAGGTCTCTTTGACCAGGAGTTCTTGGCCAACCAACCCTTTGCATTTTTTTTTTTTTTTACACCACACCTATGGCATATAGATGTTCCCAGGCTAGGGGTTGAATCAGAGCTGTAGCCACCAGCCTACACCACAGTCACAGCAACGCCAGACTGGAGCCATGTATGTGACCTTCACCACAGCTCCTGGCAATGCTACATCCTTAACCCACTGAGCGAGGCCGGGGATCGAACCAGCATCCTAGTCAGGTTGGTTGGTAACCCGCTGAGCCACAATAGGAACTCCCCCCCCGCCCCCCCCCCGCCTTTTTTTTTTTTTTTTTTTGCTGTGCCCAAGTCATACAAAAGTTCCTGGGCCAGGGATCGAACCAGTACCACAGTGTGACCTGAGCCACAGCAGTGATAATGCCAGCTCCTTAACCCGCTGCACCGCCAAGGAACACCAATCCTTTGCCTTTTTTGAAATATTGCTTTGTAGGTGTCTTGCAAGTGTGTCTGCTCTTTGCTGTTTCAGGTGGGCCTCCCCAAGGGCAAAACCACAACTTCCCCCTAAATGCCCTGATCGTGCTAAACCCGAGGTGGGTGATAAATAAAGGTGGAATGATTTCTTTGCTGAAAAACAACCCGCCTCAAATGAGGGGGAAAGTTCTCTAAAATTATCTGCTCAGGAAGCTCAAGACAGGGAGCTCAAACACGCTCAGGGCTTTGAATCAGAGATCACAGTGCTGGAGTTCCCTGGTGTCCCAGCACTGTCACTGCTGTGGCATGGGTTCTATCCCTGGCCTGGGAACGTCCACACGCCACAGACATGGCCAAAAAAACCGAGAGAGATAGAGAGAGAGGGCACAGTGCTGCAGTAATACGTGGAACTCTGCATTGCTGAGAAAAAAGGGAGGCTATTTCCAATAGTCCCAAATAATTGCTTTTGTTCTAAGACTCAGCAGAGAAAGCAGGTCACCAAGGAGTTTCCAGGTTTCAGGACATTTGTGTTCACTCTAAATGGAGAAATCTAAAAAGGAGGGGAGTGGAGTTCCCATCGTGGTACAGTAGAAACGAATCTGACTAGGAACCAGGAGGTTGCACGTTCGATCCCTGGCCTCGCTCCATGGGTTAAGGATCCGGCGTTGCTGTGAGCCGTGGTGTAGGTCGCAGATGTGGCTTGGATCTGGCGTTGCTGTGGCTCTGGCGTAGGCCGGCAGCTGTAGCTCCCATTGGACCCCTAGCCTGGGAAGTTCCATATGCCTCGGGTGTGGCCCTAAAAAAAAGACAAAAAAAGACCAAAAATAAATAAATAAATAAATAAATAAATATAAAAATAAAAAGGAAGGGAGGGAAGAGATGGAGAGGCTCACCTATGAGGCTCCCCTGTACTATGAAATAACAGACATAGTGAGAATGAAGTCCACTTGCCTGCATGAATTTCATGGCAACGAGGCGGAATCCCTTCTGCTCAAAACGCTTGATGATCTCGCCCACGAGGCCGCGCTGGACCCCATCGGGCTTGATGGCAATGAAGGTGCGCTCGCTGCTGGCCATGGTCCTGGGGAGAGACAGGTGAAGGGATGAGAGCACCCTGGATATCCTGCTTACATCATTATCCGCCTCAAGCGGATTACCCCATAAAACTGGTTTAAGGCTGTCACGTCAACGCCAGCACTCTGCTGAAAACCTAATTCCGCCTCCGTCCTCTCATCTATGAACTAATGTACCAAAGTGAAGAAGGGGCTATAATTTCTATCCCATTTGACTTAATAAGCTTCTATGAAGCTGGTGAAGGAGGTAATCCAGAGGACACGGCTGCCAGGTCGCCCATGAGCTGGACCTCCAGGCAAGTGAAGGTTTCTCACCCCCTCCCCGACCTGGGAATATATACTCTGTACACGGTTCCCACAGTGGGAGCCGTTCCAAGGATGCAGCCTTAAGAGAGTCAGGTGTTGCTAAGATGAGATCATCTGGACTGAATATGTGACTAAACCCAGTTAAGGCCTCCACAGAAAGTTTGATTCCTTTTTTTTTTTTTGTCTTTTTGCCTTTTTCCAGGGCCACTCCCATGGTATACGGAAGTTCCCAGGCTAGGGGTCTAATGGGAGCTGTAGCTGCTGGCCTACATCAGAGCCACAGCAACGCGGGATCCGAGCCGCGTCTGCGACCTACCCCACAGCTCACCGCCACACTGGATCCTTAACCCACAGAGCGAGGCCAGGGATCGAACCCGCAACCTCACGGTTCCTAGTCGGATTCGTTAACTACTGTGCCACGACGGGAACTCCGAAAGTTTAAGATTCTTGATAGGTGGGTATGATGACCTACTTACCCCACAGCTGGCCAAGACAAGCCTGACACGTATATTCCCTTACTTATTAAAAGTGCCACCTTCCGGAGTTCCTGTCGTGGCACAGAGGAAACGAATCTGACTAGGAACCATGAGGTTGGAGGTTCAATCCCTGGCCTTGCTCAGTGGGTTAAGGACCTGGCATTGCCATGAGCTGTGGTGTAGGTCACAGATGGGATTCAGATCCTGAAAATGCCGTGGCTGTGGTGTAGGCCGGCGGCTACAGCTCTGATTTGACCCCTAGCCTGGGAACCTCCATGTGCTGCAGGTGTGGCCCTAAAAAGCCAAAAAATAAATTAAAAATAAATTAAAATGAAAAATGTCACCTTCCGATCTGGAGTGGTCTGCCTCTTTCTTTGGGCTCTCCTTGCCCTTCATGTGCAGGGGCCAGTTTGTGCACACTTGGTGAGCCAGCCAGGAGCCTGAAGAAACAGGCCTTGGGAGTTCCCGTCGTGGCACAGTGGTTAACGAATCCGACCAGGAACCATGAGGTTGCAGGTTCGATTCCTGCCCTTGCTCAGTGGGTTAACGATCCGGTGTTGCTGTGAGCTGTGGTGTAGGTCGCAGATGCGGCTCGGATCCTGCGTTGCTGCGGCTCTGGTGTAGGCCGGCGGCTACAGCTCTGATTCAACCCCCAGCCTGGAAACCTCCATATGCTGCAGGAGCAGCCCTAGAAAAGGCAAAAAGACAAAAAAAAAAAAAAGAAAAGAAAAAAGAAAAAAAGAAAAGAAAAGAAACTGGCCTTGGGAAAGGGTCCTCCCTGGGTGAGAGCCCAAGTTGACCATCGACCTCTACGTGCAGAGGGGTGGCCCGTAGGTTTGATGCTTGTGGATCCCCACATGAGAACAGGGATGTCCTAAAATGCAGGCTGCTTTAATGCATTTGTTTGAGAAACTATACAGAGCAGCAAAGACGGGAAATGAATGGCTGCCAGAGTGGGTTGGCCTCTACGGTGGGCAGGCTGCTGGCCAAAGATGCACAACTAGAGGCTGAAACTCAATTAGACAGCGGGAAGGAGAACCAGAGTTAGAGAATAACGTGAAGGCGTCCACTACTCTGCCAGCCGTGGAGCTGGCGGACAAGTAGAACAGGATAATAAGTTGGAGACCTGGGAGTTCCCGTCTTGATTCAGTGGTAACAAATCAGACTAAAAACCATGAGGCGGCAGGTTCGATCCCTGGCCCCATTCAGTGGGTTAAGGATCTGGCTTTGCCACAGGCTGGGGTGTAGGCTGAAGACAGGGCTCGGATCCAGCACTGCTGTGGCTGTGGTGCAGGCCAGCAGCTCCAGCTCTGATTCAACCCCAGGCCTGGGAACTTCCATATGTTGGCGGGTGTGGCCCTAAAAAGACAAAAATAAAATAAAATAAGTTGGAAACCTGAACCTGCCACTTGGCAAAGCTAGGAGAGAACAAGCTGCAGCCGGATTAAAGTCCAAGCGCTGTGACAAAGCCTGATTAGGACACTAAGAGGCAAAATCCCTGGGAAAGTGAGGCGCACAAGGGGGAGGATGCTGTGTGATAGACAATGAAACAGGTGAAGGGCCCCATGCAGTTCAACCCCAATACAAATAAAAAGTTCAGTTACCCTAGACTTCGGATAAGAGAGACATATACCCCAAGGAGAAAAGCTGTGTTCCTCTTCTCTCCCTTGAAATTGGAACTCTTACCATGTCTTTGAAGTCTAAACACCCCAGGAGATAACTAACGAAAAGACTGCCCACAGAGACTGAAGAAAAAGGGAGAGGAGGTGTGTGTGAAAACACAGCCGGCTCTAGGAACTCCCTCACACAAAATCTAAGCCACAGCCTCCAGAGTTTATTCATCAAGGGCAAATACACTTTTTTTTTTAGTCCTCTCCACAAAGATTAGTAAAAAGCTTCTGCCACGTGAATGGATACCTGATTCAGGGCTAAGGTTTTGGAGTGAAAGCTATGGATTCTGTTTCTGTTTATATGCTCATATGTCTATGCATGTATATTACGTACAGGTAATGTTTTTCTATCTCAAGAGAGTATGGTCAAAATTAATTTGCAGAGTTCCCGTTGTGGCTCAGCAGTAACAAACCTGACTAGTAACCATGAAGATGTGGGTTCGATCCCTGACCTCGATCAGCGGGCAGGGCAAAATAAATAAATAAATAAATACAAGACAGGTATTAAACTAATTAGCCTATTTGGTATATTAAATACATGGAAAACACAGTCAAATAAAGAAGTGATGTTAGGAGTTCCCATCATGGCTCAGCAGAAATGAATCTGACTAGCATCCATGAGGACGCAGGTTCAATCCCTGGCCTCTCTCAGTGGGTTCAAGATCTGGTGTAGCCGTGAGCTATGGTGTAGGTTGCTGATGTGGCTCAGATCTGGGATTTCTGTGGCTGTGGTGTAGGTTAGCAGCTATGGCTCCGACTCAACCCCGAACCTGGGAAACTCTACATGCCACAAGTATGGCCCTAAAAAGACAAAAACAAACAAACAAAAAAAGATGTGGGTTTGATCCCTGGTCTCACTCAGTGGGTTAAGGATTGGTGTTGCCATGAGCTATGGTGTAGGTCATAGATGCGGCTCAGATCTGGCATTGGGATGGCTGTGGTATAGGCTGGCAGCTGCAGCTCCAATTCAGCCCCTAGCCTGGGAACTTCCAGATGCTGCAGGTGTGGCCCTAAAAAGAAAGGAAAAGGGGGAAAAAAGTGATGTTAAACTTTCTTTAGGTATATTTGTATGAGATTTGTAAAAATCTGCTATGTCCTGATATAACGTTATCAGTTATAATTTTTTTAACTAATTAATTTTGGAGAGGCCGCACCCATGGCATGAGGAATTTCCCAGGCCAGGGACTGAACCTTTGCCTTGGCAGCAGATTGCCATAGATGCACACCAGTAACAATGCCAGATTCTTAATCCACTGAGCACCGGGGAACTCTCATTATAGTTTTAAAGTGGGAGTTCCCATCTTGGCTCAGGGGTTAATGAACCCAGCTAGTATCCATGAGGATTTGGGTTCGATCCCTGGCCTCGATCAGTGGGTTAATGATCCGGCACTGCCGTGAGCTGTGCTATAGGTCACAACACCAGCAGCTGTAGCTCCAATTAGACCCTTAGCCTGGGAACCTCCATAAGCCATGGGTGTGACCCTAAAAAGCAAAAAAATAAAAAATTTTTTAAAAAAAGAAGAACACTCTGATGCTTTCACAAAAATGTTCCTGCAAAAGCACTTCATCTTCAAGGAGATTTATGGAAAAATTTTGACAAGCATAGATTTCTGATAATTAAGGTCAACTTGCCTTCATGTGGGAGGAGCACTAGTGGGTTTCCCCACGGCTACCTGCACAGCCTCAGCATATGCCACAGGATAAGAGCCCAAGACCTGTCTCTGTTCTCCTTCCCCACTTCAGTAAAACAAGCTCCTTTCACTGATGACAGAACGTTAACATGTGAAGACTTGACCTTGCTGCAGGCTTTGCTGGAGCATCTGTGCACAAGAGGGTGGGTGGTGAATCCACAGAAAATTCAAGGCCCAGCCAGGCACCATGGCAAAGTTTTTGGCAGTTCTTTTGTTGAGTAAGAGCCAAGTTGTTCCAGGGCTGTAATTAAGAAGGAGCAAGCCTATCTACTCCTAGAAATGTGAAAGAGGTGCAAGCCCTTGTAGAGCTTTGGGGGGCTTAGAGGACTTTTATTCCCCACCTGGCACAGTGCCTCCATCCCTCACACCATCTGGTAAAGAGAGGGCATATGTGCAACGGGGGATCTGGGAAGCAAGCCACCTGTAAGAAGGCAAAAATACTAGTGAAGCAGATTAAAGCTCTGGGCATCTCCCAGTGGGGCTACCATTTTGAATTAGATGTACCTGTGACTCCCAAGGTATGGGCTGTGCTCTGTGGCAGAGACAGAGGAGAACATCCCTGGGAATTTGGTCCCAGCCCTGTAGGGGGCAAAAACTCAATATAACCCCACACAACAGTTTCTAGCAGTGTACCCAGCGCTCCTCCAGGTAGAGCCTCCCAAGAAGGAAGCGTACATCAGAGTAAGAACTTCCCTGTGGGAGTTCCGGTCATGATGCAGCAGAAACAAATCCGACTAGGAACCATGAGATTGTGGGTTTGATCCCTGGCCTCGCTCAGTGGGTGAAGGATCTGGTGTTGCCGTGAGCTGTGATGTGGGTTGCAGACGTGGCTCGGATCGGGCGTTGCTATGGCTGTGGTGTAGGCTGGCAGCTGTAGCTCTGACTGGACCCCTAGCCTGGGAACCTCCATATGCTGAGGGTGTGGCCCTAAAAAAAAAAAAAAAAAGACAAACAAAAACAAGAAAAAACTTCCCTTACTTTGAAGGGGTAGGTTGAGAGTATGTTCCATTGACTCACTTCAAGGCCAGGGATCGAACCGGCAACCTCATGGCTCCAACCTCCCCACTAAGAGGCATACCTATTTGCAACAGAGGAGCACCCTGCTGCCAGCCCCCTGTCTCTAGAAATGTGGATGCTCCAGGCACTATAGAGAATGTAGATCTTCCAAAGGTCTGCCCTCGTTCCTGTGTCGGCCTGTAGAGAGGGAGTGAAGGAAATTCCCACCGTGCCTGGTATATACATGCCCAGAGAGAGGAGCGCAGGGCAGCCTCCAGGGGGCTGAACTCAGAATGGTTTGGCTGGTGAGTCCTGGTCATTAACCCTTTGCACTGACAGCTGGGCTCATCTAAAGGGATTAACCCTATAGCTGGACAAGAGAAAGATGAGGGGTGAATGATCATAAGTAAGCTTTGTGGGGGCAGGATATGTAGAAAGACATTTGGGTTCACCTGCAAGAGCCTTAGGCAGTCCTCCCGGTCTTGCACATCCTGGTTTATAAGGCACTGACATCCTCTGGCAATCAGGAAGCTGCTGCCCTAGACCAGAAATGAGTCCTAGTTGGGAGTTCCCGTCATGGCTCAGTGGGAAACAAATCTGACTAGGAACCATGACGTTGTGGGTTCGATCCCTGGCCTTGCTCAGTGGGTTAAGGATCTGGTGTAGTTTGCAGACAGGGCCCGGATTCTGCGTTGCTGTGGCTCTGGCGTAGGCTGGCAGCTACAGCTCCGATTAGACCCTTAGCCTGGGAACCTCCATATGCCGCGGGAGCAGCCCTAGAAAAGGCAAAAAGACAATAAATAAATAAATAAATAAATAAATAAATAAATAAATAAATAAATAAGTAAAAAGTACTAAAAAGTAAAACCACCCTGGCCAGGTGGACTGAAGTACTGTCCCAGACTTTGATACATTTGAATGATGAACCAGTAGAACTTGTGGCCCTTTATGCCAGACGAGAGACCCCTGCCAAGATACCCAATGTCTTGGGAAACAGCTCTCTCTGTGGATCAATGGACTGTGCTGCTGAGAACACTAAGCCCCACCCCTGGGTGAGGGGGAATTACTCAGTTTCCACTGGGAGGCTGCAGTCCTGCCACAAGCTGGCCTGTTGAGATGTGCTATACCTGGAAGGGAACATGCACCTCTGAAGAGGGGAGGAGGAAGGGGTCCTGGTCTGGCACATCCCACCCCTACTCCATCTCCTCATGCCAGACAGGGCTGCCTGCCCTGGCCAACATGTATAGCATACATAACTAGGTCAAGTTCCTAGAGCTGCCAACCTCCCTCTCCTCCAGGCCAGGTGGGCACATTCGGTTTCCCACTGGAACAATCATTTAGCCACCATTTTTGTCCTCTCCTTTGGCCTGACGGGCATTATAGCACAGAGAGAAGCCCTTACTAAATTCACCCAGCAAGCCTGCAAAACCTGTCTTTACGGAACACTTTATCTTTAATGGCAAAAGCTGTCCTCCAAAGCAGGACATTATTACTGCCTGACAAAGGGATTTAGTAAATCAATGGTTCAGATGATGAGGCTCCTGGAGGAGAAAATTGTTATTATTTAGGGAATCGTCTTAATCCATGCGTCTCTTACACATGCCTCTATAATGCCGCTCTGACATCTGCCTCCACCGCAATCAGATGGCTGCCAAATGAGCCGCCTCCACCCTTTGCTGATCTCTCAGGGCACAATGCAGCTGGGGAGTGGGGATGAGGTTGTGACAGCTAGTTGCAAGGGGTGGAGTATTGGAGGAGGTCATCGAGAGAATACGTCCCCAGGCAACTAGAGGCTCCTCACCTCTGTCCTTGAAAGGTACACTCTGCCTACTGTCCCCATAGTAGGGGCTGTTCGAAGGACAAAACATAGCCTTGAGAGAGTAAAGTGTTGTTGAGACCATCTGGACTGAATAGATGACTAAACCCACTTAAAGACTCTATGCATAACTTTTAAAATTCTGGTAGGTGACAGCAGCCACCTCAAGCTCCCTTGGTCATTACAACTGCCACCTACTAATCTGGAGTGGTCTGCCTTTCTTCAGTCTCTCCTTGCCTTTGTGTACAGAAGCCAGTTTTTTGTTTTTGTTTTTGTTTTTAGGGCTGTACCCACCCTTCTAGCATACAGAAAGGCTAGAGGTAGAATCAGAGTGCAGCTGCAGGCCTACACCACAGCCACAGCCACACCGGATCCACGCTGCATCTGTGACCTACGCTGCAGCTTGTGGCAATGTGTATCCTTAACCCACTGAGTGAGGCCAGGGATCGAACCTGCATCCTTACAGACACTAGTCGGCTTCTTAAGCCACTGAGCCACAATGGGGACTAACATAAGCATCTACTGGGTACCCAATACTATGGCAGAACTGAGACAAGAAGTTTTAAGAGAAAAAGAAAAGAATATCTTTCTGGATTATCCAGATGAGGGAAACTACAGTGATAATATGTGAGTGATGTCTAAAACAAGGCAGTATGAAATACTGTAGTTTGACCTACTACCTCAGCATGCTATTAGAACAGGAAGGAGTTTTAGAGATTATTTCATTACAATCTTTTCTTTTACAAATGAGGAAACACATCTGGAGTACCAGAAGGAGGGTCACAATCCAGATTTCCCAACCCTATGCAGCTTATGCTACATCACAAGATGTAATGAATATTCTGACTAACCAATAAATGGTGGATTGTGGGAGAACTGTAGCCATGAGTAATATCTGTTGGAAGAAAGCCTAGAGACCACCTACTTCAGACTTTTCCTTTTACAGGTAAGAAGTCTCAACTCAGGACCTGCTCTGCCTCCACAAGGTGACAAAGGAGTCCCCTCACCTTGAAAGACAATCCCTATGTGGATAGCAGCACCACCTCCTGGCTCTACCTTCCTATAATTTAGTTGGCCTTTTATTACAACACCTTAACAATATATGTGAATTTTCTGTTTATTTCTCACAGGCCTGCCCCTGAATACAGAGATGATTTACTTCTGTGTCTGTCCCTAGTACCTAGTTACAGGGCCTAGTACTCAATAAGGGCAAAGAAAATATCTTAAATGATAACCGCCCTGCACCTCCAAGAAAAAGAGACAAGGCCCAAGAACTGGCGGAGAACTCCTAATAGAAGCTACAGCAAGCATGAATTCCCTAGGAGAACATGGGGCTCAAGAGCCACAAACAACAGTCCCTATACGTGTTCTCCACACCCACTCTTGATACATATCTGTCATTCATTCAGTAAGCACTGAGCACTGCACTCGACATAAACAAATAAGGCACAACCCTTACAGTCACGGACTGATGGGAAAAGCAGCCACAGACAAAGCCGAGTCCACGTGGCGCGGGACGTGAGCTGACAGGTTTGCACCTGTCAATGGGTGCGTCCCTCCCACCCGATCCCCCTGGCCACTTCTCCGAGTGGAACTTAGCCGACCTCTTCACCTCCCCCTCCCTGGACCCCACTCTTCTCTCTTTTCTCTCAGGACCCCGAACCCTTCTCACCCCTCCGGGCACTTGGGCTTCAACTTCGTCGCCTGTCACCCGCACCGGAAACACACCCCAGCTCCTCGTGGTTCCTAGCACCCGCTCGCGCGGAACGCTTCTGCGCATAATCGGCTGCAGGAGAGCCCATTTTGCAGAACACCACTCGCCTACGCTTCCTCCCGACAGTCGGATATCGTTCAAGGGAGCAACTTCCTGAAGTTCAACTTCCGGTACGGCATTTCCCTATTCTTCTCACACGCTCCAGCCATCTTTTTTTTCCCCTTAAGATTCTGTGACTCACTTCCTTCTTTCGCGAGCAAACTGGCTTCCCGAGAGGTGGCGCTCACACTTTGCGTGAAAACTGAACTAGCGCCTGACCTAGAAGTAGTCAGTGTCCTCGTTTTACATTTGCTCATTCTTTCCAGCCTGTCAAGCAAATTATTTATTGAGTACCTTCTATGTGTCAGATATTGTTTCAGAGTCTGGGGTATAGCAGTAAACTTTCTTGGAACTTCTCGTGGGGTTGGGAATAAAGACAAACAATAAACAAATGAGCAAATTAACATGTAATATATCATAGCATGTAAATATTATTGAGAAAAAGCACAGCGGTGGGGGGGGTAGGGTAAAGGAGTACTTTAAATGTTGACTGGCGTGCTCTCTCAGGGGGTGACAGTAGAATAGACCTGCTGAAGTCAGATTACCTGAGAGCCAGTGGACATTAAGTGCTAGAAAATGCAACTGGAGAGCAGCAAGATTATGATGTGGTGGGAAGCCATTGGAGAATTTTGAGCAGGGCATGATGTCATCTGATACATTTAAAAAAAAAAATTCATTGCCTGCTGCAGGAGGAATGGCTGTGATAGAGTACAAGATAGAATCAGGAGCCTTTTCAAAAAATGTGCTGGAGCACCTATAGGCAGAAAGAAAGTAAGAATAAAGGAAGGAAGGAAAGAAAAAACCTCCCACTTTGAAAGAAAATCACTCCAGAGGGATTATAGATTTGTAAGTGTAAAACTATGTGGATAGGAGTTCCCTTGTAGCACAGCAGGTTAAGGATACAGCATTGTCACTGCAGCAGATTGGGTAGCTGCGGTGGCATGGATTTGATCCTGAGCTCAGAGAACTTCCACGTGCCCCAGGTGCAACCCCAAAACCCCCAAAACAAAACAGGTGGCAGTTCAGAGGATTACAAACCTAACTAGTATCCATGAGGATATGGGTTCAATCCCTATCCTGGCTCAGTGGGTTAAGGATCCAGCATTGCCGTGAACTGTGGTGTAGGTGATAGACGCAGCTCAGATCTGGCTTGACCTTAGCTGTGGCTGTGACTGTGGTGTAGGCCAGCAGCTGCAGCTCTGATTCAACCACAAGCGTGGGAACTTACATATGCCGAAGGTGTAGCCCTAAAAAGCAAAAAAAAAAAAAAAAAAAAAAACTATGCCTGCCATTTCAGTAAACAAAGAATATGGCCTGTCATCAAGCCATCAGCCACTGCAGCCTCCCCAAAAGTGCACCCTGAAGAGAAAAATAGGATACTGGCCCAGATAAAGATGCATATCGAAGGAATAATTTCTTTCTTTCTTCTTTTTTTTTTTTTTTTTTTTTTTGGTTAGTGTCACACCTGCAGCATATGGAAGTTCCCAGGCTACGAGTCAAATCAGAGATGCAGCTGCTGGCCTAAGCCACAGCCACAGCAACTTGGGATCCAAGCTGAGTCTGTCTTCAACCTACATGACAGCTCTCGGCAACGTCAGATCCTTAACCCCTTAAGTAAGGCCAGGGATCAAAACTGCTTACTCATGGTTTCTAGTCAGGTTCATTACTGCTGAGCCACAACAGGAAATCCTCAAAGGAATAATTTCAATGAGCATTTTGGTTGTTGTTTTCTCAATGCAAATGCATCTATGTTTTGAAATTAGCAATAATCTTTTGATGTTCCACTAACTTTTTTTTCAGCCATGCTCAGGGCATGTTGAGGTTCCTAGGCCAGGGATGGAGCCCAAGCCACAGTAGCAACTTGAGCCACTGCAATGGTAATGCTGGATCCTTAATCTACTGTGCCGCAAGGGAACTCTACTAACATGTTTTATGGTTTATTTGTTTGTTTTCTCAGTAAAATCTGAATATCCTGACTTCTTTCTTACTTCTTCGGAACAGTTCCTTAGAGCTATCTGAGAGTCTGTCTCCCAAGCTATAGTCATAGAAAGGTCACCAAATAAAACATAATTCACAACTTTTAGGTTGTGCTTTTTTTTTTTCAATGAACCTACAAAAAGTTTAGAAAAAGAAAACATGGTGAAAAAAATCTTCAGGTGTTCCTGCTGTGGTGCAGTGGGTTAAAGGATCTGGTGTTGCCATGGCTGTGGCTTGGATTAACTTCCTGGCCCAAGAACTTCCATATGCCCAAGGTGCGGCCAAAAAAAAAATTCTTCAAGACCAAGGGGTAGGCAAGTTTTTAGACTTGCCACCTAAAGCAAAATCCATAAAAGGAAAACTTTGATAAGTTGGATCTTATCAAAATTAAAATCTTTGGCTCTTCAAAAGACCCCAAGAAGAGGATTAAAAAAAAATAAGCTGCAGGGTAGAAGAAAATATTTGCAGACTGCATGTCCAACACAGCCCCGGTATCGAGACTATATAGAGAATTCTTATAACTCAACTGTAAAGAAAAAAATCCAAATAGAGAATGAGCAAAGAGTTCCCATTGTGGCTTGGTGGTTAACGAACCTGACTAGTATCCATGAGGACTCCAGTTCAATCCCTGGCTTTGCTCAGTGGGGTAAGAATCCAGCGTTGCCATGAGCTGTGGTGTGGGTTGCAGACATGGCTCAGATCCAGAGTTGCAGTCCCTGTGGTGTAGGCTGGTGGCTGGAGCTCTGATTCGACCCCTAACTTGGAAACCTCCATATGCCGTGGTTGTGGCCCTAACAAGCAAAAATCAATCAATTAATTAATTAATTTTAAAAAAAGAAAATGAACAAAAGATAAAAATAGACATTTACTGAAGAGGATACATAGATGGGGAGTTCCCATCATGGTGCATTGTAAATGAATCCAACTGAGAACCATGAGGTTGTGGGTTCAATCCCTGGCCTTGCTCAGTGGGTTAAGGATCCAGCATTGCCATGAGCTGTGGTGTAGATTGCAGACATGACTTGGATCCAGTGTTGCTGTGCCTCTGGGTAGGCCGGTGGCTACAGCTCTGATCCGACCCCTAGCCTGGCAACCTCCATATGCCTCGGGTGTGGCCCTAAAAAGACAAAAAAAAAAAAAAAGAGGATACACAGATGGCAAATGAGCACATGAAAAAGATGTTCAGCATCATTAGCCATTAGAGAAATGTAAATTAAAGCCACAATGAGGTGGATTCCCCACTGTGGCGAAACAGAATAGGTTGCATCACTGTAGCACCAGCTTGCAGATTTGATCCACAGTCTGGTACAGTCAGTTAAAGGATCCAGCATTGCCGCAGCTGTGGTGTAGTTCACAACTGCCACTCAGCTCTGATCCCTGGCCTGGGAACTCCATATGCCTCGGGGTGGCCAAAAAAGAAAACAACACTACAATAAGGTTATGCTACACATCTATGATAATGGCTAAAATAAAAAAAAATAGTGACAACATCAAACACTCTCAAGGGGGTGGAGAAACTGGATCCACTCATACATTTCTGGTGGAAATATAAAAACGGTACAGCCACTCTGAAAAAGTCTGGCAGTGTCTTGTAAAATGAAACATGTACTTACCATATGACCCAGCAATTACCCTCCTGGATGTTTATCCCCAAGAAATGAACTTATGTTCAGTTCACACAAAAACCTATATACAGATCTTCATTGTGTGAGTAGGTAAGGTAGGAGGTCTCCAGAGAAAGAACCAATTACAGTTTTCTTGACATGAGAGAGGCCATTTTTGGCCTAAGCCACTTTGTGATCTAAGCCTGGCCACAATGCTTGCCCTTGAACAGGTCTTAGTAATTAATGATCTTTTTTTCTTTCTTTTTTTGTCTTTCATCTTTTTCAGGCCGCACCTACCACATGTGGAGTTTCCCAGGCTGAGGGTTGAATCGGAGCTGCAGCTGCAAGCCTACGTACGCCAGAGCCACAGCACTGCAGGATCCGAGCCACATGTGCAACCTTCACCACAGCTCACAGCAATGCCAGATCCTTAACCCACTGAGCAAGGCTAGGGATCGAACCTGGAACCTCATGGTTCCTAGTCAGATGCGTTAACCACTGAGCCACGATGGGACCTCCAATAATTGATGATCTTAAGAGAACTCAGTAATGCAGGAACAAAGGAAAAGCAGTCAAGAAATAATAGTTTAGTAATAATACAGAGTACTCATTCCTCCTCAAGGAACATACATAACAATATCTTTGAGCCTTTCTGTAGAACTAAAACCCCCAACAATTGGAAGAACTACTTGATGAGGCATTCTTCATTCCCAGAAGAAGGAGGACCACCAGAACCATACCTGGGGCCACTAAACACCACCTTTGAGAAACGATGCAAACTTGCCACTACATCAATCCTTTTCTGTGGCCCTGATCCTGATTCCGCTCCCAAAACTGTAAATGCACCTCCTAACCTCTTCCAAGGAGGGCTCAGTCTTTAAGGCATTAGACAGCCATGCGCCCCTCTGCCTGGCAAAACAATAAAGCTATCTTTTTCTACTTTACCCAAAACTCTTCTCTGCATTTCAATTCTGTACCAGTGACAGAGGCCAAATTTTGGCAACACTTTGACCCAATTCTATGCTGAATTCTCCTCCACTCAAACCCACTTATGAATATGCGTATATCCTTGGTTTAAAACTTCCCCAATTTCGCTATTGGGAAGACACTGCTTTGGGAAGGATCCCTGTGAGAAAGGAGGGAAGGGGGCGGGTTTTACACCAGAGCAATACCTGCAATTGAGGTTTCCTGTCAGCATGGCTCAAGCATTTGTGAACAGCAAAATCCAGCCTGGGAAGGTGGTGGTTTTCATCAAGCATACCTACCCCTACTGCAGAAACACCCAGGAGCTCCTCAGCCAACTGCCCTTCAAAGAATGGCTTCTGGAATTTGTTGATATCACAGCCACCATTGACACCAACAAGATTCAAGATTACGTGTAACAGCTCACAGAAGCCAGAACAGTATTGGGTCTTTACTGGTAGAGAGTGTATAAGTGGATGCATTGATCTAGGAAGCATGCATGAGAGAGGGGAGCTCCTGACTCACCCGGAGCAAATTGGAGCTCTGAAATAATTACAGAGGAGACCCAAGCTGATAGTCCCCTCAAGAGCTGGATGGCCCTGCAGATAAGGACAGCACTTCCTGGTGGATGGACCCGGGGCTACCTTCACCCAATTGCAGCAACTTTTTACTTAAAATTTTGAAATACGTTGGAGTTCCCGTCGTGGCGCAGTGGTTAACAAATCCAACTAGGAACCATGAGGTTGTGGGTTTGATCCCTGGCCTTGCTCAGTGGGTTAAGGATCCAGCGTTGCCGTGAGCTGTGGTGTAGGTCACAGACGCGACTCGGATCCCATGTTGCTATGGCTCTGGTGTAGGCCGGTGGATACAGTTCCAATTAGACCCCTAGCCTGGGAACCTCCATATGCTGTGAGAGTGGCCCAAGAAATGACAAAAAAAAAAAAATTTGAAATGTGTTAACCCAAATATTTGGGGGGGAGTGGGTTTTGGGGGGGCAAAACCAGATTTTTCTTCTGACTCTGTATGAAAAGTGGATCAAAAAATAAATAAAAAAGAAATAAACAATAATAAAAGCGGATCGACTTGCCCACCCCCCAAAAGAATGACATAGCCCTTGAGAATAGGACAAAAACTGGTTAGAACAGATTAGGCTCAAGATGGCACAGGGCTTGACTTCCAGTGGAGATTGAGGCTCATTATATTCTCATTATAATATATTAACAGCTACATGATACACCCACAGGCACCAAGTCAGTTCCTAGGCTGGCCATAAAAGGCAAAAAAGTGGGCAGTGGCCCAATTCATGGAAATCTCCACCTTTTCCCCAAAATAATTGGAACAATCTTCCCACTATTACACAGCCCATAGAAACTAACCACTCCTGGGAGTTCCCGTCAAGGCACAGCGGAAACGAATCCAACTAGGAACCATGAGGTTGTGGATTCGATTCCCACACTGGCTCAATGGGTTAAGGATCCTGCATTGCTGTGGATATGGTGTAGGCCGGCAGCTGTAGCTCCGATTCAACCCCTAGCCTGGGAACCTCCATATGCCTTGGGTGCGGCCCTGGAAAGCAAAAAAAAAAAAAAACCTAACTACTCCCACAGCCCAGAGCCACCCTTACTTTCCAAAGAGATGACCCCATGCCCTGGGGTCACCTGTCACTTTATGAACCCTTCTGAGATGGTCCACACTCTGTCTATGGAGTATTTCTCCCAGCAAAACTCTCACTTTCCGAGATTGCATTCTTTCTATGGAACGTCTATCTCTCTAACCAATCCTGCATTCACTTTACTATGGCTCGCTCTTGAATTGTTTCCTCACTTGGCATCTTGTCCAAGGTATTCACCCAAGGCCTGGGACATGACCATCCTCTTGTGCCTCAATTTTCCTGCAACATCTAATGTTCTCCTTACTTTTTTTGTTGTTGCTGTTCTTTTTGTCTTTTGAGGGCCGCACCCATGGCATATGGACGTTCCCAGGCTAGGGGTCCAATAGGAGCTGTAGCCACCGGTCTACACCACAGCCACAGCAATGCCAGACCCGAACAGCTTCTCTGTGACCTACACCACAGCTCATGGCAATCCCGGATCTTTAACCCACTGAGCCAGGGATAGAACCCACATCTTCATGGATGCTAGTTGGGTTCACTAACCACTGAGCCACGACGGGAACTCCTAGTGTTCTCCTTACTTGACTTAAATAATAAATCCTTCCTTTTCCTACTCTTGAGCTTGGTTGTGTCTTTTGGCTTGACACCCACCAACAGGCGAGCCCAGTTTTCGGGTTACAATAGCAGCTCTATTTGTAGTAGCCCCAAACTGGAAACAACCCAAATGTCAATCAACTAAATGCCTAAACAACTGTGGTCCCTCCATACCATGAAAAACTACTCAGCAATTAAAAAAAAAAAGAAAAAAGCCACTGATAATGCACAACAACTTGGGCAGATCTCAAGAGAATTATGCTGAGAGAGAAGAGCCAATTGCAAAAAAAGCTGCATACTATATTATTGCATTTATACAATATTCTTTTTTTTTTTTTTTTGGTATTTTGTCTCTTTAGGGCCATACCTACAGGATATGGAGGTTCCCAGGACAGGGGTCGAATTGGAGCTACAGCTGCCGGCCTAAGCCATAGCTCACCACAACGCCGTATCCTTAACCCACTGAGCAAGGCCAGGGATCGAACCCGGATACTGGTCTGATTCATTAACCACTGAGCCACGAAGGGAACTCCCATTTATACAACATTCTTTTTCGTTGTTGTTGTCTTTTTTTTTTTGTCTTTTCTGGGGCCACACCCACGGCATATGGAGGTTCCCAGGCTAGGGGTCTAATCGGAGCTGTAGCCACCAGCCTATGCCACAGCCACAGCAATGCCAGATCTAAACCGTGTCTGCAACCTACACCACAGCTCATGGCAATGCCGGATCCTTAACCCACTGAGCAAGGCCAGGGATTGAACCCACAGCCTCATGGTTCCTAGTGGGATTCGTTAATAGAGAATAGATTAGTGTTTGCCAGTAATTAGGGGTTAGGGAGAGGACATGGGTATATTCTAAAGGGGTAGCACAAGGGGGTCTTGTGGTAACTGGAATAGTTCTTTTTTTTTTTTTTTGTATTTTTATGTGTTTGTTTTTGCTTTTCAGGGCTACATGTGCTAGGGGTTCCCAGGTCAAATTGGAGCTGCAGCTGCCGGCCTATAGCACAGCCACAGCAATGCAGGATCCAAGGTTCATCTGCGACCTACACCCCAGCCCAGGCTAATGCCAGATCCCCAAGCCGCTGAGCAAGGCCAGGGATCAAACCTGCATCCTCATGGATACTAAGCAGGTTCACAACCCACTGAACCACAACAGGAACTCCAGGAACAGTTCTGTATCTCGATAGTGGTGGCAGTTACATGAATCTACACATATGACAAAGTTGCATAAAACTATACACACACGCAAATGAGTGCATGTAAATCTGATAAGAATCAAATGAATTCAGTGGCTTATACCTACATCGATTTCCTGGCTTTGCTATTGTACTATAGTTATATAAGATGTTACGCTTAGAGGCACTGGGTGAAAGACATATGGGACTTCCTTTTACCTTTTTTTTTTTGCAACTTCCCATAAATCTATAATTATTTCAACATTTAAAAAATTTCTAGGAACCATGAGGTTGCGGGTTCGGTCCCTGCCCTTGCTCAGTGGGTTAACGATCCGGCGTTGCTGTGAGCTGTAGTGTAGTTCGCAGACGCGGCTCGGATCCTGCGTTGCTGTGGCTGTGGTGTAGGCTGACGGCTACAGCTCCGATTCGACCCCTAGCCTGGGAACCTCCATATGCCGAGGAAGCGACCCTAGAAAAGGCAAAAAGTAAAAAAAATTAAAATAAAAATAAAAAAATAAAAAATAAAAAATTTCTAAGTAGAAACATAGTAGTGGTCCAAGAGGTAGATGATGGTGGTTTGCAATAAGTGGTGACAAAAGAGAGAAGGTAGTTATTAACAGGATGAGCCCACGTCTTGATGGATAGGATGTGGAGCGTGAGAGAAGAAAAATAGATGTTAACTCCTAGTTTTTTTCTCTCCTTTCTTTCTTCCATTCTTTCTTTTTCCTTTCCTTTTCTTTTTTTTTAATTTTTTTTTTTTGTCTTTTTGCCATTTCTTGGGCTGCTCCCTCGGCACATGGAGGTTCTCAGGCCAGGGGTCGAATCGGAGCTGTAGCCACCAGCCTACTCCAGAGCCACAGCAACGTAGGATCCGAGCGGTGTCTGCAACCCACATCACAGCTCATGGCAACACCGGATCCTCAACCCACTGAGCAAGGCCAGGGATCAAACCCACAACCTCATGGTTCCTAGTTGGATTCGTTAACCACTGCGCCATGACGGGAACTCCTCTTTTCTTTTTCTTTTCTACAGGATACATTAAATATCAGTTGAATGGAGGTATTTATAAAGCATCTTTTTAGTGTTTAGAGTCTACTGTAATAGTGCTTCTAAAATTTCTTTGTTCAGAGTTCCTGTTGTGGCACAGCGGAAACGAATCCGACGAATCCGACTAGGAACCATGAGGGCGCGGGTTTGATCCATGGCTTCGCCCAGTGGGTTAAGGATCTGGTGTTGCCGGGAGCTGTGGTGTCAGTCACAGGCACGGCTCAGATCCTGTGTTGCTGTGTGCTGTGGCAGCTACAGCTCCGACTCAAATCCTAGCCTGGGAACCTCCGTGTGCTGCAGGTGTGGCCCTAAAAAAACAAAATAAATAAATATAAATGAATAAATAGCATTATACAAAGTGGCATACTGTATCCCTAGCAATAAAATAAAATAAAATTTCTGTGTTCAAATGAATCACTGGGAATTTGTTAAAATGCAAATTCTTTTTTTTTTTTTTTGTCTTTTCAGGGCTGCACCCGCAGCATATGGAGGTTCCTAGTTAGGGGTCCAATTGGAGCTACAGCTGCCGGCCTACACCACAGTCACAGCAACGCCAGATCTGAGCCATGTCTGCAGCCTACACCACAGCTCACGGCAATGGCAGATCCTTAACCCACTGAGCGAGAGGCCATGAATTGAACCCACAACCTTATGGTTCCTAGTCAGATTCATTTCCACTGCAACACAACGGGAACTCCTAGAGTCAGTTTCTTTTATTTATTTATTTTTTTGGGGGGTGCCGCTCTGCACCCAGCAGCAAGTGAAATTCCTGGGCCAGGGATCAGATCCAAGCTGCAGTTGCAACCTACCCCACAGCTGCCACAATGCTGGATGCTTAACCTACAGTGCCCAGCCAGGGATCAAACTTGCGTCCCAGCACTCCAGAGACACCAAAGATCCCAGATCCCATTGCACCGCAGCAGGACCTCTAGAATCAGTTTCTTTTAAATTGATGATTTAAGCTTTACTGGGTGGGGAGGGTCTTGTCTTGCCCAGGCAGATGTTGGAGAAGGGGGATGGGCAGCAGAAAAGAGGAAGTTATCTCTTCCTGGAAGTCACCCTAATTATGTGATTCACCCAAATCTTCCTTTCCCAACCCACACACAAACCTGCAGGCTTCCACAGGTAAATGTGTCTGCAAACCAGATCAGCAAACAATAAGAATTTAAATCTGAAAGTAATCTGAACAGCCAAATGGACCAACCTCCCCTCCAGAAACCCTAGCAAGGGGTTTCAGTCTCAATCAGAAACCTCCAAGGATGGGAATTTACTACTTCAGACATTAGATCACTAACTTTCCACCTTCCTCTTGCTGAAAAACCTGCTAATCAAATACATTCACCTCCCCAAATAACAGTAGAAGTTTAGGAGACAAAAAAAAAAAAATGGGGAGTTCCCGTCGTGGCGTAGTGGTTAACGAATCCGACTAGGAACCATGAGGTTGCAGGTTCGGTCCCTGCCCTTGCTCAGTGGGTTAACGATCCGGCGTTGCCGTGAGCTGTGGTGTAGGTTGCAGACTCGGCTCGGATCCTGCGTTGCTGTGGCTCTGGCATAGGCCGGTGGCTACAGCTCCGATTGGACCCCTAGCCTGGGAACCTCCATATGCCGCGGGAGCGGCCCAAGAAATAGCAACAACAACAACAAAAAGACAAAAGACAAAAAAAAAAAAAGAAGTTTAGGGAACTATACTAATCATATCAACTATTTCGAAGAGAGAAAGAGTGGTCACAAGACTGCCTTAATAGAGTAGAGGGGAGTTCCTGTCGTGGCTCAGTGGTTAACAAATCTGACTGGGAACCATGAGGTTGCGGGTTCGATCCCTGGCCTTGCTCAGTGGCTTAAGGATCTGGCAATGCCATGAGCTGTGGTGTAGGTCACAGATGAGGCTTGGATCCCACGTTGCTGTGGCTCTGGTATAGGCTGGTGGCTACAGCTTTGATTCGACCCCTAGCCTGGGAACCTCTATGTGCCACAGGAGCGGCTCTAGAAAAGGCAAAAAGACAAAAAAAAAAAAAAGAGTAGGGGGAAGGTTTTGTGGAGGAGGTAGGATTTGGATACACAAAAAAAGGATAATTAATAGATAAGTCTGTAGGTGCTGGGAGATCAGGAAAGTAGCCAGAAGCAAAGAATGAAAGCAGGGAAATGTAGAAAATATCTGAGAAACTGATTAGACATTCCTAATAAAGTGCTATAGAATAGTCATGGATAGAACCATTAAGATTGTTGAAAAGCCAGAGTTCCCACTGTGGCACAGCAGGTTAAGTATCTGGCAGCACGGGTTTGATCCCTGGCCTGTGCAGTGGTTAAAGGATCTGGTGTTACTGCAACTGTGGTATAGGTCGAAGTTGACACTAGAATTTTATCCCTAGCTCAGGAACGTCCATATGCCATGGGTGTGGCCAGAAAAGAAAAAAAAAAAAGATTAGTGACAGGCCTTGAATGCTAGTCCAGTTTAGAACTTAGATTGTAGTTAATGGAAGGACATTGAAGTCTTGGGGATAGGAAAGTGCTGGAAAAATACCTTAAAATTCTATAACTCAAAAAAAAAAAAAAAAAAGTCAGAGTTCCCATAGTGGCACAGCGGAAATCCGACTAGGAACCATGAGGTTTCGGGTTCAATCCCTGGCCTGGCTCAGTGGGTCAAGGATCCGGTGTTGCTGTGAGCTGTGGTGTAGGTTGAAGATGCAGCTCAGATCTGGCATTGCTGTGGCTGTGGTCTAGACCGGTAGCTGCAGCTCTGATTTGACCCCTAGCCTGGGGCATGTGCAGCCCTAAAAACACAAAATAAAACAAGAACCAAAAAACCCATCAAGACCATTCACTCACTTTACACAAAGAGCAGAAATGAGGATTCAAGATTATACTGGTACATAGGGAGAGCTATGTTTTTTTTTTTTTTTTGAGGGTTTTTTTTTTTTGGCTTTGTTTTTTAAGGCCGCACCATGGCATATGGAGGTTCCCAGGCTTGGGGTCGAATCGGAGCTGTAGCCGCCAGCCTACACCACAGCCACAGCAACACAGGATCCATGCCGCATCTGTGACCTACACCACAGCTCACGGCATCACCGGATCCTTAACCCACTGAGCAAGGCCAGGGATCGAACCTACGTTCTCTGACCGCTGAACCACGATGGGAATTCCCACTAAGCCTCAGTTTCTATATTTGCTAAATCATCATAAGACTGTTATGAGGATTATTTAAAGTAATCCAATAAAAATTTAACACAGTGTCTGGAACATGGTAAATAAATGTCAGCTATTTGGCTCTTTCATAGCTATGGGTGGCAAAATTATTACACCTAAGAAACAGTGACGGAGTTCCAGTCGTGGTGCAGTGGTTAACAAATCTGACTAGGAACTATGAGGTTGCAGGTTCGATCCCTGGCCTTGCTCGGTGGGTTAAGGATCCTGCAGATGCGGCTTGGATCTTGCATTGCTGTGGCTATGGTGTAGGCCGGTGGCTACAGCTCTGATTCGACCTCTAGCCTGGGAACCTCCATGTGCCATGGGAGCGGCCCAAGAAATAGCAAAAAGACTAAATAAATAAAGATCTCCTGAAATATTTTTTTTTTAAAAAGAAAGAAACAGTGACAATAATGATATTAACAGAAATAGGGAAGACAAGAGGGAGCCAGCTAGAGGAAGATGAGTTTGGTGTAATGCTGAATCAGGTAGGGAGATAAAATACATAGTGCTCAGTGAAGGATATATATCTGAGGTTCAGAACAGATGTTAGACTTAGGGAGAGAGATGTAGGAATTATCTGCATAAAAGTGATTTGTAGACCTATAAAATATTTACAAAAGAGCAGTAATTACCATTCATTTACTACACAGAAATAAATAATAACTAATGTTTATTGAAACATTGCTGGGTGCCAGGTACAAAGTGCTTTACTTATAGTAACTTGTTTAATCTGCACAACCACTTAATGATATACATACTACGATTATTCTCATTGGCTTTTTTTTTTTTTTTTGTCTTTTTAAGGCCACGCCTGCAGCATGTGGAAGTTCCCAGGCTAGGGATCGAACTGGAGCCACGAATTGGAGCCACGCCACAGCTCACAGCAGTACCGAATCCTTAACCCAATGAGCAAGGCCAAGGATCAAATTCACATCCTCATGGATACTAGTTGGGTTCATTACCACTGAGCCACAAGGGGGAACTCCTTATACTCATTCTTTAGGTGAGGAAAATGAAGCTCATGGAGGGTGGATAACTTGCCCAGGTTCAGGTAGCTGGAAGAGGAAGAACCAGGATTTAAACCAATCCGCACAGCACCAGAGCCTGGGCCCTAAGACACATATATGCTGCTTCACTCAGCAAAAGGCTTTATTTTCAGTTTTCACTTCCTTTTTTTTTTTTTGCTTTGAACAGCCACACCCGTGGTATATGGAAGTTCCCCAGCTAGGGGTCGAATCAGAGCTACAGCTGCCAGCCTAGGCCAGAGCCACAGCAACGCCAGATCCGAGCCATGTCTGCAACCTACACTACAGATCACAGCAATGCTGGATCCTTAACCCAATGAGCAAGACCAGGGATCGAACCTGCAACCTCATAGTTCCTGATGGGATTCGTTTCCCCTGTGCCACTACGGGAACCCCCCAGTGCTCAGTTCTATGAGGGGATCCCTATGCGGTGCAAAAGAAATAATTTGAGACCAGTACAACAACAGTGTGGAAAGAATAGAATTAATTCAGGTCCTGATTGTCCCGTTATAAATGATTTAAGGACTCAGAGCAACCAATGCATTATGTTTGCATGTGAGAAATGGAAAGGCATCTGGAATGCAGGGCAAAGCGAGAACATTCATTACACTAATTGGGCATGAGCCCCTGGGGAATCTTCACTGCCCAGAAGCAAGAATGAAGTATGAACCTTCCCACCTTTGACTCCAGAGTCAAACTACAAATCAAACAGCGGGATCATTTCGTGAAGGTAATCGCCTCTGTTTCACAAAAACTACGCCCAGTTTTTGTCTGCCTGCTTCTAGCTCTAAAGTATGTAAGGGAAACCATCTCCTCAATCGTCTAAGTGAGACCCTGATCACTGAGGGAGGAAGAGGGAGAACTTTTTGGGAAACCTGCATGATTTGCTGATTGGGGAGGGAAGTTGAGAGACTCCTCACATAGTCTGGTGCCACAGCCATACAAAGACGGCACTCTTCCTTTTTTTTTTTTTTTTGGCTTTTAAGGCATATGGAGGTTCCCAGGCTAGGGGTCAAATCAGAGCTGTAGCTGCCAGCCTATGCCACAGCCACAGCAACACTGAATTCCAGCCGCATTTGCAACCTATACCAGAGCTCATAGCAACTCTGGATCTTTAATCTACTGAGCAAGGCCAGGGATCAAACCCTCGTCCTCATGGATACTTGTCTGGTTCATTAACCGCTGAGCCACGACGGAAACTCCAAAGAGGAGTTCTATTCCTGTTTTAAATGGGGAAACAGAGGCACAGGAAAGTTAAATAACTTCCCCCAAATCTATAAAAGCTCTTAAGTGGCAGACCCCAGCTGTAAATCCCTCTTGCTCCAGAGCTCGCACGCTTAACTACAATACTATACCCCAAAGAATGTGATGTTCTCAGAAATCACAGACTTCCAATGAGATTATTATTATTATTATTATTATTATTATTATTATTATTGCTTTTTAGGGCCAAATCTGCAGCACATGGACGTTCCCAGGCTAGGAGTGGAATCAGAGCTGCCAGCCTGTGCGAAAGCAACACCAGATCTGAGCCACGTCTGCGACCTACACCACAGCTCATGGCAACACCAGATCCGAGCCACGTCTGCGACCTACACCACAGCTCATGGCAACACCAGATCCTTAACCCACTGTGTGAGGCTAGAGATCGAACCTGCATCCTCATGGATACAGTCAGGTTTGTTACTGCTGAGCCACAATGGGAACTCCATGAGATCTTTTATTTTTTTTTAATGTGTTTATTAAAATATAGTTAGTTGATTCCCAATGAGATCTTTTTTTTTTTTTTTTGCTTTTTCTAGGGCCGCTCCTGCAGCATATGGAGGTTCCCAGGCTAGGGGTCGAATTGGAGCTGTAGCTGCCAGCTTACACCACAGCCACAGCAACGCCAGATCTAAGCCTCGTCTGCCACCTACACCACAGCTCACGGCAACACCAGATCCTTAACCTACTGAGCAAGGCCAGGGATCGAACCCACAACCTCATGGTTCCTAGTCGGATTCGTTAACCACTGCACCACAACAGGGACTCCCCAATGAGATCTTAAGGATAAAAATCCAACCCAAATTATATCAGTCATCTCTTTCCTTCTATTCAATTATATTGTCTTCCTTTGACATTTCTTTGTTTTCTGACTTGCCAATGAACAACGAACGACACTAAAACCATGGATCTTTTTTTCATGAACTCCTCAATCCATTTATTTTTATATTCTCTTACAACCTTTCTCTTGTCTTCACTTTGTTTCTATCTTTTTTTCTCTTGTCTCCCTCCACTTTCTAAGCTTAGGTGTAGTAAAGCCCCATTTGAAAACATGGTCTCTGAGGAGTTCCTGCTGTGGTGCAGTGGATTAATGACCTGGCTTGTCTCTATTGTGGCACCGGTTCGATCCCAGAGCAGTGGGTTAAGGATCTGGAGTTGTTGCAGCTGTGGCATAGGCCACAACTGCAGCTCAGATTCAATCCCTGGCCCAGGAACTTCCATATGTCACAAGTGTGGCCATTAAAAAAAAAAAAAAAAAAAAAAAGACAAGACTGAGTCACTTTGCTGGACTCTGCCTATAACGGTTTCTCTACCTGCCTTGACCCTGATCTAGTCTTTCAGGCTAAAACTCTCTAGAGCAAGGATTATGCAGCTGAAGAGGCTCTACATTTAAAGCAGTGATTTAGTGTTAATCCCTTTTCTTGCTTTCATATCCTTGGACTCTTCAGGATCTCTATTGGGAGCCTGTGATCCGGGCGTGATATCTTTGGTCTTTACTGTTGAAGATTATGATTAGACTGGTTTAGCAATCTCTCACCTTTCTCTCTTCTGCTTCTTCAGGTTGGGGCTGAATGTCATGTAAACTGTGATTTTTTTTTTGTCTTTTTGCCATTTCTTGGGCCGCTCCCGAGGCATATGGAGGTTCCCAGGCTAGGGGTCTAATCGGAGCTGTAGCCACTGGCCTACACCACAGCCACAACAACTTGGGGATCCGAGCTGCGTCTATGACCTACATCACAGCTCACGGCAAGGCTGGATCCCTAACCCACTGAGCAAGGCCAGGGATTGAACCCGCAACCTCAAGGTTCCTAGTGGGATTCGTTAACCACTGAGCCACGACGGGAACTCCTGATTTTTTTTTTTTTTTTTTTGTCTTTTTGCCTTTTCTGGGGCTGCTCCCTCGGCATATGGAGGTTCCCAGGCTAGGGCTCAAATTGGAGCTACAGCCGCGAGCCTACGCCACAGCCATAGCAGCGTGGGATCCAAGCTGCATCTGTGACTACAGCTCAGGGCAATCCTGGATCCTTAACCCACTGAGGGAGACCAGGGATCAAACCCGCAACCTCATGCTTCCTAGTTGGATTTGTTTCCATTGCACCACTGTGGGAACTCTTTTTTTTTTTTTTTTTTTTTTTGCTTTTTAGGGCCACACCCAGGGCATATGGAAGTTCCCAGACTAGGAGTCAAATCATAGCTGCAGCTGCCGGCCTACGCAACAGCTATAGCAATGCAGCATCGGAGCTGTGCGTCTGCAACCTACACCACAACTCACAGCAACGATGGGTCCTTAACCCACTGACAGAGGCCAAGGATGCAACCTGCATTCTCACGGTTGCTAGTCCGGTTCATAACTCATTGAGCCATAGTGGGAACTCCTCTCCGGGTCATTTTTTTAAGGGCACAACTCCATTCACGAGGGCTCCACCCTTATGATGTCATCCAAAGGCCCCAACCTTCTAATACTTAGGGGGTTAGGATCTCAACATATGAATTGAGGGCTGGGGCAGGTGGTGGAGACATAAACATTTAGTCTAATGGCCTGAAAAAAACTGAACTTTCTCACTCGCCTAAAATCTGCTGCAGCACCAGCACTTCTGCAATTAGTTCTTCCCTTGCAGTGACCTGGGAATGTGGTTCTTTCCAGCTTGTGGCTCTGTTATCTTAATACTAAGTGCACCACACAGGCCAGAAAGAGCTGGAGGGTCATGCAGTAGCCCTTGAAAGGTTGGTTTAGCCTGAAGGTGAGTCCTTCCAGCCCGTTGCCCAGAGCTATTCAAATGTCCATGTGTAACTCTAAGGGAGCTAGGAACTAAGGAGTAACACAGGGCATTCTATGAGCAGGAAATGTCTTTGCCCTCATCTCATTAATGTATCAAATGCTGCGATCTTGTCTCTTCCTTCCCCAGTCTAGTCACAGGCCATCCACTTGTACCTTGGACTTGAACCTTCTGCCTTTAAATCCACACATTATAGTTTAATCCAATTCTTGTCCTTTGGAGTGTTTTATCTCCTGTCAGATGACCCTGACTTTGCTCTTTTACAGGCATGCCTCACAGCTGCAGAGTTTTCTCCCTCATCCCCACTTTTGCATTTAGTCATCTTCCAGGATCTACCCAGCTGAGAATTGTCTGGAAAGACCCCCTAAGTTTTCTGCAATTAAAATTGAAGCTATTGAGAGTTTCTGTCATGGCTCAGCGGAAACGAATCCAACTAGTATGCATGAGGATGAGGTTCAATCCCTGGCTTCGCTCAGTGGGTCGGGGATCCGGTATTGCTATGAGCTGCAGTGTAGGTCGCAGAGGCAGCTCAGATCTGGTGTTGCTGTGGCTGTGGTGTAGGCCGGCAGCTGTAGCTCTGATTGGACTCCTAGCCTGGGAACCTCCATATGCTGCACGTGCGGCCCTAAAAAGCAAAAAAAAAAATAAATAAATAAAAAATAAATAAATAAATAAATAAATGGAAGCTATTAAGACTAAGAAACAAAAAATAAATACAAATAAAACAATTTTTTTTAAAGGGAGCTCAGTAGGTTAAGGATCTGACGTTGTCTCTGTGAGGATGCAGGTTTGATCCCTGGCCTCACTCTGTGGGTTAAGGATCTAGTATTGCCGCAAGCTGAGGCATAGGTCCCAGATGCGGCTCAGATCTGGTGTTGCTGTGGCCATTGTGTAGGCCTTGAACCCCTAGCCTAGGAACTTCCATGTACCACAGGTGTGGCTGTAAGAAGAAAAAGAAAAAAAAAAACCCACAAGAAGCACTCTCTGGGGTCGATTAAAGTGAGGGAGAGAGGGGGAAATACAAAAGAGATAAAACAATGTTGAATAAATCTTCTGGAAGGCAGGTCAAAGAGCCGCTCTGGTCCACTATTTCCCTAGGACAGATCAGACAAGAGATCTCTGGGAAAGGGCCCTAACAGTCTCTGCTAGAAATAGGTTTTCTTCTTCCACACTTTACTCATGTTCTGATCAGAATAAGCACTAACGTCATGCTTTTGTTTTTAATAAAAGCACTATGAGAGCAGTGTTTCAGGAAACTCTTAAAAAATAAAAATTAACTGTACCAATCTAAAAATTATTGTTTGCGTACTTCTTTCCAATTGTAAAGGAGGAGAAAAAAAATCTTTTCCTCTACCCATCTTGGGTTCTTCAGCTGGGACCCAATAAATTAGAGTGACCGAAGACAGATTAACAAAAGACAAAAAACCCAAAGGGTGATTAGCATTTGGGCATAATCCCACCTTAGGCTAAACAATGGAGAAAAAAATGGGGGCTTCTGGGCAGGGGAAGCAAGTAATTGGAAGGTGAGCAGGAGTTCCCATCGTGGCGGAGTGGAAATGAATCCAACTAGGAAACATGAGGTTGCAATTTCAATCCCTGGCCTCGCTCAGTGGGTTAAGGATCCGGCATTGCTGTGAGCTGTGGTGTAGGTCTCACAGAGGCTGGGATCTGGCATTGCTATAGCTGTGGCATAGACTGGCAGCTGTAGCTCTGATTCGACCCTGAGCCTGGGAATCTCCATATGCCACAGGTGTGGCCCTAAAAAGAAAAAAAAAAGGAAGTTGATCAGGAAAAGTGCGGTAAAACAAGAGCTGTCAAAGTAAGGTTTGTTATGTGGATTTAAGTGGGTGCCTTCTCCTTTATTTCTTTATTTATTGGTTTATTTGTCTTTTTAGGGCCTCACCTGAGGCATATGGAGTTTCCCAGTCTCGGGGTCAAATCAGATATAGTTGCCAGCCTACACCACAGCCGCAGCAATGCCAGATCTGAGCTGCACCTGCAACCTACATCACAGCTCACGGCAATGCTGGATCCTTAACCCATTGAGCGAGGCCAGGGATTGAACCTGCATCCTCATGGATACTAGTCAGGTTCGTTAACCACTAAGCCAAAATGGGAACTCAGGTACCTTCTCCTTTAATGAGTTATGAGTCTTCCTCTTCCTGGTTAGGGAGAGAGAGATACCATTTACAACTGGAAACTTTTTTTTTTGGCTTCACCCAAGTTATGTGGAAGTTCCTGGGCCAAGGGTGCAATCCACACCACAGCAGCGACTTGCTGCTGTGACAATGCCCGATCCCCAACCCACTGCACTACAAGAGAACTCCTGGAAATTTCCCTTACAAAAGGAAAATGTGCCTTTTTTTTTTTTTTTTTTAGGACTGCACCTCAGGCATATTGAAGTTCCCAGGCTAGGGTTCAATTGAAACTTCAGCTGACAGTTTATGCCACAGCCACAGCAACTTGGGATCCAAGCTATATCTGTGACCTACACCACAGCTCACGGCAACACCAGATCCTTAATCCACTGAGCGAGGCCAGGGATCAAATTCATGTCCTCGTGGATACTAGCTGGGTTCATTACTGCTGAGCAATGATAGGAACTCCCAAGTATTTCATTTTAAAGGGATGTATCCTAGAGTTCTCATCATGGCTCAGAGCAAATGAATCTGAATAGCATCTATGAAGACACAGGTTCGATCCCTGGCCTTGCTCAGTGGGTTAAAGATCTGGTGTTGCCATGAGCTGTGGCATAGGTCACCAGTTGGGGGCCTGGATCCTGTGTCACTGTGGCTGTGGTATAGGCCGGTGACTGTAGCTCCAATTTGACCCCTAGCCTGGGAACCTCCATATGCTGTGGATTTGGCTCCTATAAAGGGGGGGGGTAAGTACTCATGGGAAGAGAATACATAAAGTCATTTATATTTTAGTAAGAATTAGCTTGAGGAGACTTTTTTTTCCCCCTTTACCAACTGGTTGTGGAGGGGAGAGGTAGACTGGGGGTTTGGGATTGGTATGTGCACACTGTGGTTTATGGAATGATTGGCCAACAGGGATTTGCTGTATAGCACAGAGAATTCTACCCAGTATTCTGTGATAATCTATGTGGGAAAAGAATCTGAAAGATAATGGATGTGTATATTTGTATAACTGAATCACTTTGTTGTACCTACTTCAATGAAACTTTAATTTTATTATTATTATTTTTTATGTCTTTTTGCCTTTTCTAGGGCCACTCCTGCGGCATTTGGAAGTTCCCAGGCCAGGGGTCTAATCAGAGCCGTAGTAGCTGCCGGCCTTCACCAGAGCCACAGCAACGCAGGATCCGAACCACCTCTGCAACCTACACCACAGCTCACGGCAACGCCAGATCCTTGACCCACTGAGCAAGGCCAGGGATCGAACCTGCATCCTCATGGATACTAGTCAGGTTCGTTAACCACTGAGCCAAAATGGGAACTCAGGTGTCTTCTCCTTTAACGAGTTAAGAGTCTTCCTCTTCCTGGTTAGGGAGATCCCTAGCCTTGCTCAGTGCATTAAGGATGCGGCATTTCCATGAGCTGTGGTGTAGGTTGCAGACATGGCTCCGATCCTGCGTTGCTGTGGCTGTGGTGTAAGGCAGGCAGCTGTAACTCCGATTAAACCCCTAGACTGGGAAGCTCCATATGCTGCAGGTGTGGCCGTAAAAAGCAAAAATAAAAGCAAAACAAAAAAGAAAAAGAAAAAGCAGCAGAAAAAGAAAGTGGTTGGTTCCAAGAACAACTGTACCAGGTTAATTATTTAATTTAATTAATGAATTTATTTTGCCTAATGGTTTTAAGATCACGAAGCTAGTGAACAGGATCTGAAATCCACCTATTCCAGCTCCACCTTGTGCTTCCCTTGACCACATTCTTGCCACTTGCTGCCCAAGCTGGGCTTGAAGAACTCAAGTGCTGGGGACTCCACTATTTCCCAGTATGCCCTGAACCATTTTGGACAATTCGCACCCATTTTTAAATTTTTTAAAAAACTTCAGTGTTATTAAGTTTTTTTTTGTCTTTTTTTTTTTAAAAAGAATTATCTTGGAGTTCCCTTCGTGGCTCAGTGGTTAACAAATCTGACTAGGAACCATGAGGTTGTGGGTTCGATCCCTGGCCTTGCTCAGTGGGTTAAGGATCTGGCATTTCCGTGAGCTGTGGTGTAGGTCGCAGAAATGGCTTAGATCTGGCGTTGTTGTGGCTGTGATGTAGGCTGGCAGCTACAGCTCCAATTAGACCCCTAGCCTGGGAACCTCCATATGCCACGAATGTGGCCCTAGAAAAGACAAAAAAAAAAAAAAGAATTATCTTGAGAATAAATGTACCTTCTTGTAGCTTTGATAATAATCTTTCCTCTAGTCCTCTCCCTACATGACCTGCTATTTCAAGACAGCTCCATAATCTCCTCAGAGGGCCTCTTAAATAGGGTAATCATGGCCAGTTACTTCAAACACTTCTCATGTCAGCACTTAAGTTCCCATTTCTAATCAGGCCACTTTCCCCAGAATATTCCTGGCCTTTGTAGTTTTCAAGAGATAATGTCATCCTGTGTAAACCTTAAGAAGAAAATGCAAAGTAGAAAAATGAAGGGAGTTTTGGAGTTCCTGTCATGGCACAGCAGAAACGAATTCGACTAGGAACCATGAGGTTGAGGGTTCGATCCCTGGCTTTGCTGAGTGGGTTAAGGATCCAGCATTGCCCTGAGCTGTGGTGTAGATCTCAGACATGGCTTGGACCTGGCGCTGCTGTGGCTGTGGTGCAGGCCAGTGGCTACAGCTCTGCTTCGACCCCTAGCCTGGGAACCTCCATATGCCGCAGGTGCGGCTCTAAAAACAAAAAAGACAAAAGACAAAAAAAAAAAAAAGAAAAAGAAAAAGAAAGAAAATGAAGGGAGTTTTGTCATGGTGCAGAAATGAATCCGACTAGTATGCATGAGGATGCGATTTCGATCCCTGGCCTCTCTCAGTGGGCTGGGGATTTGGCATTGCTGTGAGCTGTGGTGTAGGTCACGGATGGAGCTTGGATCCTGCATGGCAGTGGCGGAGGCTGGCAGCTATAGCTCATATTTTGACCTCTAGCCTGGGAACTTGCACATGCTGTAAGTTCAGACCTAAAAAGCAAAAACAAACAAACAAACAAACAAAACAACGATAGTAGGAGTTCTCCTCATGGCTCAGCAGAAACGAAACTGACTACTATCCAGGAGGACACAGGATCGATTCCTGGCCTTGCTCAGTGCGTTAAGGATCTGGCGTTGCTGTGAGCTCTGGTGTAGGCTGAAGATGTGGTTTAGATCTGGAGTTGCTATGGCTATGGTGTAGCCCGGCAGCCACAGCTCCAATTTGACCCCTAGCCTGGGAACTTCCATGCCACAGTGGCCCTAAAAAACAACAACGACCAGGATTTCAGCTGGGACATGTCCTTTTCTTTCAGACCTATGGTCTAATGTCAAACATATGATATTATTTGGTCTTGACTCAGGAACTTGAAAAAAGGCAGGTCGAATTGGTCAGTGAGTTGAGAGTCCCGCGCTCCAGATATTAATTCATAACTTTACATATGACTATGGATGATTATTCAATTGTAAAATGAGGGAACTCGACTCCACTCTGCTCTAAGGGACTTCTCATGCTGACATTTCATGTCCAAAGGAAGGATTTTCCCTCTGGGGGTTTCCAGTACTGTGGCAGAAGGAAAGAACAAATATACCTTGAAAGAAGCAGACTTTCTGGTGCCCCTTGAGTCACATATATCAAATTGAAATGAACAAATGAGCATCTGTTCCCCGCTTCTGATGTGTAAAGCTGTCGATTGGCAATAGTTACTACGCTTAGGCTTTCAACTGGCCCTGTTGCCCCTACTAAAAATAAGCCACTGGTGTTAGGGCTGAGTCATTTTCATGCATGAATATGTGGAGGAAAATAGTGACAAAGGTCATACAGGATCTGTGGTTTATTTCCCTTCCAATCAGACACCACCCCTTGTTCCCAACCAGCCCCTCTTTTGCTATTTCAGATAAGCTATATACCTTAAATAGAAAACATATTCAACAGTATTCTATTGTGTTTTAGTTTGTTCATATCCTGTTCTCTGCTTGGGGATTGGCCTTTTCTTTAGAGCAGGGATTTGTACTTTTCTGAAGACTAGAGGTTGATATTAACAACATTCGAAACCACACTTTACAGTTTATGAAGTGATTAGGCAGCCACCCCCTGGTGATGTGGCAACCTGAGGGTGGTTTCCCAATGTCTTCTCCACGTGGTACCGTCTCATGGGGACGGGACCCATCCTGGGCAACACTGTAAAATAATTTTTCCTTATCTTAAGTTGGGTGGTCTTTATTATTTTTTTCTTTCTTTCTTTTTTTTTTTTTTGTCTTTTTGCCATTTCTTGGGCCACTCCTGGGGCATATGGAAGTTCCCAGGCTAGGGGTTGAATCGGAGCTGTAGCCACCGGCCTAGGCCAGAGCCACAGCAACGCAGGATCTGAGCTGTGTCTGCGAACTACACCACAGCTCACAGTAACGCCAGATCGTTAACCCACTGAGCAAGGGCAGGGACCGAACCCGCAACCTCATGGTTCCTAGTCGGATTCGTTAACCACTGCACCACGATGGGAACTCCAAAATAAACTTATTTTTTTAAAAAAGCTACTTTTGGAGTTCCCTGGTGGCTCAGTGGGTTAAGGATCTGCAATTGTCATTGCTGTGGCTCTGGTTACTTCTGTGGCTCGGGTTTGATCCAAGGCCCAGGAACTTCCAAATGCCACAGGAATGGCAAAACAAAACCAAAAAACCCCAGAAAAGAAAAAACAAACTGCTTTCCTGACAGCTACTCATCTGAGTCTGCCTGCTTTCCCATTGAGAGCCTACTTAATAAATCCTCACTTTGCTTTCTTGGGGGAAAAAAGCTACTTCCTTTCTGAATTAACCCTTTTGATTGGTAGTACCACCATTTACCCATTTCCCCAAACCAGAAACCCAAGTCCCTTTCTGTCATCCTCTATACCTACCAAATTCTGTCCACTGGATTTCTCAAATATTTCTCCCATCTATACCAGTGCCATTACCATAACATAAAGAATGGGGAGGTAGGGAGGGAGATGAGACACATACTCCTGGGATGCAAAGAGAAATATTCAAGTTCAACATAAGTATCTGCACCAACAGGAGTTTCAACTGTGGCTCAGTGGAAATGAATCTGACTAGTATCCATGAGAACAAAGGTTCGATCCCTGGTTTCTCTCAGGGGATTAAGGATCCAGTGTTGCCATGAGCTGTGGTATAGGTCACAGACACATCTCAGATCTGGCATTGCTCTGGCTGTGGCGTAGGCCAGTGTCTAGAGCTCTGATTTGACCCCTAGCCTGGGAAGCTCCATATGCCACGATGCAGTCCTAAGAAGACAACAACAACAACAAAAAGTATATGCACCAAGACATTAGCCTGGCAAACCAGACAAAATTTTATTTTATTTTATTTTGCGTTTTAGGGCCACACCCACGGCATATGGAGGTTCCCAGGCTAGGGACTACATACATCAGAGCTACAGCTTCCAGCCTACACCACAGCCACAGAAATGCAAGATCCGAGCCTTGTCTGTGACCTACACCACAGCTCACGGAAATGCCAGATCCTTAACCCACTGAGCGAGGCCAGGGATGGAACCCATTTCCTCATGGATCCTAGTCAGGTTTGTTAACCACTGAGCCACCAAGGGAACTCCAGGACTTCACTTTTGGTTTATGGAATTTCCCAGGTGAGGGGGTCGAGTTGGAGCTGCAGATGCCAGACTACATCGCAGCTCGTGGCGCCAGATCCTTAATCCAAATTGAGTGCGGCCAAGGATCGAACCTGCATCCTCATGGATACTAGTCATGTTGGTAACTTTCTGAGCCACAAAAGGAACTCTTCCACCACTACTTTTTAGCATATCCAAGCTCCCAAAATGGAGAGAAAATACCTCTACTCACTATTAAGATTTATCTGGGAGTTGAAGCTGACACAGAGAAAGAACACAGGGGAAAAGTCCTTACTTTTCAGACTGAAAGATTGAATGGATGGTGGCAAAAAGAATATAAAGAGAATAAAGGTATCAGACATGGTATAAAGAGAATTAAACTATCAGACATGGGAGTTCCCATTGTGGCTCAGTGGAAGCCAATCTGATTAGCATCCGTGATATCACAGTTTTGATCCCTGGCCTTGCTCAGTGGGTTAAGGATCCGGTGTTGCCATGAGCTGTGGTGTAGGTTGCAGACATGGCTCAGATCTGGTGTTGCTATGGCTGTGGTGTAGGCTGGCAGCTATAGCTCTGATTCAACCCCTAGCCTGGGAACCTCCATATGCCACAGGTGTGGCCCTAAAAAGAAAAAAAAAAAGAAAAAAACCATCAGACATTTTTGGAAGTCTAGGCTTGTCAGAGATTAGGAGAAGTGGGTTTTTTTGTTTTGTTTTGTTTTTGCTTTTTAGAGCCGCACCTGCGACTTATGGAAGTTCCCTGGTTAGGGGGTCAAATTGGAGCTGCGGCGGCTGGCTTTACACCACAGCCACAGCAACGCCAGATCTGAGCCACGTTTTCGACTTACACCACAGCTTACAGCAACGCAGGATCCCTGACCTACTGAGTGAGGCCAGGGATCGAACCCGCATCCTTATGAATACTAGTCGGATTTGTTTTTGCTGCCCCACAAGGGGAACTCCGAGAAGTGTGGAATAGATGAAAATAACAGTGAGGGTCCCACCCTCCTCTTATCTGGGGCTCAGGAAGACGCTGCCCTGAAGACCACTCCATATCAACCTAGGAAAATAGTACATCAAATTGGCTGTGTTGGGGGCTTAGGTGGTGGGAAGCCCAGAGTGTTAGCTTCCCAAATCTACCCTGGGAACTTGGGGTGGGGGCGGGTGGTAGGCAGCAGGTTGCTCTGAGGTGGGTGCTGCAAGGAAGGCTACCATCTCAGCCAGTCCTCAGACACATCTCATGTAACATCAGAGCCAAAGGAGGCCAAGGGCCGAGTTAGGTGGGGAGTGACATGAAAAGAATGGACCCTGAGTTCCAGTAGCTCAAAACTTCAACTTTGAAGGCCTGCCGGATATCCAGAGGCCAGGCAAGCAAGAAACATTGCTAAGAAACTAGAAGCCAAAGAGCAAAGATCACTTCCCGTACACAGAGACCACCACATTTATCCACCTTGATCAAGTGGCCAAAGAAACACTTGCCCCTCATAATCTAAATACTCTAAAGGGGAAAACAGGAAGGGGAGAGTTTAGCTGAAAAATCCATCATTCGTATCTATCTATCTATCTATTTACTTTTGTCTTTTGTCTTTTTTGAGGGCTTCACCTGTGGCATATGAAGGTTCCCAGGCTAGGGATCTAATTGGAGCTGTAGCTGCTGGCCTACACCACAGCCACAGCAACGCAGGATCCAAGCCCCATCTGTGACCTATACCACAGCTCACGGCAACGCTGGATCCTTAACTCACTGAGCGAGGCCAGGGATTGAACCCGCAACCTCATGGTTCCTGGTCGGATTCGTTTCCAATGGGCCACGACAGGAACTCCCATCATTCGTATTTAAGAGACACTGCACACATAACACTAAATGAAGTTGGACAGTGAAAGACAAAAATCATATATCACTTATATGTGGAATCTGAAAAAAGATAGAGGAATTCCCGTCCTACCTCAGTGGTTAACGAAGTCACCTAGTATCCCTGAAGACTTGGATTCAGTCTCTGGCCTGCTCAGTGGGTTAAGGATCCGGTGTTGCCATGAGCTGTGGTGTAGGTCACAGACGCGGCTCAGATCCTGAATTGCTGCGGGTGTGACATAGGCTGGTGACTACAGCTCTGATTGGACCCCTAGACTGAGAAACTCCATATACTGAGGGTGCGGCCCTAAAAAGACACACACACACACACACACACACACACACACACACACACACACACACACACACACACACACACAAGGATGCAAAAGAACTTATTTGCAGAACAGAAACAGACTCACAGACTCTGAAAACAAATTTATGGTTACCAAAAGGCACAGGTTGCAAGGAGGGATGGATTGGGTGTTTGGGATTGACATATGCACACTGTGATATATAGAATAATTGGCTAATGGGGACCTGCTGTATAGCACAAGGAAGTCTGTGATAATCTATGTGGGAAAAGAATCTGAAACAGAATGGACTTGCGTACATGCATAACTGAATCACTTTGTTGTACAGCAGAAATTATCACAACATTGTAAATCAACTATACTTTTTTTCTTTTTTTGTCTTTTTAGGGCCGCACCCGCAACATAAGGAGGTTTCCAGGCTATGGGTTCAATCAGAGCTCTAGCTGCCAGCCTATAGCACAGACACAGCAACATGGGCTCTGAACCATGTCTGCAACCTACACCACAGCTCACGGGGACGCTGAATCCTTAATCCACTGAGCAAAGCCAGGGTTCCAACCTGCATCCTCATGGATGCTAATTTGGGTCCGTTAACTGCTGAGACACAACGGGAGTTCCTTAATCGACTGTACTTTAATAAAACTTTAAAAAATGGGAAGAAAAAAGAGACCCCACATGACCTTAAAGGACTGTTTCAATAATCCCTTTTGACCAGGCTTTCCTTTGAACTAGGTCTGCTCTGTGAGGTGTTAGGAAGTAGGCCAGATTATGTTTAGAAAAAACAAATAAATAATTTTTCTCCACTTATCTGAATCTGTGAGTTAACTCCCAAACCAAATCTCTGCAGATTACCTTCCCACTTGGCAAAATCCTCTAGGAGCCCTCCACTTAAATAACTTCCAAACAGAGTTAACCATTCTTTCCTCTTTATTGCTGATCTTTTTTTTTTCCCCCAAGCCCACAGCATGCAGAAGTTCCTGGGCCAGGAATCAAACCCACACCACAGCAGCAACCCAAGCTACTGTGGTGACAATACTGGATCCTCAACCACTGGATCCTCAACACTGGATCCTCAACACTGGATCCTACAGCCTCAATCGGAGCTGTAGCCACTGGCCTATGCCAGAGCCACAGCAAGGCGGGATCTGAGCCTTGTCTGGAAGAGGATTCCTTTATCATTTTCCCTCATGCATATTTAAATTATTGCACTTGCCCAGGATTTATGCTTCTCAGGCCTGCCTCTTTCACTAGACCACTTGTCTTGGGGGAAATCATTGTGACTGACTCATCTTGACATTGGCCTAGCACCTTCACCTTGGGCCTCTAAACACAGGACCAGCATTTTTTTTTTTTGTCTTTTTAGGGCTGCACCCATGATATACGGAGGTTTCCAGATGGGAGGGCAAATTGGAGCTGTAGCCAATGGCCTATGCCACAGCTACAGCAACGCCAGATCCAAGCCACATCTTCAACCTACACCAGAGCTCACAGCAATGCCAGATCCTTAACCCACTGAGCAAGGGATCGAACCTGCATCCTCATGGGTGCTAGTCAGATTCATTTCTGCTGAGCCGTGACGGGAACTCCAAGATGGTGGATTTCAGGTGTGATATTTTGGGTCACTGAGACCTTCCCTTCAAACTCATATACAGAAACTAATTGCAATTTGGAAAAATTAAGTGGTTTCTTTTCATCTCCATTGCTTTTCCAGCATGACTGTTAAAAACTGTGTCGAGGAGTTCCTGTCGTGGCTCAGTGGGATTCGGGTTCCATTCCTGGCCTTGCTCAGTGGGTTAAGGCTCTGGTGTTGCCATGAGCTGTGGTGTAGGTAGCAGACAGGGCTCAGATGGTGTTGCTGTGGTGTAGGCCGGCAGCTGCAGCTCTGATTCAACCCCTAGCCTGGAACCTCCATATGCCACAGGTGCTGCCCTAAAAATACAAAAAAAGAAAACAAACAAAAAACCAGAATGGGAGTTCCCATCATGGCGCAGTGGTTAACAAATCCGACTAGGAACCATGAGGTTGCGGGTTCGGTCCCTGCCCTTGCTCAGTGGGTTAATGATCCGGCGTTGCTGTGAGCTGTGGTGCAGGTTGCAGATGCGGCTCGGATCCCGCCTTGCTGTGGCTCTGGTGTAGGCCGGAGACTACAGCTCCGATTCGACCCCTAGCCTGGGAACCTCCATATGCCGCAGGAGCGGCCCAAGAAATAACAAAAAGACCAAAAAAAACACAACAAACTAGAATGGCTTTACCATGTCATTCCCAATGAAATCCATTTAAAGACTTTTGAAGATGGGCCCTGGGTTTTTTTTTTTTTGATGTTTCCTAAAAATCCTAATCTATACCTTTCTCACTTATTTACTTTGGCGACTCAGGTGAGGGAGTAGGGTGAGGGCTCAAAATAAAGTTTTCTTGGTGGCGAGTCTAACTGGATGCTTACATGCTCCAGAGAAAACTCCCCTTGCTTTGGACTCTTCTCCCACAAGGACAATAATTTATTGTACCACCTTACAGTTTTTTTTTTTCTTTTTTGGCTGCCCTGCAGCATGTGGAGTTCCTGGGCCAGGGACTGAGCCATAACTGAGACCTAAGCTGCAACTTCAGAAACCCCAGGTCCTTAACCCACTGTCTTGGGCTGGCAATCAAACCTGTGTCCCAGTGCTCCCAAGACACCACTGATCACGGTGTGCCACAGTGGGAACTCCTTTTTTTTTTTTTTCTCTTCAGATTTTTTTTTATTATTTATTTTTATTTTTTGTCTTTTTACCATTTCTTGGGCCACTCCCGCAGCATATGGAGGTTCCCAGGCTAGGGGTCAAATCAGAGCTGTAGCCACTGGCCTATGCCAGAGCCACAGCAACGCAGGATCCGAGCCTCATCTGCAACCTACACCACAGCTCACGGCAATGTCAGATCCTTAACCCACTGAGCGAGACCAAGGATAGAACACACATGGTTCCTAGTCGGATACGTTAACTACTGACTGAGCCACGATAGGAACTCCCTCTTCAGATTTTTGAATGTTAATTATGTGATATTTTGGACATGGGATATTCTGGGTGTTTTTAAATTTCTTTGTGTTTTTCTGTATTTAGTAATTTTCTGTAGTAAGTATATGTTTTGCCTATAATCAGGGGAAAAAAACTGCCCGACCTACTTTTTGGGGGTGGGGGGGTGGCCGAACCTGTGGCATGTGGAAGTTTCTGGGCCAGGGATCATTGAACCCATGCTTAAGCAGCAACCCGAGATCCTGCAGCAGCAATGCCGGATCCTTAACCCACTACATCACAAGGGAACTCCTTAACCTACCATTTTGTGTGTGTGTGTTTGTGTGTCTTTTTAGGGCCATACCCATGGCATATGAAAGTTCTCAGGCTAGGGTCCAAATCAGAGCTGTGGCTGGAGGCCTACACCACAGCCACAGCAACACCAGATCCTTAATACACCGAGTGAGGCCAGGGATCCAACCTGAGTCCTCATAGATATTAGTCAGGTTGGTTATGACTGAGAGCTGTCACAGGAATTCCTTTACCCTACTGTTTTGAAAACATGTCTTTTACTCCCAGAGTGAACTTCAACTCTGTGTGTAAAAAGTATACTGAGAGTTGGGTGATGGGCCGCCTTTTCTACTCAACACAAGTAGAGAGAAAGTGGAGAGAAAACAGACTTGAACACAAAATAGGACCAGCATATCTTGGACCCATCAAAGCCAGCCTCAAATAATGGGATTCTTGGGGAGTTCCCATTCTGGCTCAGTGGTTAACAAATCTGACTAGGAACCATATGGTTGCGGGTTCGATCCCTGGCCTCACTCAGTGGGTTAAGGATCCGGCATTGCCGTGAGCTGTGGTGTAGGTCGCAGACTTGGTTTGGATCCCGCGTTGCTGTGGCTGTGGTGTAGGCTGGCGGCTACAGCTCTAATTAGACCCCTAGCCTGGGAACCAGCATATGCCATGGGAGTGGCCCTAGAAAAAGCAAAATGAGCAAAAAAAAAAAAAAATGGGATTCTTGTTTCAGCCATATGTTCAACCTTCTTATTTCAGAGGCAATTTCTGTTAGTCTGATGTTCTGAGTGGGGTTTAGGGGGTGGGCGAGGGTGCTACAGGGTATAGGCCTTCTTGCATCTTCAGTCTGGTCAGATTTAGCCCTCTTATCCTGACACCTTAAGAGCCTCCCAAAGTCCTCTGGCACATTTCAAGAGCCCTAAATTCTACAACTGAACTGCCTCACCGAGTTTGTTCAGGTTTGTTAGGGGGGATGAATCACTTACCATTTCCCATTGCCATAGGTGGGGGCCCTTGTGCGCCAGGAGCCCTCCTTTCCTCTTTCAATGACGCTCTCTCCCCATGTGGGAGAATGTAGTTCGTGAAAGCAGAGAAACCGATTCACATAGAAACAACTTGAAAGGTTCTAGAAGGCTAGACAAACAACAAAACTAGTAATTTTGGGTTTGCAGTGATTACAGTAATTGAGCTTAGGAAGAAACGCCTCCCTTCCTTTCCTCATCAGTTCCTCCCCACTTCTGCTCCCATGAGTGTCCTCCGTACTTTTGCAAGGCCAAGTAATCTCTTAAAATGGAATTTCCTTCCTAATCAAAGGTAAACATTTACTCTAAATCCACAACATGACTTGTTTTCCTGAATGACTCTTAGCCTTTAACAGTAATCTCAGCCCATGGTCTTAGAGGTGGGTGCTTGGAATTTATCCAGATGGTTTAGTATAGGAGGTAGTATTATTGCCTACAAAATTAGGAGTTGACTAAAGGAACTCAATCTCAAGGCCCTCTCTCCTGTCTTTCTCTCCCACCTACAAACCAGAATCATAGGATCTTAGAATTGCAAGAAGTCTTTACAGATTCTGTAACATACCTCTTGATCATATACAAATATTGAGGCCCTGTAGTACTTAGTAACCATTTGCTTGCTTACTTGCTTTTTTTTTTTTTGTCTTTTTGTCTTTTTGTCTTTTTAGGATCGCCGCCTCGGCATATGGAGGTTCCTGGCTAGGGGTTGAATCGGAGCTACCGCTGCCGGCCTACACCACAGCCACAGCAACACGGGATCTGAACCCCATCTACCGACCTACACCACAGGTCACAGCAACGCTGGATCCTTAACCCACTGAGTGAGGCCAGGGATTGAACTCATGTCTTTATGGATACTAGTCGGGTTCATTAACCACTGAGCCATGATGGGAACTCCCAACCATTAGCTTTTTTGTTTCTGGCCTAAATTATTTAAAATGACCAGTCCATTCTAGAGTATAACATTCCTAATTTTGTTTTCTTTCTGTCTTTTTTCCCCTACATCCACAGCTGATGGAAATTCCTGAGCTAGGGATCAAATCTGAGCAGTAGCTGTGACCTTCCTACAGCTGTGGCAATGCCAGATCCTTCACCCACTGTGCCAGACTAGGGATCAAACCCACGGTGCTGCAGAGACAAGGCCGGATCCTAAATGCGTTGTGCCACAGCAGGAATTCCTAACATTCCCAATTTAAAAAACATTTTCAGGAGTTCCCTTGTGGTGCAGTGGGTTAAGGATCTGATGTTGTCAGTTACAGTGATTTAGGTCACTTCTATGGCTCGAGTTCAATCCCTGGCCCAGGAAATTCCACATGCCTCTACCATGGCAAAACAAACAACCATTTTCAAAGTTCCTTATTGGCTCAGCAGATTAAGAATCCAGCAATGTCACAGTTGTGGTGTGGGTTCAGTCCTTGGCCTGGGAACTTCTACATGCTGTGGGCATGGCCAAAAAAATTCAAAACAGGAGTTCCTGTTGTGGCTCAGTGGAAACAAATCTGACTAGTATCCATGAGGAAGCAGGTTTGATCCCTGGCCTTGATCAGTGGGTTAAGGATCCAGCATTGCTGTGAGCTCTGGTGTAGGTTGCAGACGTGGCTTGGATCCCACGTTGCTGTGGCTGTGGGGTAGGACGGCAGCTGTAGCTCCAATTTGACCCCTAGCCTGGGAACCTAAATATGCCAAGGATACGGCCCTAAAAAGACAAAAACAAAAACAAAAACAAAAACAAAAAAAAAAAACCAAAAATAAAACCCTAAAACCATTTTCTTTCCACTATCACAGTGAGTTATGTGGTCCTATTGGGTTAACCATAAAGTCATTATAGCCATAAATTTATTTTGGGGTTGAATCAGAGCTATAGCTGCTGGTCTACACCACAGCCACAGCAACACTGGATCCAGGCCACATCTTCGACCTACACCGTGGCTCTTGGCAACGCTTGGTCCTTAAACCTGAGCGAGGCCAGGGATCGAACCTGCATCCTAATGAATACCAGTTGGCTTCAGTTCCACTGCGCCACAATGGGAACTCCCAGTAACTGGCTTCTTTTACTTAACATAATATTTTCAAGGTTCATTCATTTTGCAGTGAATGAATGAACTGCAACAAATTATTAATTTATTACTAATTTAGTATTCCGCAATAAAAACAAACTAAAATTAATTTGCTGAATAATAAATATTCCACTATATGCATACACATTTTATTTATCTATTCAAGAGTTGATGGGGTTCTCTTGTCATGCTGTCACTGCAGCAGCTTGGATTACTGCTGTGGTGCGCGCTGGATCCCTGGCCCAGGGAACTTCTGCATGCATGAACATGGTGCTCCCACCACCCACAAAAGAGTTGATGGATACTAGCCAGTGTTATTTTACTTATTTCTTTGTTTGTTTGCTTATTTATTTAACCAAAGGCACAGCAGTGAAGACACTGGGTTCTTAACCTGTTGAGCCACCAGGGAACTCTGGTAATGTTATTTTAAACAGTGAAATGTGATCTCTGATCTATCAGAAGCTTAAAATCAAGACATAAATATGTATTTCAAATATTCCTATCTTGATTTTATACTTAAAGGAAAAAAAAAAAAAAAGAGGAGAAAAGATCTAGGGCAAGACTCTGCCAGTCTTCAAATTGAGATTTAGAAAAGAAAGTGCATTTGGGGCTCAACCCTACTAGCTGATAGGTGAATTTAAGACCCAGGCATATACACAATTTAAGGGTGACTGTAGGGTGAGGGTGAGGAAGGGGGCAGTACAGGCCACAAAATCAGTCATGTCTGACCTCGTAAGGCTTATTATTTTCTTTCTTTCTTTCTTTCTTTTTTCCTTTTTAGGGCCATCCCCATAGCATATGGAGCTTCCCAGGCTAGGGACTGAATGAGAGCTGCAGCTGCTGACCTACACCACAGCTACAGCAACACCAGATCTGTGTGGCATATTCAGCCTATACCACAGCTCACGGCAATGCCGGATCCTTAACCCACTGAGTGAGGACAGGATTGAACCTGTATCCTCATGGATAATAGTCAGATTCGTTTCCGCTGAGACACTGATGCTGGGAAGATGTTACCGGAATCTGAGCTCTTGTTTGCAAAGCCGAAGAATGAACTTTGTGAACACACAGGCAGCAAGCAAACACTTTATCGTAATAGGAAAGCAAATAGCTCCAAGGGCTGCTGGGAGGGGGGGAAAGAGGCCCTGCTCTCTATTGTCCTATAGGGGTTTTTATCCTTTAAAGATGGGAAGGTACCAATGTGGGGTCCAGAAAAATGTGGTCTTCTCTCATTGGCCTTGCCCAGTTACCTATATCAGTCCTTGTCCAATAGGGGTTTTGGAGGTGGAAATGTCCCATAAATTTTATGATTTTTTTTTTTTTGTCCTTTGTCCTTTTAGGGCCACGCCTGTGGCACGTGGAGTTTCCCAGACTAGGGGTCTAATCACAGCTGTAGCCACTGGTCTACACCACAGCCACAGCAACGCCAGATCCGAGCCATGTCTGTGACCTACATCACAGCTCATGGCAATGCCGGATCCTTAACCCACTGAGCGAGGCCAGGGATCGAACCCACAACCTCATGGTTCCTAGTAGGATTCGTTTCCACTGCGCCGTGACAGGAACTCCAAATTTTACGATTTCTTTGTGCTTCTCTTCCCTTAGACTGAGGCACCCTTCCTCCCATTCCTTTTCTATCAATTGAGGAGTCAGAGATTAAGGTCCCTGTGGGTGTAGGTATACTTTCTATAGTAAACAAGGCCTGTGGGGATGTTACTCTCTGGAGTCCTTAAGCCCAAATGTTAATCAACAGCCATGCCAAAGAAGGCATCAAAGCCATGCTCCTACACTGACTACCTGAGTTAGTATTCTGCCTCAATCCTCCCTTCTAGAGTTGGAGACTCTAACTGCGGGGAAAGGGGGTGACAACTGCTCTGACTGCTTCCTGCTGAAAAGGGGCATCATTAGGGGGAAGCAGTTAGGTCTCCACTCATGGGATGGTTGAGTGGGCTTTGATATATTACATTGGGTACCCCTTCTATCACAATTTGAAGGTTGATAGCTTTTTAATAGGGATGTAATGAAGTGAGAAATACAATTAATTATACAGGATCCAAGATCACAATGATGACCATGATGAGCAAGTATTTCCACCAGGAGGAGACCAACAAGCTCCAGAGGGCAGCTCTAAAAGCTGGAGCCGGATCAGACATCTTATGAATCTGCTGCTGGAGATCTCTCAGGGAATCAGACACATTCTGTGAGTAATCAGAAATATAGCCACAACATTCAGGTTTTTTTTTTTTTGTCTTTTTGCCTTTTCTTGGGCTGCTCCCGTAGCATATGGAGGTTCCCAGGCTAGGGGTCAAAAAATCAGAGCTGTAGCCACCAGCCTACGCCAGAGCCACAGCAATGTGGGATCTGAGTGCGTCTGTGACCCACACCACAGCTCACGGCAATGCCGGATCCTTAACCCACTGAGCAAGGCCAGGGATTGAACATGCAACCTCATGGTTCCTAGTCGGATTCGATAACCACTGCACCATGATGGGAACTCCAACATTCAGATTTTATAATAGCACAGGTATCTCCTTGAGCTGCAGTGAGTACATCTAAGGCCATTCAGTTTTGCAGTACTACTTTTCTTATTTGTTGTTCCACATTTAGGGTAGAAACAGCTTCTGCAGTATCCTTAAGAGCTTGTTAAGTAAAATTAGTTAAGGCTTCCACCCGCAGCATTTTGTCTGTGTTTCCCAATGAAGGCACAAATTTTGCTGCTAAGTAAGTATACCAGTGGGACACTGGCCTGGCTCATCTAGCATGTAAATAGGGAAGCTTGGCTGGTGCTTGGCTCAGAGTTTTCATAATGCTGCCATGAGCAAAAGCCGATCCCAGAGTGCAGCGTCCTACCCATCCTGGGGGCAGCCAAGGCCACAGATTAGTTCCATGTATCCGGTAAGTTTCATTTGGGGCCAGCCAATGTACTCCAGGATTAAATTTCCAGTCTGTTCCAGCCCCCCAAGGCCAACATATTGTTTATTTTGCTCCCAGCAACTAGATGTGGGCTAGGTTAAAAAACTCTTTTCAGGAGCGATCCACATATATTGATCCCACATTTGATAAAATTGACTAAAATACCTATAACCTGTATGACTTCTCTGATTTTTCTGGCTGGTCATGAAATAATTTGTATGCCGTTTCCTTAGTCAGCATATAATTTAAAGTTACCTTATGTCTTTGTGAGGAGTATGATTTATGGCACCACCTTACCTTTAAAATTAATTTACTCAATTAAATTTATTCTAAACTTAGTCCCTACCATGTGCAAAATACTTTTCTCAGTATCTACTTCCCACACACCTTGCATCAATTTCTGTATCCATATTAGTCTGCCCCTTATTTTGCCATCCAGAGCAACAAGCTAAAGACAGACTGTCATTCTTTTCCCTTAATAAAATGCAATTCCACTCCTTACACCTTCTTTACTGAAAGCACACACATTCTACTTTTCTAAAGCAACCATGGACTGTCTTCCATAATTTCTAAAAATGCGTGTTTTTCTTATAGATACCATCTCAGGGTGGCACTAAACATATTAATAGTCTTAAATACCTTTAGATTCTCTGTTTAGTAACTGATGTCTCAGTGTCTCATTTGACTTCTATTAAACCAAGGTGCAATAAGATATTATACTTAATGTTGATAACTATAATGACATGTCTCTATTAATTAGATCAACACACTTCAATTCTAATATAAGATAGTAATTTAATACTGAATATTCCCCAGTTTACATGAACCTAACAATTAATTCTGGCCAGTTAGTTCCCTTCCATATTTTGAGAGTTTATATATGTGAAGTCTTAGACAAGGGAATGTAGAAAAAGGCATCTTTTATATCTGATACAGTAAACCAGGCTGCTGTTTCTGGAATTTGTGAGAGGAGAGTATAGGGGTTGGGCACCACTGTATGCCATGGGAACTCTGCCTCATTTATTAGACGAAGGTCTTGCACTAGGCGCCAAGCCCCATTAGGCGTTTGGACTCCCAATATAGTGGTGTTTCAGGGGCTGTTACATTTCATTAATAATCCTTGTTCCTTTAGGTTTCTTATAATTGGGATAAGTCCCTGTCGTACCTCAGATCTCAGAGGATGCTGCTTTTGGCAAGGAAATAAATAATTTTGACCTTTAAGAATTATTTCCACTGGTTGAGCATTTTTTGCTCTTCCTATCTTTCCTCCAGTGGCTCAGACTCCTGGGTTAATATCTACTTCCATCAAAGGGAGACATAAACCTTAACTGGGGAGTTCCCCTTGTGGCGCAGTGGTTAATGAATCTGACTAGGAACCACGAGGTTGCGGGTTCTATCCATGGTCTTGCTCAGCGGGTTAAGGATACGGCATTGCCGTGAGCTGTGGTGTAGGTTGCAGACGCGGCTCGGATTCTGCGTTGCTGTGGCTCTGGCATAGGCCAGCGGGTATGGCTCCGATTAGATCCCTAGCCTGGGAACCTCCATATGCCGAGGCAGCAGCCCAAGAAATGGCAAAGACAAAACAACAACAACAACAACAAACCCTTAATTGGGCTCCACTGTCATGTAACTTGAGGCTTTAACCTTTGACAAAATATCTCTTCCTAAAGGAGGAGTTGGGCTCTGGAACAATCAGAAAAGCATGAGAGAAGAAAACAGACTCCCAGTCACAACTCAAAGGCTGTATAAAGAATCTTGTAACTGGCTTGCCGGGAATACCACAAATTGTGGCAGATTTATTTGAGGGGGGGGCCCAGGGTTGGAAAGCCACCAAAGAGGTGGCTCTCGAATCCAAGAGGAAGTTGATAGGCTGTCCTCCTACATTTAGAGTCACCCAGGGCTCCTGAGTGGTGATAATAGCAGGAGCCAATATGGAAAGCCTCGGGTCCTGTCAGTTTTGATCCTGGGCCTGAGGGGTCAGCCCCAGGGGACCTTAGTCTTTGGGGGAACTCTCTCTTCCAGTGACCTCCCCTACATATGGGACACAGCCTAGATGGTGGGGTCTGAGCCTTGGGGCATTCCCATTTAAAGTGTCCCTCTTTTCCACAGAAGAAACAGGCTCCGGCCTTAGGTCTCTGCCCTAGTCCTCTCACCTTGGAAGCTTCCAGGTTGACTCCCTGTAGTGCCATAACTAGAGCCTCAGCCTTTTCTGTCTCTCCTCTTATTCTCCTTTTGTTTTCCTTGTCCCAATTATAATATACTCGAATTGTTACTTTTTTTTTTTTTGGTCTTTTTTATATTTTCTAGGGCTGCACCCATGGCATGTGGAGGTTCCCAGGCTAGGAGTCCAGTTGGAGCTGTAGCCTCTGGCCTATGCCACAGCCACAGCAACTTGGGATCTGAGCCTCGTCTGTGACCCACACCACAGCTCAGGGCAACACCAGATTCTTAACCTACTGAGCAAGGCCAGGGAGCAAACCTGAAACCTCATCATTCCTAGTTGGATTCGTTAACCACTGAGCCATGACGGGAACTCTGAATTGTTACTCTAAGGAGGTGCTCCAGGTCCTGACCAGGGCCAAAAGCCAATTTTTGGAGCTTTCTTTGTATATCTGGTGCTGATTGAGTTATAAATTTTTCTTTAAGAATTATTTGGGGGAGTTCCCGTTGTGGCGCAGTGGTTAACGAATCTGACTAGGAACCATGAGGTTGCGGGTTCGGTCCCTGCCCTTGCTCAGTGGGTTAACGATCCGGCGTTGCCATGAGCTGTGGTGTAGGTTGCAGAAGCAGCTCGGATCCTGCGTTGCTGTGGCTCTGGCGTAGGCCGGTGGCTACAGCTCCGATTCGACCCCTAGCCTGGGAACCTCCATATGCCGCGGGAGCGGCCCAAGAAATAGCAAAAAAGACAAAAAAAAAAAAGAATTATTTGGAAAAAAAATATGTTCAGAGCTGAACATGAGGTTGCAGGTTCGACCCCTAGCCTTGCTCAGTGGGTCAAGGATCCTGTGTTGCTGTGGCTGTGGCTGTGGCTGTGGCTGTGGCTGGCAGCTGTAGCTCCGATTAGATCCCTAGCCTGGCAACCGCCACATGCCATGGGAGCAGCCCTAAAAAGCAAAAAAAGAATTATTTGGCCTCCATTGATTCTGGGTCTATTGGTATATGCTTTCTCAATGCCTATGAGTCTTTCCCTTTTTTGTTTTGTTTCATTTTTACTTTGTGGGGCTGCACCCACAGTATGTGAAAGTTCCCAGGCTAGGGGTCGAATCATAGCTACAGCTGTCAGCCTACGCCACAGCCACAGCAACACAGGATCTGAGCCGTGTCTGTGACCTACACCACAGCTCATGGCAACGCCGGATCCTTAACCCACTGAGCAAGGCCAGGGATCGAACCGGCAACCTTATAGTTCCTATTCAGATTTGTTCCCTCTGAGCCACGACAGGAACTCCTCAATGTCTCTCTGAGTCTTTCTAAGAAAGCCAATGGACTCCCTTGTTCCCCTTGACAAACCTCCAATAGTTTGGAGTAGTTAATGGGCTTTACTTTTGCAGCTTTTGGTCCCTAACAATACAAGTAATATTTCTATGCCAATTTCTATGCCAATTGTCTTTATCCCCCTCATTAGCAGATAAATTAGCTCATAGGAACCACCTGACACCCTGTGGGGAATCTTGTTTGTTCCTCTTCTGATCTGTCTCTGGCATTTATAGCATACCGCTCATCTCCCCAGTCTTGAGCATTTTCTAAGACTTTATCTGTTTTAGTAGTACCATGGTGTCCTTCCAGGATAACTCAAAGGACTGCGTGAGACCCTGAGAGACCTCAATATATCTATCTGGGTTGTCAGCAAAATTTCCCAAATCTGTTTTTATCTGCTTTAAGTCCTGAAGTGAAAAAGGCACATGGACCTGTATCAATCCCCGTTTTTGTTTGCTACATCTTGTAAAGGGAGTAAAGAGGGATATAACTTTGGCACTGGAGAGGGGAGAGGAGGAGTCTTGGGCAGTATTGGAGAAGGCTGATTAACTTCGGGTGGGCCTGAAACAATTGGGCCAGGACATGGTGGCCATCTAGGTCCTGAGGGAGGTGGCATCACCCGCTGGGGAAGTCCACAAGCCTTCTTCAGTTCAGTGTCATTCCCTCATTGTAAAGAACACAAGGCATCTCTGACCATCTCCCTTCTCGTCTACAAAATAGGTCTAATTGGAGAACAGTAATATAACCTAGAGCGTCTTCAGATTGCCATCGCTCCTCGTCTGACAGGTTATATAGTGGGCAGGCTTTCATGCAAAAGAAAATTAAATGTTTCTTTCTCAGAGTCAGAGGGTCAAACTTTTCCCAGTTTTTTTTTTTTTTTTTAAGGCACATGTCAGAGGAGTTGCTATTGAGGTGTGCACCAGGCTTGAGGATGTGGCTCCCATCTGAAAAAGAGAAAAGAACAGAATCCAGCTCCTATTGTCCTTTCTCGATTATGTGAGGTGTCCCCTCTCTTGTACGCAGCAGTTAGACGTTAGTGGTCAAGTGTCCCATCTGACCTTAGGCTGACTGGAATTAACCACTCCTTACCAGTGTAGCCTCTTTTTCTGTCCCTGCCCATTGCCTGTCTCTGGACAGAGGTGAAGAAAACTCAGGCATGCAGGCCCTGTCCTGAACTTCAGAATCCTAGGATGTTCACGCTGACATCTATATTTATATATATTAGGAAAGTTCCCAAGCCACAGTTAATGGGTAAATTGGATGAACCAGCTACCGGTTTCTCCAACCAGGGTGAAAGAAAATAGCAAAAAGCAAAACTGACTATCCCTGGCTCTGAGACTAAACACTTGGCCTAATTTGGATGAATACTAGTTATGAACTCCTTCTCCCTCACAGGAATGGTAATAACTCAGGGTAGTCTTACCATCTAGAGGTCTATTTCCTTTGCCCCCACAGCTCCATTTGAGGTAATGGCAAAGGAAATGATAAAGGATCGTATTAGTCGAGCCTTTTAAAGGACTCCTAAGGAGATCGGGCATTGTTTGACAAGAAGAATATAACAATGACTGATCCCAGCATAGGGGACAAGGCTGAAGTCACATAAGAGGGGGTAATAATTGGCCTAAAGCCCAAGGGGGTGCTGAATTGGCTAAAAATAGCAAGGGATAAAAGACTGTAAGTACGATATAATGGGATGGACTTATAATTCAAGGGGAACTCCCTAAATTTACAGAACTGGATTATGAGGACTTTTGTCCATATAGCCCTTAACGTCCCCCCCCCCCGAACAGTGCAAGGGGTCTCTTTGTGTCTTGTCCTCTTAGGGATGCCACTAAAAGATTTCCATCAAAATTTGGACTCCAGCCACTCAACTAACATCACTTACTGTAAAACCCTAGCTCCTAAGGATTTTAGGAGGAATGCAGAGGAAGGAAGAGAAAGGTGGAGATGAGAGTCCCGAAAGGCGTCAGGGATGGCTACTTTAAACCCTTCATCACCCTTCAAGAATTCACAAAAAACAACATTTTTGTTCCTCACCTGCCATTCAACAATTGCTAACCTTCAGAAATGTAGTAAACTGTGACTTCCCAAATGCTTTAGAAACACTATAGACTACATAGAGAGGCGATTTTGGGGTGTGGGAAAGGGAATGAAAGTTTGCCTCATGATGCTTTGTCCATCTCTGGTCGTCTCCCTCTTGGGACACCCCGTTTGGCATACAGCAGGATGGTATAAACCCCTGACTGGACTCTTGGCCCAACTGGACTCAGGAGGGCTGCCTTTTAGCTGTATGAGGTTGCTTAGGAGCTTCAGTGGAACCATGGTGTGGGACTCTGCACTCGATTTGTGTTCAGGACACGTCTCAGGCTTGGACGCTCATTCACACACTCACCCTCCTTTCAGAGGCAAATGAAACTGAATAAAGTAGAAAGTGCAAGCTTGCTGCTGCTTACCTGGTGAGCGATGGTGTACTGGATTGGATCCTGGACGAGCCCCCAAAAGATGATGCCGGAAAGATGTTGCCGGAAAGATGTTACCAGAATCTGAGTTGTTTGCAAAGCTGAAGAATGAACTTCATGAACACAAAGGCAGCAAAGTCTTTACTGTAATAGGAAAGCAAATAGCTCCCAGGGCTGCTGGGGGTGGGTGGGGGGGGGGGGGGAAGAGGCCCTGCTCTCTACTGTCCTATCGGGGTTTTTATCCTTTAAAGATGGGGGTTTCCAACCTGGGGTCCAGAAAAATGTGGTTTTCTCTCATTGGCCTTGCCCAGTTACCTATATCAGTCCTTGTCCAATAGGGGTTTTAGAGGTGGAAATGGCCCATAAGTTTTATGATTTCTTTGCCCTTTTCTTCCCTTAGACTGAGGCACACTTCCTCTCATTTCTTTTCTGTCAATCGAGGAGGGGGTTAGAGATAAAGGTCCATGTGGGTGTAGGTACACTTTTTATAGCAAACAAGGCCTGTGAGGATGTTGCTCTGGAGTCCTTAAACCACAAATGTTAATCAATATCCATATCAAAGAATGCATCAAAGCTCATGCTCCTATGCTGACTACCTGAGTTAGTATTCTGCCTCAACACGTCGGAACTCCAGGCTTAGTATCTTCATTTTTGTCATTTTGAGTTTATAGCTTAGCTAACCTCCTTACTGCTTTTGTGAGTCTCCAAGTGGGTCTAAATTTGGGAAACTTTGGAGAACTAGTTTGTGCTTGATGGGGAGAACTTGAACTTTAAATACCAAGTTGAGGGTATTTATGATCCTGAGAGGTAGCTGACTCCAGCGCTAAACCATTCTTTATCCAAGTTCTGCCAGCCCTACCCTATTCTTAGAGTAGAGGCCAGAGAACTTCTGAGCGACCTCCCCTGGAGATAAGGGGTTTTGAGAGTGTCTTCTGCATTTGCGGAGGCTAAAAGAAGCATTGGGAAGTGATCCTTAACTCAGCCCTCCAGGGGTTTGGGTGTTGTGTCATTCCCCACACGTGATTCTTTACCAGGTGGTGGAAACCTCAAGTATAACAGGACTTACTCACTGCAGTGACTCCACCTCTTTCCTCTTCCACTCCCCAACCCCCTATTAGCCCGCCCCACCCCACTTCCTCAAGATTAGAGGAAAGGCGGGTGGCTGGAGCCAGGAAATGCCATGCTCCCAAGCTGGCCAGGAGAGGCAGAGAAAATTGTGTACGGGAAAGTGCAAGATGTGGTGTTCCAGTTTTACTCATCTCCAGGATGCTGCGCATGTCTTATGTTTAAGTTTTTCCTTAATCTATTTTTCCCCAAATAATTCTATCCTATTCAAGACCACCTTATCACTGAGGCAGACCTCGTCTCATTTAAGGTTGCTTTCTCTCTCTCTCTCTCCCTGTTTTCCGCTTCTCTAGGTCGGGACTTCTCAGACAGAATTGGTTTGAATCCCAGATTATCCTCCTTCCCGTTCTAGCTGTGTGACCTTGAGTGAAGCCTAACTTCTCAGGGTCTACTTTCCTTGTCTGTGAAACGAAGGCCAAACTTCTACAGCACTAAGCCTGCTGTGAAGAACAAACGAGAAAACCCTCTGTGAGCTGCAAAAAGTAATAAAATGTTAGCTATGCTAACTCTGGACTGCGAGTCACTCTTCCAGAACCCCTCCCTTTCCTCTGGGACTTGCCCGGCAAACCCCGCCCGGGGCAGCAGTTCTCGCCATCCTCTCTCGCAGACTTTCCCATTGGCGTACCAACGTCGCGCGGCGCCGAGTGTTGACGCCACGCCGCCTCCGCCGGCGCATAGTGACGCATTCGGCCCCGCCCCCGGCCTCGCCCGGCCCCCCGCGGGGCCCCGCCCTACAGGCCGACGCCGCGCGGGTACCGCCCCACGAGTGACGTGTGGCGCGCGCGGCCCGGCCGCCCCGGCAGTTGGTGCAGCGGCGGTTGGGCTGAGTGCGCTCGCCTCACCCCTCCCCTCCTACGGCCCCGGCCCCCACCCCGCCGGGCCCAGCCCCAGCCCTAGCTCCAGCGGCCCGTCCCGTACGGGCCCGAGTCGCTCCTTCAGCCGGTGACGCCCCGGGCAGGCAGGCCGCCCGCCCGCAACCATGGAGCTGGAGGACGGTGTGGTGTACCAGGAGGAGCCCGGTGGTTCCGGGGCCGTGATGTCTGAGAGGGTGTCCGGCCTGGCCGGCTCCATCTACCGCGAGTTCGAGAGGCTCATCGGGCGCTACGACGAGGAGGTGGTCAAGGAGCTGATGCCACTGGTGGTGGCCGTGCTGGAGAACCTGGACTCGGTGTTCGCGCAGGATCAGGAGCACCAGGTGGAGCTGGAGCTGCTGCGGGACGACAACGAGCAGCTTATCACCCAGTACGAGCGAGAGAAGGCGCTGCGCAAGCACGCTGAGGAGGTGAGGGCCGGCCGGCGGGGAGGGCGAGGGCTGGGCCTGAGGGCGGGCCGGGGTCACGGGTCTGTCCCGGGAGGAGAGGAGCGCCGCGCAGGTCTCCTGGGGGCGGGCCTGAGGCCGAGGCCCACCTGACTGAGCCCGGAGGCCGTGAGGTCGCGGAACCACCGGCCGGGTTTGGACCCTGAGGCAGGCTAGAGAGTGTCCAGAAGAGGGTGAGATGGGGGAGGAAGCCAGAGCCTGGCTTGAGGGCACCTCGGGTTGGCTGAGAGAGGAGTTTAGGGTGTCCGCTTGCCTGTTGTTTAGGGAAGTTTCCGACCACCGTGTGAGATAGACGGCGAATCAAACTTTTACCGTGGGCTGGGGAAGGGGGGCATTTAAACACTTCTGTCCTCAGTAACTTCCGCTGATTCCAGTACCTTTCCTGGGGGTTGCTGTTTTGGGAAGTTAGAGATCTCCCTCTTTCGGTCAGTTTCTTATTGACGTTTTAACCCTGTTGAGAAGGAGGGTTTTTTTGTTTTGTTTTGTTTTGTTTTATGTACCATGGTTGACACTTTGTCAACCCTTAGATGTTGTATAGCAATACTCTAAATATAGAGAGTGTGCATTTTTATTTTATTGGTAGCCCACATCAAAGTATTCCTTCCTGTCAGGTGGTAACCTTGGACAGTTCCCTTTAAAAACTCTGATAAAGAGGATGGGAGCGCGGTGGGAGGAGGGTTGGAGGTGTAGATGACATCTGGCAACCCTTTTCATAGACTGCAGTTTACAGGTGCACTTGGCTGACTTCTAACTTTTGCGCCTCAGCGGTGTGACCCCAGTGCCCTCATCTTGTGAACCTTTTGGATTTCTGGACTGCCAGTGATACGTCTTTGACGTCTTGAGACAGTCTAAGCATTTTAGCTTTCAGGCTGTGTTGGCGTTATTTCTCTGGAACTTAGTAGTTAATGCAGATGAAGTTAATTCATCCTTGTTTCCTGAGCATCTAGCACAACTGGCTAAATACATGGTAATTGAAGGAAGCTAAATAATTATTGAGAGAATGACTTGAAGAAATGAAAGACAACAAAATATTTTCAGAAATATTTGAAAAACTTTAAGGATGTGAGATCTGTTTAGTAGCTAATTTCCTAACACTAAATAGTACAACCATGTAGACTTTTTGTCACATAACGCCTTTGTACCAGGTCAGCTAGTTTTTTTCTTTTTTCTTAGGTTTGTATGATGATTTTTAGTTCTGATTTTGTGATCCATTTGTCTCACAGGATTGCCATTGAATTTGCCAAGGAAAATTGGCTTTATTTCAGGAGCATTTCAAAGTATATAGGGAAGAAGCTGTTGAAAAACAATCTAAGGATAGAATCACAATTTCCAGTAATTTATTAGCACTGTTTATGGCAGAGTTCATATACTCCTCATGAGATGACATGCTATAATCTTCATGCTCAGACAGGCCCTTGCCAGTGTGTGGATGTACATGGAAAGACAGTGGAATTAACCAAATAAACACACAGGTGAGGAGCAGGCCCAGCATGACCTGTGACCACAGATAAAAGAAATGGATTCCTTCAGCCTTTTTTTTTTCTTTTGTCTTTTTAGGGTTGTACCCGCAGCATATGGAGGTTCCAAGGCTAGGGGTCTAATCAGAGCTGTAGCTGCCGGCCTAAGCCACAGCCACAGCCACGCCAGATCCGAGCCGTGCCTGTGACCTACACCACAGCTCACAGCAACACCAGATACTTGACCTACTGAGAGAAGCCAGGGATTGAACTCGAAACCTCATGGTTCCTAGTCCGGATTTGTTTCTGCTGCACCACGATGGGAATTCCATCCCTTCAGCTTTAAACTCCTGTCAGTTCATGTAAACATGGGCAAAATGCCAGGGTCACACGTGCCAGGAAAACCATTTGCTACAGGTTGCGGAATCAGAGGATAAACTGACTGAGCTGCTAGACTGTGGACTATATATTAATTTCTTAAGTAAAAGACTTATGGGGTTGTGGGATGGAAATCCTATAAAACTGGATTGTGATGATCATTGTACGACTATAAATGTAATAAACTCATTGAGTAGTAAAAAAAAGAAAAAATTAAGTAAATGACTTAAAAAGAAGATTATCCTGGAGTTCCTTGTGGTGCAGCAGATTAAGGATCTGGTGGTGTCACTGTAGCAGCTATGGTCACTACTCTGGCATGTATTCCATCCCTGGCCCAGGAACTGCCACATGCCATGGGCATGGCTTAAAAAAGAATAAAAATAGATTATCCAAAGACTTTATTTATAATTTGTGCTTTTTCAAATACATCTATAAATCCTCTATAATGAAACCTTTGGGCAAAGGTTCATGACCTGAGAATAGAAAACATTGATGAAATGCTAGATAAGCCAACTTCCAGGCCACAAACATAAAATTATCCTGTTATCAATTTTCACTGGAGATCATAAAACAAGTTTTTTATCCAGTGCTCAGAAATTCAGTCTCTCTGGCTGATATGCAGAAGTGAATTCTGTGTTTAATTTTCTGTGAGTGCTTTGTTTGTGGCCTTTAATACAGAGACTGAGAGTCTGCTTTTATAGCAAAAATGCCTAGGTATTGACTGCTAGAGTATTTGAAAGCATGGAAATTGTCCATCATCAGAAAATGTAAAGTAAATTCTAAGCACCTTTGTGCAAATTTAGGAGGATGTTTTAATGATGAGGATGTTTTAGGAGGTGTGAATTCTCACAAGGAATCAGAAATTTAATATTTATTATAGTGACATTACTTAATTTGCATACGTTCTGCTTTTTTATTTATTTTATCTGAAAAAAACTTTTTTTCCTTTTTTTGGTGTCCCTGCGGCATGTGGAGTTCCTGGGCCAGGGGTAAGATCAGAGATGCAGTTGCGACCTAAGCCACAGCTGCTGCAATGATGGATCCTGAACCCACTTTGCTGGGCTGGGGATGGAACCAGTGTCCCAGCACTCCACAAGATGCCCATCGCCTCACAGCAGGAACTCCTATTTGAAATTTTTGTGTAAAATTAGCCTGCTGGTTTTGTGAGTCTGTAAATATAAACAGCCTGAAGGAGGGCTGAGTTGAGATAGATTTGTGAGCAGTTTCAAATGCTAATGGAGAAATCTGTCATTTTATTGCTCACCATTTTGGCCTTTGGGCTCCCTGCTTCAGCCATTTATATTTTTTTTCCATTCCTCAACCAAGTCCTGTCTGATATCTTTGCCAGTGCTGTTTCCTTGACCTAGAATGCTTCTTCCTCAGAACTTCACCCTAGCTAGTTCCTCACTTTTAGCTCAGCTTATATTTCACTTCTTCAGCTAGACTTTTCATGTCTACTTTACCCAGAGTAAGCCTTGTGAGTCTATGGAAAATTTATCTGTAAATCGGTGATTTTAAAAAACATCTGGAGAGAGATGTTCTTGGGAAGAATACGTTAATGTTTTTTGTTTTTGTTTGTGTAAGTTCTGATTCTTTTAAAATAGACATGATTTGTTTTGAATCGTTTAAAAAAGAAAACTTATGGAGTTCCTGTCATGGAGCAGCAGAAACGAATCCAACCAGGAACCATGAGGTTGCTGGTTCCATCCCTGGCTTCACTCAGTGGGTTAAGGATCTGGCATTGCCGTGAGCTATGGTGTAGGTTGTAGATGCGGCTTGGATCCCGCGTTGCTGTGGCTCTGGTGTAGGCCAGCAGCTGTAGCTTCAATTGTACCCCTAGCCTGGGAACCTCCAATATGCTGGGGATGTTGCCCTAAAAAGCAAAAAAAAAAAAAAAAAAAAAAAAAGGGAAAACTTCTCTAAAGTAGACAAATAAGTTAACCTTTTTCTTAAGTATTTAAAGTTAGAGTTTATTTAGCATTATTGGGTGCAGGAAGCTTGTACATAAAAATGACAGTGTTCCCTCTTCATCGTTTTTGATTTTGGAGGCATATATGAAGAGAATGGGTTGAAGGGAGAATATCTTTGTCATGTCATTTTATGACTGCTTTTCTGTGGCTTTTTATCTAAAAAAACGGGGTGATTAAATACAGAGGTTAGAGAGATTACTGAGAATTTTCTAATTAATTAGCACTTAAAAGCAGTAACACAATTGATTGTATGAAGACTTTAATGAGATTTTTCTTTGGAAGCAGATGAACATGGGAATAAGTGATAAGATTTATGGGCAGGGGGAGTTCCTAATGTGGCCCAGTGGGTTATCTATGAGAATGTGGGTTCGATCGCTGGCACCGCTCAGTAGGTTAAGGATCCAGTGTTGCTGTGAGCTGTGGTGTAGGTCACAGATATGGCTCAGATCTGGCATTGCTGTGGCTGTGGTGTTAATGTTATAGTTCTCATTCATAAGAATATTTTAATCAAGAGTGTTAAGAAAGTTTTGATTCATTTGCAAAATAATTTACAATGCAAGTTCATCTCTTTAATAAACACTTTAAAAAGGAAAATATGACTGGAGTGAAGAGTAATTTTGTATATTTTACTTATATTTACTTATGGTGGCTGTTGAAGACTTGGGATGTTAAAAGTGGAAATTCCGTATTTGCTTCAACATTAAGTTTATTTTGTATCTTTAGCACAGTTGTTAATTAAATTAGTAATTATGATGGTTGTTCAGATTTTTAGCCATAATTGTAAGAAATTTCACTTTGCCATTAGGTAGGTTTTATTCCACTATAGTGGGACAGTAGGGGAAAGGTAGTTTATATATGTGCACAGATGATCTGTTGGTACAGGAGAACAAACTGCTAGTCTACTGGATGTTAACATTTGACATAAAGTTTTCAAACACTTTAAAAAAGTGAAGGAGGAGTTCCTGTCATGGCTCAGTGGAAATGAATCTGACTAGTATCCATGAGGACACAGGTTCGAACCCTGTCCTTGCTCACCGGGTTGAGGGTCTGACATTGCCATGAGCTGTGGTGTAGGTTGCAGAGGCGGTTCTGATCTTGTGTTGCTATAGCTGTGGCATTGGTTGGCAGCTGTAGGTCCGATTCAACCCCTAGCCTGGGAACCTCTTCCAAGGGTGCAGCCCTAAAAAAACAAACAAAACACCCAGAAATGTATGTGTGTAAATTCTGTACATTTAGAAAATTTGGTTGGTGATATTTAGTTATTAGTTTGAAAGCAACCTATGAAATTCACTTAGGAATTCTGGCGTGTAGTTATTTGGGATAGTTTAGCCAAAAATGTTTGAACTGAACCATGGAAACTTACGTATTAATCAATATAATAGGGCATTATTTATGTTGAGGATGCAGAATTATTTATTATTAGGAACTTAAAAACACTAATTTGGGAGTTCCCCCTGTGGTGCAGTGGGATTGGCAGCATCTCTGAGCCACCAGGGGAACTCCTTGGAGGTACTTTTTAAGGGTTGGGAGGAAAATCTTCCAGTTCTTCCATATTAATTCCTATTGGTAGATAGAAAGACAAACAGGACACATGAATAATCAGAAAGAACTATTTATTGAGCCAGAAACTGTTTTAGACTCTGGGAATGTGGCCATAAACAAAACAGACAAGGAAGGTAGCCCTTGCTTTCTTAGAGTTTATATTGTATTAAAGAATAAACAAACCAGTTATTTACAGGTTGTGATAGATGTTACACAGGAAATAAAAAAGGTGATGTGTTGGAGCTCCCGTCATGGCTCAGTGGTTAATGAATCCGACTAGGAACCATGACGTTGTGGGTTCGATCCCTGGTTAAGGATCCAGCATTGCTGTGAGCTGTGATGTAGGCCTGCAGCTGTAGCTCTGATTCGACCCCTAGCCTGAGAACCTCCATATTCTGCAGATGTGGCCCTAAAAAGCAAAAAAAAGGAAGGTGATGTGATGAAGAGTAAAGAGGTAGGCTCATGAGGTTGGACAAACAAGTTTATAAAAGGGTAAACTGAAGTTCCCTGGTGTTGCAGTGAGTTAAGGATCTGGCATTGTCACTGCTGTGGCGGGGGTTTGATCCCTGGCCCAGGAACTTCTGTAAGCCATGGGTATGGCCCAAAAAAGGGTAAGCTGCCCATGTAGGAAATAATTCATTTCACAAGAGTAATTATTTAGATATGAAACTTTAGGCATAATAGAGTTTCTTTTACTCAGATTCCTGAAAATACCCAAAAGTAAGTAGCTCTCATAAATTCATTTTTTTCTATTTTCTGTTTTATTCCTTCTCATAGTTGACCTCTCAGCAACGTTTGACTCTTTTTTCTTTTTTTGGGCCGTACCTGTGGCATATAGAAGTTCTTAGGCTAGGGGTCAAATTGGAGCTGCAGCTGCCGGTGAACATGCATCCTCATGGCTAGTAGTCAGGTTCATTACCTCTGAGCCCCAATGGGAACTCCAGCGTTTGACGTTTTTAGTCACTCCTTAAGAAACATTGTTTTGGAGTTCCCGTCGTGGCTCAGTGGTTAACGAATCTGACTAGGAACCATGGGGTTGCGGGTTCCATCTCTCGCCTTGCTCAATGGGTTAAGGATCCGGTGTTGCCGTGAGCTGTGGTGTAGGTCACAGATGCGGTTTGGATCCTGCATTGCTGTGGCTGTGGCGTAGGCTGGGGGCTACAGCTCCGATTCAACCCGTAGCCTGGGAACCTCCACATGCTGCGGGAGCGGCCCAAGAAATGGCCAAAAGACCAAAAAAAAAAGAGAAAGAAACGTTGTTTCTCTTGACTTTGTAATCTCTTGGTTTTCCTCTTATTTTACTACTCTGTGGATTTCTCTTACATTAGTTTTGGTATTCCTTGGTGCTCTAAGATCCTCTGCCTATCTCATGTTATCCTTTCTGATGGGATTACTTACCATTTGTTGACTATTCCAAAATGTCTATCTGTTTTTTTTTGTTTTGTTTTGTCTTTTCAGGGCCGCACCTGGGGCACATGGAGGTTTCCAGGCTAGGGGTCTAATCCCGGCCTCCACCACAGCCACAGCAACGCCAGATCCAAGCCGTGTCTACCACCTACACCACAACTCACGGCAACGCCAGATCCTTAACCCACTGAGCGAGGCCAGGGATCAAACCTGCATCCTCATGGTTCCCAGTCAGATTTGCCTTCTGCGCCATGACGGGAACTCCCAAAATGTGTATCATTCATTTAACTGATACTTACTGAGTGCCAACTATGTGCCTCTTCCTGTGTTTTTGGGGAATACAGTGGTGAGTAAAATAGACAAGATTCTTACCTCATGGAACGAATAGCCTACTAAGAACAGCCTATTTTTAAAAATTTATTCATTTTTAAAGTTAACTTTTACTAAAGTATAGTTGATTTACAGTGTTGTGCCAATTTCTGCTAAACAGCAAAGTGTCTTGACTCAATTATACATAATATATATTATTTAAAAATTTTTTTGTTTTTAATTTTATGGCTGAATCTGTGGCATATGGAAGTTCCCATGGGACTGAATCTGAGCTGCAGGTTTCTGCTGGATCCTTTAACCTGATGCACCAGGCTAGGGAATCAAACTCACATCTTTGCATGGACCCAAGCCGCTGCAGCTGAATTCTTAATCCATTGTACCATGGCCCAAACTGTGCCTTTTTTATGTTCTTTTCCATCAGGGTTTATTATGGGAAGTTGGATATAGTTCCCTGTGCTATACATTAGGACCTGTCTATCCATTCTAAATGTAATAGTTTGCATCTACTAACTCCAAACTCCCAGTCCATCCCACTCCCTCTTCCCTCCCTCAAGAACAGCCTTTTAAAGCCAGATTTCTCTTTGGAATTTTAAATCCCTATTACTGTTGTTTATTGGATACAGATATCTCCTGAGATGTCCAAAACTGAACTTATCTCCTAAGCTTGATCATCATCTTTTCCCAGTCTTCATGAGGGATACCACCATCTACCTGGACAGGTTCCTTCTCTTTGCTTGCTTGCTTGCTTGCTTGCTTGCTTTCCTTCCTTCCTTCCTTGTGGCATGTGGAAGTTCCCAGGGCCAGGGATCTAATCTGAGCTGCAGCTGCAACCTGCAGCACAGCTTTAGCAGTGCTGGATCCTTAACCCACTGTGCTGGGCTGGGGATTGAACCAGCACTGCCAGCGAGACAAGCTAGATTATTAACTCACTGTACCGTTGCAGGAAATCCTGGTCACCATTCTTAATTGTTCTGTCCCTTTCATCTCCATTGCTACCTTCTTTGTTTTCAACTTTCTTTCTTTCTTTGTCTTTTTAGGGCCGCACCCGTGGCATATGGTGGTTCCCAGGCTAGGGGTTCAATCAGAGCTGTAGCTGCCCGCCTACACCACCGCCACAGCAACTCGGGATCCAAGCTGCTTCTGCGACCTACACCACAGCTCATGGCAACGTTGGATCCTTAACCCACTGAGCAAGGCCAGGGATTGAACCGGCATCCTCATGGATACTAGTCAGGTTAACAATTGAGCCATGATGGGAACTCCATCAACTTTCATTTTTTATTTATTTATTTATTTTTTTGTCTTTTTAGGACTGTAGCCACAGCCTATGGAAATTCCCAGGCTAGGGGTTGAATCAGAACTATAGCTGCCAGCTTACGCCACAGCCATAGCAATGGAGGATCCGAGCGTCTTCATCTGCAACCCACACCATAGCTCACTGCAATGCCAGATCCTTAACTCATTGGAACAAGGGATCAAACCCATGTCCTCATGGATGCTAGTTGGATTGGTTACTGCTGAGCCACAATGGGAACTCCCTGTTTTCTTTCTTTCTTTCTTTCTTTTTTTTTTTTTTTTGCTTTTTAGGGCTACACCTGCAGCATTTGGAAGTTCCCAGCCTAGGGGTCGAATATAAGAGCTACAGCTGCCGGCCTACACCACAGCCACAGCGGTTTGGGATCCAAGCCTCATCTGTGACCTCTACCACAGCTCAGGGATTGCTGGACCCCTGACCCACTGATTGAGGCCAGGGGTGGAACCCACATCCTCATGGATACTAGTTGGATTCATTTCTGCTGGGCCACACAGGGAACTCCCTGTTACCAGCTTTTATTTTTTTACATTTAAAAAAATTTTTTAATGATTTTTATTTTTTTCCATTATAGCTGGTTCAACTTTTAAATGTAACTGGAATCTCTTTACTCTTCAGATCCATTTTTACTACTCTGAAAATCATTTTCACTACTCTGAGGAGCTGGAACTTTTTTCATGCACACTCAATACCAGGTCTGGCATATAGGAAGTACCATTGACTATTTCTTTTTTTTTTTGGTTTTTTGTGTTGTTGTTGTTGTTGTTGTTGCTATTTCTTGGGCCGCTCCCGCGGCATATGGAGGTTCCCAGGCTAGGGGTCGAATCGGAGCTGTAGCCACCGGCCTACGCCAGAGCCACAGCAACGCGGGATCCGAGCCGTGTCTGCAACCTACACCACAGCTCATGGCAACGCCGGATCGTCAACCCACTGAGCAAGGGCAGGGACCGAACCCGCAACTTCATGGTTCCTAGTCGGATTCGTTAACCACTGCGCCACGACGGGAACTCCACCATTGACTATTTCTGAATAAATGGATAACTGAAACTGTCCCATACCTAATCTGTCTATTTCCAGTATTGCCACTATATAAACTGCCCATCACACTATCCAGATCTCTCCAAAATGGAAATCTGATCATATAATTTCCACACTTAAAAGCCATTAGTTGCTCTGTCTAAAGTTGTTGAAATCACTAAAGTTCCTAACATATGAAGATTTATAATTTGGCTGCTTTCTTTATATGTATATATTTTGGCTATGGCTATAGCATGTGGATGTTCCCAAGCCAGGGATCACACCCACACCGCAGCAGTGACATGAGCCACTGCCGTGACAAGGCTATATCCTTAACTCACTGCACCACAAGGTAACTCCTGGGTGCTCTATATTTTACCAGACTAATCTTCTCTTTTTAGAACCATACTGAACCCCTTGAGTTTGTTATGCAAAAAGTATTCCCTCCAGGTCTTCTTAAAAGCTTCCTCTCTGTTGGCACTCTTTCTCTTCTGTTTCCTGGCTACCATTATTCATTTTTCAGGTGTCAATTCTGGAATGCCTTTTATGATACCCAAGTATGGATTTAATATCTTCCCATAGCATACTGTCCTTCCCCTTTTGTAGAACTTTCAGTGTTATATCCAGCTAACCTTTTGCTTTAATCCCCCCACTAAACTACTGTGATGTGGTAGGTATTAGATATTTGTTGGTTGGTTGGATGGATAGTTAAGTATGCTAAAGTTCAGATTTCAAAGCCTGGCTATTTAAAATTCTTTTTTGTGCGTTCAAGTTATTGTTCTTACTGTTGGTGCCAAGTTATGCTAAAACTTCCAAAACGGTTCTTCAGTAAGTCCTTTGAGTTAGGCATATATGAAAAGGTGACTACTCCTGAGTATAGTTATTGTAGATACTTAACCTACATTGTTTTATACATAGTAGATATTCTGTAAATATTTAGACATCTGAAAAATTGAAATGTTAAGATCATTAGAACTATTGTCAGAGTAATGAAGGGATTATTTCTACATTTGCAAATATAGGGCTAGGTGATCTCGAAAATCATGTTAGCACCATGATGCTCCAATATTTTGTTTGTTTGTTTTTTGCTTTTTAGGGCCCACCCACAGCATATGGAGGTTCCCAGGCTAGGGGTCAAATTGGAGCTGTAGCTGCTGGCCTATACCACAGCCACAGCAACACTGGATCCTTAACCCACTGAGCAAGGCCAGGGATCGAACCTGCATCATGGATTCTAGTCAGATTTGTTTCCTCTGCGCCACGACGGGAACTCCTGGTAGACATTTCTAATTAGAATACAACAGTAGTACCCTGTAGTAACAAATAAATGGTTAGTAAGACAACACTGATTTTTTAGAAGAAAAGTTCATCCTGAAGAGTAGTAAACATTTATATCTTAGGCATTGAAATCTATATTGATTAAAAGCATCTTCTAGGAGTTCCCGTAGTGGTGCAGTGGTTAATGAATCTGACTAGGTAGGAACCATGAGGCTGTGGGTTTGATCCCTGGCCTTTCTCAGTGGGTTAAGGATCTGGCATTGCTGTGAGCTGTGATGTAGGTCACAGACGCTGCTCGGATCCTGAGTTGCTGTGGCTGTGGTGTAGGCCAGCAGCTGCAGCTCCGATTAGACCCCAGCCTGGGAACCTCCATATGCCACGGGTGCGGCCCTAGAAAAGGAAAAAAAAAAACCCCAAAATACAAGTACTGTGTGTACAAAGTGCTGAAAGCCTAAGTCAACCCGTAGATGGGTTCACAGAGACAAAGTGGCATTTCACTGGGTTATGTGTCACTGAATCAAAGTACGGGAGATTTGAAAGTGTGTGCTGTATTCAGAGAACAACAACACATAATAATTTTAAAAATATATTTGTCATAAATATTAGTTTTCCATATGTCTTTAAAAAATACACTCTTGTTCTGTTGCATAGGTGAGTGGCAAGAGTTGAGGTTGAATAGCTAATCAGAGAGTAAAGGACTGTGTTGTCAAAGTTGATGTTACACACTTTAATGTAGTGTGGTTTATAATTGTGATTCACAGTAATTCAGAATGATGATTCTTACCAACAAAAAGTTAGATTTTATTTGATATCCTTCATTTTAAGGAGGTTGGTATTATGAAATTCTAGAAACTATGACAAAAATGTCTTGGTGCTTCAGTTTTTCTTAAAAATATGATTATAAAAATATTCCATTTCTTAGTAATAATAATCTACTGATAATATTGTTGACATTGAAATTTTCATTTCCCCAACAAACTGCATTTGTTCTAAATAGACTAACTTGAGTTCCCCTCGTGGCTCAGTGGTTAATGAACCTGACTAGCATCCATGAGAACTCAGGTTCGATCCCTGGCCTTGCTCAGTGGGTTATGGATCTGGCATTCCCTTGAGCTGTGGTGTAGGTCTGCAGATGTGGCTCAGATTGCGCATTGCTGTGGTTCTGGCATAGGCCAGAGGCTACAGCTCCGATTCGACCCCTAGCCTGGAAACCTCCATATGTCATGTGTGCGGCCCTAAAAGACTAAATAAATAAATAAATAGACTTGATTTTTTTCTTTTTGTGAAAATTTAACTTTATGTAGTTGCCACGTTTTTTTCCTTAAAAATTTCTATTGTACTATGGAGTTCCTGTCATGGCACAGTGGAAACAAATCTGACTAGGAACCATGAGGTTGCAGGTTTGATCCCTGGCCTTGCTCAGTGGGTTAAGGATCCGGCGTTGCCGTGAGCTGTGGTGTAGGTTGCAGATGCGGCTCGGATCCCGCGTTGCTGTGGCTCTGGTGTAGGCCAGCAGCTGTAGCTCTGATTAGACCCCTAGCCTGGGAACCTCCATGTGCCGCAGGTGTGGCCGTAAAAAGACCAAAAACAAACAAACAAACAAACAAAAACTATTGTAATAAAATATACATAAAAATTTATCAATTTAAACAGTTTTTTTGGCCATGCCCGTGGCGTTTGGAATTCCCAGGCCAGGGATTGAACCTGTGCCATGGCAGTGACCTGAGCTGCAACAATGACAATGCCAGATCCTTACGCTGCTGTGTCATAAGGGAACTCATGGCTTCTCTGTATTTTACCAGATAAGAGAACTCCCTAAACAGTTTTTAAGTGTACAGTTCAGGTACTAAATACATTCATATTGTTGTACAGCCTCATCATCTCAAACTGAGACCCCTTACCCATAGAAGAATACTTCCAATTTCCCTCATCCTAGCTCCCGGAAACCACTATCCTGTTTCTGTCTGAATGAATTTGTCCTAGGAATCTCATAGAAATGGAATCATATAGTATTTGCCCTTTTATGTCTATTCTGTTTCACTTAGCATGTTTCCAGGTTTCAGCCATTTTGTAGCATGTACCATAATTTCTTTCCTTTTTAAGGCTGAATATATATAAATGGTCTTATACGATAAATGATTTGCTAATGTTTTCTCCCATTCTGTGGGTTGTCTTTACTTTCATGATGATGTCCTTTGAAACACAAAAGTTTAAAAATTTTTTTTTAGGGCCACACCTGGGGCATATGGAAGTTCCCAGGCTAGGAGTTGAATTGGAGCTGTAGCCGCTGGTCTATACCACAGCCACAGCAAAACAGGATCCAAGCCTTGTCTGCGACCTATACCACAGGTCACGGCAACGCCATATCCTCAACCTACCGAGCAAGGCCAGGGATCGATCCCTCAACTTCATGGTTCGTAGTTGGGATTCATTTCCACTTCGCCATGATGGGAACTCCAAGCCAGGCTTTTATTCATGGTACTTCTTTAGACAACTACTGTAGTCACAGTTACTATTTATTTTTTCTATTTTTAAAAGCTTTATTATAGTTGATTTACAATGTTGTAATAACAGTTACTCTTTTAAAGATTGTGTTTGTTTTTGTTGCTTTTGTTTGTCTCTTGGCATCTTTCTCTAGTAAGCAACAATCTCTAGAGACTTTGTTTTTACACTTAAGGAGCTTGCCTTTTCAAAGTATACATTTGTTTTTCTTCCTAACAGTGGGGCAAAAGAGCCCCTAAAAGCCATCTGGACTTGAAAGCATTTTGCTTCATCACAAAGCTTGTTCTTTTTAGGTCCTGACATGAATCTGTATTGTCTACTGCTTTTTTTTTTTTTTTTTTTTTTTAAACTGTGTCTAGTTGTCTCCCAGGAGAGTTATGTCTGAGTTATATTTGTTGCTGGCCAATTAGCTGTTGAGAGGGATAAGGGCTATCTACTGAAGATGTATTTATAATACATACCCATTGGTGGGCTTTTACTGTGTTGTCCCAACACTTTTTGTAGTAATAAATGAAAACCTTTCGGTTATATTGAGAACTATTTGTTAGAAATCCCTTTAAGATATAGGAAAGAATGGAGTTCCCAGTTAGGACTTGGTGTTGTCACTGTTGTGGCTGGAGTTGGATCCCTGGCCTGGAAACTTTTGCATGCCCTGCGTGTGGCCAAAACAAACAAACCAAAGATATAGGAACGAGTTAAGTCTATCAGATTAAATCTGTTTTGTATAGTCTTTCTATGGGCTTTTTGGAATGGATCCAAACTTCTATATCCTACTTCTGAAATACCTCACTCCTGTATTTTAGCTTTTACCTTTAACAGATCTAATATACTGTCATGGTGTGTAGCATGAATGTATATAATTTTAAAAAAGGGGAATTATCCTTTCACATTGATTTTCCTCTCCCTCAGTATCGCTATTTCAGGGTTTGTGTTTTTTTTTGGTTAACTACATTTAGAAAAATGCTCATAGCCATTTTTGGTTAGATAAATGGTAATATTAATGCTTGATATGTCAAGCTTTTCTAGTATGAAATGCTTCTGTTGAAGAGGTGTAGGCTTGTAGATTGCATTTCCTTCTATATTATTTTAAAATGTGTAAATAATCCATGTTTATAGTAAAAAAAAGAGAAAACCCTAGCAGCTTTAGACTACTTAAGAATAAGGCTGTTAACATGCAGCTCTGAGCTTGTGAAAGGTGGTTCTTGCAAATGGAGATGTGCTTTAGGTGTAAAATACACATCCACCTCTGAGGACTTAGTAGCAAAAAATGCAGAATGTCTCATGGATCATTTTTCATTTTGGATATACTGGGATAAATAAAATACATTAAAATAAAAAAATAAGGCTATTAAAAAAGGTAGTCATCCTAAATTTCACCACTGATAAACAGTCATTTTAATATATGCCTCCAAAGCTTTTCTTTTTCCTATCTACTTATTCTTCCAGTTTATCAGTGTATAAAAGTAGGATCACATTATATATAAGGTTATATATCAAAGCTCTTAAAGCATGATAAAAGTAACACTTTGCATACATTTTTTTCAACATTGTAAGTCAACTTTATTTCAATACAAATTTTAAAAATATATTACCTTAGGATTTTTTTTTTTTATAGTTGTACAATGATCATCACAATCCAATTTTATAGGCTTTCCATCTCACAACCCCAGTGCATCCCCCTACCCCCCAAACTTTCCTTTGGAAACCATACGTTTTTCCAAGTCTGTTGAGTCAGTATCTGTTCTGCAAAGAAGTTCATTCTGTCCTTTTTTCAGATTCCACATGTCAATGAAAGCATTTGATGTTGGTGTCTCATTGTATGGCTGACTTCACTTAGCCTGATAATTCCTAGGTCCACCCATGTTGCTAAAAATGCCGGTATTTCGTTCCTTTTAATGACTGAGTAATATTCCATTGTGTATATGTACCACATCTTGATCCACTCCTCTGTCAATGGACATTTAGGTTGTTTCCATGTCTTGGCTATTGAAAATAGTGCTGCAATGAACATCGGAGTACATGTGTCTTTTCGAGTCATGGGTTTCTCTGGATAGATGCCCAGGAGGGGGATTGCTGCATCAAATGGTAGTTCTGTTTTTAGTTTTCTGAGGACTCTCCATACTGTTTTCCACAGTGGTTGCACCAATTTACAATCCCACCAACAGTATAATAGCGTTCCTTTTTCTCCATACCCTCTCCAGCACTTATTGTTTGTAGACTTTTTGATGATGGCTATTCTGGCCAGTGTAAGGTGGTACCTCATAGTGGTTTTGATTTGCATTTCTCTAATGATGAGTGATGTTGCACATCTTTTCATGTGTGTTTTGGCCATCTCTATGTCTTCTTTGGAGAATTGTCCGTTTAAATCTTCTGCCCATTTTTTGATGGGGTTGTTTGTTTTTTTTTGGTATGGAGCTGCAGAAGGTTTTTATACATTTTGGAGATGACTCCCTTGTCAGTTGATTCATTTGCAAAATTTTCTCCCATTCTGTGGGTCGTCTTTTCATTTTGTTTAAGGTTTCCTTTGCTGTGCAGAAACTTTTAAGTTTAATTAGGTCCCATTTGTTTATTTTTGTTTTTACTGTCATTACTCTAAGACATGGATCTGAGAAGATGTTGCTGTCATTTATATTGGAGAGTGTTTGGCCTATATTTTCCTCTAAGAGTTTTATAGTATTTGGTCTTATATCTAGGTCTCTAATCCATTTTGAGTTTATTTTTGTGTATGGTATTAGGGAGTGTTCTAATTTCATTCTTTTACATGTGGCTGTCCAGTTTTCCCAGAATGACTTATTGAACAGGCTGTCTTTTCTCCATTGTATATTCTTGCCTCCTTTGTCATAGATTAGTTGGCTGTAGGTGTGTGGGTTTAATTCCGGGCTTTCTATCCTGTTCCACTGATCTAGATTTCTGTCTTTGTGCCACTACCATATGGTTTTGATGACTGTTGCTTTGTAGTATAGTCTGAAGTCAGGGAATGCATACATTTTTATAAGGACTTTTTCTTTTCTGGCTCCCCTGCAGCATATAGAGTTCCTTGGCTAGGGGTCAGATCTGAGCCTCATTTGGCACCTACACCGCCACTGCAGCAGTGCTGGGTCCTTTAATCCACTGTGTGGGGCCAGGGAATTGAACCTGTGTCTTGGTGCATTTGTAAAGCAACTCAGGAAATGTGTGTCAGATACTTCAGAGGGGAACTAAAGCAGAATGTGAAGGAAGGGCCTGTCCCTGGAAGGCCCCATAGGGTTCTGCTCAGTTACAATCCCATACTTTTCTTTTTTCTTTTCTTTTTTTTTTTTGGCCATACCTGTGACATGTGGAAGTTCCTGGGCCAGGGATCAAACCTGTGTCACAATGGTGATTTTGGATCCTTATCTTGCTAGGCCACCAGAGGACTCCTCCCCTCTTTTCTTTCTTTCTTTTTTTTAATTTTAAATGATTTTTATAGTTTCCATTATAGCTGGTTTACAGTGTTCTATCAGTTTTCTACTGTATAGCAAGGTGACCGAGTCACACATACATATATACATTCTTTTTTCTCCTATTATCTGCCATCATAAGTAACTAGATATAATTCCCTGCAGTATAGCAGGATCTCATTGCTTATCCATTCCAAAGGCAATAGTCTGCATCTATTAACCCCAAATTACCAGTCCATCCCACTCCCTCCCCTTCCCCCTTGGCAACCACAAGTATGTTGTCTAAGTCCATGATTTTCTTTTCTGTGGAAAGGTTCATTTGTGCCGTATATTAAATTCCAGATATAAGTGATATCATATGGTATTTTTTTTCTCTTTCTGACTTATTTCACTTAGTATGAGAGTCTAGTTCCATTCATGTTGCTGCAAATGGCATTTTGTTCTTTTTTTGGCTGAGTAGTATTCCACTGTGTATATATACCACATCTTCTTAAACCATTCATCTGTTGATGGATATTGTGAATAATGCTACATGAACATATGGGTGCATGTGTCTATTTCAAGGAAGGTTTTGTCCGTTTATACACCCAAGAGTGGGATTGCTGGGTCATGTGGTAGTTTTATATTTAGTTTTCTGAGGTACCTTCATACTGTTTTCCTTAGTGGTTGTACCAATTTACATTCTCACTAACAGTGTAGGAGGGTTCCCTTTTCTCCACACCCTCTCCAGCATTTGTTATTTGTGAGTTTTTTTTTTTTGCTTTTTAGGGCCACATCTGAGGCAAATGGAGGTTCCCAGGCTAGGGGTTGAATTGGAGCTACAGTTGCTGGCCTACATCACAGCCATAGCAACGCCAGATCTGAAATGTGTCTGTGACTACACCATAGCTTACAGCAATGCTGGATCCTTAACCCACTAAGCAAGGCCAGGGATCGAACCCGAAACCTCAAGGTTCCTAGTCAGATCTGTTTCTACTGTGCCACAATGGGAACTCCCCTCATAATAGTTTCGATTTGCATTTCTGTAATAATCAGTGATGTTGAGCATTTTTTTCATGTGTTTGTTGGCCATCTGTATATCTTCTTTCAAGAAATGCCTATTTAGGTCTTTTGCCCATTTTTCTGTTGGGTTGTTGGCTTTTTGCTGTTGAGTTGTATAAGTTGTTTGTGTATTTTAGAGATTAAGCCCTTGTCAGTTGCATCATTTGAAACTATTTTCTCCCATTCTGTAAGTTGTCTTTTTTTTTTTTTTTTGTCTTTTGTCTTTGTTGTTGTTGTTGTTGTTGTTATTTCTTGAGCCGCTCCCGAGGCATATGGAGGTTCCCAGGCTAGGGGTTGAATCGGAGCTGTAGCCACCGGCCTACACCAGAGCCACAGCAACGCGGGATCCGAGCCGCATCTGCAACCTACACCACAGCTCACGGCAATGCCGGATCCTTAACCCACTGAGCAAGGGCAGGGACCGAACCCGCAACCTCATGGTTCCTAGTCAGATTCGTTAACCACTGCGCCACGACGGGAACTCCAAGTTGTCTTTTTTTATAGTTTCCTTTGTTGTGCAAAAGCTTGTCAGTTTGATTAGGTTCCATTGGTTTATTTTTGCTTTTATTTCTGTTCCCTTGGGAAACTGACCTGAGAAAACATTTGTAAGTTAATGTCAGAGACTTTTTTGCCTATGATCTCTTCTAGGAGTTTGAGGGTGTCTTGTCTTATATTTAAGTCTTTCAGCCTTTTTGAGTTTATTTTTGTGCATGGTGTGAGGGTGTGTTCCAGTTTCATTGATTTGCATGCAGCTGTCCAGTTTTCCCAGCAGTACTTGCTGAAAAGACTGTTTTTTTCCCATTTTATATTCTTCGCTCCTTTGTCAAAGATTAATTGACGGCAGGCCCCCTTTTCTTTGATACGCCTCGGTCTTGAGAACAAGTGTTGGACAAGAAAAGGAATATTCAGTTAAGGAGGTTAATCATAATTTTGACAGGGGTACCCCCAGGGTTCTGCTGAATTTCATCACCAAATACTGTTTTGAGAATTGTTGGTGGCATCCAAGTCTGACCTAGCTACTCTGTTTTTACTTCCAAATGTAGTTCTCTCCCCAGTGGCCAAAGTAGTTGTTTTTCTAGATAGAAGAACATGCAAGAATTTGAGCTCATCAAATCTTCTGAAGATACCTAATTTTGAGGGCCTGTTCTGTCAGTTTTTTCCCAGAGCAGAGTGCCTCATTCCTTATTTCTACCCTGAATTCCCTTCAAGGGGTATTGAAGGTCAGTGACTACAGTGTTGTTGACCTCTTCCTTGTAAAGGCAGATGGCAAGTGCCAATTTTTAGTTTGCAGGTCCCCTTCATGGTCATAAATTTAGCCTTGGTTTTGGGGGCATTTCGTGACCATTTTGCCCAGTGCTAGGAATGTTTATTTCCAGGTCTGGCAAAGATTTCATTTTATAGGCCACTCAGTGTGCTATTACTGGACTAGGCCTGGTAGCCAAAAGTCTCTGGCCCACCTATCTTACTAGTCTCTTACACTCCGGGAGGATATTCCCTCCTTATTGCTTCTTCCCATATCCAGAGTTACACTATTAGTTATTGATCTCATATGGAAAACTCTGTATTATCAGAGGCTCAGTCACATATTTGTTAATATAAGAAACAACAGTTTTGTGAAACAGACAATACAGGTCATAAATTGTTGCAAATATCTCCTGCTTTCAACCAGACTTGAGGAGATATATTAATTTTTTCTTTCCTGAAGCCATTTACAGATGGGCTATGTCAGGATGTTCCCTGTGAGCTGCACAAAGACATTTTAATTTAACATTTGAGCATGGGAGCGGGGTTCCCTGAGATAGGTCACTATGTATACCATAAGTTCTACAAAGGTTAAAGTAAAAGAAGCAGATCTACTATGGAGTCAGGGAATTCCCATCGTGGCGCAGTAAAAACAAATCAGACTAGGAACCATGAGGCTGCAGGCTCCTCACTCATTGGGTTAAGGTTTCGGCATTGCCGTGAGCTGTGGTGTAGGTCACAGATTTGGCTTGGATCCTGTGTTGCTGTGGCTGTGGTGTAGGCTGGGCAGTTGTAGCTGTGATTTGACCCCTAGCCTGGGAACCTCCGTATGCCGTGGTTGCAGCCCTAAAAAGCAAAAAGCAAAAAAAAAAAAAAATAATGATATGGAGTCGGATTTGTTCTTTCTTCCATGTTCATCTCTAGTTTAAGTTGCTGCAGTAACCTTTGGTCTTCCTTCAAAGGGTCTTGTTCCCTTCTCAACACAGCCCATTTCTATATTCGCTCAGATGGAGTTCAGCATCCTAATGTGATCCAGTATCTTATAAGGCCATGTATGTTTTGTTCCTTGTCTATGTTCCATCCTTATCTCAGGCCGTTCTCTCTGTATCTCTGAACTTGGCCATTCTGGACTTCCTTGGCTTCTTTCAGCTTGATAAACATTTTGCTCTTTACTTGATATAAACTTTTTTTTTTTTTATCATGCAGGTTTCAGTTTAAATGTCTCAGGAATGTCTTCCCTGAGTCATATTAGTTCCCCTTTATTCACTTTCTGATTTCTTGTACCATTTCTTTTGTCACTTGGGAGCACAGTGTGGTTGCATTGTGTGTGGACTTGAACTATGTGATTTTTTAAAGTCTCATTTAGTATTCAAAGTTTGAAGTGTTAATTCCTCATTTCAGAAAGTCTTACAAGAATCTATCCTATACAAACCTGAGACTGAATTGAAACCAAGGTTGTGTTGTTACCTCTTGTTGGGTTCACTTAGGTAGTAGTGACACAGTCATCCCTTATCAGTGTTAACCTCAAATTAGGCAATTGTTGTATTACTCATCTTCTGCAGATCAATCTCTGTCAGTTACGCATGACTGATGTCTGTTTTCTTCTGCCACATTTCAAGGAATGGAGCCTAGGGACTTGGTGGGTTTTGTAATCTACTACATTCCCAGCACATGGGAATACTTAGACTAATTCAACTCAAGTTGTGTGTTGAGGAGTTCCTGTTGTGGCCCAGTGGAAATGAATCCGACTAGGAACCATGAGATTGCAGGTTCGATCCCTGGCCTCGCTCAGGGTTAAGGATCTGGTGTTGCTGGGAGCTGTGGTGTAGGACAGCAGCTATTGCTCCGATTCAACCCCTAGCCTGGGAACCTCCATATGCCATGAGTGCAACCCTAAAAAAAGCAAGGAAAAAAAAACTTGTGTGTTGAAAGAGTGGGTGGATGAATGGAATCTTGCTTTGCCCACTTACTCCCTTTGTGAATCAGAGGAGAGAGTCCCAATTTATTCTTTGGCTAATGGTTTACCCTTTGCATCATTTACTGAAATGCCAATGCTGATCTATCTTATTTTCTTGGGCATACCATGATCTTGATGCTTCTATGCCTTTGCATGTGCTGTTACCTTTGCCTGGAGTGTGTCTACCCCACTTTTTTGGATAAACTCTCTTTTGGAGTCAGCTGAAATGGCTTCTCTTTATTTATTTTTTGTTTTTTATCTTTTTATTTTTTGGTTTTTATTTTTATTTATTTATTTTTTAATGGTCGCTCTCGTGGCACATGGAAGTTGCTCGGCCAGGGATTGAATCTGAGCCACTGATGCCACCTACACCAATGCTAAGCAACACCTGATCCTTTAACCCACTGCTCTGTGCCTCTGAAGCTACTTGGTCCATTATAGTTGGGTTCTTAACCCACTGCACCACGGCAGGAACTCCGCTTCTCTTACTGAAGCATAAATCTGCTAAATCGTTACTTATTTATCTTTCTATTGCCCCTTACACTTGCTTCCATTGTAGTACTTACCATGTTATGTTGATAACTGTTTACTGTGTTTCTTTGATGGCCATTGTGGAGTAAGTGCTTGGATTGGCTAAGTGGATACAGAATTTTAGTTTTTAGTTAATATATAAGAATGAATCTTATGTCATACTTAGTAGTTTGTAATAAATATCTCTGTTCTACCTAACTGCCTGTTCTGTACTTTTGCTATTATCTAATGAACAATCATTGTAAATAAGTATGTGGTTTTATTTAATCACGACAACAATTTTTTCTTTGACCAGAAAGTGACAGAATGGGATATGTTCCTATTTTTATGTTATCTCAGTTTATGTGTTAAGTTGAAAATACAGGACAAGAGAGCAGACTTTTTTTATGTAAATTAAGACTTTAAAACAAGAATCAGACATGTTTGTAGTTTGCAAAGCTACAGAGAGGTTCAATAGTACTACTCACGTATGCTATTAGCACTTAGGATCTCCAACCATAGCAGAGAAGTAGAAATCCTTGTTGGAGAACTTTCTTTTTAGTGTAATCCATGCTACCTATTGCCTAATTATTTTCACTATAGTGTGAGAGGGTTAGGTACAGGAAAAAGAAATAGTTCTCATTACCTCCTTTTTAACTTTGCCCCTAACCCACACCTAGGAAAAAGGAGTCTCCTGTTAGGGCCGTGAATCCAAACCTTTTTCTACTAACTAGCCTTATATTAGTGCTTGATTGACCTTCATGGCACCTTTTCTATTTCTATTACAATTTTCTTTTTCTTAAATTTTTAGGAGTTCCCATCCTGGCTCAGCGGTAACAAATCCGACTAGTATCCATGAGGACTTGGGTTTAATCCCTGGCCTTGATCAGTGGGTTAAGGATCCGGTGTTGCTGTGGCTGTGGTGTAGGCTGGCAGCTAGCTACAGTTCTGATTCGATCCCTAGCCTGGGAACTTCCACATGCCAAGAGTGAAGCCCTAAAAAGACAAAACAAAACAAAAAATTTTATATGTATTTCTCACTTTCACATTATTGCTAATTGCCATAATGAGCCAGGCATTTGAGAGTTTTTTGTACTTATTATGAGTGTTGTGTTTCTGAGCTACCTTACCTTAGAGCAACTTTCATTCTCAAGGTTATATGTGTTATCAGGGACATTTTTCAAAACTGGCTCAAAACTAGCCTATTTGACTAATATTTTTCTTGGATAACAATTTAGAAAATTTCAATTATTTGTTATTTTTCTTGATTACTTTTTTTTCTTTTTTGTCTTTTTAGGGCCGCACCTATGGCATATGGAAGTTCCAAGGTTAGGGGTCAAATGGGAGCTATAGCTGCTGGCCTACACCACAGCCACAGCAATGTGGAATCCGAGCTGCATCTGCGACCTACACCACAACTCACTGCAACACCGGAGGTCGAACCCACGTCCTCATGGATACTAGTGTTCGTTACTGCTGAGCCACAATGGGAACTCCTCTTGATTATTTTTTGAAGTGTTTATCTGCCTAGGCTTTCAGTGCCCTGTGTGATCTAGGTGTGACCATAAAACAGAAAACCAAAAAAAAAAAAAAGCCACATGCATCCTTGTGAAAAACACTTTGTTTTGTAGCCTCTAAGTTTATCTGTTTTAATTTGCTTGAAGGAAAGGCCTGGGGTTATGTATTTGCTTGGGAATATTTTCGTTACTGCCAGTTCTTTCCTGTGAAGGGAAATTGCAGAAACAAGTGATTTTCATTTGAAGATAAATAATCCTGCTGTTCCAAAAAAAGTCATATCATTTTGAACAAAACAAAACCCCCCCCCTTCTTTTGCCCTATTTACTTAAGGTGATATTTATATAAATCATAATAAAATGTGAAAAAAATCTGAAGCTGGAACCATCTAGGTGTAGGTCTGCTTGAAGAGTAAGCCTATAGTAGTGACTGCTAAACAGTTATGGATTGATTATTCATGCCCTTATGCAGCCAAACTGGGTCACTGAGAAACAAAGCAGACCTAAACCTGTGTGTTCGTGATGGTATTTCTTCTATCATTCAGAAAGTTGTTCTGAAAGACAGTAAACAATGGTAAAGTTGGATTTTTCCCCTAGGTTTATGGAGAAATAATTGACATATAACATTGTGTAAGTTTAAGGTGTATACAGTGTAATGATCTGATAAATGTTGCAGAATGATTAGCACAAAAAAGTTAGTTCACACATTGCCTTCACTTCACATGGTTACATTTTTTTGTGTGTGGTGAGAACTTTAAAAATGTACTTTCTTAGAAACTTTCATATGTACACTACAGTAGTATTGTTAGCTAGACTTACCATGCTGTGGGTTACATCACCCGGACTTAAAAGTGCAAGTTTGTACTATTTGACCACCTTCACCTCTTTTCCCTAGCCCCTCCCTCTGCCCTTGGCAACTGCCAGTCTGTTAGTGGTAAAAGTTTTTTGTATGTTCCCTTGTGGTTCAGCAGGTTAAGGATCCTGTGTTGCCACAATGTGGCAAGAGTTCAATCCCTTGCCGGGGAACTTCCAGAGGCCAAAAAAGTTTTTTGTTAGCATTTTAGTAGCACAGCATTTTGGGTGTTGCTTGGTAAATGTTTCCTGTGTGTTCTTTACAATAGCATTTTATCCTTAGTACACAAGCCTGAAATAAAGTTTTCTGGTTGTTTGCTTAGATATGGCAGTTCAGTTAGCCAAGGGAGCATCATTTTCAAAGCAGGCCAAAAAGTAATTACATTTTCTTATTAATTTTTAGTCTTTGCTTTTTTCCTCAGGCTAAATGTTGAAATACTGACTCAGACTTCATCAGCAACATCCTGTAATATAGTGCTCCTTTTCTGTTCAGTGTAACCTCTGTATCAGTTTTCTGCTTGCATTCATATTGTAGCCAGTGAACACCTTTGGAAGGCAGTGATAATGTGTTAACTTACTGTCATGTGCCTGGAGCATAGTAAATAGTCTAAGTAAATAGTCCCTTCCCTTCCCTTCTCTCCCTTCCTGTTTTCCCCTTCTCTCTTTCCCTTCCCACCATATCTGTGGCATGCAAAAGTTCCTAGGGTAGGAATCAAACCTAAATCACAGTAATGGCAGGCCTTAACCTGCTGAGCCACCAGGAACTCCTCCCGAGAGGACTCTGACCAGTCTAGTTCAGGTCATATGCTTATTATCCTTAGGGAGATTGGCGTCTTAACCAGTCAAATTGCTTGGACTGAATAGAATTAGTATGAAGTTGGGGAGAAGTTCCTCAAAGGAAAACAATGTGTACAGACAAAAAACAATGTCCACTCAGTGATTGAAAAGTTTCAAGACAGATAAAATAGGTAAGAGACAGAAAATATCATATTAAAATTGGAGTGTATTTAGTGATATCTAAGTTTGTGTTCTGTATATTTTTCTATGTGAATTTTAACTTTTTATTCAGAGTTTTTCATTCATTCATTCATTCATTTAACAAATATTGCATCATTCTTTGCGCTGGGAATACAACAGCAAACAAAACAAATCCTTGCCCTAGAACCTACATTCTAGTAAGGCAAGGCAGATAATAGATAAGATAAATTACTAAAATATGTAGTATGTTAGATGAGAATAAGTGCTGTGGAGAAAAAATCAAGAAGGAAAGTAGGAAGTGAGTATTAGAGTTTTAAATATATTGGGCAAACAAAGTCTTAGTAAGAAGCCAACATTTGAACAAAGATTTTAAGGAGGTGAGGAGAAAACAAGCCATTTGGATATCAGGGGGAAGAGAATTCCAGGCAATAGGAAGCAAGTGCAAAGGCTTACATTGCAGGAAGTGCAAGGAGGCTTGAATGAGAGTATGTGCAGCAGGTGGGGGAAAAGGGGAGGAGGAGGAGGATTGGAAGAGATGGTGAAGAAGTAAGAGAATGGTAGCTTGTATCCTGAGTGGCTATGGTAAGGACTTTGGGAGAATGTAAGCAATTAGAGGATTTTGCGCAGGGGGATATACTGATCTGATTTTTTTAAAGGGTCACTCTGGAGTTCTCTTGTGATGCAGTGGGTTAAGGATCTGGCATTGTCAATGCAGTGGCTTGGGTTGCTGCTGTGGTGCAGGTTCGGTCTCTGGCCCGGGAATTTCCACATGCCACATGTGGGGCCAAAAAAATAATCATGTCATGAAACTGGATGAGATCACCAGGGAATAAGAATAAACAAGGAAGAAAAGGAGTTGTTTAGGGACAGAGCTTGCCAGTGTTAAGAAATTGGGGACAAAAGGAAGAACAAACAAAGAAGATCAAGAAGAAAAGAGGAAAGAAAACAAGGAAAAGACCAAATTGAAAAAAAGTTTTAAGGAGGAGTGAGTGATCAGTTGTCACATGCTATAGATAAAAACAAATTTTTTTTTGTCTTTTTCTAGGGCCACACCCTTGGCACATGGAAGTTCCCAGGCCATGGGTCTAATCAGAGCTATAGCTGCCAGCCTTGACCAGAGCCACGGCAATGCCAGATCCGAGTTGCATCTGCGACCTACACCACAGCTCATGGCAATGCTGGATCCTTAACCCACTGAGCAAGGCCAGGGATCGAACCTGCAACCTCATGGTTCCTAGTCGGATTCATTGACCACTGAGCCACGACAGGAACTCTGATAAAAACAATTTTAAAAACAAGTTGAGGAGAGTTCCCTTTGGGGCACAGCAGAAACTAATCTGACTAGGATCCGTGAGAACTCAGGTTTGATCCCTGGCCTTGCTCAGTGGGTTAAGGATCTGGCATTGCCGTGAGTTGATCTGGTGTTGCTGTGGCTGTGGTTTAGGCCAGGAGCTACAGTTCTGATTTGACGCATAGCCTGAGAACCTCCACATGTCATGTGTGTGGACCAAAAAAACCCAAAAACCCCCCCAAAAATGCATGGCAAGGGAGTTCCTTTGTGGTGCAGCAGGTTAAAGAGCTGGTGTTGTCATTGCAGTGGCTTGGGTTGCTGCTGTGGCTCGGATTTGATCCCTGGCCTGGGAACTTCCATATACTGCAGGAGCAGACAAAAAAACAAACAAAAACCCCAACCAAATAAAAACAAACCAAGGGGGACTGAGATTCAATGGTAATCTCTGCCAGAGAGTGCTTTTAGTAGATTAAATTTAATTGGTAGAGATATTTCTAATACATTCTTTTTCTTAGGAATTTAAACTCCATGGTTCAGGTAATCTAAAGACTGTTCATTTATCAAATAATTAACATATTTATTAATCCATTATTCTTTCATACTCTTATATGTAAAATTATGTATTGGATTTATATGAATATGTAAGTATGCTAATTAGGTTACATAATATATTTCAAGTAGGTAAATGTATTTTCTTAGGAATGCCTATTATATGAAGTGGGAACACTTTTATAACTTATTTTATCATCTTTTTCTTTCTATATTTGGAGATTTTAAAATGACTTTTATAGAGAAACTAAAAATCAGCCTTAAGTTCATGATTCTGAGATCTTTTTGAGTAGTTGATGCCTAATTGTAATTCTTGATACCAAGTAACACGGAAGTTGACAATGTTTAAAAATTAAACAAATCTGACTAGTAACCATGAGGACGGGGGTTCGATCCCTGACTTCTCTCCCTGGCTTAAGGATCCAGCATTGCCATGAGCTGTGCTGTAGGTCGAAGATGCTGGCTTGGATCTGATGTTGCTGTGGCTGTGGTGTAGCCCGGCAGCTATAGCTCCGTTTGGACCCCTAGACTGGGAACTTCATATGCTGTGGGTATGGCACTAAAAAGCCAAAAAAAAGATTTTTTCATTTACCTAATGACAATAATATATTTTTTCTTCTTTATCAGAAATTCATTGAATTTGAAGACTCTCAAGAACAGGAAAAAAAGGATTTACAGACCAGAGTGGAATCTTTAGAATCTCAAACAAGACAACTTGAACTCAAAGCAAAAAACTATGCCGACCAGAGTAAGTAAAACAGGTTAAAGAGTGGGATGACTCATCCTGACATTTGACTAGCGTTCCAAATAAATGTTTGCATTTATAGTCCCATACTCAAGAGTGAGAACTGGGAGCTAGGTTTAGTTCTTTTTTGTTCATGTTTTCATGTGGTACACATGTCTTTAGAAATGACTAAATCTGATAACCATAGGACTCTCTTCTTCAATTTAGTTCTTAGCTTTTGTTTGTGATTTACACTGTATAGTAGTTAACACGATGCTGTATCTATTATGCAGGATTTGGGGGTGTGTGCTTGTTGATCATTTCTTCTAATTTTGATCAGCTACACAAAGTTGTATATTACTTTGAGATTTTAAAATGTAAGACAAAAATGTAAGAGGCATAGTGGGTCAAGAGTCTGACTGCCATGGCTCGGGTTGCCGAGGAGGTATGGGTTTGATCCCTGGCCTAGCGCAGTGAGTTAAAGGATCCGGTGTTGCCGAAGCTACAGCGTAGGTTGAAGCTGCGGCTCAGATTCAGTCCCTGGCCTGGGAATGAACATATGCTGCGGGTGGGACCTTTCAACAAAGAGTAAGAGAACCTCTAGCTTTGAGGTATAGTATAAAAAAATTACTGAATTCTTTTTTTTATTCCTTTCTAACTGGAAAACTGAGGGTGTTTAGGGAAGTAGAATGTCATTTTTCAGAATCATTTCATTTTTAATATATTTCTCCTATCACACTTGATTCAAAAATAATTTTTGTTTCAGAGTTCCCTTGTGGTGCAGTAGGCTAAGGATCCAGCATTGACACTACTGTGGTTCGGGTTGCTGGTATGGTGAGGATTTGATTACTGGCCTGGCAACTTCCATGTGCCTTGGGTGTGGCCAAATAATTATTGTTTCAAATCCTGAAGATAATTTCCCTTTTTTGGCTAGTGAAAGTTGACCTAATTAAGACAGAATTCAAAAAAGAAACTTTGTGACAAATTTCCATGTTTGCTTTAGGCAGGTCACTCTCCAGTTTTCCCTCCCAGGATTGTTAAACTTTAAGACCCCCAGGGAGCAAGAGATAGCCAGTAGTTACTCTTCCCATATCACCCATTAAGGCTGCATTGTGAGATCTACCATAAAAGGACTGGCACTGGTGAGGGATAATAACCTTCACTATCAGGCTTAGAGCCTAACAGAGCTGAATCTACAATCATTAGGAATCTGAAATTTAAGTGTTCTAGAATTCAAGGAGAACTCACATGACTGTTAAGCAGATGTCATAGAATGGAACCAGTGGATATTTGGTAATGGAAACCAATCAGAGTGAGACAGAATGGGCCATATGTCATGTCTTTTTTTTTTTTTTTTTTCCCTTTTTAGGGCCACACCTGGCATATGGAAATTCCCAGGCTAGGAGTCAAATCGGAACTGGCTGCCTGCCTACACCACAGCCACAGCTACAGCCACAGCAACGCCAAATCAGCTCATGGCAATGCCAGATCTTTAACCCACTGAGCCAGTTCAGGGATTGAACCCCGCAACCTCATGGTTCCTAGTCGGATTCGTTTCTGCTGAGCCATGACGGGAACTCCTGTCATGTCTTGGTTTTTTTAGGCTTGTAGATACTTAGAGTACTCTACCCTTCCTTTACTAACATAGAATACATCAAGTGACTTCTATGATCATACTATAGAAATTTTAGGTCTTAGAGAGCTATATGGTGGACTCCACAGTGCATACACTAAAAACAGATTACCCTAACAAATATATTACAAATATATCACATCACCCTGAGTACCGCTCATCTGAGGAAACCATCTTGTAGCAATTGTAAGCTTTTGGTGCATTTCAAGAGTTGAGTATTCTCTGCTCAAGGGAGGAGAAAAAGTAGCTATCAGAGATAATATTTTAATCCTAACTTGATTGTGTTTTCATATCAGGGACTATAGCAGCATTTTAGAACCAAATGCTAAAGGTGCAGTTGTGACAGAACCATATCAAGTTTTAGATGAGGAAATTTTCTTTTGGCTTAGAAAGGAACTTGTCCAGAATGTTTTTATGCATTAAAAAATTGGCTTTCATACGACAGGAAAATATTGAAGAAAGAATTATCTTGTACTTGATGTAATGATTTTTAAATTAAGACTGTTATTCATTCCAGTAAATCATATATACCTTTTTCGGAGTTGTCACGTTCTTTGGTATACATTCTCTTATTTCTCTCTCAAAAGCACTGATACCATGTTTTCTAAGTTAATTCAAAATAATGTTTAAAAATAAGGTGTCATTTAAAAGTAATTGGTTATTCTCCTGGAATTCCTGCTGTGGTGCAGTGGAATTGGTGGTGTCTTCTGCAGAGCTGGGACATAGGTTTGATCCCCAGCCTGGTGCCCTGGGTTAAGGATTCGGCATTGTTGCAGCTGTGGCCTGGATCTGATCCTTGGCCTGGGAACTCCATATGCCACCCTGTGACCAAAAAAAAAGAGAAAAAAATTGGTAATTGTCTACGGAAGGGATGAGGAAATTCTTCACCAAGTATTGGAAATGGTCTTGAGCTAAATTTGATCTGAAAACTTTATTTTTATTATTAACATAATATCCCTCTAAGAATTTATCCTCCTGGATATCTGCAACCTCACCTCCGCCTTTTTCGTGCTCTCCTATTTTGAAATAAATCTTGTCTAAATAGCAGTTAATGAAGAACTTAAAAAACTGTGGTTAGTCAAAATTGACCATTCAGAAGCACAAAGCTGATAATCTCTTGGTCCATGAGCTATGGGTATAATGAGCCTTCTTTTATTAATGCTTTGGAACTTACTCCCTCTCCTTTGATACCTTGGAATCTTTTTTTCTTTTTCATCTAATTATCTTCCTCTCTCTTCTTTCTGTTTTTCTCTAAGTGAATGTAATATGAAATCTAAGTATGTAGCTAAAATTTTTCTTCTGGTCTTTTTTTTAAACTACATTTTAAACATCTGAAAAAAAATCGGGGAGAAATAGTTTGACTTTTTCCTTTTTACCGTCTTAGTTTTCCCTCCCTCAGATCTCCAGTATGAATCAAAGCCCCTTATTTTTGGAATTCCTGTGTGACTCGGTTAAGTATCCGGCATCATCACTGCAGTGGCTCAGGTTGCTGCTGTGGCCCAGGAATTTCTATATCCTGTGGATGTGCCCCCTCCCAAAAAAAGCCCCTTATTTATTTATTTGACTTTTTTTTTTTTCTTAAGGGCTGTGCCTGTGGCAGGCTAGGGGTCAAATCAGAGCTGTAGCCGCCAGCCTAGACCATAGCCACAGCGATGCAAGGTCCCAGCTGTCTCTGCGACCTATACCACAGCTCACAGCGATGCCGGATCCTTAACTCACTCAATGAGGCCAGGGGTCGAATCCACGTCCTCATGGATACTAGTCAGGTTCCTTATCCGATGAGCCATGACGGGAACTCCCCTTACTATTTTTAAAGAGGTAGTAGTAGTAGGTAATCTTTAAGTACCATCAGTTCCCTATTCTACTGGAAAACCAGGACTAGGAATATATTTTTTGGAAAGGTGAAAACAGGAGTTGCCACTGTGGTGCAGTGGATTAAGAATCCGACTGCAGCAGTTTGGCTTGCTGTGGAGTTGCAGGTTCAATCTCTGACCCATTTCAATGTGTTAAAGCATCCAGTGTTGCTGCAGCTGTGATGGAGGTTGAAGCTGTGGCTTGGATTCAGTCCCTGGCCCAGAAATTTCCATATGCAATGGGTGTGGCCATAAATTTGTTTTTAAAAGGGTGAAAACAAATTTAAGTGTATTTATGTCAGAAGATATTAGTTATAAATAATAGAAAACAGAATATCTGGACTATTTAATCTTAATTATACTGGTTTGTTTTTTAAAGACTATAATGATTTTTATTAGTTACTGTAACCCAACATCTATTTAACTTTTTAAATGTTTAGAGTCTTTAAGATTGTCAAATTCTGATTGACATGTTTTAGAGCATATATCCCCTTTAAAAAGTAGCCACAATGAAAGTGCCAGTTCTGCTTTGAGACTTACTTCCTATGTTAAAAGGGGAATTTTTGGTTGTAGTTACTTGCTATTTGAGAAGCAAGAAAAAGTCAAGAATTAGGAACTGAATTAAAGGGCACATTGCTTTTGATAGAATCTATTAGGTTGTTGTGGTATGCTTTAAAAATATTTGGGAATATGAAAATTTAGTTATTTTATGGTTATATTTGATTTTGGAGATTTCTGGTTGCTCTCTTTTCAAAATTTGAATTACATAAGAACTATGTAGGCTTTTCCAAATGAATAAAGCATTTTTTAAAAGGCCACATATTATTCACATCTTGTGAAACTTAAGGAAGAATCTGAAATATATGTGGGAGTTCCCGTTGTGGCTCAGTGGTTAACAAATTCGACTAGGAACCATGAGGTTGCGGGTTCGATCCCTGGCCTCGCTGGGTGGGTTAAGGATCTGGCGTTGCCGTGAGCTGTGGTGTAGGTCACAGACCCGACTCAGATCTGGCATGGCTGTGGCTGTGGTGTAGGCCAGCGGCTATAGCTCTGATTAGACCCCTCACCTGGGAACTGCCATATGCCGCGGGTAAAGCCCTAGAATAGGCAAAAAGACCAAAAAAAAAAAAAGAAGAAAAGAAAAGAAGTATATGTGAAGTGGAGTAAGGAGGTTTGGGATTAAGAAAGCCCTGTTGGAACCAAAAAGAAAACAAAAAGACAACTTACAGAATGGGAGAAAATAGTTTCAAATGATGCAACCAACAAGGGCTTAACCTCTAGAATATATAAGCAACTTATACAGCTCAACAGCAAAAAAGCCAGTCAATCAATGGAAAAATGGGCAAAAGACCTGAATAGACATTTTTCCAAGGAAGATATACAGATGGCCAGCAAACACCTGAAAAAATGCTCAACATCGCTGATTATAAGAGAAATGCAAATCAAAACTACCATGAGATACCACCTCACACCAGTCAGAATGGCCATCATTAATAAATCCACAAATAACAAGTGCTGGAGGGGGTGTGGAGAAAAGGGAACCCTCCTACACTGTTGGTGGGAATGTAAACTGGTACAGCCACTATGGAGAACAGTTTGGAGATACCTTAGAAATCTATACACAGAACTACCATATGACCCTGCAATCCCACTCTTGGGCAGATATCTGGACAAAACTCTCCTTAAAAGAGACACATGCACCCGCATGTTCACTGCAGCACTATTCACAATAGCCAGGACATGGAAACAACCCAAATGTCCATCAACAGATGATTGGGTTCGGAAGAGGTGGTATATATACACAATGGAATACTACTCAGCCATAAAAAAAGAATGACATAATGCCATTTGCAGCCACATGGATGGAACTAGAGACTCTCATACTGAGTGAAATGAGTCAGAAAGACAAAGACAAAATACCATATGATATCACTTATAACTGGAATCTAATAGCCAGCACAAATGAACATCTCCTCAGAAAAGAAAATCATGGACTTGGAAAATAGACTTGTGGCTGCCTGACGGGAGAGGGAGGGAATGGGAGGAATCAGGAGCTTGGGCTTATCAGACACAACTTGGAATAGATTTACAAGGAGATCCTGCTGAGTAGCATTGAGAACTTTGTCTAGATACTCATATTGCAACAGAACAAAGGGTAGGGGAAAAAATGTATGTATCCATGTAACTTGATAACTTGATTCCCATGCTGTACAGCGGGGGGGGGCGGGGGGGGGTGGAGAAAGCCCTGTTGGAGTTCCTGTTGTGGCTCGGTGGTTAACGAATCTGACTAGGAACCATGAGGTTGCGGGTTCGGTCCCTGCCCTTGCTCATTGGGTTAAGGATCTGGCGTTGCTGTGAGCTGTGGTGTAGGTTGCAGACATGGCTTGGATCCCACATTGCTGTGGCTGTGGTGTAGGCCGGCAGCTACGGCTCCGATTCGACACCTTACCTGGGAACCTCCATATGCTGCAGAAGCGGCCCAAGAAATGGCAAGAAGACAAAAAAAGAAAGCCCTGTTGTACTTTTCTTCTACACTAGGTATCTGCAGTCAACCTTACCATTCATAGTATGGCAGTAATGTTTTCTTTGTTAGAAAATACTTTTTATATTTTTTCTTTTTCTTCTCTCCCCTTCTCTTTTTTTTTGGCTGCACCCATGGCATACAAAAGTTCCCAGGCCAAGGATCCAACCTGGGCCCAGCAGTGACCTGAGTCACAGCAGTGACAGCGCCAGATTCTTAACCTTGCTAGACCACTGGGAAATCCTGATTTCTGTGTGTGTATTGATTATGATTACTTCCATTCTTGTAAGCTAAATATATCTTAATTCTTTTTTTTTAAAGTACATCTTAATTCTAAGGCAAGTAAATATAGACATTTTAATATGTTAAAAATGTTAGGAGTTCCCGTCGTGGCGCAGTGGTTAACGAATCCGACTAGGAACCATGAGGTTGCGGGTTCGGTCCCTGCCCTTGCTCAGTGGGTTGGGGATCCGGCGTTGCCATGAGCTGTGATGTAGGTTGCAGACGCGGCTCGGATCCCGCGTTGCTGTGGCTCTGGCGTAGGCTGGTGGCTACAGCTCCGATTGGACCCCTAGCCTGGGAACCTCCATATGCCGCGGGAGTGGCCCAAGAAATAGCAAAAAGACAAAAAAAAAAAAGTTAAACTACTGTTGTCTTCTTAGCTTCCAGCCTCTAGGTATGGTTTTGGCACAGAAGAACCGTCAATGAAATAATAGTTTTTTTGGGGAAAAGGTTATGTGTATGACCTTCTCATCTTTTCCATATGGATCATGCTTTTATATCACTGCAGTTAGAGTGTATGTATAGCTTTGTATCTTTTCCTTAAAATTATCATAAATATTTTCCTTATTGTATAATCTTTATTGTTTTTTAAATGTGTGCCTACACCCATCATCCAGAAGCTGTGCTATCTATTAACAATTCTTGTTTTCTCTGGGGAGCTGTGCCTTTAGCTCTAATAAGAATTATTTAATGGCTACTTTGATTTTTTTAGTTTAGCTACTCAGAAACTCAGAACAAACTTTGAATGAAATACAGAACTGGTTTGGGCCTTACTTGGGTGGCATATTTAAATTTTTTTCCCTTGATCTGCATTTTACACATAGATAGTGAATTGTTATGTGTTTTGTAAACAACCTCAAATCCTTTGTAGAATAGAGGAATGCATCAGGGTAAAAATAAATATAGATGAATTAAAAAAAAAAACTTAAAAAAACTGCTAGGAGTTCCTGTTGTGACTCAGCAGAAAGGAACCCGATTAGTATCCATGAAGATGCAGGTTCAATCCCTGGATCAGCTCAGTAGGTAAGGATCCAGCATGCTGTGAGCTATGGTATAGGCTAGCAGACGTTTCTCAGATCTGGTGTTGCTGTGGCTGTGGTGTAGGCTGGCAGCTGTAGCTCTGATTCGACCCCTAGTGTGGAAACTTCCATATGCCACAAGTATGGCCCTCAAAAGCAAAACAAACAAACAAACAAGCAAAACACTTCTGTTAGTTGGTTGGACTTTTTTCCAGTGTAGCAAATCATATTACAGTGAATATTTTTTCATACTATGGATTTCCCTCTTTTTGGTACTATTCTTTCAGTATATTTACAGAAGTAGCTCAAGGAATATGAATACTTTAATGGTTTTTGTTATTTGTGTTTGGCCATTTTTAATGTGAATAGAATTGGAGAAGTAAGGAGAGTTAGTAGCAAATTCCATTTTAGTTATCCTAACTTAAGAATTTGAATCATCCTTTACAATGTATTAGCACCAGAGTTGATAGAGAACCATTATTATTTGATTCTCTCTCAGGAAAATTCCGTTGCCCTCAAGTTACTTGAGTTTATAAGAGAAGATCTCATCCTTGAATTGTGGAGAAGATGGCAAGATATAGAGGGTAGTGATTTTAAGCTACTTAAATAATCTCTGAATCTGCCTTTTCTTCCTTTGAATGAAAATCCATTTTCAAAATTAATTACAATAATTAATCTATTTATGACCTTGTCTGCTGCATGTAGAAGTTCCTGGGCCAGGGACTGAACCTGAGCCACAGCAGTAACCCAAGTCACAGCAGTGACAATGCCAAGTCCCTAATTGCTGTGCCACTAGAGAACTGCAAAAATCCATTAAAAAAAAAAGGAAAAACATATATTTTTGGAAAAGATGTGCTTGTTATTCTTAATAAACTAGATTAAGAATACATAAGAGAAACAGAGTGGTAGCTTTCTATGATGCACAGGTGTATGTTATAAGAATTCCATCATGCACAGGAGCCTCAGGTTTAAGGCCTCAGTGTTAGGCCAAAAAAAAAAAAAAAAAGGCATGATAAGGTTTTACTTTAAAATTTAAAATGTCACTTGTCATAAAGAACAGTGTAATAGGAGTTCCCGTCGTGGCGCAGTGGTTAACGAATCCGACTAGGAACCATGAGGTTGCGGGTTCGGTCCCTGCCCTTGCTCAGTGGGTTGGGGATCCGGCGTTGCCGTGAGCTGTGGTGTAGGTTGCAGACGCGGCTTGGATCCTGCGTTGCCGTGGCTCTGGTGTAGGCCGGTGGCTACAGCTCCGATTGGACCCCTAGCGTGGGAACCTCCATGTGCCGTGGAAGCGGCCCAAGAAATAGCAAAAAGACAAAAAAAAAAAAAAAAGAACAGTGTAATAGAAATTGTCTTTAATAAATCATAATCTAAGTTCCCCTCATTTTCCTTCCATTAAGATGCTAGGTGTATGTCTGAAAAATATTTTTGATAACTGAAGATATTTGTAATGGAGCCTTGCATTCTGACTTTTGTACCCTTCCCTTCTCCCATATAGTATTCATTTGCTTTTTAAATTTAGTTTCAAGATTTTAGTCTAATAAAATACCATCAAGCCTTTACCTCGGAACACTTATAATTGGAAGGGAAACTCTTATTTATTGGTCATAAAAATTAGCATGCCCCTAGATGGAAAATATGGGACAGTAGTATAATCAGCAATCAGTGTTTTTAATTTTAAAGGAATAAAGGCTTAAAATATACTTCAGATTTGGGAATTATATACAAGCAAAGACTGTCTTGTAAATGTGATTGATAAATGGAGAATTTTCACAGCACAGAAGAAAATTAGCCTCTTTTAGTTTAACAGGTATAGTTTCATTCCATTAAGTTAATAGTTGAGAGGGACTAAATATATTCTGTCATTGTAAATTATTTAAAAAAATACTTTCAGGGCAATAAAAAGCTTTTATCAGCCTCTTTACTGTACCTTGAAGTTGGCAAAGAATTTTAATATTCTCAGAATTTCAATAATACTGTAATAGGCTACTTCTGTTTTATCTTGTCAGTAGGCAATCCCTTTCTATGTTATTTTTAGAATGATGAAAGTAGATAACTAATGATTTGTATTTTTTGGAAAGTATATTTCTTAATTAGAACTTTCACAATTATATGTCCTGATTTTAAAAATTCATTTGGTTGTAGTCTGGTTCTTTGCATTATTAAGAGTAACTGTAAATGGAGTTCTCTTCGTGGCTCAGCAGTTAACCACTGGCATCTATGAGGACGCGGGTTCGATCCCTGGCCTCGCTCAGGGGTTTAAGGATCTGGCGTTGCCGTGAGCTGTGGTGTAGGTTGCAGAGGTGGCTCGGATCCCGCGTTGCTGTGGCTCTGGTGAAGGCTGGCGGCTACAGCTCCGATTGGACCCCTATCCTGGGAACCTCTGGGAACCTCTATATGTCATGGGTGCAGCCATGGCATATAGATATTCCCATGATAGGGAACAACAACAAACAAAAAAGACACACAGAAAAAGAATATCTGTATATTTAATAAACTTTAAGGATTTTTTTAGAGCCTTTATATGAGAGGGAAGGCAGACAATTAAGCACATGATAATTTATGCAAACACTAACATTTTATTACTTCTGCTTCATTAAGTGATATCTATGTGGTCTTCAGATCTCTTTTTGTTTTATTATCTATATCTGGACTATTTCATTTCTGTAGTCTAGTGTTGTCTATTGAGAACCTCAAGGTTGTAGTTTGTAATTAATATCTAGAACTAAATTTTATGAGTGAGAGTTAAAGGGTTGTTGTTGATTTCGCTTAGAACTAGAATAAACATGAATGATTTGGTTATTCTTCAAACATAAAGAAATGAGTAAGGAAGATACCAAGTTGTTTTTCTGTATTTGGGAGATTAAATCAGAGAAAATGAATTTGTTGATTTTGGTTGATCATGAGGAAGTATTCCTTGACCATGAAGGTGATATATATATATGTGCTGAGGGAAAGCGTGGACTCTCCCTATATTGAGACTTTAGGTGGCATATACCATCTGTTTGAAAATCTTTGAAGTTTAGGGACATGGTGAAGGACTTAGTTGGCAGAATAGAGGTTTTTATTGTTGTTTTGATGTGGTTGTCTGTGATTTGTTTGCTCTTAAGTGAGCGTTTGATTCTTGCTTACCTGTTGAGACTTCTGATGCTAAATTGTTCAAGGAAAGCCTCTGAGAGACCAATGTCAATCTTCTGAGGCCAAGTAACAGCTGGATTATCTGCCTTCCTTGAATAGTAAGAACTGATGATTCCTTTTGAGAAGGCTAATAATGAGTTGTATATGGCATTCTAGCAGGTCTGTTTCTCTTTCTTCCCCCCATAGGCCTATCAGCAATCTGATGGGGCAGAAGACAACAGAGATGGAAGGTGTTCCAAACTTGGCAAAGGCCATCAATCTAAGGAGGTAAGCTCTGATTTTGAGCAGGTAGAGCAGGTGGCTCATCCTGCCTTAATCATACCCTCTTGCTCTTTGGAAAGATGAATGCAAAAGAGCATTTAAAACAAGGCTGAAGTATCTTCATTAGCTATTAGAGTGGGAACATTTCGAATTAGTCTTTTGATTCTTCTTTTATCTTGCCCCTCCACTCTTTTTCTTTTTTAATGCCTTGATTTGATTTTTTCCCCCTAGAATATTATAGTAGGTTAAAAAAAATGGCAGGTTAGTTATCTGTTGTTTTGGGATAGGAAGGATGAACAGAATCTTGTTTATTTCAAGTTAGTCTCAGGTTGTGGCTAGTTTGAGTAAAATTAAATGATTTTAGAATTTTCCCTGAGATTATTTTGAGGATTGTGTTCACATGGGAACCATAAAACAAGAAATGATCTTTCCTTATCTAAACATTTTGGTATCATACAACAGTATAGATGTAAGTTAACTTTATGATATTTGATGTTTTCGGGGATGTCTATCATCTTTGCCCAGATGGGCCGTTCTTTTCCCGCTTTCCCTTCCCTTCTACTTCCCTTTTCTTTTCCCCTGACGGATTAGTGGCATTCAGGACTTTGAAGATACAGCTCTTCCCAGCATTTAAAGGTACTTTTCAGTTAAAACACTGTATCATCTCATGTGACTTAGGTCTTAAGAAAACTGAATCCATTGACTACGTTGTTGTACTGATGTAAGTATAAGAGTGCTAAGTTCTGAATTTGTATTATATGATCTTGGTGGTTAACTCATATAGCTAAAAATATAGTACTAATATTTAGAATCACAGTGTAGATAAGAAAACATGAAATATGGGAAGTCATAGTTTCTGTCGAGGTACTTGCAGGAGGTATTAGGTTGGAGAAAATAATTGCCAAAGTAACATTCAGAAAATCATCCAGAATAACAAAGACCTAAACTATTAAGCATCATGAGGTAACACACCTTCGATAATTTAGGATGACTTTTAAGTGTTTTTAAATGCATGTTTATTATGCTAATGTATGAGTAAGGTAAAGCTTATTGCTGTAGCAGATAAGCCATGAAAACATGTACAGTGACTCAAATATTGTATGTTATTTCTTGTTCATGTGAAGTTTATATTAGATGTTTCTGATACATGAGTGGCTCCCTTGGAGACACATATCCCCTTTCCAGCTTTCCTCCGAGTTTCTTATACTCACCTACATTGAGGTGGAGGAAGAGGACAGAGAATGGAGGATTGCGTGTGGAAGTTTTGTGATTTTTGGGGCTGCATCCATAACATGTGGAAGTTCCCAGGCTAGGGGTTAAATTGGAGCTACAGCTGCCAGCCACAGCCATGGCCACAGGCCACTCGGGATCCAGGTCATGTCTGCCACCTACACCACAGCTCAAGGCAGTGCTGGATCCTTTACCAGGATCAAACCAGTATCCTTATGGATACTAGTCAGATTCATTTCCACTGAGCCACAGCAGGAACCCCCATGTGGAAGGCTCTTAATTGGGCCAGGCCTAGGAGTAGCACACATAACTTTTGCTTCTCCTTCACTCAATCAGAAACTCACTTACAGAGACTGGGATATGTAGTCTAGCTATGTGTCCCAGGAAGAAGAGAAACTGCTTTAGTATATCTGGCCAGTCTTTGCCCCAGCCTAACAGCCTACTAAGATTGTACATGGTTTTCCACAGTGTTGAGGCAAGGTACCTAAAACTTAGCAACCATCTGCTTATTCTTTCTACTGTGAATACTCTGAGGAAGAGAAGGTCAGAAAACTTCAATGAAAATATAGCATTCATGATTTGTATTCTCATCTGGTTTTAAAAATTACTATAGGGTTACTCTGGTTAATTGTTACTATTGCTTTAAATCTCTTCACCGAAAGAGTTCCCACTGTGGTACAGTGGGTTAAGAATCCAACTGCAGTGGCTTGGGTCACTGTGGGGGCACGACTTTGATTCCCAGCCCCATGAACTGGGTTAAAGGATCTGGCGATGCAGCTGCAGCTGCTGTGGCGAAAGTGGCAGCTGCGTCTTGGATTCAGTCCCTGGCCCAGGAACTTCCATATAGATGGAAGCTATAGATGTGGCTATTAAAAAAAAAAAAAAAACTTAACTGAATGTTCACTTGTTCAACAGACATTTACTGAGTGTTGAGATTTTGTTTTTGTTCCCTTGACTTCCTGACTTTTCCTTTAAAAAATAGGTTAGTATTAAATTGAGATGTAATTTTCTGATGCTTATATTAGGGATAGGCTTTTCTTCTCTTTTTTTTCTTTTTACGGCTGCACCTGCAGAATATGGAAGTTCCTGGGATAGGGGTTGCTGGATCCCCAACCCAGTGAGAAAGGCCAGGGATCAAACATGCATCCTCACAGACACTATGTTGGGTTCTTAACCTACTGAGCCACAATGTGAACTCCAGGGATAGGCTTTGAATGATAACTCTGCTCCTTTAAAAAATGTAATTTAGAGGAGTTCCCGTCGTGGCGCAGTGGTTAACGAATCCGACTAGGAACCATGAGGTTGCGGGTTCGGTCCCTGCCCTTGCTTGGTGGGTTAACAATCCGGCGTTGCTGTGAGCTGCAGTGTAGATTGCAGACGAGGCTCGGATCCCGCGTTGCTGTGGCTGTGGCGTAGGCAGGTGGCTACAGCTCCAATTAGACCCCCAGTCTGGGAACCTCCATATGCCGTGGGAGCGGCCCAAGAAATAGCAAAAAGACAAAAAAAAAAGAATGTAATTTAGATACCATAAAATCCACCATTTTAGGGTAGAAAATTCAGTGGTATTTAGTATTTTAATAAAGTTGTACAACCATCACCACTATCTAATTCCAGAACATTTTCATCATTCTAAAAAGAAATATCATACCTGTTAGCACTCATTCCTCATTCCTCCTGGCTTTCCCCTAGCTCTTGGCAACTGCAAATCTTTCTGTCTCTATGGATTTGCCTATTGTGGACATTTCATATAAATGAAATTTTATAATATATGTTCTTTTGTGACCGGCTTCTTTCATTTGGTGTAAGGTTCATCCATGTTTTAGCATGTGTCAGTACTTCATTCCTTTTAAAGTTGAATAATATTCCATTATGTGGATAATACTATATTTTCTCACCCCCCATCTTTAATTGCTAATTTCCTGATAGTCTCATAACTAGAAACAGTCAGAACTCTCCCTTGGCTGTCTGAAAGCCTACATAGTTTTCTAGAGTTGAGTATAATGAATAACCACTTTCAGAAGATATCCTTTGGATTTTTCTTTTCTTTTTTTTTGTCTTTTGTCCTGTTAGGAATGCACCTGAGGCATATGGAGGTTCCCAGGCTAGGGGTCTAATCAGAGCTGTTGCTGCAGGCCTATGCCAGAACCACAGCAAGGCCAGATCCGAGCCACGTCTGCGACCTACACCACAGCTCGCGGCAATGCCGGATCCTTAACCCACCCAGTGAGGCCAGGGATTTTACCTGCAACCTCATGGTTCCTAGTCACATTTATTTCTATTGCGCCATGATGGGAACTCCATCCTTTGGATTTTTCATTGGCATCCTGTCTTGTTTAGTTACTAGTTCATAAGTGGGGAAGTGGACAATTTAATATTTGAACTATCTTTGAATCATATTCTTTTGAATGTAGTTGTCTACTAGTAGTTGATATGTTAGTGTTCCTATTTTTTTGTTTTGAGTTTTTTTTTTCTTTTTTTTCCAGCTGTACCTGCAGTATGTGGAAGTTTCCGGGGCCAGGAATCGAACCCTTGCCACAGTTGCAGTCTGCCATAGCTGCAGCAACTCAGGATCCTTAGCCTGTTGTACCACACAGGAACTTCCTAGTGTTCTTGTTTTGATTTGTATCATACAACTGGGTGTAACTATACAAAAGAAAAAACTTGTTTACTTTTAATGGGATAGATCATTTAAGGGCCTCAAGTAAATAGACTCTTTAAGTCCTTGTACTGGAATGGAGAGGAAGATGGAAGAATATAAATATACTTAGGCTAGAGAAGCTGATTACCATTTCTATAGATTTAAATCTAATTTATGTAGACATTTAACTATAAGAAAATTTGTCTGCTTTTATTAAATTTCTTAAAGTATAATTGACTTAAAAATATTAGTTTTAGGTGTACAGTGTAATGATTTGATACTTTTATATCATCACTGTTAAGTCGTTACTGTCTGTCACTATACAGAGTTTATTCCCTTTGTTGTAACTACATCTCCATGACTTATTTATTTTGGAAATTTGTATCTCTCTTTTTTTTTCTTTTTAGGGCCACACCCATGGCACATGGAGGTTCCCAGGCTAGGGGTCTAATCAGAGCTACAGCCACTGCCACAGCTACACCACAGCCACAGCAACGCCAGATCCGAGCCTTGTCCATGACCTACACCACAGCTTGCAGCACCACCAGATCCTTAACCCACTGAGCGAGGCCAGGGAGCGAATGTGACTCCTCATGGATACTAGTCAGATTTGTTTCCGCTGAGCCATTTTGGGGACTCCAGAAATTTGTACCTCTTCATCATGCTTTACCTATTTCCCTCTTCCTCCTACTACCATCCCTTCTGATAACTAGTAGTTCATTCTGTGTATCTATGATTGTATTTCTGTTTTGTTAAATTTCTCTTGTTTTTTAGAATCTATATGTAAATGAGATGATGTGATACTTGCCTTTGTCAGTCTTTTTAACTTAGGTTCATCCATGTTGTCACAAATGGCAAGATTTCATTCTTTTTATGGCTGAGCCTTTTCTCCATATCCTTTCAGACACTTATTTCTATTGCTTTTGATAATAGCCATTCTGACAGGTGTAAGGTGATGTTTCGTTGTGGTTTTGATTTGCATTTCTCTGATGATTAGTGATGTTGAGCATCTTTTCATGTGCCTGTTGACTATCAGTAAGTCTTCTTTGGAAAAATGTCTTTTCAGGGCCTGCCTGTGCTTGCTTTTTTTTTTTTTTTTTTTCCCCTTGGTTGTTTTAGGGCCTCACCTGGCGCATGGAAGTTCCCAGGCTAGGGGTCGAAGTGAAACCACAGCTGCCGGCCTACACCACAGCCACATCAACATGGGATCTGAGCTGAGTCTGAGACCAACACCACAGCTCACAGCAATGCCAGAACCCCAACTCACTGAGCGAGGCCAGGGATCAAACCCGCATCCTCAGGGATACCAGTCCAGTTTATTAACTGCTGAGCCACGATGGGAACTCCTGTGCTTATTTTTTAATTGGGTCATTTGGTTTTTTGATAATTGAGTTAAATGAGTTCTTTATGTATTTGGTTTTTTTTTAAATTATTTTATTTTTTGCTTTATTGGGACGTACCCATGACATGTGGAAATTCACAGGCTGGGGGTTGAATCAGAGCTGTAGCCTCCAGCCTACACCACAGCCACAGCAATGCCAGATCACTAACCCACTGATAAAGCCAGGGATTGAATCTGCAACGTCATGGTTCCTGGTTGGATTTGTTTCCACTTTGCCACAACGGGAACTCCCTTTTTTTTTTAAAAAATGTTAATTTAATTAATTTATTTTTTCATATATTTTGGATATTAACCTTTTATCCAACATATCATTTGCAAACATCTTCTCCCATTCAGTAGCTAGCTAGCGTTTTTGTTTTATTGATGGTTTCCATCACTGTGCAAAAGCTTTTTAGTTTGATGTTTCTCCATTTATTTATTTGTGCTTTTGTTGCCATTGTTTGAGGAGATAGACCCAAAAAAATTACAAATGTGAAAGCATACTACCTTAGTTGTCTGCTGGGAGCTTTATGGTTTAAAAACTATATTTAAGTGTTTAATCCATTTTGAGTTTATTTTTGTATATGATGTAAGAAAATGGTCTAGATCCATTGTTTTGCATGTGGCTCTCTTATTTTCCTAGCATAATTTATTGAAGAGACTTTTTTTTTTGTCTTTTTGCCATTTCTTGGGCTGCTCCCGTGGCATATGGGAGGTTCCCAGGCTAGGGGGTCTAATTGGAACTGTAGCTGCCAGCCTATGTCAGAGCCACAGCAACATGGGATCCGAGCCATGTCTGTGACCCTCACCACAGCTCACGGCAACGCCGGATCCTTAACCCACTGAGCAAGGCCAGGGATCGAACCCACAACCTCATGGTTCCTAGTCGGATTCGTTGACCACTGCGCCACGACGGGAACTCCCGGAGACTTCATTTTCCCCATTGTATATCCTTGTCTCCTTTGTCATAGGTTAATATAAATGTGGGTTCATTTCTGGGTTCTCTCTTCTGTTGATCCAGGTGTCTTTTTTTGCCAGTACCACAACTGTTCTGATTTCTATAGCTTTGTTATATGGTTTGAAATCAGGGAACATGGTACCTCGGCTTTGTTCTTTTTTCTCACGATTGCTTTGGCTCTTTGGGATCTTTTCCAGTTCCTTACACATTTCATTAATTTATCTATTTGCTCATTTATTTTTATTATAGTTGGATTACAATGTTGTGCCAGTTTCTGCAATTCTTAGCAAAGTGATTCAGTCATACATATATATACATCCTTTTTTAAAATATTATTTTCCATCATGGTGTATCCCAGAAGATTGGATATAGTTTGCTGTGCTGTATAGTGGGACCCTATATCTATTCATTCTAAATGTAATAGTTTGCATCTATTAGCCCCAGACTTCCAGTTCATCCCACTCCTTCCCTCCTCCTTCTTGGCAAAAACAAGTCTGTTCTCCATGTCTGTGAGTCTTTCTGTGGTCTGTTACATTGATAGATTTGCATATGTTGAACCATCCTGGTGAACTTGGAATGAATCCCACTTGGTCAAGGTGTATGAACTTTTTTTATGTGTTGTGGTGTTTGGTTTGTTAAAATTTTTATTGAGTTCCCCTTGTGGCTCAGTGGTTAACAAATCCGACTAGGAACCATGAGGTTGCGGTTCAATCCCTGACCTTGCTCAGTGGGTTAAGGATCTGGCGTTGCCGTGAGCTGTGGTGAGGGTCGCAGACGTGGCTCAGATCCCACGTTGCTGTGGTTCTGGCGTAGGCCAGCAATTACAGCTCCAATTAGATCCCTAGCCTGGGAAACTCCACATGCCGCAGAAGCGGCCTTAGAAAAGGCAGAAAGACAGTAAATAAATAAATAAATAAATAAAGTTTTTGTTGAGAATTTTTGTATCTATATAGATATTAGCCCATAATTTTCCATTTTGGGAGTATCTTGGTCTGATTTTGGTATTAGGATGATGGTGGCATCATAGAATGTCTTTGGGAGTGTTCCTTCAGTCTGTTGGAAGAATTTAAGCAGGATCAGTGTAAGTTCTTCTTTGTATGTTTTGTAGAATTCACTTGTGAAGCCATCTGGTCCTGCACTTGTAGGGAGTGGGCTTTTTTTTTTTTTTTTTTTAACGTGTTCAATTTCGTTTCTAGTGATCTGTCTGTTCAAATCGTCTGTTTCTTGTAGATTTTTTCTGTTTTTTTAAAAATCTCTATTTTATTTCCTCTGTGATGTTTATTATTTCATTCCTTTTGCTGACTTTAGGTTTTTTTTGTTGTTGTTGTTTTTGCTTTTTAGGGCCACACCCACAGCATATGGATGTTCCCAGGCTAAGGGTCTAATCAGAGTTATAGCTGCTGCCCTACACCACGGCCACAGCAATACCAGATCCGAGCCACGTCTGTGACCTACACCACAGCTCACAGCAATGCCAGCTCCTTAACCCACTGAGCGAGGCCAGGGATCAAACCTGCAACCTCATAGTTCCTAGTCAGATTCGTTTCTGCTGCACCATGACGGGAACTCCTAAATTAATGTTAAATTTTGTCATACTTTTTCTGCATTTATTGAGATGTATGATCATTTGTTTTAATTCTTCATTTTGTTAATATGGTATATTGCATTGATTGATTTGCCTATATTAAACCATTTATATCCCTGGGGAAAAAAATCTCACTTGATCATTGTGTATGATTCTTTTATTGTATTGTTGAATTTGGTTTGCTAATATTTGGTTGAGGATTTTTTCATTTTTGTTCATAAGGGATGTGGCCTGTGACTTTCTTTTTTTGTTGTTGTGTGTTTGTCTAGTTTTTGTATCAGTAATACTGGCCTCATAAAATGAATTTAGAAGCATTTCTTTCTCTTCAATTTTGTGTGTGTGTGTGGTAGTTTGAGAAAGATAGATACTAAATCATCTTTAAATGTTTGGTGAAATTCTCCTGGTAGGCTCTCTGGTCCTGGACTTTTATTTTTTGAAAAGTTTTTTTTTTTTAATTTATTACTGATTCAGTTTCATTACTAGTAATTGGTCCATTCGGATTTTCTAGTTTTTCCTGATTTAGCCTTGGAAGATTGCATGTTTATAGGAATTTATCCATTTCTTTTTTTTTGTCTTTTTGTTGTTGTTGTTGTTGTTGTTGTTGTTGCTATTTCTTGGGCCGCTCCCGCGGCATATGGAGGTTCCCAGGCTAGGGGTTGAATCGGAGCTGTAGCCACCGGCCTACGCCAGAGCCACAGCAACGCGGGATCCGAGCCGCGTCTGCAACCTACACCACAGCTCACGGCAACGCCGGATCGTTAACCCACTGAGCAAGGGCAGGGACCGAACCCGCAACCTCATGGTTCCTAGTCGGATTCGTTAACCACTGCGCCACGACGGGAACTCCAGGAATTTATCCATTTCTTATGGGTTGTCTAATTTGTTGGCTTATAATTGTTTGTAGAAGTCACTTATGATTGTTTGCATTTCTGTGGAATCTGTTGTAACTTTGCTTTCATTTCTGATTTTATATATTTGGGTCCTCTCTTTTTTTCTTGATGAGTCTGGCTAAAGCTTTATTAAGTTTATTCATCTTTCAAAGGCCTATGTTTTAGTTTCAATTATGTTTTCTATTTTTTTTTTTAATTTTCTGTTTCACTTATTTACACTCTAATCTTTATTATTTCCTTCTTTCAGTTAACTTTTGGCTTTGTTTTTCCTTTTCTGTTTCCTAAGGTAAGATTGCTTATTTGAGATTTTTCTTGTTTCTTGAATTTCCCTCTTAGAACTGCTTTTGCTCTGCCTCATAGATTTTGGAACATTGTCTCCATATTCATTTATCTCAAGGTATTTTTTGGTTTTCTCTTTGATTTCTTCATTACCTATTAGTTGCTAGTAGGATGTTGTTTAACTTCCACATGTCTGTAATTTTGGTAGTTTTTTTTTTTTTTTCCTTGTAGGTGATTTCTAGTCTCATTGCATTGTGGTTGGAAAATACATATTTTTTTAATTGAACAGCTTATTTTATTTTTTATTTTTTTATTTTATTTATTTTTTGTCCTTTCTAGGGCTGCACCCGTGGCATATGGAGGTTCCCAGGCTAGGGGTCAGTCGGAGCTGTAGCCACCAGCCTACGCCAGAGCCACAGCAATGCCAGACTTACACCACAGCTCATGGCAATGCCAGATCCTTAACCCATTGAGCAAGGCCAGGGATCGAACCCAAAACCTCACGTTTCCTAGTCGGATTTATTAACCACTGAGCCATGATGGGAACTCCTATTTTATTTTATTTTTGTCTTTTTAGGGCCACATCCACAACATATGGAGGTTCCCAGGCTAGGGGTCCAATTTGAGCTACAGCTGCCGACCTACCCCATAGACATAGCAACAGCAACTCAGGATCCAAGCTGAGTCTGCAACCTACACCACAGCTCATGGCAACACCAGATCCTTAACCCACTGACTGAGGCCAGGGATCAAACCCACAACCTCATGGTTCCTAGTCAGATTTGTTCTTGCTGCGCCACTGCAGGAACTCCGGAAAAGATGTTCGATATGATTTTAGTGTTCTTAAATTTTTTGAGAGTTGTTTTGTGGCCTAGCATGTGATCTGTGCTGGAGAATGTTTCATGTGCACTTAAAGGAGTGCATAATTTCTGCAACTTTTGGGTAAAATGTTCTATATATATCTAATAAGTACATTGATCTAATGTGTCATTTAAGACCAATATTTTCAGAGCTCCTTTTGTGGCTCAGCAGGATAAGAATCCAGCTGCTATCCATGAGGATGCAGGTTGATCCCTGGCCTTGCTCTGTGGGTTAAGGATCCAGTGTTGTTGCAATACGGTCTAGGTAGTCAATGTGGCTTGGATGTTCAGTTGTCCTTTACTTATTTCTCTTTTTTGCTTTACCAGAGTATTGTAATTAGATTTAAAACAATGTGCAACTAAAAGGGAGTATTTTGGAGGCATATAGAATGGGAAATAGTCTACTATAGAGAATTTTCTAGTTTGGTTTTAGAGATAAGTAAGTGGAGGAATAGCCTATTTTAGTCTTGTCTTTTTATTAGTGATTCCACCTTAGAACGTCTTTGTGTATTGTTCAAGTTGTTGGTGTGTTTGTGGAAATTTAAAAATCATTATTTATTTTTAAGTGGTTCAGTAGTTTTACTTAGGTCTTAAAAAGCGTAGTTCCAGGAATTCCCGTCGTGTCTCAGTGGTTAACGAATCTGATCTGACTAGGAACCGTGAGGTTTTGGGTTCAGTCCCTGGGTTCACTCAGTGGGTTAAGAATCCGACGTTGCTGTGAGCTGTGGTATAGGTCGCAGACACGGCTTGGATCCTGTGTTGCTGTGGCTCTGGCTTAGGCCAGTGGCTACAGCTTCGATTAGACGCCTAGCCTGGGAACCTCCATGCGCTGTGGGTGCGGCCCTAGAATACACAAAAAGACAAAAAAACAAACAAAAAACAAAACAAAACAAAACAAAAACGTAGTTCCAGATGAGGCAGAAAGTCCGAATATAAGAGTGATGCATCAGACTAATAAGCTGTAAAATGCAGTGTTGTCAGTCTCCTTTTGAGGTGAATATGTTCTTTTAACCTGGATCTTTTGCTGCTTGAAAAAATAAAATAAGTGTTAGATAGTATAAAAGGTAAAAAAATATTTATGTAAAAAACCAAGAGACCTTGATTTAAGCAGACTTGTGATTTATTTTGTATTAAAAACAGTGAAAAGTTGGAAATTATCTGTCAGCATAGAATTTTATAATGTACAGCAATACTAATTGAAAATACTTTTTTGTAGATAAAAAAATTAACTTTAGTGCTATCTTTGAGTGTTGAGGCTTATAGTTTTAAGACTGTAGCACTTATGAAGATAACAGGAATAAACTGAGGTACAGGAATATTGTTCAGTGCTAAAAAGCAGTGATCTATCATGGGGGAACTTCAGAAATGTAGTACTAAGTAAAAGAAGCTGATCTGAAAAGGCTGCATGCATACAGTATGATTCCAACTATATGGCATTCTGGAAAAGGCAAAACTATAGAAATAATAAACAGATCAGTTTGCCATAAAAGAGAGGAAGGGGGAGTTCTCTTGATGGCACAGTGGTAACTAGTATCCGTGAGGATGTGGGTTCTATCCCTGGCCTTGCTCAGTGGGTTAAGGATCCGATGTTGCCATGAGCTGTGGTGTAGCTCGCAGATGCGGTTTGGATCTGGCATTGCTGTGGCTGTGGTGTAGGCCAGCTGCTGTAGTTCTGATTCAACCTCTAGCCTGGGAACTTCCATATACCGCAGGTGTGACCCTAAAAGAGAGGAAGAGAGGGCTGCCATAACAAAATACCACATACTGGGTGGTTTAAATTTCAGAAATTAATTTTTTCACACTTTTAAAGGTTGAAAAGTGCTGGCAGGTTTGGTTTCTTCTGAGACCTCTCTTCCTGGCTTGCAGATGGCCTTCTGTGTGTGGGGGTGGGGCGGGGTGGGAAAGAGCTCTGGTATCTCTTCCTCTTATAACAGGACACCAGTCCTATTGAATTAGGACTCCGTCTTATGATCTCATTAACCTTAATTATCTTCTTAAAGGTCCTGTCTACAAATAGTTACATTGGTTAGGGGTTCAACATAAGAATTTGGGGAGGCCACAGTACAGTCTGTAACATTTGGATCAGGAGACAGGAGTTCTTCATGGGAGCAAAGAATGGTGCGCCTTGACACATCAGATCCTGAAGGGTCTTATAGGTCACTGTAAGAATTCCCCCTCACCCTCCCTCCATCCTTTCTTTCTATCACAGGAAGCCGCTTGTTGAAGCGTTTTGAGCAGTCAGTGTCTGATTCCACCCAGGCTACTATTTTGAGAATACTGGGGAGCAAAGGCTAGAGCAGAGCCATTAGTCAGGAGATAATTATAATAATCCAGGCAAAAGATGGTATCTTAGGTCATGGTGTGAGTGATAGAAGTGGTAAAAAGTTGTCAGACTCTAGATTTATTTTGAAGGTAAAGTGTGGTCAGATTTTGCTGTTTAGATTGCAATGTGGAAGAACGAGAAGAGCAAAAGAATAGCTGCAAAATTTTTATTTGAGTTAGAAGATCATGGGAAAAAGCGGGTTTGGAAAAGAAAATCAGTTCAGTTTTGGAGTTCCCATTGTGGTGCAGCAGAAACAAATCCGACTAGGAACCGTGAGGTTGCAGCTTCGATTCCTGGTCTTGCTTGGTGGGTTAAGGATCTGGCACTGCCATGAGCTGTGGTGTAGGTCTCAGACGTGGCTCGGATCTGGCATTGCTATGGTGTTGCTGTGGTGTTAGGCTGGCAGCTCCAGCTCCGATTAGACCCCTAGCCTGGGAACCTCCATATGTTGCAGGCGCGGCCCTAAGAAGACAAAAGACCAAAAAAAAAAAAAACAAAAAACAGTTCAGTTTTGACTTTGTAGACACCTTAGTGATATCATTTTATATGTTGTTTAATGTTTTTAAATTTCAGATAGAGCAATAAGATTCAACATCCTTCCATTCACTTTTAGGCACCGTCCCATGTCAGTACATATAGATGATACTGCATTCATTTTAATACTAACTTTAATTGTGTTTGAAAAACACATGTGTGTCAGGCACTGTTCTATTCCCTTTATAAGCATTAACTTTCTTTAATCCTAATATCAGCTCTGATATATTATTATTATTTCTCAATCATTAATAAGGACCCTAAGGCCCAGAGAGGTTAATATACTCAAGGTAACATAACTTGGAAGTAGCAAAGTCACTGCATTGTAGTCTACTATATGACTATCATAATTCAGTTCATCAAACAACTAATAACATATTTGGGAGGAAGTTCCATTTTGGGAATTACTCTAAGATACGTTGCATGGAACATCCACTTTTATATCTGGGCTTTGGTGTGTTTCTGTAGGATAATTAAGAATAGTAAGTCTGGGTAGAGAGATATACATGTCGGCTTATTTTATACATATCACCCACATGACCTTAAAAGAGCAATTCCATTTTATTCTCTAATGATGGCAATAATTTTTTATTTCTTTTTATAATTCTCTAATCTGGTATTATTTTTGTTCATCCTCCTGTAAATTTTAATGGTGAATTAGGACAGCATATTTGGTGTAGTTCTGAATTGTCTGTTTAAATTCTGTGCTGTATGTTGAACTTTCATAAAGAATGATGAGTATTCAAGCTAAAGAAAGTGCTTGTGTGAACAGGTACCCATTATGTTTAGCCTGGGGTGGACTATGGGTGTGTACACTTTAAATTCATCAGGTCCTAGCTCCTCCTAAAGGTAACCACTTTCTTGATTTCTAATACATTAGATTAGTTTTAGGTTACTTCTCTTATGTATATGAATTTTGTATTCTTTTGCTTCTGTTTCTTTTCCTCAGTATCCTGTTTGTGAGATCCATCCATGATGTTGTGTACAGTGGTAATTTCTTCATTCTCATTATTGTGTAGTATTTATTATGTATTTATTCATTCTGCTGTTCATGGATTTTTTTTTTTTTTTTTTTGTCTCTTTGCTGTTTCTTGGGCCGCTCCCGCGGCATATGGAGGTTCCCAGGTTAGGGGTCTAATCAGAGCTGTAGCCACCGGCCTACGCCAGAACCACAGCAACGCGGGATCCGAGCCGCGTCTGCGACCTACACCACAGCTCACGGCAATGCCGGATCGTTAACCCACTGAGCAAGGGCAGGGGTCGAACCCGCAACCTCGTGGTTCCTAGTCGGATTCGTTAACCACTGCGCCACGACGGGAACTCCTGTTCATGGATATTTGGGTTGATTCCAGGTTGGAGCACAAGTAGTGCTGCCTTGAAAATAAATGCCTTTTGGTGGACACGTATACATATTTCCTAGCATTAAGCTTGTTTTATCACAGGGATTGGCAGATATTCAGCTTTATTAAATCTTGCTGAAGAGTTTTCACATTGGGTGTACCAGTTTATACTCTCACCAGCAGTATATGAAAGTGCCTTAATAGCACTTGGTGTACTGTTTTTTATTTTAGCTATTCTGACAGATATGTAGCGATATCTCTTTTTTTTTTTTTTTTAAAGGGCTTCACCCACAGCATATTGAGGTTCCCAGGCTAGGAGTTGAATCAGAGCTGAAGCTGCTGGCCTACACCATGGCCACGCAACGTGGGATCCAAGCCATGTCTGCCTACACCACAGCTCACAGCTACTTCAGATCCTTAACCCACTCAGCAAGGCCAGTGATGGAACCTATATTCTCCTGGATACTAGTCAGATTCACTTCTGCTGAGCCATGATGAGAACTCCACATTTTGGTTTTAATAATGCATTTCATCATGATTATTAAAGTTGGGTACGTATTTTACTTTGCAGTATGATACCTTTAAGTTGTAATATCTGTAATTAAGTTCTTTCTGGAACAGAGGGTTTTTTTGTTTCAAGTAAAAAAGGCGTACTCCATTTTTTTCCCCCAAATGAAATTTTAAAGTAGACTCCAATAAATAAAACAGATTAAAAGGGGTATTTCTTGAGAGGCAGAATACCATGGTAATTAAAAGCAGTCTGGACCCAGGCTTGGGTCCTCCATTAGGAATCCTAGTTTTGCTATTTACTAGCTGTGTGAATTTCAGAAAGTTATTTAATTAACCCATTTGCTTCAGTTTCCTCATCTCTGAAATGAATGTAATAAGCTTTCTTGATAAGTATATTGTCAAGCTCAAGTATGTTTATATAAAGTACATGGGAGTCCTGTGTAAGAACGTTAGTTGTAGTGGTGCTGATGGTGATGCAAATCTATTTTGTGAATTCATATAAAGTTGGTTGACAGGAGGAATAATGAGGCAGTACTGTTGAGCACAAATTTGAAATTGAGGGTTATGGGTGATGTTTTCAATTTTATTTCAGCCTCAGCCTCCAATTTTTTGTTTTGGTTGCACAATACCAACAAAATGGTTCACCCAGACAAACAATTGAAAATACTTAAGGTTGGAGTTCCCACTGTGGCTCAGTGGTTAACAAACCTGACTAGAATCCATGAGGACTCGGGTTTGATCCCTGGCCTTGCTCAGTGGGTTAAGGATCCAGTGTTGCCGTGAGCTGTGGTGTAGGTTGCAGATGCAGCTCGGATACCGTGTTGCTGTGGCTGTGGCATAGGCCATCAGCTACAGCTCTGATTAGACACCTAGCCTGGGAACCTCCATATGCCGTGGGTTCGGCCCTAAAAAGACAAAAGACAAAAAAACAAAACCTTAAGATTCACTCAGTAGTTTTAGGATTATTATTAGTTTTGGTTTTAGGGTTATGCTTTTTTTTTCTTTCTTTCTTTCTTCTTTTTTTTTTTTTTTTTTTTTTTTTTTTTTTTTTTTTTTTTTTTTGCTGCACTCTTGGCATGTTCTAAGTTCCCAGGCTAGGGATTGAACCTGAGCCACAGCAGTGACAACAGTTTATCTCTAACACGCTGAGCCACTAGGAAACTCCAGGATTATTTTTCAGGATCAGTTTAATTGATGAGAAGTAATAGAAAATGTTTATTTTGAAGTTGTTACTGAATATCTAAATTCTCTAGGATTTCTTGTTTTTAAATAAGTCACAGAAGCTGCACTAAAAATTATTATGGTTTCAATATCTATTGTGTTACCACAAAACAGCTGCCTTACAAATTTGCTTTTTATTGCTTTTAGCCACAAGATAAGATGAGCATCACATGCACTCAAGCCTTGCCTGGCATGATAAAGTGTGGCGCTCTGGATACTGTGGTGTGTTTATTCACTATGAGCCAACACATGGGCTTGATTAGAAACAAATCAAAAGTCACAGCCAGAGTTTTCCTAATTAATGGCATATTTTCAGGATATTCAAACAAAGGCGGCAAGTTAAGCTATACTTTTACTCATTTACCTGGTAAATGAATTTACCAGGTAGCACAAGTTTTGTATTGTGTAGTGTCTGGTGTGTTAATATTAGGCCTATGAAAACACTCTGTGTGTTCACTATGCTGACACAGACACAGGCTGTCACTTCCACATAGCCTTGTATATTTGTAGCTAGCTGACCCTTATACCAAGAGAATTCCAGTTACTCTCGTGTTTTCAAACTAACTTAAATGACTATCTTGACAAGCTTCTTTAGCACTAGCTTTTCTTTTCCCCAGTTGACTGTCTCCCACTTCTCCTTAGCCAATATGGGCTCCTCCTCCAGGCTGACTGGTTGCCTCTCTGCTCCACCACCTCCACAGTTTTGTGTGTGTTCCTGTACCCGTGGTAACAGTGCCTGCGACACGCTCATCACCATAATATCTTGTCTACTCTAATTTCTTCATGGTCCTGCTGGGATTCCATCTTCTCTCAGAATCGTTTCTCTCTGATACCATTCTTCCCTGTGGAAATCTGTCCTGATATTCTGCATCCAAAGATCTAAAACTATAAGCTGTGTTCTATTGAGCACTCTCCCAAAGTGGTGCCACTCACAAACTTCATCAGCAGAGGGAGCTAAATAAAAGAAGATGAGTCCCTGAAATTAAGACCTAAAGCAGAAAAAGTGTTTTCAACAGTGACATGTTCACATTACTGCTCAGAAGTGAAAAATAACTGGAATAATGTTAAAAATCAGTGATTTGGGCCTTAGTCCCAACTTCAAGCTTCTGTGAGGAGATTTGTAAAGGGTTTTTTTGGGGGGCTGCACCTGCGGCGTGTGTAAGTTCTAGTAAGGCTAGGGGTCAAATTGGAGCTGTGGCTGCCATCCTGTGCTGCAGCCACAGCAATGTCAGATCCAGGCTGCATCTGCGACCTACACCATAGTTCATGGCATTGTCACATCCTTAACCCAGGGAGGCCAGGGATTGAACCTGCGTCCTCATGTATACTGGTGGGATTTTACCTGCTGAGCCACATCAGGAACTTCCTGTAGAGTGTTTTTGGAAGAGCTAATTCTGTATCATGTTAAAAACCTACTTGGAGGGGATGACCTGATATACATATGCATATTAGGAGAAACAATTGGATGGTTTTTTTGGCTGAGCCTGAGCCCAGGTATTGAACCCTTATTATAGTTGCACCCTGTGCCTCAACTGTGGTTATGCTGGATCCCTTCACTGCACCACAAGGGAACTTACAGGATGTTCGGTTTCTTTTAAAAAAAATTAGTTTATCCCCTCTCCAAAAGTTTTATTTAAGACATTAAACGAGGTAACTAGCTTTGTGAAGAATTTCATATGGAGCAGTGAGTCCTGAAGCTGCCACGAATTATGGATAACCCATTCCAGTTGCAAAGATAGAATTTTCAAGTAAATTTCTTATGTTTTGTTTTGATTAAGTGTATGTATCTTAATTTCAGTTAGCAGACTTGAAGAAAGAGAAGCAGAACTGAAGAAGGAATATAATGCATTACATCAAAGACACACTGAGGTGGGTTCCTAGGTTGTTCTTACCATGCTAATGTTGAGATAAATTAACCATCGAAAATAATGCCTTAGTTTTTCTTTGAAAATTAGTGTAATCCTTGGGGATTATTTCAAGAAGACGTTAAATTTCATGTAGCATTTACTTAGTTGCCAAATGCTGACTCTTAATGCCCTTTATCTGGAATAACATTTCTTGTGGTGAATTAGTGTGCCACAGAGTAATATAATTATTAAGGCAGTTCCATTATTGCTTCTTTGGCTGGTTAAGAAAAAATTTACAAGTGCTTAATAAAAAGCTGTGTGTTATATTAATATGATAGAATTGATTTATTTCGTTACCAGTTGGGAAATGATGGATTGCTAAATTGTTGGCCAGGGTCTCTCTGCATTTATAGTACAGTATAAAGGACTTATTTGCATTAAGCTCATAACAAATAATAAACACAAATTATAATGTCTTTAAATGACTCTAAAATAGATTTTCTGCAAGAAATTTTAGTATTTTAAATTAACAACTCTAGCACATAATCTCTCCAGAGAAAGTTAGAAAATGTACTTGAGGGAGTTCCTGTCGTGGCTCAGTGGTTAATGAATCCGACTAGGAACCATGAGGTTGCGGGTTCCATCTCTGGCCTCGCTCATTGGGTTAAGGATCCGGCATTGCCGTGAGCTGTGGTGTAGGTCGTAGACACGGCTCGGATTCCCGAGTTGCTGTGGCTCTGGTATAGGCCAGCGGCTACAGCTCTGATTAGACCCTAGCCTGGGAACCTCCATATGCCTTGAGTGCAGCCCTAGAAAAAGACCAAAAAAAAAAAAAAAAGAAAATGTATTTGAGGATTTTTTAATCTTTTTTATGATTCTGTCTCAGCCTTTTTATATGTTGCCTTTGTTTCTCCTTATCTCCTTAATGTGAATTTTTTAAAAAAATATTTTGGTCATTCTAGGGTTAATATACCTGGATGAATAGAATGTTCATAGACTCAGGCACTACTCACTATTTTTACGTGAAAAAAAAATTGCTCTTTTTCCTTTCTGGTCCAGTCTTTCCCATGATGGAGATGGTTCCAGTCTTCAGCTTCCATTTCCTTTCACTAGTTTGGGTGATCTCTTATTCTGCCTCTGGTAGGGACCTATACTGTTGCTTTAAAGGAATATAAAACTCTACTGCATTCAGTTTCATTTGCTTTGGAGAGTAATGTGCTTAACGCTTTCTTCGGAAGGTGCTGGAGTTTCTTTCTGACCTGTGAGATTTATTATTAGTGTCGTAGCTTGCACAGCGGCAAACAAAGCACAAAGTGTTACAGAATTGATACTCATTGGTAGAGGAAAAAGATTGGCCATGGAGGGCTGGAACCATAGAGCTCTGGGAAAACAGGAACAGCTTACACAGCAAGCAGCCTTCTCAGTTGGTAAAAAATAACCACATTTTAATGACAGATATTTAATAGATATTTGGTAGATATTAAGGCTGTTAAAAAAACCCAATTGATTGTTAAAGGCCTATTGTTGGTCTCCCCCCACCCCCATCATTTCAGTGCCTTGATAAGCCCTGTACAGTGCTTGTCAATGCTGATACTTATAGATATTTTTAGGGAATAGATTTATATGCCATACATAACTGATAGTGATGAGTAATGAATAATCACTTGTTTTTTTTATTGAAGTTTTAATTTTAACTTTTGTAATAATTGAGAATTTTTAAATTTAAATATGTGTAAAATAGATGCAGTCTTGAAAATTCATTGTAAAGTGAAATTTCATATTTTCTCATATGTATTATCAAAGTGAAGATGTGTTCCAACAGAAAAAAACAACCTGATATCTTAATTTCAAATGAAAAGGTAACATACTTTTTCTACTTCTGTTCCTTCAGAGAAGGACAATCCAGGAAGAAAAATGACTTCAGGCAGGGAGTTGTGCCTGTCTATTAACCAAGGCAGATCTCCCATGCAGCATTTTCATAGGATCCCTTCTCTCAGTCATAAGCAGCTTCTATCCTCTGCCCTGCTAGACTCCCTCTATTTTGCTCTGCCTCAAGGAAGGCTTATATAACACAGATAGGGCTGCTTTGAAATGTGGGTCTGTTCTACTCTAGCCCACATTTTTTTGTGTTTATACATCTGTACTAGAAATACAATTCAATTAGCAATTATAAATAGCTATCCAATGCTGAAGAACTAGGTGTCCTTTAAAGGTAAATTCTAAAACCTTCAGGGAAAGGGAGGCTGAAGGATTTAACCTTAATCTCGCCACTGTTTACTTCTAACTAAAGTAACCCTTTTTATAGGCATACAAAAATTGTTTAAATAGCGCTTTTATCAAATAGCATTGTTGGCTGCTTAAGGGAAATCTCTGGCTCTTTTTTATATGTGAATAGCTGTTCTCTAATCAAATTAAAATTTTATACACATTGCTGAATTTGCTTAAAAGAGGGCGTATCTTAAGGAGGGCAGTGGAGGAAATATAAACATCAAGCTGTAAGGCACTTGGGCCACACTTGTACTTACTCTTATTTTAATTACCAAAAACTTGAACCCTGGTCTTACGACAAGGAGTGTTTTGATACATTCTCATTTCATTCTTTGACAAAACTATCCTCCATCCTCATTTTTTAGATTTAAGCTTAGAAAGAGAAGATGAAGTGATTTGTCCCAAATGCCATACCAGTATATGGATTTGAACCTATGGTCTATCTGATTCTCTTGTCTGAACTTTTAATAATGCTTTTAGGTTATGGAATACATGGGTGTTAAATGCATTAGAAAATTTTTTGTGCTTCTTTGCTTTATGGCACCTCAACTATTTTTATTTTTTTAAATAAAAAAAATGTTTTTGCTTTTTTAAAGCTGCACCTGTGGCATATGGAAGTTCCCAGGCTAGGGGTCAAATTAAAGCCATAGCTGCCAGCCATAGCCCCAGCAATGCAGCGTCCAAGCGCCATCTCTGACTACATACACCACAGGTCACGTCAATACTGGATCCCTAACACACTGAGCAAGGCCAGGGATTGAACCTGAGTCATAAATGGATACTAGTCAGGCTCATTACCACTGAGCCACAAGGGGAACTTTCTCAACCATTTTTAGAATAGTGGCATTTTGGATATGCTTATAGGATTCTTGAGCTGCACGTGGAAAGATTCAAGGCCAATAGAATTAAAGGGATTCATGCACTTGTCTCCAAAACATCTGTTTTTACCTTGTTTTCTAGTAACTATCACCTTGCTCTTCAATTTTAGCCAAAGCTGACATTAACCTTTGCTGTGAAGATTTCTCTAGATTGGAAGGGGATTTGGGATGTTCCAGTGGCTTGGGATCCTTCTTCATGACTCCCAGCTATTTATTGCTAAATTGGCTCTTGAATATGTGTGAATTAATGTGCATACCTGAGAAAATTGAGGATTGCAATTCTGAAATCAGGAGGGATGGGGCTGGTGGACCCAACAGAAGATTTTCTAAAGTGTGCCCTGATTTACTCTCTTTTCTGTCTGGTAGCACTGATGCTTCCCTCTCACTCAGTTTTTTAGGGGAAAAAAAAAAAAAAAAAAGCCAGAGCTACTCTGTAAAGCCCTGTAATTAAAATTTAAATTTTTATATACAATTTATTTTTTTCTTTTTTGTGCACGTATATATAGTGCAGATTTTATATTTCACATATCAGGAAATGCTTTAGGGTGTGGGGTTTCTTGTGGGTGTGAGGGTGAGGAAGAAAGGACAATGAGCTTATTGCCCGCCTCCAGAATTGACTGAAAGGGCAGATACACCATAAGTCCTATAATGCTTAACTGCTCTGATTGCTGAGCCAGATGGATCTGGGTTCTGGCCCCAGAGCCAAATAGCTAAAAACAGCTAGAATCTGTTAATCATTAACTAGCTGATCAAATTGGATGAGTTACTTTAACAACCTTAAACTGGAATTTATACAGAAAATTGTATTGTTGGAGGATTAATTAAAACAATGGCTGTACATGCAATGGCTGATTTGTAGTTGGTGCTCAATAAATATTAACTGCCATTTTGTTCTTGTTGTTCTCTCCTATTAAGCACTGGGTTAGTTGGGTTGAAACCAGTTTCATTATGTAGACCATTTTGTCAGAATACTGTATTTGCAGTTACCTGGTCTCAGTCATTTGAAGAAGGTTTGGAATTCAGCATTTTCTAAATTTGAAAAAAATTAATAATTTAACATGAGAACTAGTCTATAGAATGATCTATTTGGGGTAAAACTGATTCTGTATCTTTGCATTTTATTTAATAATTCTTTTAATTTTTCTAGATGGAATAAGTAGACTATTATAAAAGCACTCTAGGGGAGATGTCTATTCATTTGAGTGCTTAAAGAAACTTCGATTCTTCCATTTGAACTGATCATATTGATACGATTCATTATATAAGAATTCAACTTATCGACTCCTAGCCTGGGAACTTCCATATGCTAAGTGTGTGGCCCTACCAAAAAAAAAAAAAAAAAAAAAAGAATTCAACTTAGATTTTCTAAAACTTTTGGAAAATTTGTATTGATATCTATTTGGCCAAACCATCACTTTGTTATACCAGTTTCATTAAAATTTTTTCCCTTGGAGTTCTTTCGTGGAGCAGCGTAAATGAATACGACTAGGAACCATGAGGTTGTGGGTTTGATCCTTGGCCTCACTCAGTGAGTTAAGGATCTGGCGTTGCCATGACCTGTGGTGTAGGTTGCAGATGTGGCTTGGATCCTGCATGGCTGTGGCTGTGGTTTAGGCTGGCAGCTGTAGCTTTGATTAGACCCTAGCCTGGGAACCTCCATATGCCTCAGGTGCAGCCCTAAAAAGCAAAAATAAATAAACAAATAAAATAAATTTTTCCCTTTAAGTTTTTCCTGATACAAGGAGGAAACAGCTCATTATTTCTGACTTATTGACACAAAGACAAAAACGATATTTCTGCAAAACTGTTCTTTAAATGGTAAAGAGAAAATCTCTGAATTTAAAATTGAAAGTTATAAGTTTAAAAGTTTTAAAAATGCTTTCACATACCATATCCATGTGATTCTATATTCATTTTTCTTTGCTTGGTACATTTCTTATCTGGGCTAGTTATTTTTTTTTTCCTCTTTTTTGATTATACCTGCAGCATCTGGAAGTTCCTAGACCAGGAGTCACGTCCGAGCTGCAGCTATGACCTACATTGCACCTGTGACAATACCCAATCCTTTAACCCACTGTACCGGCTGGGGGTTGAACCTGTACCTGCCCAGTGACCTGGGCCACTGCAGTCAGGTTCTTAACCCACTGCGCTGAAGCTAGAACTCCTCTTTCTTTTTATTTTTTATTTTTGCCTCACCTGCAGCATGTGGAAGTTTCTGGGGCAGGAACTGAACTTAAACCACTGCAGTGACAGTGAAGGTTAGGTGATATCCTTAACCGTCAGCACCATGAGAGAACTCCAGGATTTAGGTTTCTTTTTTCTTTTTCTTTTTTTTTCTTTTTAGGGCCATATGGAAGTTCCCAGGCTAGGGGTTGAGTTGGAGCTACACCTGCCAGCCACAGCCACAGCAATGCCAGATCCAAGCTGCATCTGCAACCTGCATTACAGCTTGTAGCAACACTGGATCCTTAACCCACTGAGCAGGGCTAGGGATAGAACTTGCATCCTCCTGTATACTAGTCAGGTTTGTTTCCACTGAGCCACAGTGGGAAATAAGGATTTAGGTATCTTAAAAGTGAAACTGTAGATCAAGTATCAAATAGGACTATAGCATTTCTTGAGAGGTTATATACTTGATACTCTTGAAATTTTCATATCCATATTCAGTTTGTCTGTTTTTTTGTTTGTTTGTTTTGTCTTTTTAGGACCTCACCTAAGGCATATGGAGGTTCCCAGGCCAGGGGTCGAATCAGAGCTGTAGTCACTGGCCTGCACCAACAGCCACAGCAATGCCAGATCCGAGCCTCGTCCGCACCTACATGATGGGAACTCCTTTTTTTTTTTAAATGGCTGTACTGACTGCATGTGGAAGTCCCTAGGCCAGGGATTGAATCAAGCCACAGCTGCAGCAGTGATGGATCTTTTAACCAACTTGGCCAGGCTGCACGACAGTGGGAACTCTCTGCTTGTCTGTCTTATGGTTCCTTGTCTAAGACTTAGAATACTCTGATTTTTCATTTGTTTTAATTTGATGCTGTTATTACCCATGATTATATTAAGTGATGATTCTGGTAATCAAAGGAGAGAATATTTTAGCATTCTTTGAACTAAATCTGTAGACAAAAGGAATAAACATCTTGGTAATAAATTGAAAATAATCTTTACTTTGTGACCCCTTTGTAAAATGGAAAAAATAGGGAGTTCCCATCATGGCACAGCAGAAACGAATCCGGCTAGGAACCATGAGGTTGAGGGTTTGATCCCTGGCCTTGCTCTGGGTTAAGGATCTGGTGTTGCCCTGAGCGTGGCGTAGGTCACAGAAGCTGCTCAGATCTGATGTTGCTGTAGCTGTGGTGCAGGCCAGTACAGTAGCCTTGGCTCCGATTTGACCACTAGCCTGGAAACCTCCATATGCCAAGGGTATGGCCCTGAAAAGACAAAAAAAAAAAAAAAAGGAAAAAATAAGGGTTATGGTTTCTTCTCAAGTTTCATGTTAATTTCTTTGTTGTTTTGCATTTTTAGTGGTGGATATCTCAGATGCCCTCTCTTTTTTTTAACCTGGTAACCTCTGGTCAGCTCCTTCCCAGTCTTAATTTGTGTTACTTGCAAGCATTATTGAATAGCATTACATATGGTAAAAAATAAAGTTTTTGCTATGCTAAACAAGATGTTGGCTACTTTTACAGACGTTAGCATCATTAGATGTAAGTATTTGAATATTCTTTTGCCGTTAAAAGAAAATTTCATCCTTAATATCCTTTCCATGGAACTATGGGTAATTAAATAAGAAATTTATATTAATACGTTTCCATTGTTAAAACAGTATGTTTTTATTTCAAGTATTAGCCTTAAAATTTTGTGTATTCTTTTCTTCAAAATAGATGATCCATAACTATATGGAACACTTAGAAAGAACAAAACTTCATCAGCTTTCAGGAAGTGATCAACTAGAATCCACAGCTCATAGTAGAATTAGGTAAGCATTTTACACATTTTTGCCTTGGGAGGAAAAAGCAATATAAATAATCTGTTTCTGTTTTTCCCTGTTCTTTAATCCTGGAACAATAGTTAGGCTGATGGAAAAAGCTTTCTACTGTAGTTGGAATGCTGTAGGAGAGAATAGCATAGAAAAACAGAACAGCTTTCACTAATGAAAGGTAAATTGTGAGCCATGCCACATAAGCAATATTTTGAGGTATTTTGATTATTTTCTAATACTTAATGGAGATTGCACCAGGTTTAAAGTTTTCTGATTTGTGAGAATGCTGAAAATTTTTTATTTCTCCTGTATAATTGTTTTACTGTCTTTTTTGCTTTGGAGAGGCATGTTTTAAAGGGTTAGCTAGACTTCTGTTTGATGTAGGAGTGTGAATAAATTATGTAAATCTCCAAGCATTGCAGCCAATAGGCTAAGCCAGGACTCTTAGTGGAGAGGAAAATAGTTAATAGGCTGGCTGTCTCTCTGGATTGCTGCATAAATGCGAGGAGCAGCAGCTCTATGGTTATGAGGTGGGGAGAGTGGGATGACGTCATCGCTTGGGAGCTGCTGCAGGATGGAGTGGAAAGCTGCTGCCGATGGCATTGTTTTTGTGGCAGCAGCTGAATGACAGATCCTCACTACAAAGATACCCCTTTGGCCCCCGAGTAGGCCTCCTGGTTCGGGTGTTTCACCATGCCAGCACAGCGCCATGAGTCCTGGATGCATGCTGCTGTTTGTGTTTGGCTTTGTTGGCGGGGCGGTGGTTATTAATTCTGCTATCTTAGTATCTCTCTCTGTTTTGCTGCTTGTGCACTTTTCTATTTCTACCGGAGTGCCAGCTCTGACGCAGAACCTACCAAGGATACTCAGGTATTCCAGTCTCTCTTAGAAGTCCCCGTTTAGTTGGTTTTTCTTGAATTTTTAGCTTCACGGGTCTGCTTTGTAACCATTTCTGTTGCAGATTGAAACAATGGAAAATGGCCTGAAGCTAGGATTTTGATTTTTATATATAGCAATTTATAGGCTCTCACTCAGGGATAATGGCTTTGTGTTTGGAAATCACTGACTTAAGAAAAGGATTTTCAGATTGTACTTTATACACAAATACAAGGTCATTGTGGTCTTGTTTTAAGCAGAGTGTTCAAAGAGTAAAGGGAGAGCAGGAGTAGAGCAGCATTGGGTCCAAGTTTACACAACCTTTCGTTTAGCATCTGAACATGGAGAAGCAAATATCTTCTATGCAGGGACTTGTCGTTGATTAGCCAGAGGCCATAGGTGCTTATTTTGCTTCATTTATCCTTTGATGGAGATTCAGACATCTTTTTGCAGTTTTTGACAGCAGTTCATGGGACCTGACAGTTAAAATATTTTCCTCCTAAAACAAAATATATTTTAAAGTGAAAGGATTTAAGCCTTTTAGGGCAAGGAATGCATTTTTTTCGCTATTATTTACACATCAAAGTTGGGAAAGCTTTACAAAGCCTATTCACTATTGTTTTGTCAGATGTTGCCCTTTCTTTGTAGACTTGGGTGACAAATATCCATGCCTGCCTGTGGGGGTGGTCATTAATCTCTGTAGCTTTTTTGCTGTTCACTCTCCTTGTGCACTTCTGTATTTTAGAGGTTTAATGTTTTGGTTTCTTTTGTTTACTTACTCATCAAACTAAAACTACCTGATGTGTTGATATTTCGGCTTCGTGCATGGTTTTAAATGAGAGTTCATAGTTTATAACTTTTATTATTTAAATGCTCATTTAAAATACTCAGCTCCTAATTATGGATTTAGATAAATTAAGATGAAATAAAGTAGTAAATTCCCTCAATGTTTTCTTTTTTATTCAGAGGTCCATTCACATTCAACATTAGGCTAAGGCCCAGAAATTAAATTTCATCTGTGGTTTTAAAACTATAAGGTACTTGGTCATTTATTTTCTTTCCTGATTTTATAGCAATCAGGTGCAATCTTATTACTTGTGTATATTTTAGTACCTAAAAGATTTGTATGTATGTATACATAGGCTTTTAGGAAATTAAAAAATACCTTAACTCAGGAACATACAGACCATTAAAATGAGATTAATTTTAAAGGGCTGTCTTGGGTTTCAGTTCCATTTAAGAAGCTGGTGCTGTGCTGTGCCATGCAGTGGATAAGAGGTTTGGAGTTGGACTGACTGGTACAAATGCTCTGCCCCATGTGAGCCGTGGGACCTCTGGCAGGTTGCTTAATGTCTATGCCTGAGTTTCCTCTTCTGAGATTCTTACCCGGTTGGGCTGTTTTAAAAATCAAGTGAGATGATTATTTTGTATTTAACCAATTACAAGGTATATTGTAAATTAAACAAATATTTTCATAGTCATATTTACTCCATTTTAACAACTATTTTAGCTGTTTTATTAATAAAATGATTTATGATTAAGTTTAAGTTCCTTGACGTAAAAGTTGCTGTTGATCTGATTGAAGACTGATATCAAAGTCCTCAATATTATGATTAAATTATCGGGTGTCCTGTTGTGGCTCAGTGGTAACGAACCTGCCTAGTGTCCATGAGGACACAGGTGTGATACCTGGCCCTGCTCAATGGCCCTGCCACAAGCTGTGGTATAGGTTGTAGATGCGGCTTGGATCTGGTGGTGGTGTGGCTGTGGTGTAGGCCAGCAGCTACAGCTCCAATTGGACCCCTAGCCTGGGAAGTTCCATATGCTATGGGGGCGGCCCTAAAAAGAGAGAGAGAGAGAGATTAAGTTGTAGGTAGTTAAAGGAAAGCACATGGGTCTTGGAGTCAAACAGGCCTGGCTTGGAATCCCATTTCTTCTGATTACTAGTTCTAAAGTCTCTGGGCATCACTTTTCCTAGTCTGAAAATAGGGAAAATAATTTCTATTTCCTTAGGATTTAAATGAGATAATGTAAATAAATCATCCTTCTTAGTACTTGCCACGTGGTGGGTGTTGAGCAATGTAAATCTTTTTACTGCCCTTATGTGTGTATAGTAGATTGTATTTGTTTTAAATGGGAATATAGCCAAAAAGCTGTTTCAAAGCACATTTGCAAAATTATTTATGCACGTAAAGTAACATTTAAATAACTGATTTAAAAATGGATATGTGGGAGTTCCTGTTGTGGCTCAGCAGTGATGAACCCTATTAGTATCCATGAGGATGTGGGTTCAATCCCTGGCTCCACCTAGTGGGTTAAGGATCTGGTGTTGCCATGAGCTGTGGTATAGGTTGCAGATGCAGCTCAGATCTCACGTTGCTGTGGCTGTGATGTAGGCTGACAGCTGCAGCTTCTGTTCAGTCCCTTGCCTGAGAAGTTCCATGTGCCTGGAATGCAGCCCTAAAAAGACAAAAAAAAAAAAAAAGGATATATGACAATTAAAAAAATATATGGGAGTTCCCCTTGTGGTTCAGTGGTTAACGAATCCGACTAGGAACCATGAGGTTGCGGTTCGATCCCTGGCCTCACTCATTGGGTTAAGGATCCAGCGTTGCCATGAGCTGTGGTGTAGATCGTAGATGGGGCTCAGATCCCGAGTTGCTGTGGCTCTGGTGTAGACTGGCGGAAATCCCCTCCCTGTAGAGCAGTTTCTGATGGATAAATAAAAGCAATGTAAAGGTTTGAATTCTACTTATATTTTGGATTGTAGATTAAATATATTAAACAGGAGTAGGAATGTAAAACTTGAATCCATAGCTGACTCCTCCCAGTAGTTTTTTATTTTTTTGGTATTGCCTGTGTGAAAATGATTGTATTATCATTCATAAAGGAAGATAATTCTCATAATTGGCCTGTATTTTGATTCCTTTTGGCAATGTGATGGATTCAGATGAAGTATGTATTATCTTTCTTTGCATTTTGAGTTAAGAGAGCATTCCATTAAATTCCATCTGATTAAATTCCTGGTCAATTTTGCTTAAGTCATTAAGATATTTTTTAAAAAATAGGTAAATAATGTAGTAGCTCTTAGACCCCTTAGATTTTCGTTTCCCAAAATATGTTCTCCCAAAATCGAGGGATAAACATCAGGTCAATAAGTTTTCATTTTGTCATGTGTAGACACTAAAAAAAAAAAATCCAATTACCAGTCATTGTCAGTCATTTGAAATACAGGGCAACTTAAATTTAAAGAAGCAGAAAAATTGTAGAAAGAAGGGTGAGTCATTCTCAAGAAAGAACAGGTTCTGCAATATGTGGAAACATGTATTATATGTCTATATTATCCAGTAAGGATATAATAAGTAATACCTCTTTTATTTGCTGTGGACTTATGAAAACTTTTTTTTTGCCTAACCACCATTTTGGAGTAACTGGTATAAACAGAATAGCCAACTACTTTGTTACTTGGTTGTTCTGGCAGGTCATGGAGACAAACTTAGATTTGATTTTAAAATCTACCCTTTTATTGTGCTGCCTACTTGCACTTGAATTTTCCTCACAAATCAAGTAGGAAAAGTATCCAAGTGTAAAGAAATGATGAGTAATTCACTCTGGTAAAGTCCTGTTCTATTTCTTTGTCCATACAACTTTAATAAAATGCAATCTCTCAACCTTTTTGCTTCACCTAATCTTTAAGAAGGTGTTTGACAGTCATATTAATCCTTTCTGATTGTCATTAGGCATGAAAGCAGTGTACCCTTTGTGTTATGTGAGGGCATTATTTCAAAAGTGGCTTAAGTTTCTTGGTATAAAAATGAGTTCACAGAATAAAGACCTATTTAGCAAAAGTGAATATTTTCCCACTTTTATTTGCAACCTTGTAGTTTCTATTCTAAATTACATTTTTACCAGAAGCGCATTAACCAGTACGATTCCTGGAGGCCACAAACCTTTAGTGTCTCATTTCTTGCCAGTTTCTGCTTCAGTTAATGACCAGGATGACCTGTTAGTAGGGTTGTTTTTAGCCTTTCAGAGTCCTTTGTATCAGCAAAGGATGTGTTTTTTGTTTTTAAAATTCTGTTATTAAAATCGAAACTCTTATTCATTGAAATATCTTACAAAGCATTGGAAACCCCACAGTCTTTCATAGAATTTTGTAATCTCCTTGTTTGGAAAAAATGACAATTGTTTTCTCATATATACTGTGATGGAAAGAAACTCATACATTGGTCCTGTAGAAAAATAACAGTTTTCCTACTTTAGGGGATGAAATCTTGAGTTCGTCGACTGAAAAAAAAAAAAAGTACAACCTGAAAGTTGAGAATTATGTTTTATTCAGGGACATTACCAAAGACTATAGTCCTGGAGGGGAGACTGTCAGCTCTGAGGAAGTGTCCCAAAGAGGTAAGGGAAGAGCCAGGATATGTAGGGATTTTGACTGAGAGGGGAAAAAAAAACAAACCAAAAAACATATAGTGGGACATCAAAAGATTTCTGCTAGTCACAAAAAACTGACATCTCAAGTTAATGATTTTAGTGCTTTTCTAGGTATGGGAAGATGTAGGAGTCTGGGCTCATTGAAATTATTCCTTTGATAATGCAGCTTAACCACCTAGGGTCAGTATACTGTTTTTTTTCCATCCTGAATTCCCCTCAGGGCACACGGTCAGGGCAGCTGCATTGGCTGATGGCTTGATGGCTGGCAAAATTTGTATGTTTCTGAATGGTAGGCAGTATTCTTATTTTTTTAATCCACATGCTGTTTTTACTATTAATGAGAAACTCTGACTTTATTTACTTATTTATGGCCATGCCCACAGCATGCAGAAGTTCTTAGGCCAGGGATTAAACCGGTACCACAGCAGTGACCCAAACCACAACAGTGGCAATGCTGGATCTTTAACCTGCTGAGCCACCAGGGAGCTCTATCAGTAGCCCTGATTTAGACCATATATTGATTTTCCTCTAGGCAGAAAGAGGCCTCTAGCCTGAAGAGGTAGCCTGAGCAGGCTTGGGTAAATATCTATGGATTAGTGTGAGGACTTGGGAAGTGGAGTTGAGATCACTTCTAAAGGAGTTGAAGTTTCTTAGGGCTTACTTAATAAGCAGAGTAAAAATGTGGTAGCTCTTCTTGCTACCTGGCTGAGGATCTCATCAGTAACTTATAAGATTTCCTTAACTTTTTTTTTTTTTAAACTACATTTCTTCATTGATATCTTGGGGCTAATTTAACCTCTGAGACTTTGTCCTTTCTCTTTGGTAAGTCTGCTTATTCAGAAAGGTAGACGATATTATTTAATTAAGAGTGATGCTTCTAAAGCTATGACAGCCTGGGCTTATAACTTACGGTCATGATGAATAAAAATTAAAAACAGAGTAATGCTTAATTTTTTTTCTCATCTTTCCAAATAGAAAAGAACGCCCTATATCATTAGGGATTTTCCCATTACCTGCTGGAGAGGGATTGCTTACACCTGACACTCAGAAAGGTGGTGAGACCCCTGGCTCAGAACAATGGAAATTTCAGGAATTAAGTCAACCACGTTCTCATACCAGCCTGAAGGTAAGCTTTAGTCTATGAAAATCTCCAATTTACATTTTATTTTATTTTTATTTTTATGGCCACATCTACAGCACATGGAAGTTACTGGGCCAGGGGTTGAATCCGAGTGGTAGCTGTGACCTGTGCCGCAGTTTACAGCAACACTGGATCCTTAACCCACTGAGCAAGGCCTGGGATCAACCAGCATCTTCATAGAGACAACATCGGGTCCTTAACCCACTGCACTACAAGGGGAACTCCTCCAGTTTTCATTTTATAGGCATTCTTATCCAAATTGAAGTGCTAGATAACCAGAACATAAGAAAATGAAATAGTATGTATATATTTTAGTTTGTGAAACTAATCCCCTTTTTTAATAGGAAATGAAGAGTTTTAGTGTTTTTATTATTCTTTTTCAAGTTATGTAGGAAAACAGAATCAACATTTATTACATCTTGATTGGCATGCTCATTAGCTAGTGACTAAAATTTCTATTTGATTTAGGCTATTTCTGTTTGATTTACCTTAGGATGAGGTGTCCACTGAACCTAATTATGTTTTTTAGAATTAAAAATCATTGCCAACTGAAATCCTTGGTTCAGTTTGATTGCTTCACAGTTTAGTAGGCTTCACTTTAAAAAAATAAAATGAAACATGGTACCTTCCTCAAAACCTTCACAAAGCAGTATCAAAAAGTGCATTGTGTTTAGCTAAAGAGGGCTGGTGTTAATTATAGATTATGTTCTTGATGATATCTTGTCATCAAATAATTATATACAACATTGTAAATCAACTATCACAATAAAACTTACTAAGTTATAAATATAAACAATAAGATAGTCTAGGAATGGAATTATATTAATAATTTAAAATATTTGAAGTTTTAGCCTATATCTTATAAAGTGGAATATTTATAAACAGAACATTGTTTATAAAAGAACCTTGTTACATTAGAAAATCTACTTTGTCATAAATAAACAGGCCACATACAGTGAGTGCAATTGAGTTACAAGTCTTATCTCCTTTTTCTGCTCTCTTTTTCTTGAAATTGGTTTTCATGGTTTAAGTACTTAACGATAACTCTTATAATACTTCTGAAATACTTGGTCGTTTACTTATTTGCTTGGTCTGTTTCTCTCCACTAAGAACAGAAAGCCCATGCAGATTATTTGCTACTGTATCCCTAGCACTTAGAAAAGTGCCTAGCACGTAGTTGTCACTTGGAATATGTCTGTCAAATGAATGAATCATTTGTTTTAGATGTTAAAACGACTCTTTTGGGATAATATAAATGGTCTGCTTCTTAGCTCTAGTAGGTAGAGGCATTTAGAATTCATTCCATTGAACTTTGAAATGTGCTCAAAACAGTAAGTAGTGAATAACTATTTCACAGCTTTGCTCCCACTGAAAAGTATTTTTACCAGTAGGTCTAACCTCACCTTTTTCCCCTTCTCCTTTGTTTTTTGTTTAACTTATTAGCAGGTAATTATGCAGCTGCTCAGTATCAGTCCACAGTGAGGCTAGGAATTTTTTCACTCCTACTTCTACGGCCACACTGGCTTTTTTAGCCTGCCTTCTGGTTTAATAGATCTTCCAAAACACCCATCCCTTAATCACCTACTTGCCATCTCCCTTTTCCAAAACAAAATTAGGTAGGAAGGATACTTCAAAAATGTATACCGTATGGTAACTGTATTTTAATTACTATCCAAAAGACCTTAAAGAGAAGATTGTTATAATTCTCTTGTAGAATTAATTTATTGACATGCCCTGACAGAACTCTACTGACAAGTTATAAACTGGTTAACAGATTATTAAAATGGATTTAAACATGGGTTTTTCTTTTTTTTTTTTTGGTGTCCTCCCTAGATATACTCAGGCAAGTATTCCCCAGAAAGGTTTTTTTGTTTTGTTTTGTTGGTTGGGTTTTTTTGGCTGTACCCATGGCATGTAGAAGTTCTCAGGCTAGGCATTGAACCTGCACCACAGAAGTGACCCAAGCTGATACAATGACAACACCAGATCCTTAACCCGCTGAGCCACAAAGGGAACTCCCCAGAGAGGTTTTTTAAATAAAATCTAGTCTGTCTCTACTCTGGACATGGGGCCAGTACATGAGATAAAGGCTCAACAGACAAGGATTTCTGGGAACCA